>NC_090286.1:15640448-16284416 GCF_037392515.1 Haliotis asinina | reverse complement strand
CGTTTTCATGGACAATATCGAATCAGTGGCACCTCACACTGATGCAGTCCAGTAATGGTTTCTCTTCTGTTTTGTTGTAACATGCTGCCACTGATGATGATTCGAAGGATTTCATTTTGATGGCTGGTGTGAGAACAGGTGTACGTCCAGGGTGCGATTGAATCTCCCAGTGATGGCTTGACTGTAGCTAGGTCCCATCATGCCTCGTCTCACCTGGATGTGCTTGGCCAGATGCAATCCGACTATGATGAACTTGTGCCCCCAATCGACTTGCAACATGGTGGGCCAGGTTAAGCGACTTGTTTGTAGATGCATTCCAAGGCTTTGGTGACCTCGTTTGAATCTTTGGTCATCAGCTTTTCAGCTTCCTTGTAGCAGCTGGCGACGTCAACGAAGGTCAGGGCGTAGGGTTTGTGCCTCACCTGTCATGCGTAAGAGAGTGGAGGTCGGCCTGGTGAACGCGATTCGGGCGTCGAAATGCCCAATTTTCTTCTTGGGATTTACTGAGGCGCTGGCAGGTAGACTTGCCAGATGACTCGTTCTATGGACCCATGCTTTGACTTTCTCCTCTGAGACTCGAGCTGTTTTGGCAAGCTTCAGGACGGCATAAACGCCTTTACAGTACCCCTCATGTTGTAATAAATTTCTCCATGTATTCATGTGTGAGTATGAGAGTTCAGTTAACTGGTAGATATGCAAATACGTCCGTAAGCGTAAGTGGTGACTCTGTCGACGGCGATCCATCATTTTCGTGTCTATGGGAGACAGCAAGGTCTTGCTGATCATTCTGTTTCTATGGCTTCTCTGCATGTTCATTTGGTGTTTGAACATTTTGTTCTCGACCGGGCTTCCTTGAATCTGGCATGTTTGAAGTGCTTTTTCATCACGTATCTTCACACCTTTCACCTCCTTGATTTCAGCAGCGGCAGCTTTCTTGATGGAGTTCATCTTGGGTTTCAAGTCGACATACAGGCAATCATCTTTTTGAGCACCTTTTGGTTGACATGGCTGTGCATAGGGTGATCCTTGGGGTAAGCACTGGTGTGGTTCCAATGCATGTGTCTTTTCATACACGTCTTTGGTGTGAATTTCCATCAGCAAAGTATCTGTGTTTAAGTACAGCATTAGATGTGTGTTTTGAATTTGATGTGTTTTTTTTTTATGTGCAGCGCTGCCAAGTCATCGTCGAATATCTTGCTCCAGTTGAACACCAGACTGGCCATGAGTTTCTGGAGTTTTCTTCCTCGATCTCACAAGTTTCACACTGATGCATTTTCTCCAACTCTCCATATCTTCCCAAACACTGAGTTGTTCATGAGTTTGTAAAGGTTTGGTGCTGCTCTTGTCCACAATGATCGTTTGGTGCCTTAGGACTTGGTAGTACAGGATGGACAGGTTCTGAATCTGCCTGGCAGCTCCCAACTTAGGACCATATTGAACTCTAGCAATATGTTGTTGACCGCGTAGCTGCCGGCATCACCGTTCTTTGTGTCATGGTCATTGAAAGTGAGTTCATATTCTAGCCTCTTGCCCAGCCAGCTATAAATATACCCCCACATCCCATATCTCTGATGCAATGAAATATGACAGGAATCACATTTTTGTTTTACATGTGCGTCCTCTTCGATGCAAGCTTTTATTTATCAAATATATTTCAGACACAGAAAAAGCAATACTACTACTAGGATAAGTACATATTCAAGGTCACTTTCCAATTTTTTTATTACATAACTAAAAAAGTACATATATTCATACTGATAATAAACTCCAATCTCTAGAGTAATAAGTGTTAAGTGTTGTAAGCAACAAATGTTTTACATTTTACAGCAGTGTGTACATATAACTTGCCTTCACAATAAACAGATTATTATAATAGTTATGAAAAAGCTGATAGTGTATTTATTAGATCTAGCTCTTCATGTTTTCTTGCAATAAATTTATATATGTAATATATATATTTATATATATAAAACACAAATTTAAAAAAAAGAGAATTTTGACTCACTGTACATTATAGCTGCACTGTACAATCTTGTAATTCTGAGTTTTGTATGATGGTGCATGTGTACTTTAACATTAAATTACACATACATGACTTTATTCATTCATCATACATATGATCTCTTAAATTTGTAGAAATATTCTATCATACATACCATACATATCCTCTTGGGAAGTCAGAGTTATATATTGTTTGTTGAGACAAATCTCTGTAAATGACTATATATTAAGAGGTTTGAGTTGTCTTAAATTTTTAGAAAATGAAGAAATAGATTCACATATATAAAATGAATCACAACACTGACTAATGGGCTTATTTTTCATGGGGGAAATATTTTATTGCAAACTATGATGACTGGTGTTTCTGACTAACTGCTTAGGTAATAGGTGTATAGCACTTTTATAAGTATACATGAAAATATACATACAGCAGTGTCAGAATTTAAAACCAAAATGGATTCAGATGAGTAACTGTTGTTCAAAATGTAATTAATACATTTCTAACTAACTGTTACATTCGATACGGAATTTCTTCAATTGCCAGGGATGTGTAATAATCACAAATTTGCGATGAGGACGTTCCCGGGCATACTCATTGGTTGGAGGTGTATATATTTCCGATGTTTTACATTGCGATCAGTGATAATATGGGAACTATTTGTAAGGTTTTTTAGTTAAAGAATTACTGATGGAAATAACCATTTTTTCATTGGGTTTTCCCTCTTTATCTATATCGTGTCAATTCCTACTGCTCTGGAAATCAAATTAAACAAACGATGCTTTTCTCAACTAAAAATCAACACAAAATGTGTCAGTTAATGGCTTTACGTCGTAAACGTAAAGGTGAACACGGCAACGCATAAGCTGGATTCTGTCTTTACATGTAGCAAGTTGTCGCTGTGCACATTGAGTTGGGAACAACAATTTTAAAAGGAGAGTTATCCCCCCAACAAAAAGATCGCCCATTAAGTGCCTAAGCGGAAAACATCCATATCAACATTCAGTGGTCATCTTTGTTTTATCAATGCTTCACTACATATCCAGGTGAGATACCATGCTTGGTCAATATTGTTTTCAGTATAAATGACACTGGTACCAATATCACTGTCTCCAAAACACAGTACAGTTTTAAAGGGTTTACAACCTTGTCAAACAAGGTCACAATACCATGCAATCACCAATGCTTACTAATTATGAACAAAAACATACCCAAAAACTCGAAGTATTCTTTGACGTCTCTGATAATTCTTCCAAAAGTAATAAGCAGCAGCCACTAAGATAACAGCCCCACAAATGCCGAAGATGACCCCCAGTGATATGTCAACAGTTGACATCTGTGCCAGTCCTTTCTCCTCAAGGACTATAGGGGTGCTGTACACTTCTCTGTCAGACTCTGCCACCTCCACAAGCATAGATTGATTCATGTCTAGCTAAAGATGCAAAGACCCTGCAACAAAGCAGTGTGGGTTTCCTTAAGTTGCATCTACAATATTCAAACTGTAACTCAGTTTTGTTAAACAAGAGTCATCAGAAGATAACATATCCCCCGGCCCCCACATATTTGAAAGGACAAATCATCTGACAGTTACTTAATGTTTTTCAGACTAAGTTTGAATCATTTCCTTGGAATTCCTGAAAAATATAAATAGCATACATCTGTAAACAGCAAAAGGCACCACTTCAAGATCTCATATATCTGCCAAGATCTGTTGAAAGATATCAAATGGTTTTCAAGTTGTGCTCCAGAAACAAAGCCCATCCCTCCATTTTGAGACAAAGTTCAAACTGTTTCCATGGAAACCAGGAAAAATAAACATGCCAAAACTTTGTAAATATCAAAAGGCATCACTTCGTGGCCTGCCTCACATATGTGCCAAGTTTAGCTGAAAAATATGAAATAGTTTTCTAGTTAGGCTCTGGAAACGAAACCCATCCCTCCATTTTGAGATTAAGGCAGAATTGTTTCCCTGGAAACTGGGAAAATGATAAATCACAAACATCTGCAAATAGCAAAAGGCACCACTTTAAGGTCTGCCTCATATATCAGCCAAGTTTTGCAGAAAGACATCAAGAAGGTTTTGAGTTCTGCTCTGAAAACGAAGCCCATCCCTCCATTTTGAGACAAAGTCAAAAACATTTCCATGGAAACCAAGAAAATCATAAATTACAAAAACCTGTACATTGCAAAAGGCACCACTTTGGGTTCTGATTGATATATCTACCAAGTTTTGCAGAAAAACATTGAACGTTTTTTGAGTTGTGCTCTGGAAATGGAACACCCTCTCACTTTCCAGAGTAAGTCCGAAATGTTTCCATGGAAACCAAGAAAATAATAAATCACAAAAACCTGTAAGTAGCAAAAGGCACCACTTTAAGTTCCAATTGATATATCTACCAAGTTTTGCAGAAAAATATTGAACGGTTTTTGAGTTCTGCACCAGAAACGAAGCCCATCCCTCCATTTTGAGACTAAGTCTGAAACGTTTCCACTGAAACAGAGAAAATAATAAATCAGAAAAACATGTAAACAGGAAAAGGCACCACACCACCATAAGACTAACACCAAACTGTTCCATGGCAAAAGGAAAAAAATATAAATGCCAAAAATCTGTAAATAGCAAAAGTCACAACCATAGGCTGAGATTACTATATCTATCAAGTTTGGTCTAAAAATATTGAACGGTTTCTGAGCTTTGCTCTGGAAACAAACTGATTATGGACGGACAGGGGACGAACGGACGGACAGACAAGGCGTCGACTATATCCCCTCGCATTACATGCCCGGGGGATAAAAAATAAAAAATAAAATAAAATCAGTGTTTGCTTGTTAAAGCGGTCATGGCCTGCCTGTTTTAGTACCTCATCATTTAGTTTCTCACGAGTTCATGTTAAACTTATACACAAATATTTGATATTTCTTTTAACACTTGTTGTTTTACCAATGTGACAACAAAAATCATCAAAAGATGACTACCCTAAAAGTTCCACATAAATCCTAATTAAAACTCTTTCATCTGCCCAAGAAACAAATCCTAACCTGGAAACAATTCTAAGTCTAACCATGGAAATAATTTTTATGAAATCATCGAAAGGCATGGGTGCAATACTTTGTTGGTGCATATGTAAAGCTTCCGACGTCATGATGGATGTCAGTTGCTGTCGCCTCGTACAGCCTTCCACAGTAAACTGCTTTGTCACATCCCACTTCTTGATTTGCAGTTGCATCACATAGCTAACATCACTGGTGGAAACATTGCATTTTATGTTTCCCGAAGGATAAAATGTCGCACAGTTCTACTCAAAATTTTACAGACATGGTAATGTTTGCAATGTTTACATTCCCACAATGCAATTGTGGAATGTGGCATGACTAGTCAGCTTCAGCTGAATGTACTGATCTAAACTTTTGTTGGTAGTAGAAATGAGACGGTCATATTGCCTTGTATGGTTTAAGAGAATCACAGATATTAAAATGATCTAGAGAAGATATTTAAGCGATCAACTAAGGTGAAGTCATTTTTACTTCATTACAAATGTATTATGAAAACAAATGAAACACTCTGAAGGTTAATCATCTGCCAGTGGTAGAAATGGTTAAAAACTGTTAGGACGGAAAAATAACAAAGCCAATGTACGTCTTTATATTTTGTCTCATAACCCTAATTAGTTTATTGTCATATTTGTATGATTCTGAAAATTGATAAAAAAAACATGGTCTGCTTATACTTATAGTAAATTTCTAGCACGACTGTAACATTTAAACATTGTATAGACTACCAGTGTGGATCCTAGTTCACACACATACGCGATCTAGTGTGTGTTTTCTGTCATATAGATTCTGCTGAATGCTACAACAAATAAATTAAAACAATATACAAATAATGAATTTAAAACAGACTAATGTTATAGCAACGACGTCAGGCTACTACCTTGTTCAGGAATGTATCCATCAATAGCCACATTAAAGAACGATATTCCATTCATCCATGAATATTGCCCAAACACCTTTTTCAGCAGCTGTTTACTCACTGTTGTCATGGTTGTACGTACGCTGTGGGCATCATCCAGAAGCGAGGGTACGATAAATAGCATTCGGAATCATTGGGGTACGAACCTTTTTGAGATAAAAAGTTCAAAAGGTATGTGTGAATGTGCACTTTCGCAATTTGGTAAGGTTTGTTCTGATTGGTCAGTCTCAAAGGTTACCTGACACGACCTCCTATAAGGTTTTGTTAGACTCAGTAGTGGAGTGTAACAAAAAGTACTGAGGATAAGTTTACTTAGACTGTACAATACATTTGCCACTACAGACCTTAATTTATAATGTTGAGTATTTACTCTAGACAGGAGAAATGCCATTTGGGAACCTTTGTTTAGTAACCTGAGTGGTGTTACCACTAATTATACCTTATAAATTCATTAACTGGCCATCGAGAGTTGTTTGAAAGGCATTTAGATGTCAGTGGAATCAAACTAAAAATGCTTTATGGTTCAACTTCTTCACACTAAACCAACACATACTGATCAGTATATTCATCTAACCATCATTCAATCCAACCATCACCCCCAGATCAAGACAGGCATAGTAGCTACCCTGGCATGAAGAGCAAAAGCAGTCTGCAGCCCAGACAGCCTCTAAAGTGAATTAAAACACCTAAAATCAACCTTTTAAGACCTTAATGAGTACCCACCCCATCTAGTCAACAACACCATTACCAAGACCCTGAAAGAAACTTCTAAGTCAGCTAAACCATAACCTTCCCCCATCAGAATTAACATACCATACCAAGGCCAGATAAGTCATCACAATCAGCCGTCTCATCAAGGAAACAACAGGAATAGACGTCACCTTCCATAGCAAGATCAACCTGAAAACACTATCAGCTAATGGACGCAGGACAACAAAACCCCAATGCAACAATCCAGCAGGACGCAGATCCAATGTAGTTGTAAAGAGACATATATTGGAGAAACTGGTCGACCACTGGCTGTCAGGTTAAAAGACAACAGAAAACATCAGTTCAAAATTTGGATCAGAAGTCTGCTGTATGTGAACACATCATGCACAACCCCAATCATAAGATCGCTTGGGACAACACCATCACATTAGTTAGGAACGCTAATGACCTCAAAAAATGAAAGCTCCTAGATGTCATTGCAATCAAGTGGAACAAGCCCTCAATCAACAGAGACGGTGGTGTTTACCTACCCAATGCATGGAACCTTATCCTCAGTGACTAATCTATCTAAACATCTTCACCTGTAATTCGTTAACCTAATCAATAGAAGCCTGCACGCCAATCAGTTAAGCCAACCAGTTAAGCCTGTACATCAGTAGAAGCCTGTACATCAATCAATAGAAACCTGTATATCTTGTTACCCATTGTCATCTGTCTACTGTTATGTGTATATATACTACATCCCTTTGGTTTCACCATCACTTCACCTGAAGAAGAGACTAGGAACTGTCTCAAAACGTTGTGACCTTGTACAATAAAGAAGTTGAACCATAAAGCATTTTTTAGTTTGACCATCATGAGAATGATGAAAAATAACACGTGTAGGTTTATACCATCAAACTTGAGTTGCAGCAAGGAAGACGTAATCTCTGTCACATGCAGCTTGAAAACACTTATGGGCCGAAACCGTTTTGAGGATACCAATGGAACTTCGTTACATAAGAAATACATACAGGCATTTGCTGTGTACTTGGGTAAATAGGTGTAATCAGTATTTTTACGTAAGAAAATTTTCAGATTTCTCTACCAATGGCAAAGTCATTATTTTAGTTTACGAATTCAAATAAATCAACTGTGTGTTTTTATTATCATAGATAATAAACCAGGGTAGCTACCATTGCTACCCAAATTTATGTATGATTTTTTTTATGACAACTGGGCCAACCCTCTAAACTATCTAAATATATCTAATATCTATCTAATAAGCTTTGCAATCTTTTGGACTGAAACAAATGGCTTACTACGTGCCTGTAGACATCATGTTTTCACAGGTAGAAAACACAGAAATAGGATCAAATTGGTTCAGTCACTATACCATCCAAGCATCAGAAAAAAACTACACTGGCATATGATGGGCATCCGGCCTCCTAACTGTTTAGGTGAAGAAATTCCACTAATGTGGACCGGAGCCCAGTCTCTCCGTCCGTCACGGTCGAGGGAGCGGTCACTGACCAATTTGCAGTTTGGTTTCGTAATTAGACCGTTGGCGAGAAACATTATTTGCTCCACATCAGTGCCCCTTTAATACTGTGTGCAAGAACATTAATGGATGTTCTTGAACATTTCATCCATTTCCACCAACTTTTTCTCCACTATCTTGCAGTTCATAAAATCACTATTAACACCCTTGACCTTAATTTTTTCCTCCACTAATCAGCATTGATAAGGACACATTTGTGATTTAAAGATTTCATTTTTCTCATCAAAAGTGAATATGTTATGTATGGTTGTCACTTTTTCTGTTTTGTTTGATTTCTTTGATCCTGATGGTGCTATTTTTGTAGAATTGATCATATGAAAACTATTAAAAATTAAGACAGACATTAAAAATCCATAAAAAAATATATTTACCTTTCTTAAGATCCACATGAGGCAATGCCATTTTTTATTATAATAATATGATATCTTTAGAAAAATCATTGAACATAGCTGTGATAATCATTCTCCTCCGCAAAACAAAATACCTTCAGAAAACTTTGGAAGAACTGGAACAGGGCCAACCAGCAAAGTCTCTGAACTTGATTCACCACTTCGCCCAAGGAAATGGATTCATCATCACCGCGATTGTTAATGTTATCTCCTGTAAAATATATGCTAGAGCGTATTTGCATTGAAAAACAAAATAACACGAGCGACAAGTAGTTTGACATCTCCAATACTGGTGGAACTTGCAATAAAATATTCCGTTTTAATGCATCAGGCTACCTTTTCGCAATTCCATTTAGTGAAATTTATGGAAGTCTGTATACACTTTCTGCAAACAACTGTTCTTACAGAAAAATCCACTGTGATATTTTCAACTGGCAATAACTAATATGTTACAATTAGAGAGTCAAACGTAGCTCGTGAGCAATGAGATTTCAACGTTAAATTTGACAGCAGAACGATAATTGGGCCTTAAAAGTACAACGAATCACTCACACTAGCTGCACAATAGACTAAAATAATGGCTCGACAAAAATCTTTTAAAACCTCAGTAGTCCTCGAAGCGCCTCATCTGACAGCTACACACACCTGTTCTCGCGCCATCTTTGTTTTACAGCGCACAAACATTGACTTGAGTATTGCGCATTCGAAGTACAACGCCAGTCAAATTGGCTGACTGGTTTTCCTGTCCTGACCCATGGTATTCTGCTTTCAGGCTCAACGATCAAAGGTCACACGCAACCAAAACATCAAACATAATTTAAACACAATTATCACTTATTCATGACATATTATATACATTGCAAATAAACAAAATTATAGGCGTACAATCGCGATTCAAAAGTGCAATATATTGTACTTGGGCTTATATACTCTAAAACGAAACGCTAGAGAGACTGAACCCAGTCATGGCGGGTGGATGTGCAAGTGTAACGACGGCTTCCGATTGAATGGTTCATTTGCTGATACGCTGAGGGCTAATTGTGTGCACAGAAAGATGATCTGTTTGACGGGCATTTTAGAAGTATGGCGAGTCACAAGAAAGTACTAGATTCTTTATGGATAACAACTTCTTTTTTTGTACTTAATGCACCGTTTCACTATGGATTCATACACTGTTGTCAGAACAAAATCATATACACCAGAAGAAGTTGTTATCCATAAAGAATGTATATAGAGATGGTGGGTTTTGCAAATACATGTTCTCTGCGTTTGATCCAACAAAAAAATCATCTCAGTAGAGATGGCGAACTACTGCGTGGCTGGAAACTGTCATTCGTCCAAGTACAAAGCAGGACTTGAAACAGACAAGATTTGCACCAGTTTCCATCAGAACCACTCATCCGAGAAAGATGGATGTAGTTTGTCGGCAACCTACAGACATAAAACATGTCATGTGTACAAGCATCACGCCTGCCTAATTACATAATGTGGCAGAGACAGCACGCGTCCTTAATCAATTTATTTTCTTTAGGGCGTATAGCTTGATAGATGTATAGTTCAAGTTTCATGTGGTCAATGATTGAAGCTGTGTATTGCATATTATTGTCTATAGCAGATAAGCCTTCAGACGTATAGGTGTCAATAAACCAGACACTGAGCTTTCTTTGTGACAGATGCTGCTTACCACAATGAACAAATTTTTTTGTTTCTTTATGTAACGAGTCGATTATATACTTGTCTGTGTACACAACCAAGATTAGACTACTCCTCACGACCTCATACTCCGAGCAAGCATACTGTTTCAAGCTCCGCGAACCTATTGACTGCGCATGCGTTTTGGGCGCAGCGCAACACAGCTGTTGAAACCACTTTTTCCCCCAGCGCTGGGTGAAATTTGGTGAATCGTTTTCGCATTTTTTTTCAACTTTGTAGGTTGAAATGGCGTTTTTGACGATTTGTTTCGGTAAGTGCATACCGAAAGGTATCAGAATCTGCAAAGTTGTGTTTTATGTTTTATGTGACCTTTAATTAATGTTTCTCGCCAACGGTCAAATTTCGATACCAAACTGCAAGTTGGTCAGCACCATGACGGGCATGGGGACTGGGCTTCAGTCCACCTTGGTAGAATGTCTTCGACCTAAACAGTGGGACATTTGAAGGGTGGATCACTTACCGTTCTTTTGAAAATGTCCCTGGTATTTCGTGGATGGCATAGTAACTGATCCAATTTGATCCTTATTTCTGTGTTTTCACCTCGATATTTAATCATCTTGTGTACAGATATGATGACTCCAGGCACTTATTAACCCATTTGTTTTGTTTAAAGTGCGATAGATTCCAAAGCCTTCTATTTAGACAGTATTGAGGGGCAATGGTCTGTTACCCATGATAAATAAAAACAAACGTTTGTTTTATCTGCATCCGTAAACTACTAGCAACAACTCTGCACTGCTAGAAAAATCTGAAAAAATTTCCAAGGATAAAAACTGATTATACCCGTTTACCTAAGTACACAGCAAATGCTTATAGGGTTTTTTATGCAACAATGAAGTTCCGTTCGTATCCTCACTTTTAGTGGTATAAACCTACACGTTATTTGTCATCATTCACTTGATGGTCAGTTAATGAATATAATAACAGATGTAATTAGTGGCAACGCAACTCAGATTACCCGTCAAAGGTTCTCATTTGGCATTTTTCCTGTCTGGAGTAAATGCTCAACATTATAAAATAGACCAGATGTGGCAAATATATCACATGTTATGTAATAAGTGCATGTAAGTGCAGCAAGAGGAATTATCAGCTAAGTTACAAAAGCAATCATCTATTTATTTAACCGATAATATGCTTATAGATTAATTTGTCAAAAGGTAGTGTCTGTGTGTGAATTCACTCTGTCGTAAGTGTCTGTGTGAAAACAACGTCCTTCCTTCTAACAAGGATACTCTATAACAGGGATAGGTCACTCGCTTGCTTTCTTTACCATTTGTACTAATTAACGTGTGGCTTGTCATGCTCCAGCGCACACAGTGAATTGGCTCGTTCCCAGTGCAGCTTCAGTTGTGTTTAACCAGGGATACAATATAGATTATCCCTGATTAACAGAACAGAACTTCAGCCAGTTTATTTAATCAGTCGGAATTTTACAATGAATGAATGAATTATAGTAAGAATTTAAGAGCAAGAAGTATGTGAATGAAAGAACGAAATAAAGAAGAAGAATAAGAAATAAGTACATATGTGAATGAATGAAAGAATAAATGATACACCGCGGCCTTCCCTCCCAAAACATTTTAAAGAACGCAAAAGTATCACGAGAACACGTGTTAACATCAGCTGTCTAAAAAATCTACTTTGAAATTTTTGTTTACATTAATAATTATTTCAGATGTCTTATTGCATGTGGGGAATGGAATGGGCATTATCAAAATGTTAACTGACACTGTCACACTGCCCTCAAAAATAAAGTGTAAAACTCTCACAAAGCATTCTAAAAAACCTTTCCAGTTTTGTCAAATAATAAGATCAACAAGAAAGAAAGAAGTTATGAAACTATAACCCTCAGGCATCAATGGCGAATCAGATCAGATCAGCAATATGTCATATTCTTCTCATACCTCAAATACCCCCTACCATTTTGTTTTAGATTATGGAACTACCACTATTACTTGTAAACACATTTCACCTGATAGTATATTCCCCTCATAGGAATTAAAGGTGTATGTGAAAGATGTTTTTGAGGAAGTAACTAGGAATACTCAAACAACGGCGTATAGCATTTCAATGGCGAAATGTCATATTTTTCACACACCTCAATTACACACTAACAATTTTTTAAAGTCTTAAAACTGTCACTATTACTTGCAAAAACCTTTCAACTAAAGGTATGTTCTCCTTCTAAAAATTAAACGAATGTCTGAAAAAAAGTTTTTATCGGCACAATTTAGTCTTCGCGGTGAATCGAGAATAGAAGCCAGTGAGCGATAACAGCGACTTGAAACTTTACTACAAATCTACTGTCCTAATACGGACACTAATATCAAATATTTGACTTAACCTGAAGTGACAAAATAGTTAACCTATCCTCTACATGTTGGATTTCAGTTGTTACAACACTCAGCGAACGTAATCAGCTGTTGAAAATAAACCGGGCTCAATCTTAAATAATACGCTGCCACCATATTGGCTGTATACACTGGTTGCGTAACGACCCGAGACATACGTTCAGCGGCTTTTCGAGGAGTTCCTTCTCCCCCTCTACATAGGGTCCCTGCTTCTAAGGATTAACCGCCAATACTCTGACAGACTGATTGCTTGTTACTGGCCAACAGCATAACAGTAATAACTAGTTTAAACAATAACTAAATTTCTTAGAATTACTTTGAATGGTGGACACCATACAGTTAGTTGCCAAGTGTGCTACCGTTGGTGACCAATGAGACTATATGTACACCAATGTGAAAGACCTTGAATCTTACTGTTCAGTTCAGATCAACTTGATGAGGGGGCTAGGATAAGCCGCCTTATTACATAAGCCGAAACGTCGTAAATTAAACAAGAAGTTGCAATCAGTAAAATATGTCCTGTATTATGATTCAGGTTGTCTTTTAGAAGTTGTTATAGATGACCAAGATGTTTTATGGATAATTCTTCTTTTAATCTTTTACACACGACGTTTTGGGGCTCATTTCAGACCACCTTCATTACAGGTGTCAGTAAGAAAACATGTTTAACAACGTTGAAGACTGAAAATATAATACAGACATGGGGCCAGTAATGTACTAAAACAACATGGTAATGGGATGATGGAATACAACACAAATAAGAAGGTGCCAGTGATGCACTAAAATAATACGGTAATGATGGGGTAAAACAAATTACTCTGAAAAACCAACATTACGAGGTTAGTGATGCACTAAAATAACATGGTAATGATGGGGCAGAGAGTACCGAAAATAGTGTGGTGGCTAGTATGCACAATACAAAGAAGGTTGAGAGAAGAACATAGGATGGGACGTGTGTTATATGAGCACATGGTAAGTGGATTCAATGATCACGGCTGATGCCTGGCTGTTGTCTCCGTATATCTGTGGTTTCCATGAGGCTTCCTTTGGCGCCAGTTGGTGGTGGTGGTGGACAAGACTTAGGTGGCTTCCCATATGATGCTACGGTCCTTGTTCTTGAGGACATGTATTTCGCTCCGACACGTCGTGTTATCTACGCAAAACAAGTTGACATCCATAAATCTGGCTTTATATTGACAAACCAGTTAAGAATTCTAGGATATCATCCGGGTACTCACGGGGAAAAAAACAATAACAAAAGGAACGTCCAGTCCGTGGAAATTGCTCTGTCTCAGAACCCCTTTTTAATTTATAAAGCTGAAGCTTGCGGACCGTTAGACTAAAAACCAGTCTCTGGGATGAACATGTTTTGCAGAAAAAAGTTAAAATAGAAAGTTATTCTTACTCAACCGTGAAGTTTGGAGCCGGTACCCAGGAGAAGAGAAGACGGCCGCCTGGGGACTCAGGAAAAGCCTCTTAGGGCATGCCTCTGAGGGGTGAGTGACAGTGTCAATTAACATTCTGTCTATGCCCATGCCATTCCACACATGCAGACAGATAGATGAAGGCTATATTATTAATGTAAAAAACGTCACAAAGTTGATTTAAGGAAAGAAATTGCTGTTGTAAAAGCTGTTGTAAAAGTTACGGTTTTCTGCTCTTTGAGATTTGGGGGCTGGTGACCTGAGTGTGTCATTAATTCTTTCATTCATCCACATGTGTGTCTCTTTCTTTTGTTCGTTTTCTTTATTTCTTCCATTCATTCATTCACCACAAGCACTTGTCATTTGTCTTTGCCACCATTACTGGACCTCTTCATTAATATTCTCCATTATTATTCTGTAACGTGTTTGTCTGATTTTCATGTGTAATGGACCTTTTCATTGCCACGTTTTACACATCACTTGTGTGGCGACCTTGATAACGAGGAAGCATGCTGCACGTGCAAAAGCATGTAGTGTGTGTTTTCTCGCATCCAGGTTTGACGGGTTCAAATTGTATAATAAATCACAAATCAACACTGCCACTTAGTCTCTGACTTCCCAAACTTGTCCTTAAATGTTTTGTGTCCACTCCGAACTGTTGCTATTTCTTGGGTTTGTTAGGTGGTCTTTCGTTTTCTTTATAAGACTGCATAACTCCAACGTATGCTTGATCTTCTCCTCCACAAACAGTTATTAGCTGTTTTTGACACCACTGCAGGATCTCTGAATTTCTCACATTGTAAGAAGTTTGTCTGCATGGTTTCGTACTTTTTTACCGCCACTTATTATACATAACCCTGACGTTAGGAACTTGTAAACGAAAAGGCAAGCGGCACGTGCGACAGAATATGATATGTCATGTTCGTCCTCTCTCTCCCTCTTCCTTTCCCTCTTTTCCCCCGCTCCATCTCCAATGTTCAGCCAAATTTTAAGAAGATGTGTATGCCCCTCTTATAACACAGTCTCTTTTAACTTCCACCAATGGTATGCAGTTTTTCAATAGATTATTTGATGTATTTTGTCTTTTAGCCGCCCTCTGTACCAATGAATGTACCAATGTACTTCTTACTTCTCCAACAATGTACGATGCCAGTTGATCCAATAACGTACAGGCGGTCGGTTGGTGTTTTCTATTTGCAACTGCACTCTAATGCTTTTGAAAACTTCTACCATCTGAAAATGCTATTTTCATCTCTTGGTTTGTGTAATCCGTCTTTTTGAATTTACAAAATCGTTTTACTTTTATGCTGCGGGGATATTCACCCAAACCCTGGGCAAATACGTAGAGATCTGAAAATTGTCCATATAAATGTTCGAAGTCTAAGAAAAAGGCTCGACTTAACCGAAAGTGAATTAAACGATTGTGACGCTATTGTATTTCAGAAAGTTGTTTAAATGATTCAATAAAAAGTTCTGATTTGGAAATTCCCGGATTTCAGTTACATTTCAGAAAAGATAGGGCAACAAGGGCTGGTGGAGTAGCAGTCTATGTAAAGAAATAGCTTTATGCAACATGTTGAGACTATCTAAGTCTACCCAATCTTGAGGTGATATGGATTCAGATTAAACTAAAGAAAAGAATTCTGTTAGGGACTTTTTAGGGATCAGACAAAATTGGTAATGCTATCGACATGAATATGGATAGCATTGGTGTTGGTGATTTCAGTATCGATACATTGAACAGAATTAGTGAGAAAGTAAGTGATATCGAACAAATGTATGGTATGAAACAGCTTATCACAGAACCTACTAGGATTACTCAAACATCACGTACACTGATTGATTTAATCTTTGTAACAAATTCTGATTCTGTTTTGAACTCGGGTGTACTTGATCCTGTTTGCAGTGACCATTGTCCTGTTTTCGTTACTATCCGTGATGCAATGCCGAGCCAGTATTGTTTTGAAGGAAAAATATACTACTACGACTTAGCGGACATTGATGGTTTGAATGTAAGTTTTTAAAATACAGACTGATTAAATCTCCTGTCAAATGAAATCAACATTGCAACTGAATTAGTAACGGAAACTATTGTTCATCTTTGTGACACCTTTATTCCTAATAAGGTTGTACCCATAAGATCGCGCGACTCACCATGGATGAATAATAAGGCAAAGAAATCGCCAACACAAAACAGCCAAACGTAGAAATCAAGATAATGATTGGGCAAAATTTAGGAAACTTAGAAATAAGATGACATCACCGGTAAGGAAAGCTAAATCAGATTATTATTCCAAACTTGATGACAAATTGAATAACAATAATAATTTATAACTATGGTGGAAATTAACAATTACCTGAAAAAGAGAAGCAATTACAACAGAGACAATTTCTCCCCCCACCCCCACCCACCTCCTGCAGCACAATGGTGTCATTTATGAAGACGCAAATGAGAAAGCAAACATACTCAATGATTTCTTTGTTGATCAAGCCAGAATTGACTTCCCAGACTAACAACTACCAGATATAAATTATAGAGAAGAAAATTGGGTGAAATTGATTTGAATCGAAATGAAGTTAAAGATATTCTTTCATCAGTTGACATGAACGAGGCAAGTGGCTCTGACAAAATAAGTAATACGTTTATCAAGTTGACTGTAGAATCAATTTCTTTGCCTCCCACCTATATATTTAATGCGTCCTTGCATGAATGTATTTTTCCTACTATATGGAAAGAAGCTTCAGTATTTCCGTTGCATAAGAAGGGTATGAATGTCACAATTACAGGTCCGTTGCACTTACGAGCTGTGTTGGGAAGGTGTTTGAAAAATGCGTATTCAAATATGTTTAATGCTTACAATAGTTCAAATGTAATGTTTCGATGTCTTCAACCTAATGAGAGCCCCACAAGACACTTCCAACATAGCAATCGAAAACGGACATCATTTGAGGATTAAAATACTTGGATCGTGTGTGATTATTAAGTGCAAATGAGGCCTTTCTACGTTGACAAGATAACTTTTTTTGTGTATTTGTAAACCTATTGTTACAGTTAAATACGATGCTTACATATGTAAAACTATCTTGGACGTCGATGACGTTATGTCTCATCAAGCCGAATTTTGCCACCGTTTCGGACAACAACAATCTGGGTCTTCTGAGTGTGAACTTGCATTCCCCATGTTTTAGTATGTTAATAGCGTGTATGTTAAGCACCTGTTGGAGGCCATCTACTGACTCAGGAAATAGAACAAGATAGTCAGCGTACATCAGCAAGAAAAAGCTGAGAGTTTGCACTCATATGGAACGCAATTATCTTGCAGAAAAGGCTCTTCAAAGTCATTAATGAACAGAAAGAATAAAATGGGTGCCAACACTTTCCCTTGCATTAAGTCTAAATTATTCACAAATATCGACTACAGAACTGTTATAGTGTCCAATTTAGAACAACCATCGTCCAATTATTTCTAAAGAAATTTGAAACCAGGAGTCTCAGGCGGTACTTGCGGGTACTGTTGCCCTTTTAAGTATGATGGGTGCTCTTCCCGTGTCTGTGACGGAGCTTGCCCATAAAGCGTGTGTGCTATGCAGTAACAATCCCTCCCCCCCCCCTCCCTCCTGAAATAATAATCCTAAAATGAGTGCTATTCCTGTGTCTTTGCTAGAGATTGTAGAATATGTTGCGGGTGGTATGCCCAATACTCTGACTTCAAAATTCTGAATAGCTGAATATGCTTTGCTGTTAACGTCTTAATACTAACACATGATATATATATACTGAGTCTCAAAAAAGAAACTTCACAAAATGTAATTTTTAAAAATAATGAATAATGTTTCGCTGATGATCCGAAATGGGATCCCCATCTTTCGACTCTAGAAAAACGTTAGCAAAACCCACTCAAACCCATCCATTCGTCGTGCAAATGACGTTAGTGCCAAATCAGGTTTTGAACGTGCAGTCGATCACGTGATCTTCGCATCGAAGTTTTCTTCATTTGCACGTGTTTGCATTGGCCTCAAGAATTGAAAACAAAAACACCGTTAAATTTCAGTTCCAGCAGTACTTTAAATGCCACGATTGTGAAATGTGCAACGTGACCGTGCCGTTGGCATGTTGCAAGCGGGAAGATCAGTTATTGACGTCGTACTGTGTACTGTCGTACTTGCGAGGTCGTCTACAACAATCTGGCACCACTTCTGATCTCCCAAGGTCGGGTCGTCCACGTGTGACGTCACGAGCCGAAAACAGTCAAATCGTCCTGTCACCTACGTGACAGATTTCTGCCGACTACATGAGACATGAGAGACTGAGATGTTTTGAGGTCAACTGTCCTCACAGGCCATTCGAAATCGGTTGCGGGCTGAATCTCAATTCTCGACGTCCATATCGTGGACCAATACTGGCGCCATAACGGCACGCATAGTCTCGAGACGACATCGTGAACGGTATGCCCAATGTTGCGTACAGGAAGTCGACAGATTCGAGGGCGGAAGTTGCATGGTATGGGGTGGTTTCTCTGGGAACAACCGTTCCCGACTTCTGGTCATCCGTGGAAACCTCACAGCGGCTGCTTACCGCGACCGGGTGCTCAACCATGAACTCGATCCTTTCATGGTAGCTCGTGGCCCAGGTCTACAGTTCCAGTATAATAATGCTCGACCGCATACCGTGATGTTGACACGTTCAATACAGCACATATGGGAATCACTTTGGAGCCTTCGTGGTCTTAAGAACCAACCTCAGAATTTGCGCTGCCTTGCAAGGGCAGTGTCGCAGAATCCCCAGCCACGTGTTCACAAGCATCAGGCAGTCGATGAGGAGACGGTGTTTGACAGTGGTGAATGCGCGGGGCGGCCATGCACAATACTGAAGTGAGAAATTTCGAATTTTTATTCTTGTGACTTGACATTCTGTATAACCATGTTTTGGAACGACTGTGTAGCCTAATAGAACTGACTGTGGCACTGTCAGTGTATCGAGTACATCACATAGATCTCAGCAGTGAAATAACAATTTAACCATCTTACCATCTCTTGTTCTTTTATAGTACCCTGAAGACAGAATGCGAAGTTTCTGTTTTGGACTCAGTATATGTTTGTGGATGGATGAACCCAAGAATATCCTGACTTCAGTCTACAGAGGTATTTTGGAGCACATTTTTCAGACACAAAAATACATTGTGGTATAGACGTAAGAAGGTAAAAATGTACTGGGCTCTGATCAGACATGATTGCACTTATCAACAATAACACATAATATATCCTTAACAGACTCAACTGAAGAACACTCAGATATGTGATAATGATAGTGATGATAATAATAGTTCACTTATATGGCGCCTAGTATCCATCTGACTAGTTGCTCACTGGACGCTGTAATCAGAATCTGATTGCAAGTAAGTCCTGATGAGCTGTTTTGTACACAATGTCCACCATGAACATGTCCGTAAGGTGGTTTCTGTATGAATACACGATCTCCGCGTTGATGGCTTTGAAAAGATCTCTGTGGGAGAGACGCACCTTCATGCTTGGTCTGTCATATCTCGCTGTTCCATCCTTCACTTGTAGGTTGTCCATTATTAGGTGGTTGCTGTGTGATGCTTCATTCAAGATGGAGGTGTTGAGGGTCCATGTAGATCAAGACGTTTGCTATCTCTTCATTCTGGCGTAGAACTTGGGGAATCATCCTTGATACATAATGTTAATTGTAGGCACATAGAGAGGTTTCAAGATCGGGAGTAAGCTAAAAGTTACTCCATCCAGATTTTAACACCAGTTGTCAACGATTAGATTACGTCGATGGGGATTAGCTCATAACTAAGATGAACAACATGCTGAAGGAAACGAATGAATACGTTGACGAAGACGAAGGTATAGTTTAGTTCGAACTTCTCTAGTTGGTTCCACAAGACATGACAAACAAGTATACATGAATGCGGTGAGCGGACATCCAGCTCAACCCAGGGCCTTTCCCGCCAGTGGCATAATCCTGCTTGCGGTCGTCCCTACAAAGACAGTCGGAATACACTCTGTGGTAGTGATTAAGATTAAGACCGCAGATTGAATAATAATAACAAAATGTATCATGGCCTGACTACATAGTTTTTGGTCTTTCGAAATATTTGGACATGGCTGTCTTGAAGTAGACACTATAACAAAGAGAAGGCATCGGGGCGAGGGTAGATGCTGCTTTCTCTTTCATTTTATCAAGGCTTTCCTTCACAAGTGAACAATTATCAAATGTTAAATATGCAAATCATGGCTCGGATCAAATATATTTATTTTCCATTTTATAGTTTTCTTTTTAATATATTGATATTAGGCATTGACAAAATGCTTACGTTTATGCCTACTTAGACATTGGGATGATTATGGTCACCTTTTACCTTCGTCACTGTGTTATTGACGGTTGACGCAGTGGAGTTACAGTTCTTCTCTGTTCACCTCCACGACATCCGATCTCGCGTCTTCTTATTTACACGGTACATAAAACTACCAGCACACAGGTATCTGCCGCCACGAGATGTATCGCAAATCGTTGATTCAAATGTGTCATTTGCCATTTCGAAACTGAATGCAATCTGCCTGTGTTCATCATTGTAAAATGACTCATATGATAACCCTGATGATACTGATGACATTAGTGACATTTTATGTGAACGACGTGGGTGAACTATGTTCATGCCTTCACGGCACAGGTGGTTTTGGATTTCTAATCAAAACACAAATCCTACAATATTTCACTGTTTCAGTACTGGATGACAGCACAGGAGATATCCTCTGGGTAAAACTTAGCTAAATACAAAATACTGTTTATCCATTATCTCCGGAACTATTGTACGTACAGAGTTGAGATTTTGCACACAACATCCCCTTGACTGTGCCTATTTATGCCGTAAAAATCAAGTCATTCGGATTTTAACTTGTGTTGCTATGGCAGCCGTGGAAAACGAAAGGCCTAAATCCAAGATGGCGGTTAAACGGCTAGGGATATCGAATTTTGACCCTGCCCACCAATGATCGGCATCTTATGACCAAGACACATGCCAAATATGGAGGCAGTTGGGTGAATGGTAATGGAGGTACATGCTGTGTTATGCCATTTGGGATCCAATATGACCGCCAAAGGACGCATCTTTTCATACGCATCTAAGAACACGAAACGTAAAGCATCTTCGCCTCATGCATACAGTCACTCGGCACTCTTCCGCCCTAAATTGAAACAGGGCGTTATACCCGGCCTATCACACCGCTTGAAGCCAGACACTGTCCCTTAATTATGTATCGACACAACAGAAGATGAAACACTTTCTCATTGACTGCCCAATGTACAAGGACATCAGGTGTGAACTTTCAAAGAATTGTTTAGATTGTATTTCTACAAATCTCACACCAACAGAAAAATCTAATTCGTTAATGCTGTGTAAATACCAGTATAACTTAGCAGATGGTATTTCCAAGATGTTTACAAGAAGAAACCTCCACATTTAGCTTCTCCTATTTCGTACTAAAATTATTGTAAAAAACATGTAAGATTAACTTTTACAAAGTTTTTTTTTTATTATTGTATTATTTTCTGGCATTATATTTATTTTTTTATGTTGTATATAAAGTAAGATCCATTTCCTTAAAGGGTTTCTCTTCATTCGTTCAGGGTTTTTAAATCGTGGAATATGTGTTATTTTAAAGTATGGCTAATTTAGACTCCAACCGCCATTGATTGAAGGGTCATGTAAATCCAGCTAGGGCCCATGCAGGTAACAAAGGTACTGTAGGTCCCCATGGATCCTGATTTCCCTTCAGGTGCAAGTTATCTGTAGCCAATTTTTATTTTGTACTGTATGTAGTGATCGATTTAATCTTACGATAATGTACTAGAGTACGATATATTTGTGTTACCTTAGTATTTTTACTGTCCTTCAATGACAGGTTTTCATGTTAACTTTTTAAACCTTATGAAAATATGCGTCTGAAAAAAACCCCAAAAAGCCACGGCATCCAGGGGGTTAAGGACTTTGAGGCAAACTTTAGCAGATTCCAAGGTCCCTGCGTGCGTCGTCAAAGTCGCGCCATCCGCTCCTGTTAGTATAGAACGGACCGAAGCGCAAGCGCTCTAAGATATGAAAACCAGTCTGATGCAGCGATTTCCAAGGGACATCACTCCAGCAGCTTATTTTGCCCTGAGCACGAACGGATTGCTTCATATTTTGTATCGTAAGGAGTTCGCAGCACTTTAATTATATGCATATTTTATAGGATCTTAAACCACGTTAGTGCACTGCGAACAGCGTCATCAAAGCACTTGATAAGCGCAGGTTATCGATGTTGGTTCAGCTAAACAGACTTGGGTATCAGTCACAGATCCTTGACTTAAGGTCACCATTCGGCACGGAGTCTCAATACACTCCAGTTTTCAGTGCACCTTAAATGAAATGTTTATGTTTGTCCAATGTGGTAAATACTTAGATGTGAAATGCTGTCATTTATTTTCCTTATAGATTCTAAGGCAAAGTTGATTACTGTAAACTTTCATTTTGCATAGATAATTTGGCTGATAGATTTGTAGTTTTCAACAACATGTTTAACTGATTTGTGTTTTTTTTGTGTAGTGTGCTAAGTCACAGTCCTCGTAATCACAATCTGATACAACATCTTGAGGGGGAACGGTGTCAGCACAGTCTGCACATTAATTGTACCTACAATTTAAAGGTCACATGCAACCAAAAAATCAAACATAATTAAAACACATATATCACTTATTCATGTCATATAATATACACTGCTCCTTTTAAAAAAACAGATAAACACAATTATAAGCGTACAATCGCGATTCAAAAGTGCAATATTTTGTACTTGTGCTTACTTCCCCCGAAACGAAGCCCTCGGGAGACCGAACCCAGCCATGGCGGGTGGATATGCACTCAAGTGAAACGACGGCTTCCGATTGGCTGTTTCATTTGCTGATATGCTAGGTTTCATTGTGTGTACAGAAAGATGATCTGTTTGATGGGCATTTTAGAAGTATAGCCAGTCACCAGAAAGTAAAATTCTTTATGGATAACAACTTCTTTTAGTGTACTTGATCCGTCGTTTCAGTATGGATTCATATACAATTGTCAAACAAAATCATATACACTAAAAGAAGTTGTTATCCATGAAGAATGTATATAGAGATGTTGGGTTTGGAAAATACATATTCTCTGAATTTGCGCTCTATCCAATAAAAAAATCATGTCAGTAGAGATAGTAAACTACTGCGCGGCTGGAATCTGTCATTCGTCCAAGTACAAGGCAGGACTTGAAACTGACAAGAGTTTGCACCAGTTTCTGTCAGATCCAGTCATCCGAAAAAAATGGATGTAGTTTGTTTGCAACCCACAGACATAAAACATGTCATGTGTATCACACGTGCCTAATTACATAATGTGGCAGACACGGGACTCGGGTGCACGAGTCATAAATCAACTTATTTTCTTTATGTTGTATAGTCTGATAGGTGTTAAGTTCAAATCGCACGTGGTCAATGACTAAAGCTGTGTATTGCATGTTGTCTTTAGCAGACAGACAGACATATAGGTGTGAATAAACCAGACACTGAGCTTTCTCTGTGACAGAGACTGCTCACCACAATCAACATGTTTTTTTTACGTAACGAGCAGATTATTTACTTGTTTGTGTACACAACCAAGATTAGACTACTGCTCACGACCTCAGTATGCATACTGTTTCAAGCTCCGCGAATCTATTCACTGCGCATGCGTTATGGACGCAGCGCAGCACAGCTGTTGAAACCAGTTTTCCCCCCAGCGCTGGGGGGAATTTAGTGAAACGTTTGAACTCCGATTTCGCGGGCTTTTTTTTTCATCGCGTTTTTTTCAACTTTATAGATTGAATTGGCAATTTTTATTATTCGTTTCGGTAATTGCATACCAAAAGGTACCAGAATCTGCAAAGTTGTGTTTTACGTTGCATGTGACCTTTAACTGAAGGTCAACAAATATCACCAAATATACTGTGCCATGATGCTCAAAGGAGTAGTTAATGCAGAAACAGCATGTAAATTGCGTTCTGAAATGGAAGTGTTGAGGTGTACTTCAGTGAATAAAAATCTGGATACAGAAGTACTGGCTAGCGACCAGCTATCGCTGCATACCAGTTATCACCAAAACCTGGCTGTAGCGCTTGCTCAGAGAGCTTCACTTGTACTTCAGTATTATTTCACACATTGATACATCACAAAAGCAATAGGCTATGAGAGTTAGAATCACTGTAAGTATTTTACACTGTAGACAAAATATGAATCCCTTCAGAAGACTAGACCCAAACAAGCTGGGGGGGATGTCACGTGAACATTAGTAAGTTGACATAAATTTAATAAATCTTGAGAACTGAATGAGTCATTCTGGCTGTGTTGTGAATCTATGACATTAAGACCCGTGAAGGTCCCGGGGTAGAATGGGTCTTCAGCAACCGATGCTTGCCATAACAGGCGACTATGCTTGTCGTAAGAGGCAACTAACGGGATCGGGTAGTCAGGCTTGCTGACTTCGTTGACACATGTCATTGGTTCACAGTTGCGCAGATCGATGTTCATGTTGTTGATCACCGGATTGTCTGGTCCAGACTCGATTATTTGCAGACAGCCGCCATATAGCTGGAATGTTGCTGAGTGCGGCGTAAAACTAAACTCACTCACTCACTCACTCACTTACTCACTCATAATGTCAACATACAATCACTGAACTTTGAATTTGCCTAAATTTCCATCTCCGTTTTATGGGCTTGACAGATGCCATTCATACGATACTGACAAAATATAACTGTCAGTTTTCACCTTTGTCTTTACTTTTTTCCCAGAGAAAACAAACATTACCAAAATTGGAAAAAAACAATTAAAAATTCAACTTTGATAAGTTCAACTACACGGCAATAGCTCCATATTCCTGACAGCTTATATCAGCATCTGTCAACATTCACAGTGAGAACGAGTTTTGTTCTTTTTGCACACACACACACCACACACACACTCTTTCTCTGTCGCACACACACACTAAAATCTATCATTGTTCATAAGTCCATTATTGAAAAGTATCTACCAAACATCTAAAACACTAACGCAACATAATTTCTACTGTAATTGCATTGCAACTGGTGGACAATTTGACTGTGAATGATGCTTTTCATTCATAAACCTTGGTAGATATGTGTGGCAGACCCCAGAGCGTTGCCTTTTGGTATTTACAGATTTTTATTTATTTTTTTTGTCAGTTTCCATGGAAACATTTCAGACTTAGTCTCAAAATGGAGGGATGGGCTTCGTTTCCGGAGCAGAACTCAAAAACCGTTCAATATTCTTCTGCAAAACTTGGCAGATATGTCAATTGGAACCTAAAGTGGTGCCATTTGCTATGTACAGGTTTTTGCATCATTTTCTGATGACTCTTGTAATTAATGTTTTCTTTATCTAGAAAAATAACAAGTCTGGACTGAAGAAATCAACTCATTTGCATTAAGACCTGAGAGGCAGCATCAAGACAAAATGGGCATTTTGCTGGGCAAAACCATGGACGAGAATTTGAAGAAGCAGCAGGATTTCATGTTGAAAACATCAGTGATTCAGGTGATGTCAGTGTCAAAAATACATCGATATAGTTTACGGATGGATGATGCAGGGGGTATGGTGTTGTCCATCTTGTTTTATCTAATATGATGACTCTGGGTGTTAAGATCTTAGAACAACTCCAAAGAAGGTAATATCAGGGTAATTTTCAAAATAACTTATCAATTTCGAGACTTCTGAAGTAATGAGTGATCAAAGCATATGAACATAATTCCACTGGAAACCTTACTTATATTACATCAGAGCCTACACAATATGTTACCACGTAAGTAAATCTTTAAATACTCCTCTCTAATGTCAGTTGTCTGATAATTCATATGAAAGATATATTGCCAACAAAGAACAAGGCTACTAATCTATTTGGAATCTAACCACTTTTGTGTTATATAATTTACACTACCATTGGGTAACATCTAATTACGGTATCAGGCTAACTGCCCCCTGACTATCTGCCCCTCATCCATTGTGCCCCCCAGACAGCTGCCCCCCGGGTTAATAACCCCACAGACAACTGCCCCCCACCCATCATAACAAAACACACAAACTAAAGGTTAAATGTTATGATGCTATTTTTATTTTTAGCACTATATAATACCACAACACATCATCTTTAGGTTCAATACTAGTATCAATTCATTTAAAAGGACAGATTGTGGGATATGGCTCTTAAAAATTCCAAAATGTGCATGGAGTCATATACCTCAACAACAACACAACAAGCTGGGAGGCGGAAGCTTCATCTATGGCTGTTACACTCTGTGTGAGAATCTGTCGGGGGGGGTTCTAAAGTGTCAATTGCCTTACGTTTAATGTCATTTCTTACTTTAGCCACTACTTCCCCGTCTTTAACGTTAACCTTAGCCTTACGTATATAGGGCTATCAATTACTTGTATTAGTTGGTGTGTTGTTATTATGGGGGGCACTTGTCCCAGGGGGCAGTTGTCCAGGGGGCACAATGGATGGGGGGCAGATAGCCAGGGGGCAGTTGGCGTGGGGCACTTGTCCGGGGGGCAGTTAGCCTAGCCCCTAATTACAATGAAATTTTCTGTCATGTATGAACAGTTATTGATAGACATGCAGACACAAAGCAAAGTGTGTGCACATACTGGGTAACTCCCAAATCTAATGCTGAAAACCTTTGCAGTCTAACACAAGAACAGAAGTTTATTGTCTTTTGAGGCCAAGAATACAGTTTGGGATGTACAACTGTTAAATAACATTTGCAGAACACAATTATCTTAACTATATGTGCTTTAATACACAATACCATTGAGAATGCTCAAATGCAACACATATTCTATTTGGAACCATGCCCTCTTAGCAAGTTACAGACTCCCACACCCCTGCTTGGACCCAAACCTACACCCTCAGGGCACAGGCAAACTGTAGCGCAAATGCGATGCGAAGCACAGAGGAAATGATAAGTTTTATTACGTGCGAGCAAAGTGAGCAAATGTTGGCAATGTACGTTCCTTGCTTCGGTTTGAAAAATATTTGTCATGGCAAAATAAAATATTGCCACCATCAAAGGTATACACCCATTTCTTCACTGGGGTGTGCTCTCACATTTCCAACCCCATATTATGAATTACTCATGTGAAATATTTTTTATCCAACATTGTAAGCGCATTCAGACCGTTCTTTGCCTCCTTTACCCCTTCCAGCGTCCGGCTCAACGGAGTGAAGGAACAGGAGGGTACTATTTCATATGGAATACTTACAGTTACCTCCTCTGGTTCATTCGCCAAAAATGCCAGACGTTTTTTATGTAAAATAATGCTACGAAAATTTTAACAATAGTGACGACAGATAAGACAAACTCCAACAGGTTCATGATAAAATAGGTAACATGGCATTTCATTTTTATTTTTGGTTATTCTTGTTCCATCGCTCCGCTCAACTTGAAGCTGGCAGGGGTAATGGAGGCAAAAAATGATCGGAATACCACAAGAGGCGCTTAAAATGTTGAATAAGACATATTTCCCATGAGTAATTAATAAATATGGGGATAGAAATCTGACAGCACAACCAAGTGAGGAAATGGGACTGTACCTTTGATGGTGGCGATGTTTTATTTTGACATGAAAAATGTTTTTTTGATCCGAAGCGAGGAAAGTACATTGCCAATCGTTGCTCACTTCGCTCGCATATAACAAGACATGTCATATTCTGTATGCTGCACAACCCCATTTGCGCTACAGCTTGCCGGTTCTCAGAGCCAGGCACCCTTAGGGTGTGGGTTCTAATCTTGGAGGGGACCCAGCACAACAAAAGCACCACAGTCCACACCCAGCCAAGAGAATCCAATCCCAAACACAGCATATTTTACTTTATAATCTTGATTTGAATATTTTGCACAGGTAGGTAACTAAGGAGAGCAACAGATTACTGTCTGTTATTGATTACAAGGTAATGAAGTGTGGAGTATATTGATGGCTATAGTCATACATGGGTAGGTATTGTTCCCGAATGTGTGTGTAATATGGACCTATAAACCAAACATGATATTTGTCTCCTGTAGAAATCAGCAAAGTTACAGTTGTGAATGTTTGTGCTATGTAACTTAATTATTTGAACTGCATCTGAAGTTAGTCAAAGCCCTGCTTAATTGTACAGATAGTCGACGCTCTGTCTGTCTGTCCATCCATAATCATTTTGTTTGCGGAGCATAAAACAAAAAACCATCCAGTACTTTTAGACCAAAATTAAAAGATGTAATAATCTCAACCTATGGTTGTGAGTTTTGCTGTTTACAGGTTTTTTGCATCTTTATTTTTTTTGTTTTTCCATGGAACATTTTGGTCTTAGTCTAATGGTGGGGTGGGCTTCGTTTCTGGAGCAGAACTCAAAAACCGTTCAATATATTTCTGCAAAACCTGGTAGATATATCAATCAGAACCTAGAGTGGTGCCTTTTGATACTTACAGATTTTTGTGGTTTATTATTTTCTCGGTTTCCATGGAAACTGTTTTGGACTTAGTCTCAACATGGAGGGATGGGCTTCATTTCTGAAGAAGACCTCAAAAACCGTTCAATATTTTTCTGCAAAACCTGGTAGATATATCAATCAGAACCTAGAGTGGTTCTGAGGAGCAGAACTCAAAAACTTTTTAGTATCTTTCAGTAAAACTTGGAGGATGTGTGAGGCAGACCCTAAAGGGGTGCCTTTTGCTATTTACAGATTTTTTTCATTTATCATTTTCCAGGGCAACGTTTCTGACTTAGTTTCAAAATGGACTGATGGGCTTTGTTTCTGGAGCACAGCTCGAAACCTATTTAATATCTTTAAACAAAACTTGGCAGATATGTGAGGCAGATCCCAAAGTGGTGTCTTTTGCTATTTGCAGGTTTTTGTGATTTATCATTTTCTGGGTTTCCATGGAAACGATTCAGACTTTGTCTCAAAATGGAGGGATGGGCTTCGTTTCCGGAGCAGAACTCAAATACTATTTAATATATTTTTCCTTATCCAGACTCATGCTCAGTTGCTTATCTCCTCTTCCTGGTGATGGTAGTGGAACATTTGAAATCCCTTGAAGTTCCCATTCTAAAAGAAGAGGACGTAAAATTCACACTCAGCCATATATTACCTCCCCTCTTATGCACATGGTCAGCTGATCGGCCATGATGCTTCACTCTCTCCCTGTTGCCCGACGAGGGCAGCTGGAGGCACCCGGGTTCCGTATACGGTGATAAGTCTTTCATGCTTTTGGTTTTTGTAACTAAATTTGTGTTGTATGCATTTTTTGGCTTGTATATATATATTGTTATTATATAAATTTGTGATTGTTGTGCCTTTTTGTAACACATATTTAATCAACTGAGACTTAGTCTCAGTTGATGAAATCGTGTTTTCAGTGCAGGTTACGGCTGTCGGCGATTGACCCACATTTACTTTGCCGGCATGTAAATCTTTATGTTCTGCTCAAACTCGTTGTGAATTTTGTATTAATTTGTCTGAAGCAGAATTCTTAATATATTTTTGGTCTGTTCACAGACGTGCTAGAGATAAGCAACGCGGCCCATTTACAAGGAAGTACAGGTTAGGCTCCCTGTCTTTGACATCCACTCGATCGATATTGTACGTTCTCATAGACCAGATCGGATCTGTATCTGCACGTTTATGGGTGTCTCCCTCATATTCATCTGGTTGATATAAATATCTAACAATCGCGCGATCTGGATTTTTTTTTTTTTTCCCCATGGGGGGTCCTGCGGACGGCCTAGAGAGTGCCTGGGGGTCTAACCATTCTCTGTTGCGGCCGGCTGTCTGCAGTTCACGTGAAAATTGGTGTGAAAACAAACGTTTGGCTAAGGAGCGATTGAATCTCTTGACTATAGCTTGACTTCGATGTTCACCAGCCGCACCCCTCCTTATCTCTGCATTGTGTTTGGATAACAGTTGTGATGCGGCACGCATGTATTTTCTACCGGGGTTGACTTGCAACTCGGAAGGCCACGTCAGTGTACTGTGTTTATATAAATGTTCGAAACCATGTGCTACTTGTGTCGCGTCCTTGGATTTTAAGGGTTCGGCTTCCTTGTAGCGACTGGCTACATCTACAATGGTCAGGGCGTACTTATAGGTCTTACCTCTGACCCTATCATGTTGAAGAAACAACAGGTCGGCTTGGTGAACTTGATTAGGGATATGAATACCGAATTTTCTCCTAGGTATATATCTCAGTGGTGGGAAGTATACTTGCCATATAGCTTGTTTTTTAACCAGACTTTAGCCTTTTCTTCCGAAATGCGTACGGCTTTAGCTAATTTTTTTATAGCATTTGCCCCTTTCCAGTATCCCCGTGGGCTGTAGTAAACTTTCTCCATTATATTTCTATTACTTAATATCTAGTAGGGGGGTCCTGCGGACAGCTGACTGCAAGTCACCCCCACCGATTAAGGAGTGGCCGTAGGCATAGGTATTGACACCATCCTGGGATATCCAACATTTTGTGTCCAGCTGTGATAGAGATGTCTTGTTTAATGTCAATCCGAAAATCTTATGCCCATCACTATGAAGTGTGTTCATCTGGTGCTTGAATGTTTCTTTCTCGAATAGGGCCTGTTTGTATAGGGTATGCTTGATGTGCCGTTTCACCACATTCTTCTTCACACCCTTAGCCTTTCTTATTTCAGCGTCGTCTGCTTTCTTGATAGAAAAACATCTTAGGGCTCAACCCCACTTATTCAGCAATTGGTGTGCCAGCACATTCGTCTTTCATCTTGCCTATGACTTTCTTATTGTCTTGGCTGTGCATAGGGTGGTATCTCGGGTAGTCACATGGTGTCATACATGTGTATATTGTTTTTCATATCCTCATACACATACACAGTTTGAATTTCCATCAGCAGTGAGTCAGTATCCGTATACAACACCTCACACATGGGGGATCCTGCGGATAGCTGACTGCAAGTCCCCCTATCCGGATATTGTTTCTTTAGCTTGTTATAGTAGAAGTCATACATCAGGTGTTTGGAAAGGTCTAGAATGCTCATGCTGACATAGACCGGTCGATTAAGTTTAATGTGGCTCTTTTTCATATGTATAGCCGCCAGGTCATCACCGAATATAGTACTTCTATTATACGCAGAGCTTGCTATCAGCTTCCTAAGCTTGTCTTCCTCGTTCGACCTGACTAGCTTCACACTGACACGTTTTCGTAAATTCTCCATCGTTTTACAGAGTTGTTCATGAGTTTGTACACATTTTTCTCAAAGTCGTTAGTGGCCAGCTTTCTCAAGTCCGTGTTCATCCTGATATAGGGTTCCATCCATGGGTTTTGATTGAACTCAAGTATTCTATGTACTTTAGTCAGCTTCATACCCAGTGATAGATACAGCTGTAAATTACGATAGTGAACTATATACTTTGTTTTATTCATCAAATTTGGTACGAATTTTTCAATGGGGGGCCCATTATTTATCAGACAACTTGTCCCCCTCTTGTTTCAAGTGGATCGTTCTGTGGGGCGTTCCCAAGTATGCAAATTGGGGTCATTTGTCAGGTCATGGATCATCTTATAATGTGTTTACCAGTATTAAAGTTAGTAATTCAGCCTTTTTCATACGAGAGTAATCCCGCAAACCAAGGCCCCTCGCCCTCAATCTTAATTCATGTACTGTAGGCATATTGCAGGATTCATACCTTATGTAAATCATTTCTCTAATAGGTTGACAGCCGACGTCACCGTGCACTGATGTGACCCAGTTATCAATCGATTTGCCATTTAGACATTTGAGTAGTAAAGGTAATAGGTCGGCTCACTGTGGATGTTGCCTCCACTGTGAGCTTGTGTGAAAGGGAGACGAGTTGTGTCATTTTGGGTTTAGTGTTTGAAATGGGGATCTAGATCTATGTTATTGATATTAAATACTTATTTGTTTTGAACTGGTCTCGTGCCACTATTACTTATACTACTCATGCACATAAACCTTAAGCTTGGATTGTTGATGATGGTCACCGACTGACGCACGGCTTTGAACCAAAGGGCTTCCTCAGTCGTCGGAAAGGGCTAAGTTTGTTTCTGTTTTGTGATATCACATATAAATTGAAGGTGCACTTTTATATCTTTATTATAACAGAACCATGGCCGAAAATGGTTATGATGATATTCCAACAGACAGTTTGGGTGGTGTTTTAGTGATGTGGACATGTCGTTCTTGGAAGGAAACTTGGGCGATAATCTGCCAAAACCAACTGTCAGTGCTTATTACAATGCCCTAAGGCAAAAAGAAAATCATATCCCCTTTATCGTGATTATTGCAAGTTTGAACACAATCATAAAGGATACTGCTTGTTAAAGAGGCTCAGGACATTAATCTCATTCACTCGTGTATGAGAAAACTTCTCGCTTTGTCAGAAGTTGCAGTGGTGCCAACTTTATCCGAGACAAAGTAAATATAACCAGCAAGTGACCAAAAAATAATCGGAAAATTCGAGAAGACTTTTTGAGAAGTGAAAACCGAGCTTGATGCCTTGGCAGGTGCAGTCTGTCAAGATGATTTGAGAGATGTACTCAATACACTCAAGACGTCTCGAATGATATCCAGAAACTTTTGGCCACCTAGAGGAAGGAACCCTTGCCCTATTTCGAATTTACCTTTCGGGAACTTCATTCAAGGACAGCACGGGCAAACAGCAAAAGTGATGTCAGAATTGGCGAGATTGGCCAGCAAAGCCACTGAAGCCGTGCCTGGCATTTTTGGCAGCATTGTGTCCTGGTTATTAGGCTTCTTATCGAAAACGGTCACGTGGCAGGGTCAAAACTTGTGGGCGGTCATCAATGTGGCCAGCTGACCTCCAGTATTTTTATCCATATGAGGCACAACCCATTGCAATCCTGCCGACCACAAGCGCCTTGGCACTGATTGTTTGCCTGCACGTTTGGAAGATGAGGCTGAGGCTGCTGCTGTTGTGGATGTACGACTTCCAGTGTTGGGGTGGCATCATGATCTCTATTTCACGGTAGTCATGGGTGGTGCAACCTGACTCACATTGATATTGGGGTTGATGCCTAACTTCTGATCACTGGTTGCGATGATGATTTCATTGTTGTAGCCCACTGCTTTATGGATCCTCAGTCACATGATGCTTGGAGCCATGGACAGTCCCATGTTGAACACGTAGTTAATCTTTGACCAGGCGTTTTCCAGCATGGTTGATAGCATTGGATGACCCCTGGCAAATCGCCCGGAGATATGATGGTATCACCGTTGTTGGCCACAAACTGTTTCTGGCAATCTTAAACCGTCACTTTACCCATGATGTCTGAATGCGTTTGCTTGGACACCCAGAAAGGCCCATACTTACATTTTGAATTGAATTGTACAGCCATACGGTAAACGCCTTCGATGAAATGAACATAGATATTTACCAATCATCTTTAAAAATCCCCTTAAAATTCATGCGATCATCTTGCCATTCATTACTCAACAAAGCAAAGTCCTGACATAGCCAGCCTATTTTCAATAAATGATTGCTTTCACAGATTTTGCTCCACCATAGGGAATCCCCAAACCGCAGTTTGTGTCCCCTCTACACCAATCTGGCCTCGGATTGATGTCGATTTCGCCGGAAATCCTTTTGTAAGCACACTGATCGTAAGGATTGTTCGTCAACTCAGCAGATCATGATGAGTGTCATTCAGTGTCACGCTGCATCTGGTCTGGTTTATTATCAACCATCATGGCTGCCCCAGTCGACCTTGGATTAGAAACAGTCGCTGGGGTATCGGGATTGGCAGGAATAGCTCTTAAATTCATTTCATGTCAGTTGCAACATAAAGCCTCTGAAAAAGATGAGATCAGAGTCCTAGCCGAAACCAAACTGAACACGATCAAAGATCGTGTTTCCTCAGTGCTCACAAACAGAAAAATCTGAAAGGAAGAATTCAGTTTGGTGCAAGTCAAACTCTCCAAATAGCCCCGCCTGAAAGAAGATATTCGAACCAAGACTCAGAAAAAAGCCGACATCAGCAAAGGCGAGAAAAACAAGAAAAAGCCAGAAAGCAAATCATTCATGACCAAACACAAAGTTTTCATAAAGGATTACCATTAAACTGTTTTGTTGCGATCAACTTAACATAACGAAGCTGGTTCATTGTTACGTTCAGTGACCATGTTGCCGAAATGTGAAATCCAGACTGCTGTTGCTAGTTGTTAGCAAGCTGTATGGATCCTCCCTTGCAAAAGTTCTCGATGCTAGCTCAACTTGAACTTGCCTTGATACCACTTGCTGGATTACGAGTCCAACACTCTATCATCACACTGTCAGGACAGCTGATAATCTAAATGCAAGTTTAAACGGTCTAGGCTGGCAAGCCAAAACTGGACAGCGAATGATGTCTCCACGCCGCTCAAGGATGAACACAATGGCGCTCGTAATTCAGGAAGCCTTATATGCAAAAATGAATAATCCCAATAGGCTGGGAAGTAACTGAACAGCAGTAGCACTATTTTCACATCATATTATGAACAATCACAAACTGATTACCTCCTTGTTATCAACAGACTGCTAGTTTACAGTAGCATTGGTGAAAATGAGTGTGAAATGGCATGCTTATTTCACCTCAATCCATGTTTGTGAGGGTCCGTAACCTTTGTGTTGGGAGGCTTGTGCACAGACACTTTCAGATCTATATACGAGATAAAGACACTTGGTAATCTTTATCCAAATTATCCTTGCATATAATACAATGCCCAGCAAAAACAAATTAGAACTGAAAAGGTAAATAATCTTGTTTAGAGATGTTTAATTGTACCAAGATGTCTTCACTGGCAAAGTTTTCTCTTCTTTGTTCATTCAAAACAATACAATGTGATTTTCTTAGTAGTGACCAGAAAAAGATTTTGATGAAAATGCTACCTGTAGATAAGCCAACCCCCTTCTACAGGCTGCATGTTTTTGTCTTTAAAATATGGCTAATCTTCATTTGAATTGAATGATTACCTGGTTTAAGATGATATAACTTGAAATTGCCATCACTGAATATGATCGTAAAATATGATATTGACATATTGTGCTGACACCCGGTTTTGAACTCGGAACCCTTCGCTTACTGACTTGGCAGCTTTATCCACTCAGCTTTGAAGGATCGCTGTGAAGAATGTGACTGGTTGTCAGTGTGAACCCTATGTTTTTCGCAAGATAGATAGTGCAGGCAGCGCATGTGCAGGGCATTGAAAAATAATCCCTCTTCCCTTGAGCATTTTCCAGTGGGAAGCAGGCTGACTTTTCAGTAGTGCCTGCAGGTCATGCAATATCCTACTGTAATGTGTGTCTTCAGAGGAATTACATTAGTGAATTGGGTCCTTCTCAAATTCCAGTAGATTTAGTTGCTCCCAAGTTGTTGGCTGGACACAGCCTCAACTAAGTTGTTTTAAACAGCGTTGGTCGCTCGATCATCTCTAAATTGTGACTGCGGGAGCTTTTTTTTGACCAAGCTGCATCCTTTCATCTCATACGAAGTTTACAGTGAAACACCTAACTCAGGAATACCCATCTCCAAGGGTGCTTAGCAGACCATGGAGTTCTGGAGGATGCATCACAAGCATAGTCAATGTGGGTTCCATGATAGGCCTTCCTTGTGTAACGCAGTCAACCTGTAATGGTTGACTTCAGACTGTACATCGTTTGCTGTTTGCTCTAGGGTAATCAGCAATTGGCCATCAGACTGTGACATAAGTACATGACGTGAGAGTAAACAAGTACATAGAGTGCACGGACGTATGGACAAGTGAGGCCTAGGATTTTACTTACATTTTTTTTCACTCAGCAGGTCGAATTGAAGGGAGTACAAGACGTGAGATAGGATAAGTATATAAATATACAATTTTATAGTTAAAAGTTCCTGTATTATTGTCCATTACATTTATTCATTGCCATTTTGTCTATAATGTCATGAACTTGTTTCTTATGTTGTGAATTATGAAGTTTGAATCAATTTGTTCTGTTAAGTTTTAAACTTTGATCTGTTTTGACCAGCATATACTTTCTCTTTAATGTATTTTATTTAGGTTGCCATGTGTTTGTTTTCCCTAATTTAGTTCCTATACAGTAAAAAATGATTTCTGATTAAGTTGCTGTTAAACAGTTCTAACCCTGTGGTGTAAATTTTCTTCCAGACAAGAACAGATTTTTGTGTGCTATTGAGTGTTGGTCCTCCATTTTGTTCCTCCATTTTGTTAATCTTGTTTTATGAATAAACCCAAAAAAAATAAGAGCAATAAAGACCCCAAAATATAAACCTAATCTTAAGTAAAATCAAAGAATGTAACAAAAAGGGAAAGCCTGAAACAAATACTGGTTGTTAATGAAGGTTAAAGAAAATATGAAAATGTGTTCATAAGAGCAGAAATATATGTTGACTGCAGAACCCCAAACACAACCGAAACCAGAAGTACAAAACTTAAGGCTAAAGACCGTCATAAAAATAATATCAATAGAAGTCCTTTACAAAGTCTGCCCAGAGTCCGTCAGAAGCCATTGCATCATGTGTACATGCAGTGTGTGAAACAGAACAGCAATCCAGCCGACTCCTTCGCCTGGATGAAGTCGCCTGGTCTCAAGTGTGAAACTGAGAGCTTCCTTTTTGCTGCTCAGGACCAGTTACTTCCCTCTCCCAATCACCAGAATGTGATTCTTAAGCTACGTTTCCTTTTACACGATTGTTTCGTGCGACGTCTACAACGATACACGATTTGTTCATTTTGCCATCCGACGATATTGGTTGAGCTGTCCGATTCGCCGGATCTGACATAGCAATTATTTCACCTGTCTCAAGACGTCACTCTCCATTGTACAAGCAGAAATTGATTGCAATTCTTGGATTGTATCTCACGGTCAAAAAAAAAAAAGAAGTATTCGCAGAAAAAAAGGAAGAAGTAAAAAAAAAAGTAACGCACCGTTTTTGGGTTCACCCAATTTTTGATGAGAAGAAGAGAGCAGGGGGCGTATCACAATCTGGTACAGGAGCTGAGCCTTGATAACATGAAATTTCATGAATATTTTTGTTCAATGAATTTTTCTACATTCGCCATTACAGAGTTCGAAGCTCATTGTCAAAACTGAAAATTGGAATTTCCTGGATTATTTTTAGCACAGTTGCCCCTTGAAACCTGTACGAAGGGCTCCGTCACACGACCAGATAGCTACATGTAGCAATAGAAAATGCCATCGTACCACGTCGTGCGTCAAAAACACAGAAAAGGATACAGTTACTAATATTTCAACGTGAACGAAATCTGTCGTACAATGTCATACGAAAAAATTGTGCAAAAGAATACGTTACTTTAATCAAAATGTGAACATGAAATGTCATCTTTGCAATGAATTTACAGAGACTGTCCAACACCTTGTCAGTGGATGCTCTTCCTTGGCACAAACAGCATATCTTAAAACATGATAGCATGGTTCACTGCTTTTACGACTGTCTCCGCCATGCCTGTGGCTTTGACCCCAACAACCATCCATGGTTCGAACCTGAACATGTCCAGGGCATCTTGGAAAATGATACTTCTATGGAATAGCCCCATATGGAATAGGCCGATATACAACCTCGGAAAAATTCCTGCCAACAAGCCTGATCTTGTCCTTTTTGATAACGCCAATGAATCTATTTGTATCATTGAATTTCCTGTCCCTTTTGACAGCACTGTGATTGACAAGATTCAGGAAAAACATGATTCTCCACCGGGAGCACAGCCCTTCTGACAATCTGGGTAATTCAGAGGGCTGCAGTGTTGGGGAGCCTTCATATTCTCCGGAAAGTTCTTGGTGGGTTCAACTAGGCAGTATTTCTTGGAAAAAGTCCCATTCGCTGTGATTACACGATACCATTTTAGAAAGAGGTCCAATGCAACATATGTCATATTTGGGATTTCACTTTCTTAGTTAAGTACAAATTCTAGTACTTTTTTGGTTGAGTCCCATATGGGATTTGAACTCGCACCCTCAGAATCATGCAACTGTTGGCCAGCAATTTACACTTTTCAGAGGGGTACACAAAGTACGCAGTCTAGAGTACCAGTTGTCAGACTTTCATTTTTGTGGAAGTCACGGTGGCTAAGCAGGCAAGGCGGTTGACTTTGTGTGCTGGCGATTAGGTGCCTGACTCTAAGGGTGTGAGTTAACAGAGATTTATAGCTTTTTATGATGGCATGTTCATGGAAGAGAGTTCCACAGGTCTTGGCTGGCAAAGGAGAAGGCTCAATCAGACAGTTGGTTTGGAAAGGGGGTTGGGGTGAGGAGAGAATTACAGGAGGATTGGAGACTGATGGGGTACATACACAGAGATGAGTTGGTTGAGATAGTCGGGAAAGTTATCATTGTAGAGATAGTGATGAGTTAGAATGAGGATTTTGAAGGAAATTCTTGCTGAGCTAGTGTAGAAAGTGTAGAGATGGTGTGGTATGGTCATGTCGAGGAGTGTAGGTGATACATTCTGGCAGCAGAATTTTGGATTCTTTGTAGTTTCTGGATCGATTTAGTGGAGAGGTTGTCAAATAGTGCATTACAGTTGTTGAGGTGAGTGACAAGACAGTGCATCAGAAGTTTATGGGTGTCAGTATCGAGACAGTGGCAGATATTGTACATGTTGTAGTGGCAGGCTCTCCTGATGGAAGTGATGTGTGCATCCATGGACATGTTGTAATCAAGGATGACACCAAGATTGCTGGCACTCTGATGTTGAGACATCTGTGTTATGACACATTTAAATGGATTATTAGAATATTTCTATTTCGCTAAAAATGTCACAAAATTGTCATACAAGCTTTCAAAATAGGAGCTTTTTTAAAAAAAAATCATTCATCTTTTTCTTCCTGCTGTAGATGGAACGCCAGATACAGATGCAAAACCAGATGCGAGAGCGAATGATGGCCATGCAGATTGCGAGAGCACGGGACATGTTTGCCTGGTTTGGTTCCTTTTATGCACTGGCTTCTCTTGGAATGATTGCAGGGTTTGTATGAAATAGATGCGCTCAAATTATTTGTCTTGTATTCTCCATGGAAGTGAAAAACCTTGTGCCATTTTAATTCAGATGTTTTGATCTTTGATTGAATTCCTGTAAATGTGTTGTTTTACCTTATCCTGAATTATACTAAGTGCCCATCTTATTTCCAAATGGTAGTGGAAACTCCAGTGCCACTATTTCCCAATAACAGAAAAACATTAAACCCAATCGCACCACCAGCTTTCTGTGCGCACTGAAAGCATGTGACATTGCTGGTGACTCATTACAGTCTCAATTTCTTGCCAAGAGGGTGGTTGGGAAAGCTTTTACAGTCCCCTACACCAAGCCAAAATCTTTAAGATCAACCCTTTTTAACAATTTTGTTGCTTAGATTACATTCTTCTAACCATTATGTTTCATCCTATATTTTATTTATCAATTTTGGCATAATTCTTTTACACACTTTGATACAGAGTTTGACTTAAAATGCACTCCATGCGCCTGTGTGCATTCGTCTTTTCTGGAAATATTTTTGGTGTTTCCTTGTCAACAAGTTTGACTTCGACTTAATTTGGTGGTAGTGCTCCTTCCTGGAGCAGAACTTAAAATCTGTCAGTACTCTCCTTTCACTTTGCCATGCACTCATTAAAACATTTTCATAATCATAACTTTTACACATATTCATTAAGAGTATTTTGCCTTTGCAGGGGATATTGATGACTTTGTCTTATTTTCATAATATGAGGTTCTGTGATTTATGCAGTTTGCATGTTTCAGCTCAGAATCCCAATCTGAATGGGTGATCTTTTTTAATTTATCTTCCCTGTACTAATTCACTAGGTGCACTGATCTGGACAGTCCAATCTTAAACTGACAGCTCATGTCATAATGATTCCTGGAAATACCTTGGATAGCCATGTTGCAAAATTGAATCGTGAAGTGAGTCGATGGAATCAGCTGATCGTTTTCAGGTCAAGTTATTGCATTTTGTTGGCGTTTAACAATCATTAATTTAAGTTTGACACTAGATGTCTGAATAACACACTTTTAAACATTCAGTGTATTTTCATTGTATTTGTACTTGAATCTCTTTTGTATTATGGCTGACTCAGCTGCATTCATGTAATTCAGTGTGGCAGTGCATCAAATATGAAAGTCTTGTGCAAGGTGTGAATTTTGTGGAGCTGTACATAGTGGGATTTATGACAACACAGATACTAGTATTTAGCAGGTACATAGAGAAGTGAGAAACAATGGTTAAGAAATTGTAATAGAGCAGTAATGGACGAATTATGTCAATCATTACCTACCAATGGTCAAATATGACTAAAGGTGGACCTAATTGAAATCTACTTCTTTATATCTGGATGAGGTTGTGGTGCATGAAATATGTAATGACTGTATCTGACAGTGCATGGATAAATGGTGGATAGATATTGGATGTTGATTGTGGTAGGCAGCCTCTATCACTGAGAAAGCTTGTGACTCATGCACCCAAGTCCTGTTTCTGCCACATTATGTAATTAGGCAGGTGTGATACTTATACACATGACATGTTTTTTGTCTGTGGGTTGCAAACTACATCCATTTTTCTCGGATGACTGGATCTGATGGAAACTGGTGCAAACTCTTGTCAGTTTCAAGTCCTGCTTTGTACTTGAACGAATGACAGTTTCCAGCCACACAGTAGTTCACCATCTCTACTCACACGAGTTTTGATTCTATCGAATGCAAATTCACAGAACATGTATTTACAAAACCCACCATCTCTATATACATTCTTTATGGATAACAACTTCTTCTGGTGTATATGATTTTGTTTGACAATGGTACATGAGGCTGAAGATTTTATGGATATCAACTTCTTTATATGAGAACACAACGTTTCGGAGTTAATGCTTACTCCTTCATCACCTGATCACATGAAAATCTACTGGTATATAGTTGAAAAGTTATCAGGGCAAGTGACTTTACATGTGCCACTGTACCAAGATACACTAGCGAAGTTATTTCCACCCCTGGGCCCTGTTTCACAAAACTCCTGTAAGCCTAAGATCTCGTAACTTTTCTCGTAACATCCGTAGCTCCTGTGTTACAGTATAGGAGGTACAGTGGTTACAAGATCTTAGGCTTACGAGAGTTTTGTGAAAGGGTCCCCTGATCCAGAGAGTAAAAGGTTAAGAGATACACTGGCACTTTCTGAAACCATACTAAAAGTCAAGGCATCAATCTTCTCATAGTCAGGTCAGGTTTAGAGCTTAACCTTTTAAAGCACAAGCCAAGGACTGCTACTGACTTTTTAAGCTAAGTGCTAAATGAAATTTCATTAAACAAAAACCCTAAAAATACTAGCCGAATCAATAACCTGTATGCTTCACAACCGTAACTAGATGTGTGAAATGAAGACACAAGTCATCTGTCAAGTCTAAACTTTAAACTGATACTATTAACATTTTATATGTCTGTCTGTCATGTCTCACTCTCACTGGACTGTTAAAAAACCTACATTAATTAGTGTTCACCAGCCTAATAATTTACTTTGATTAATACATTGTATCTTTGTTTGGCTGTATTATTGAGTTTTAAAGAAATTTGTTATAAGAGTTTTTGTGTTTTAAGAAATTATTTCCGTATTGCAAAATCTTTACTGTTTTGTTAGTGACAACCGAGAGTTTGTTGCTTCGACGGGATGTTTAATGAGAATCCATGAGATCACAAGTTACATGCTGACATATGGCGGGTACACAACAACCCGTGACGTCATTCACATGCCTACATCAGGGGAGGTTACTCTGATGTGCTTAACATTACATCCCCCTTTCCTATATAACTTTGACAAAGGGAAAAGTTATTTGCCATATTTAAGTCTCTTTGGCACACACAAGTCTTGAAACTAACCTTTGATGCAATACAAATTCTAACTTCAAAGTCACAACTTTGATATGCACTTGTTCTGAGGTGCTTAAAATTTAAATGTCATTGTTAAGCTCGACATGAAAGAACATGTAAATTTAAAAGTCACAAGTTGAGCTTTTTGGGTGGCACTACACATCTGTCGGATCTGGTCTTCAGTGGTGAAGAAGGCGATGTTGAAAGCTGCTGTGCTTTCACTGAAGCATCGGCATTGTTGAAGCATTGTTGTGATGCAGGCGGCTCTGGATCAGCAAGTGCTGGCATGGGTGCCAACTGCTGTCGATTTCTTCTATAGCGACCTGCTGGGGTGTCGATGACATACAACCTAGGGTAGTGTGACTGATGAGCAATCATGCCATGACCAAGAGTCCTCGAATAGACTGTCTGTCCTGGGTCAAGCTGACATAGGTCTCTTGCTTGGTGTCGCTTCTGGTCTGCTTTGATAAGCTGGTCTTTTAACCTCAACTTGCTGACATCTGGTAGTTGTGGGTTGAGTAGCTCCGGAAGTACAGGAACTGTTGTACGTAGATGCCATCCCATAAGAAGTTCTGCTGGACTTTAACCGTTCTGTTGGGGCGTCGTCCGGTAGGATAAGAGTGCTAGATAGGGATCCTTTTCATTCTTCAGCAGAAGTTTGACAGTCTTCACCGCTCTTTCTGCTTCTCCATTGCTTGGAGCAAAGGTAGGACTGCTTGTTACATGAGTGAATCCGTACCCCTTTGAGAATTCGTCAAAGTAATTGCTCGAGAACTGTGGTCCATTGTCGGACATGACTATTTCTGGAATACCGTGTCTGGCGAAAAGATGCATCACTACATCCGAGCCTGTAGTTTGAGGTAGTTTGGCTATCTCAATGTATCTTAAATAGTAGTCAATAACTAATAGGTAGTCTGTCTTCTGTAGATGGAAAAGGTCCATTGCAATCTTCTGACAAGGACAATCTGGTAGACGTGATGCCAAGAGGGGTTCAGGACGATTTACCCTTTCCTTGATGCACCCCGTGCAATTTTCTACTAACGCACATATTTGCTAAGACAGTCCAGGCCACCAGACCGACTGTTTCGCCCGTTCTCGGCACTTGACTACGCCTTGATGTCCCTTGTGCAACTGGTCTAGCATGTCGAGACGCATCGAAATGGGGATGACTAATCTGTTGCCTCTGAGAAGAAGTCCATTTTCAACGGTTAATTCATGTCTGAAGGGGTAGAACTGTTTGATAGCTCCAGGCAGTTTTCTCTGGTCAGGCCATTCTTGTTGACAGAGTCTCATCACTTCTTTGCAGACTTCATCCTGTTGGAGTTCACTGCACAGTTCATCGAGACGCTTTTCTGATTCTGGAATCGTCTAGGTGACTTGTTTCACATATGCATCAACTTCCTGACTGAGCTCCTGCTCTGACTTCAAGGCTGTTGACTTTAAAGGTGCACGAGAGAGTGTATCCGCGACAACAAGGGTTTTTCCGGGTACGTAGTTGACAGAGTAGCGATATCTCATCAACCTCATTCGGAACCGCTGTACTCGTGGTGGCAACAAGTCAAGATCCTTGGATCCCAGCAATGCTACCAATGGTTTATGGTCTGTCTCGATGATGAAGTCCAGTCCGATCAGGTAGGTTGAGAACTTTTCACATGCCCATGTTGTAGCTAAAGCTTCCTTTTCCACTTGGGCATACCTCTCTTCTGTCACTGTGAGTGATCTTGATGCGTAAGCAACTGGTCTCCAAGCTTTGTCATGTAGCTGAAGAAGTACTGCTCCCAGATCAAATGATGACGCATCAGCGGATACCTTGGTGGCTTTCGATGCATCATAGTGAGCCAGGACTTTTGTAGAACTTATCTCTTCCTTGATCTGTCGGAATGCTTCCTGTTGTGGTTTATCCCAGCACCATGCAGAGTCGGCCCTGAGTAGATCTCTTATTGGCTTGGACTTCTCTGCTATTTTTGGTGAGAATTTTCCAAGGAAGTTGACCATTCCAAAGAAATGACGAACCTCTACAATAGAAGAAGGCTCTGGCATGTCATTAATAGCTTTGACTTTATGAGGGTCAGCTCTGATACCTGATTCATCAATGATGAAACCCAGGAACTTAATCTGAGTTTGAGCAAATTCACATTTGTCAAAGTTTAAAGTCACTCCTGCAGCCTGCACTTTCTCGAACACAGCTTTGAGCCGTGTGTTATGCTCCTCTATGGTTTGGCCTGCAATTAGGATGTCATCCATCTGACACGTCTTTCCTGGGATTCCATGTAGGATTTGGGTCATCTGTCTTTGAAATACTTCAGGGGCTGACCAAATGGCAATCTGTTCAAGCAGTACCGCCCAAGCAGTGTGATGAAAATGGTGAGATGGGATGATTCTTTGGCTAGAGGGACTTGGTAAAATCCTGAGTTGGCATCCAGTTTAGTGAAGTACTTGGCGCCTGCCAATTGTCCCAAAGTCTCATCTATTGATGGGAGAGGATGATTTTCACGGAGTACATTCTCATTTAATTTTGTCAGGTCCACGCAAATTCGCACTTTGTTACCTGGCTTGGGTATGACCACCATGCCTGCACACCACTCTGTTGGCTTTGATATTGGAGAGATGACCCCCAAGCCCTCCATTCTCGTCAATTCTTCCTTGACTTGTTGCATCAGGGGAAGTGCTATTCGTCTTGGAGTGGACAGCACGAAAGGTATCGCATCAGACGTTAGTTCAATGTTGTATTCCTGATGAGTATTACCCAGGCCTGTGAATAGTTTAGGATAGGAAAGTTTGAATTCCTCTTTCTCTTCCACACATACAGCGTCTAGCCTGGCATCCTTAGTGATCAGACCCAGTGCCTCAATTTGCTGGTCGCCCTAACAACGGGACATGCACTTCTGAGTTTTCGACTACGTAGACCCTCTGCTGAGTCTGTCTGTCCTCCCACCGAAGATCTGCATCGAATCGCCCACAGACTTTCATTCTGTATTCACCGACTCCTGTTACTTTCTGTCTGAATCTTGGAGAGAAACCTGAGATGCCAATTTCCTGAAGTCAGACAACGGCAGAAGTGTAACATCTGCTCCGCAGTCAATCTTGAACTGTACCAAACATCCAGATACTTGAATATTTACAAGCCATGGCTTACCTGAATCTTCCTTGATAGTGTTTATCACGGAGTCAACTGGTTCGCTGACAACAGACCCCAGAAATTCTCCATCTTCTCGAGATTCTGTAACCTCTTGAGCTCTTGCCTTCCGACAAACTTTGGCCCAGTGACCTTTCTTGTGACATATGTTACATTTAGTCTCCTTAGCTGGACATTTTGCTTTCGAATGACTTGTCTCTCCACATCTGTGGCAAAGTTGAGCTTGAGGTTTATTTGGTTTGGCACATTTCTTCCGAGGTGCATGCTTGCATGGTTTATCTTTCTGTTTCACCATTTCTACTTGCGCCGAAGCGAAGCCATTTCTCAAAACCTCTTGTTGTTTTTGGACAGACTCTGACTGACGAGCTTGGGTTATAGCTGACTGGAGTGTCAATCTTGAATCTAACTGGAGCTCGAGACTGAGTTTTTCATCCCTTAGCCCCACAACAACTCTATCTCTTATCATCTCATCCTTTAAAGCTTGATACTGACAATGTTCAGCTAGTGCGTACAGTGATGTGATGAATGAATCTACTGACTCTCCCACTTCCTGTTTTCTGCTGTTAAATTTGGCTTTCTCGAATATCACATTTCTTTTGACCACAAAGAAGGATTGAAATTTCTCTACTGCTTTGCTGTAATCTTTAGAGTCCCTTTCAGACAGGTTGAATGATGAGAGAATGTCTTCTGATTCTTGACCCATTGAGTAAATCAGAGTGCTTACTTGATATTCGTCACTCTCGTCACATTCTGTTCTGAAACGTTTAAACCTTCTGTACCATTGCTCCCACTGACAAGGATTCCTAAAATCAAACTTTTCTGGTGGTTGTATTTGAAATAGCGCCGCCATGTTGTTTTGACCTTGACTGACCTCTGTTACGATTTTCACTGTAAAAGTTCACTTTTATACAATATCAATGCGATAAAAGTCTTAAGTTCACAGAATGTAATTCAGGTATTTGGTTCAAGGTGGTATTTCAGAACAAAATCACCTTTCTTTCGCCTCAGACTAAACAATCCATATTGCAGTCGTGCACACCGATCTCTCCTGGGCTTCGAAGTTTTCGAAGTTATCCTAGTTTCCGTTCACTAATAGTTTAGGAGTTTACAGTGCACACACACTTGTTTTTGTAATCCCAGGTCTCCACAGCCGCTGTTTCACTTCTGACACCATGTTTTGTTAGTTACAACCGAGAGTTTGTTGCTTCGATGGGATGTTTAATGAGAATCCATGAGATCACAAGTCACATGCTGACATATGGCGGGTACACAACAACCCGTGACGTCATTCACATGCCTACATCAGGAGAGGTTACTCTGATGTGCTTAACATTACATTTACTATGATTGTGAAGCTGTTTTAATTCAGAAATTATGACACCTACTAACTGAACTGCTTGAATCAATTTGTATATTTCTTGCACATTGTGCACCATTATTATACAGTCTGTAGTATCTTCATTTAATTGGTTTCTGATTTCAATATTCAGTTCTTTTGCCATTTTTTCTGGGTCTTCAATTAACACATAACCCCTACACTGCCTACCGCTTTACTAGATTTCTCAACATGACCACCATCAGTTCTCTTTTTGTCAGGACTTATCCCAGATTCCTCACCACTTTCCTCTTCACACATCTGTTTTAAGTACTTTGAGACCACAGATACCTGGACTCCAAAAATGTCAAAAGTTAAATAAAAGATTGAATGTTTTAATGTAGAAATTTTGGGCTAATAGAAATCGGCCTTGAACTTGCACTCCAGCCACTTTCACCTCTAGATCTACATATTTTCAGTAATGATTCGAAGTCTAACTTGCCCCAGTGCCATCACTAGACATGCCCATGTCTCACTTATTCCTTAGCACGATCCACATTATCCTTACTGTGTTCCCTACAACACTTTTCTGTCATGAAAGCACCCAATGATTTTTATACAAGTATGTCATTCATGCGTGCACCACGACACCAATGTCTGACGTCAACAACCGTTTTCAGTTCGAACCATATCGGCTCATTCCACACAACATGGTATCTAGTAGATTACAGAATTGGGCGATTGTACCAAATGGTATCGGGGGCCATTCGGCAACCGTCAGTAGATTGAAAGCACGAGACACCAAGTCTACCCGTAACATTCGTAATTGTCCGTAACCTATTCGACTCTTTCCGTTCATTTCCGTGATGTCACAGGAATGACTAGCTAACAATGTGGATGTAGCTCAGTCGGTTAGCAGTCAGGCTAACAATCTGAAGGTCACGGGTTCGCGTCCGACGGGTTCTCACAAACTAGTTGCCTATCTCAGTGACGTGAGCTGCGGTTGAGAACGTCCTTACGAGAGACTGTGGTGCTCCTCAAAACATAATGTAAACATTGTCCATCAAAAAGTGTCACCTATTTTCGTTACATCACTATCTACCTGCAAATGTCCATCCATAATTTTAAAATTAAAGTAAATAATAAATATGAAATAAGTTCAGTTTTGTTATCTGTTGAGTCCCAGATAAGAGGGAAGGACAAAGACACTGTTGAACATCAACCATATTGTGGTAGCTGTCATATATATGAAGGGAGAGCACTTTCAGTGCTGTTATAGTTACCGTATTATTCTCGATAAACAACTAACGTAACATCTTTCCTTTTTTAAAGAAATAGAGAAGATGCAATACTGGAAAAGTCTGTTGAAAATTTACTTCAGAATAATAACATCAGTTTGGTGAGAAAGGTGACCATGCATAGTAGCCTTTGTATTCCTTGGACATCAGTTGGCTTTGGCATGTCAATTATTGCTTAAATTTTGCAAGGATCCGGTTTCAGTCCATCTGAAGACAAGAGATGTCCTATGAAGGCAACTTTTTTGTGTGTGAAGTACGAGTTTGTCTCGGTTGAGACGAATGTCCTTTGAGCGACACTGTTCCAACAACTTGATGAGACATTCGTCATGGTTGCATATAGCTTCCTCCATAGTATCACCTTCCCCAATCACAAGTATGTCATCGGTGATCCGGAAAGTCCTTTCAAGACCACAGAATGCCTGATCTGTACGATACTGAAAGATCTCAGGAGCAGGTGAGATTCCAAATGGAAGTCGAAGCCAATGGTACTGACCAAATGGAGTTCCAAACGTTGTTAAAAAGCTAGAGTCCTCATCCAGGGCCACATGCCAGAAACCATGTTGCAGGTCACATTTAGAGAAAACCTTTGCCTTGGAGATGTCAGGAAGAAGGTCATCAATCACAGGCAGGGGATAGTGACTCCTCTTTAGAGCAGTATTGAGAGGCTTTGGATCAATGCATATCCTCAACCAACCTGAGGGTTTCTTGACAAGAACTACCCTTCTCTTCAAGATCATGAAGTTCATCTTTTAACTTCTGTTTCATTGAGTGTGGCATCCTGCGTAGTGCCTGCATCACTGGAGTAACTTGAATGATCAATTTCTAGTTTCTGTTCTTCCAATAGTCCCATGGTTGCATCACTGAACACATCTTGGTACTTTTCGAGAATGTCTGTCTTTGAAACATAGTCTCCTATCATTGTAGTCTGGAGAATATTTTCAGATTTGACTTTGAGAAACTCCATATTTTAAACATTGTGAGAACCAATCAACAGAGTTCTAGTGTCTGCTACAACCACAAACTTTACTTGGTAACATCTAGACTTCTTGGGGTTTGTGAGTTAGACAAGGTAGACACACTTTCCGCAGGAATGATAGTCTTGTTGTACATGCGTAGCTTGATATTGGAGTCTTCAAGCTTGGTATTCGCAGGTAAGTCAGACTTGAGGTAACATTGCAAGTTGCCCCTCAGTCAGTCTGAAACTTTTTGAGAGAGCCATCCACTTCAAGATGAATGAAGATTTTGTCTTTGTACTCTCCTACACTGTTAACAGATTCTACTAGATCCAACGTCATTACTTCTTCATCTGAAGTGTAACTGAGCTGTTTTACATGTTTAGACTTTCCTTTCGATGTAGGTTTTACTTTGCACTGTTTAGAGAAGTGAGACATCTTACCGCAGTTGTGACATTTCTTGCCAAAAGCTGGTAAAGAATCCCTGTTGCGTGCATGCTTAGTACCACAGGTTTAGGTTTCAGCGACTTCTGTTTTGTGGAACGTTCTTGTGAATTTCTTCTTTTCCACACATGGCACGAAGTTGAGCAGATGTTGACTCGGATGCTCTAATAACATCAATACACATTTTTTGAGACAGAGATGATTCCTGTAAAAGTTTTCTTCTTACAGTTTTGTCTCTAATGCGGCATACAATCCAGTCACGGATAAGTTCATAGTGTAGATCTCAAAATTCAAATGACTGAGCAAGAGCTCAAAGCTGGGTAGCATATGTGTCAGTGTTCTCGTGTTCCTGTTGAGTGCGGTTGTTGAACATGTAGCATTCATAAATTACATTTGTCTCTCCAAGACAGTGTCGTTCCATCAAATTGAGAATGCAGTCAATGTTATGTTTTGATTCAGCATCTGGAAATATTAGACCATTGTAGATCTCAAGTGCATCAGAGCCCACACATGTAATAAAAGTTGCTGCTCTATACTTGTGGTCCTGTTCTTGTGTTCTCGCTACAATTTCAATCGAGTCCCATAATTGTCTCCATTTTTCCAGTTACTGCTGAGATTTCCTCGTATTTCTAACTTGGGAGGTAATGGCACATTACTGTTGAAGACTGGCAAGCTTTGTGCATTTTGAGAGTTAGTTGGAGTAGAGCCACCTGATGCTGAAGAGAGTTCTTCAGTTTCCAACATATTGGAGAATTTACAGCCCGTGTCAATCAATAAAGATGTTGAAAAACACTACCTTTTCTAACTTTGAGTTGTGTGTAGTCTTTCGGAAGTTTTACGGTATTCCAGTAGATTGAGTGTTTGATGATACATGTATCAGATAATCAAGGCGTTATGCACACAAAGCATCATCATAGAATATCAAGCACAAACGTTTAGAAAGTTCCAGCAACTCGTATATCTGTTGCAGAGTTCAAGAATGTCAGTTTGTGATGATTCACGTTGAGAAGTTTTTTGAGACAAAATGGCGGGCGAGCATGAAAACCACAAGAGTGTCAGTACGAGACGTTGAGCGGCTATTCTTTAGTATTCACAGTTCAGAAGTTAAGTTGAAGTTCAGAAGTTGAGTCCCAGATAGTCCAGGACAAGGACACTGTTGACCTTCAACCGCATGTATTGTGGTAGCCACCACATATATGAAGGGGAGAGCACTCTCAATGCTGTTATAGTTACCGTAGCACTCTCGATAAACAACTTTCGAAACAATTTGCGTCCAAGTGCTGTAACGTTAAAATAGTTCAGGGTGAAAGTGTGCTTTACATGGTGATAGAGCGAACTATATTTCTTTTCTTATATGCCATATTTAATACTTACCTGCGATCAGTGTAAGTCACACAAAAAAGAATGATGTTGTGGAAGACACAAATGTACCATCCATGTTCCGGGCTAAAATATCAGGCTGTTCTACTGATGTGTCCGATTTCCCTATGTTAAGGCACACACTTCCCATGAAACAAACGAGAACACGTTTCAACATAGTTCACGTTCACTTCAAACATCTTTTCTTTAATATTTCAAATACATTTGTGATTTTCATAACCCAACGGGGCGACATTATGGTTGCAATTTTAGTTCTAACATACTTTTAATCAGTACATCTGGGTCAAGGTGCCATACCACGAATGTTGACACGGGACTGTCGAGTCAACATGAGGTGTGCTTTCTCTCAAAAAAGTTGATGGTAATATTTCCACCAGATATATTTGCTGACTGGAGCAACTGTACACCATGAAATGGAGTGCTAACTGAGTTACTTGCACTGTATGAAACTTCAGTTTGTTGTGACAACTGACTCGAATCGGTCTGGGGTGAGGTAACCTGACGTGAAGCAACGTGATCATGTGAAGAAAATGGCGGAGGCAGTGCATTAGCAGGCGTGTTGTTGGACTTGAGTAGATCTGTATTACTGACAGGCCTTTGCTGAGCAACTGAGGGTGTTGTTTTGTAACTTTTTAATGACTGTTCGTTCCTGTGACCAGTAACTGACATGATTCCCAGCGCACCAACACCGGCCCCGGACAACTTAATAAGTGCTGTAGCGCGGACACAGTGGTTTGTGTACGTTTATGATAAACATGCTGCTTTGGAGATTGTTGACATCATTGTTTTAAGGGTATCATCTCCCATGAGTTAATGGGGATACCAATGATCTGTGGTACGCTTTGATAAAGGATGCTGAAAGAAAGAAGCATTTCATGGATTTCTTTCTTCAAGGTATACAGACAGAGGCTTTGATCGGGACAGTTCGCATCCTTTGTCTCGTACATCCATAGCTGTTTAGACTTTTCGCGGCTGTCAATGCCATGATGCGTTTTGTCAGACTCATTGTATGCTATACGGTAATATTTAGCCCCAGTATCATCTTTTGACAACACAAAAGAACCATGGCACATATCCTGAAGACCTTCAACTCCACGACGGCCAAAATGAAGGCTTACTTTGAACAAGACTTTTATGACCGGACTGATGGTGGATTGATTCGAGAGTGTGGCACTTGAATACAGTTTGTCTATATCTCCATGTGAAATGGCCTCGCTCGCTTCATCTCTTTGACAAGTCCAATGAAAACATGGTTTGACGTCATAAATTCTTTGTCATGCATATAATGTTTATTTGAGGCTTGAATGGGAGGGATGTGATGTGCCTATTTATAGCAGCACGGATGGAAGTCATAGCAGATACTCTTTTGCAGCTTTAGTCCGGACTTCCTCATAAAATCTTCGTAAATTGGAGTTTAGTTCTTGAACCGAACGCATCTCAAAATCAACGGGGAGGTTGTTTGTTAGGAGCCAATATGAAATAGTGAGTGTGTTTTGTTAGATGCTAGTCTATGTGATACAGATTACTGAGGAAAAAGACATGAGACTCGAAACAAGTTAGGTAAGTAGTACTGACAAGATGCAGGGAGAACTCTTGAAAAAAAACAACAAATTTTACCAAGACTTAAATTGGTAGTTGTGCTCTTTTCCAAAGCAGAACCATTCTTTATTTCCTCACCAAACTTTGCACATAGATTGATCTGGTGGTGTAGTGGTGCCTTTTGGTAGTTTTGGAATCATGAATAACAGGAACAAGTCTGACTTCAGCTGAACTTGGTTGTGGTGATGCTCTTTTCCAGGGCAGAACTATAAAGCCTTTAAATATTTCTATACCAAACTTGCCACATAGATTGATCTGGTGGTGTAGTGGTGCCTTTTGGTAGTTTTGGAATCATGAATAACAGGCACAAGTTTGACTTCAACTGAACTTGGTGGTGGTGATGCCCTTTTCCAGAGCAGAACTCTAAAGCAGTTAAACTTGGCAAATAGATTGATCTGGTGTAGTGGTGCCTTTTGGTAGTTAGGCATTTCCATGGGAACAAATTTGACTTGCATGTAGACTGAATTGGTTGGTAGCTGTTTTTTATTTCCTCACCAAACTTGGCACATGGAGTGGTCGAGTGGTGTAGTAGTGCCTTTTGGTAGTTTTGGAATTCTGAATAAAATATTTTTGTGGTTTCCATAGCAACAAGTTTGATTTCAACTGAAATTGGTGGTTGTGCTCCATCCTGGAGCAGAACTTTTCAGTGCTCTACTTCCACTTTTCTATATACACACCAAGACATCACAACTCGTAAACATGTTCATGAAGAGTATTTTGTCATTGCGGGAGATATTGATGACTTTGTCTTCTTGTTATGACAGGTTCAGCAAGCAGCGGAAAGTGGCAATCCTGGTCCCAGTGCTACCTTTGACTTTCCTACTGGCCTACCAGTATGACCTGGCATATGGAAATAAGATGAACAGAATGAGGGGTATGTTCTGTTATGTTTTATGTGCTATGAACAAAAGGTATGGGAACACCCGAAACTTTGATTGTCATATGTGAACCACAGGCAAACTGTAGTACAAATGGGGTTGCGGAGCATATAGAATATGACAAGTCTTCTTATATGTCAGCAAAGCGAGCAAAGGTTGGCATCGTACTTTCCTTGCTTCTGAGCAAAAAATATTTTTCATGTCAAAATAAAATATCCCCACCATCAAAGGTACACTTCCATTCCCTCACTTGGCTGTGCTGTCACATTTCTTACCTCATGTTTGACAATTACTCACGTGAAATATGTTTTATTCAACATTTTAAGCGCCACTTGTGGTATTCAGATCATTCTTCGCCTCCATTACCCCTGCCAGCTTCTGGTTGAACAGAGTGACAGAACAAAATTAAGCAGAAATTAGAAAGACATACCATATTGCTTAATTTTATCACGAAGCTGTTGGAGTTTATTTGTCTTATCTGTCGTCGCTATTGGTAGAATTTTTGTAACATTTATTTTACATAAGAACAATTCTGGCGCAATAGGTGAATGAAGCAGGGTAGGTAACTGTAAGTATTCCATGTAGAATAATACATTTCTGTTTCTTCACTCCGTTGACCCGGAAGCTGGAAGGGGTAATGGAGGTGAAGAACGGTCTGATTTACCATGAGTGGTGCTTAAAATGTTGAATAAACATGCTTCACATGAGTAATTGTTCAACATGGGGTTGGAAATGTGAGAGCACACCGCAGTGAAGAAATGGGTGTATACTTTTGATGGTGGCGATATTTTATTTTGACATGAAAAATATTTTTCAAACTGAAGCAAGGAAAGTACATTGCCAACCTTTGCTCACTTCACTCACATGTAAGAACACTGGTCATTTTCTCTATTCTGCGCAACCCATTTGCGCTACAGTTTGCCACTGTATGAACTTAAACATGCTGAGGTATTCTCTTAATGCAAGATGCAACGCTTTGTGTACTTAAGTAGCTGTATATCACTCTCTTTGATCGCACGTCTTTATCCTCACTGTTTGTCAGCTGGCTTTACCTTATCCCAACTGTTTTTTATTCAGTCCTCACTGATTGTATAGACCTGTACATGTCTGGCTTCCAGTAAATCTGGTATATTTATGCTTTCTACATCAGTCTATTCTATATACAGTACCATCCCCAGGCACAAATCCTGACTGTAAATAGGTCACTGCATTGTTATCTAGAAAAAAGTTAAACACATGTTTAAAAACACATTTTTCAAATACCTTTGACAAACAGCTGGTAAGAGCTACTAATCTGTAATTTTTGCATTCATTAACACTACTTTTTTATGGATAGGAATAACAGTACCTTCCTTCTACATTGTTGGAAACGTACAATATACTGATGATAAATTGAATAGATTAGTAAAAGGGATGGAACAATCATTTTGATAAATCTGTTACCTATTTTGTCTGGTTCACTGACTTCGGAAAGCTGATAATAGGAAGTCTCTTACTTCTTGCATAGTCAATGCAATAGACTCAAGAGAATTTTCTACTTCATATACAAGAGTTGGAGTGTCCTTATCGGGATAATCAACTTGTGATTGGTTAACAGGATATTCATTAAATATGTTTGCTTTATCTTTGCTATCAGATTTGTACTTTTATTTCATTCACATGTCATAATTTTATGCATGCAAAGTACAAGCATGCTGCAGCTTCCTCCAAGAAATGCATAGGAGTGATGCAGTTGTAGTTGTAGTAGCAGTGAGAGTCAAAAACCGAGTGTTTAAATTACAGTATTTCCTCTTATTTGGAGGCCTCTTTCATCCACTGCGGTACTGGTGAAAGATGGTTTGATTGTTCCTTTGGTCCCGTTTCAAAAATATATGATGACCTGAAACAGGAATGGGTTAGCCTTTGAAATGGCGACCATGCCAAATTTTAAAATGGCCCTCATTAATTAAACCATGAGCTAGAATTCACACTTGAAAGGTATATGCAGTAAGTGGTAATCTCGCTATTAAACCATGATCATGATGAGCTAGAATTCACTTGTGAATAATATATGCAATAAGCATTATAAGTGGTAAACTCATTGTAAGCTGACACCACCCCAGTAATATCAAAACAATGATAACTGGCATTAATGACATCATAGGACAATAGTAACTGAGCCCGGCACACCTATCTGTATGTCCATTTGGTTGGAATGTCGGCCTGTAGTGATAGTGAGACCTCATGGTAGCTGCTGCATCCTTATAGTTTCAGTATCAAAGTTATTATTGCTTACGTCAGCTTTCATTCACAATGAAGCTAATTTCCTGTTTAAATTTCATTTCAAATGGGCATTTAAAAAGCGTCCTTTGTAATTCAATATTATCGCACACTAATTTGCATAAAGCCATTGTCTGTCTGGATAAGTCACTTTGGACTTATAAAAAAAAAAACATTGCTCATTTCTGCATTAATCTCTCCTCTGTAAAGTCATTTCTGGACGTTTCCTATGTCCGTTGAAGCTGTGGTTAGGACGAAGTTAGCTTATCATAATTTCACATATCAACAATGAAAATTTTACATATAAATGCGAAAAAAAAAACCCGGGTTTTTCTATTTCCAACAGTACTTTAGGTGCCCTATATGCAGAATGTCAGAAGATTCAGGATAAAATAGGTCCTCAGCAACCTGGGCTTGCCATAAAAGACAATTATGTTTATAAGAGTCGACTAACAGGATTGGGCGGTCAGGCTTGCTGACTTGGTTGCCACATGTCATCGGTTCCCGATGGTGCACATCGGTGCTCATGCTATTGATCACTGGATTGCTGGAATATGCCGAGTGCAGCATAAAACTAAATTCATTCACTCATTTCATCAAGATAAACAGGTTCAAACTCATCCTCCCTCTTTTGACGTATGATGTGTAAACATTATTGCTCATTCGCACAATATTTGATCTTTCACAAGGGCTATGTCTCATTTTCCCACTAACTTTTCGTATGCCAAAATCTGAACTTATGAAGCAATTCCCAAACAGGGAATGTTGAGTTTCCATTTCTTTTTGCAATATGCATAAGGATAAGTGTCTACTCTCACTATGTAAACTTTGAATTGTATTCTTGACATGTTTTTGAAATGAATAAGGTTTTCATTATTCATGGTTTTTCATACAACCCCCACATGTGCTACTGTTTGAAGCTGGAGTTTGTTGTCATTTTAATAGTGTTTTCAACTGCAGTTCTGGAACCACAACAGTACAAGAAATTTGCCAAGTGCTTAAAATGGTCTGCTTAGTTTCAGAATAGAAGAAGTCATAGACCTTATAAATAAAGGCTTTATCATCACAAGTAAACTTCATTGCATGAGATACATCAGTTGTTCAATCAGTAAGATAAATCATCATGTGACAAATTCACATGTCTATCACTCACCTGGCTGTTAGCTGAGCTGTCGCTTTAGCCTTGTCACTATTCATGATATCGCTAATGAAAATAATGTTTTTTTATTTCTTAGACATAATTCTGCAGAGTTGATGTGTTTTTTGTGTCCTTTTTGGCCTTCGTTTGAGTCATTTATAATTATTTGTTTTTGAGTTGAGTTTTTGATTCCTTGTGGAGATTTTGATTCAGATGGACTGTACATTATGGGAACTTTACAATCTGTGGACAGTCTGCAGTGCAGCATAGCAGCCAGACATATCACAGGGATGGCCCACATTCTGGCAGAAATGTTATCTCACCCAGACAAGATTTTGTCAACAGTATCTTTGCAACCTAGAAAATAGAAACCTTGTCAGCAAATCAATTAGTAAGATTGTCATGCATGACAGTGATGAAATTATTGACAACTATTCTACCTTAAGTGAAGTAAAAACATTTTACAAAATTGTTCACTCCTTTGGCAGGAAATATGAGGATGATACTTTTTACAAGATGTAACACCCACTTTAAGTTATTATGATTTTAGAGAAAAATTAGTAAAGATATTTACATGGAAGATTAGCTGTTAAGAATATGAAAAATAACAAAAGTCCTGAAATAGATGAATTTCCAATATATTTCTTAAAATATGTTAAGACCTTATATATTTGATGTATAGATTTATTACGGAAATTTCTCATAAGAATCAATTGAAAAGTGGTGTCTTTACATGAAAACCTAAGCCAAATAAAATTAGAACCCTTTGAAAGAACTGCATGCCAATATTTGTCTTGAATTCACTGAATAAGATAGTTAACATTTTAATTTCTAGTCACTTAGTTATAACCTTGCATTCTCTTACATATGAAAATCAGATTGGATTTATACCTGCTAGAAATATAAGTGAAAACATATGATAAGTGTGACGTTAGATTTGAGATAAAAACAGTGACAATCCTGGTTTATTAATCTTTGATCGAATTAAGAAAGGCATTTGATACTGTTTCTGAAAATTTTATCAGTTTGGTATTTAAAAAAGTTCTGAAACATCAAGAGATCGCTCACAGTGCTTTTGATAAGACAGCTAGACTAAGCATCAGGGTGATATTTTCAGGAGAAAAGAGTTTTCAAGTTTGACTGGAAGATAGAGAGTGTTTTAGATTTTTTAATGAAGAAGGGCAGATCATTCCAGAGAGATGCAGATGTGAGAGAGAAGTATCTGTGTCCGAAGGTTTCCAGTTTGGCTGTGGGAATAGAGAGCAGTGAATTGTTGACTGTGGGAATAGAGAGCAGTGAATTGTTGGCTGTGGGAATAGAGAGCAGTGAATTGTTGGCTGACCTGAAGCAGAGAGGTGAAACATACTCTTTCACTCTTAAGTTGGTCAGGTAGGATGGAGCTGAGCCATTGATACAGCAGTGTGTGATACACAAGATCTTGTATTCTACCCTTGCTTTGATTGGCAGGCAGTGGAGCTTTACAAGGACTGGTGTGATGGGTAACTGCTTCCTGCTTCTGGTGATGGTCCGTGCAGCTGCATTCTAAATGCGCTGTAATTTGGTGACAAGATCCTGATTACCCAGGCCAAATGGTGTCATGCATCACATGTCAACAGGTGACAGATGTTAGCAATGTTCCTCACATGGAAGTTGCATGTGCGACAAACATTAGTGACATGGTCCTCCATAGACAGATTTGAGTCTGTGATGACCCCAAGATGTTTTACTATTGTACTCAAAGGTAGCACGGAAATACCAGTTTTGATACAACACCTTGTGTTATTCAAAATGGACATCTCTCAGATTTCTTTTTAAATGAGCAGGGTTGTAAAGAAGGGGATCCACTGATTTGATTTAGACATATGTTATTCACAAATGTGATAGGGATAGAGTATAAGTTATCCAACTTATATGGTCGCAGTTTGAAGACCAATTCACCAAAACTTTTCAATATATCCCTACACTACTTGAGTAACACTGTTTTTCCAGACATTGTCATTCACAGAAGCCCTAGGTGAGTTAACTCCCCTATCTCTCTAAAATGGATGGAATTTGCGTTAAAAAGATAGAACAGTATCATAAATTTAGTTGTAAGATCAAGTAACTTATGAGCTGTCAACCTAACACTGTTAGATCATGGAACAAGATTTATGTTGTCACTGTGGAGTGTGACTTCACCTGTTGTGACCTCATTTGACAACAGAACTGTTAATGATCATTTGCAGCTTCCTGCTCATTTCTAATAACCACAGGTCGGTTTCATGTTAATTCCATTCATTTTAGCTGTAACACTATGGTTTATTCATCATTGCAAGATTAGTCAGTGTGCACATAACAAATGTGTTTCAAGGAACCATTTTTCTCTGGCAATTGTGTAAGTTCAAAGAGTGATATGATTAACCTTGGATCTTAAAGGTCACATATACTCTAATAGGGTACAAATGCAATATCACTCGCTGACATCGTTATAAATGAAACCCCATCATTAAAACTGCTCATTTTGATCTTTAATTACCTTAAATCAAATTTTTTGTCAACGGTGCACAATTCTCAGCCGCAAACAAAATTTCAATCAATCAAAGCGGTGCGTCTCTTTGACGTAATGGTGGGTATAGAAATGAGGGTCTATGCAGTATTCATCTACATTTCAGGGGTTAAACTATTTCGTTTACAGGTTTGTACAAACCTGAAATCGCAAAAGCTGTTGAGAAAAATGAAAGCTATATGTTTTCACAATCTACTATCATTTAGTTTTGTCTCCTGCTTTGCATAGTTTTCGAGTTACAACCCTTGTTTTCATAGACGATTCTGTCAAAATCACTTGGTGTCAATAGGTTGTAATCCGTGTTAGGTGGTATAAACCTACACGTTATTTGTCATCATTCACTTGATGCTCAGTTAATGAATTTATAACAGGTATAATTAGTGGTAACCCCACTTAGATTACCTGCCAAAGGCCCCCATTTGGCATTTCTTGTATCTGGATCGATCAAAGGATTAACCGATAACACGCTGATTGATTAATTAGTTTTATGTGGATTTAAATGGGGGATTTGTCAAAAGGTAGTGTTTATGTATGTACATTTACTAATCTATACTGAATACACTCTGTCGTGTCTGTGTCTATGTAGAACAACACCCTTCTTTGAAAGGATTAACCGCCAATACATTGATTGATTGCTGATTATTGGCTAACTAAATAACTTTTTAAAAAGAATGACACACATTATGCAATTAGTTGCCAGGTGTGCTGTCTTGGGTAACCAATGAAACTATACAGCAGTGTGAAAAACCTGAAATGGTACATCACATTTTCGTATATTAGACTGTTAAAAGACACATCACTTGGAAAATCATAATGAATTATGTATCACTTGTTTTTGTCAGGTAATGGCCTGACATTGCTCCTGTAACTTTAATTTTAATATTTGCATTTTTGTTTTTAAGAAGTTGTCGTAGGTTTCAACAGAATCATTGTTTTTGTCGTTAAGTGTAATGGTGCAGACGACATACACTAGGGCATGCGTGCGAATTATGATTCATATAGGAAAACTATGAAATGTCTACATATTACATTCCTGTACATGCATACAAAGATGATTATAAAGTAATTAGGATTATGAGACCAGTTATAAAGATGTATATTGACAAGTGTCTACATACTGGTGAGTGAACGTTACAAACCAAGTAAATTTAGCAAGTGAAGAAATTTATTGTGGAGTATTTTCACTTCGACCTCGACCTCGCTTAGGATATGTAACAGGTTGTGTCATGCAAACTCTTTTTGGTAATGATTCAAATACATATTTATGTAGTTTTGATTTTCTAACTTGATGAGAACAAACCATACATAATCTCATTAATTCAAATTGATTTGACTTCACGATTTTCAAAAATGACGGCGCCCTGTCTTGGGATGAATGCTATTTACGTTTGTTTTAACCGACTTACAAAAGGACAATTACTTTCTACTGGTAGTAAAAATTGCTTTTGGCCATGATTCAAATGCATATTTAACTACCAGAAAAAAGTAGTTTTGATTTTCTAACTGGATGAGAACAAATCATAATCTCAATAATTCTAATGGACTTTAGCCTGTGACTTCACGATTTTCAAAACTGGCGGCGCCCTGTCTGAGGATGAATGCTATTTCAGTTTGTTTTCACCGACTTACAAAATCAAAATTACTTTCTACTGGTAGTAAAATATGTATTTTATTGATGGACATTAGGATTTTACATGACACTGCTTATAACATAACAATTTCAATTTCATAATCGGTCAATATAAGGGGTCAGTATAATATTACTTACAATAATATTGTCACTTGGACCACAACCTCGTTTCCGAGGAAGAAAGCGTTATATTCATGCAAAATCCTTTTGGTCAGCAATATGTAGTAAGCAGTCTTGATTTTATAAACTCGATGAAACTTGAACGCCATTTTCTATCCCGGAAGCATGGTAGGGGGCAAACCATCCGATTTAGTATATACCACAAGCTTCCACAAAGCTCACTTCGCACACACTAACAACCAATTTAAGCACAAACTGTGGAAGTCTGGTGGAAATCTGTGCATAGTGACACCATCACCCGACCCCAAGGAACAATTGACGGCAACACAACAATTCGGCATGTCTTTGGTGACATCGAGAAATCAGCAAAATGAAGAGCTTCCTACACATTTTCTATACATTTAACTGGAAAACATTCCTTCTATGACATCACTGTAGGGCTCTGGCGACAGAGTTACGTAACCTGTCTGAGGTTTCGTTTGCGGGCGAGAGAGAAACAGACGGCTTTCTAGCAACTTTTAAGCACTTAAAACCACAAGTTTTTTTTAAAAGAAAATGGTGTTTCATTTATGACTAACCAAAAGTCTTTCATATGCAGTGATAAAGAGAGTACCAAGAAATTGAGTTTAGTGGTCCTTTAAGGAACTTTGACCTGATTTAAATAATGAATTTTTTTCATGAAAACCAGCATAAAACGAGTTGAATGAGAATGACTATAACTGTACTGTGTTTGACGAATCAGGGATATATACCTTTGGTTATATAGCCACAGATTTAACGTTATATATCGGCTTTGCCTACCCGTAGCTGATATAGCCACCAGTATACGTCCCCATTTCGTCAAACACAGTACAGTTAACCCAGAATTATATCTTTCATACGATGTCAGGACTAAAACTAACGCAATCTGCATTGGATCAAAGCAGGTTGTGGAGATAAACTATGTCAGGATTTGGATAATGAATGGCCCTAATGAATTTGATGTTCTGGGAATTACATTTAAAAAGTTAAGCATAAAGTAACTTGGTAACAACCATTTTCTGTTTTCATCATTGTATAGACAAGCGGGGAAAAAAATGAAATTCATCTTGGATGACATTATAAGTACATTTTGTACACTTCAGTTTTTATCATATTGATGATGCTCTATGTTATGTTTATGGCTCATGTATTTAACTTTTCAGAGACTGCATAGTAGGTCTCTAACCTGAATAAGTGTCAAAATGTACTGCTCTGTTTCAAGAACAGTCTCATAAGACTATTTTTGCTGAAATGGTGATGAGCTTAATTTACTTTACCATATTTAATCCAGAATAATCTTTATATTTTTGTTTAAAACAATGCAGAAACATGTTATATCTCCACAAACTTGGGAGATCCATACATAAACTGCATTAACATGGTACAAACATGTCACACCCAAATGACACCACCCTGGGCGTCACATGACTTAAGCAATAAATACTTTATCATGCCTTTGGATAATGGTTTGTTCCAAGGTTGGTTTAAGTTTAGTTTCCTAGTCCAAAATTTAATACATCTGTTAAAATAGTTAATACATAGCTTTGATCTTCAAAGTTCAACAGGTTTAACAGCACTCGACACAAATTTACTGACTCCAAGATATTTCTTGAGTTGTGTATCCTTTCAGTATTATCTCTTACAGTAAAACCCCATATTTCAGAACCATATGAAAGTGTTGGTGTTATTTTGGTATCAAATACTTAAATAATTATATTCAATGGGATTTAAGGATATTTGTTAAAAAGCTTGTAAATGGGAAAACAAGCCCTTATACCTTGAAGGGCTAATGTTTCAGATGCCTTTGACCACACAAGTCTTGAGACAATTATTCCTAAATGTTAGTAATATGATACAACGTTAACCTTTTCCCATGTCCATTCCCCACTGTATTTAACATAGACTCCAGTTGTAAACCTGACAATACATGATTATCCAGGTTTACTTGGTAGCCCCATTTTTCACAAAATGTTCTTAACAAATCAAGTTTTTTCTGCAAACCAATAACAGTGTCATCTAATAATGTTAAATTATCAGCAAGCAAAAGTAGTAGGATATAATCAGCTCCATCTCTCACAAATATCCTTCTTAATCCAAAGCTTTTGTTTTCTTCAATCAACTCATTAAAAAGATAAGAGGACAGGGCTTAGAATATAACCCTGGCAAACTCCAGATGAGGTTGTAAATGCTTTAGTTTTAACATTACTGACTCTAAACTAAGCAGAAACCTTTTCATACATATTTGCCAAAAGACAGAACATCTTCTCCTTTGTTTATAAACCTTAAGGTAATTTGTCTCTATTCAAAAGTCAAATGCCATCTTAGAATCAGTAAATGTGAAATGAGATCATAAAAGGACTGTAGAATGAATATGTTATCATCAGTTGAGTAATCACTGTGAAAACCTGCTTGAGATTCATGTAGCAGTTCATGTCGTTCAAGCCATATTCTAATCCTGTGTTCTTCAAATACAGATATGAAAAGTTTACCCATTGTGTTTAATAATGACATTCCATGATAACTGTTCAGATCAGACATATCACCATTTTATGAAGCAGGATTATCATCCCTATGTTCCAACTGTCTGGTAAGATGCAAGTATCCAATACAGAAATAGACAAAAGTTCCAAATATGGCATAAGAAAAGGGACATGTTTGTAAAATTATGGTAGGATCCTCTAGGTACCTTACTAGGTTTTCTGCTGAGCAAAATCTCCGAAAAACATTCAGATGGTGATACTTAATGTTCTTAGCTGCAATACACTCACACTCAAACCAACTTGGCTGTGTATGATATGGCAGATGATTTCTTGACTGCTTTACTTTCATGGCCCCTAAGTACTAAAGTAACTCTACTAGTTTGTCAGCAGGGTGTTTTTTCATTCACATGGACTTGATGCAAAAATCATCTATGATTCCTTGACATGTGTTTGAGCACATTGTTGATGTCTCCAGGTTACGCTCCGATAAGTCTCCACTTTTTCCAGGATACATTTACGGCCCTTTCTTACCTCCCTTGGCTGGCTTTTCATTTAAGCAGATGTCTACACTGGGAGGTTGAGCATACCAGTCACAACTCATTTTTGCCTCTTTAATTATCTGATTAAACTTGGCAACACAAATCATGCAGATGTACCCTGAAAGAGGTAGAAGGAGTTCTTGCATATATTTTTTTTAACCTGTCAATTTGTCTGTATGATTTCCAAAAATCTCTCACTGTGAACAAACCTGACAGTTGTGACTGTTATCTTTGTTGACACTGGTAAGCGCACTTATAACAGTGGCTTAGCTGATTGGCTACTGTGAGAATGTGGAGCCAGCAAAGGGAGGTAATAAAATTATCAGGCTGAGCCATAGATGCATCCCAGGGCATAGTGGAGATTTATCAGTTAGATAAATGCAGAATGAGATTATAGATGTGTGTCTAAATATTTCACCTGAATCATGGAAAATACAATAATAAAGATCCAGAATGCCCAGATTCAAGATAAACTTCGGGCCGAGAATAAATCTCATTTAAAGAAAATCTGGAGCTCAGAGCTACATGCTCGAAACAAGGTGAAAGCCACCAATACATTTACCAATACTGCCAGTCCTGTCCTTTTCCTTTGGAGTTGCTGACTGGACAAAACAAGACATCCAGAGTCTTGACCGTTTGACCAGAAGGATCATGTCTGATAACAGAGCACACCACCCTCGTTCCTCTCTCTTAATCATTATATATGCCAATCAATTTTGGAGATAGGGGGTTTGATTAATGTGGAAGCTCTTCCTGATAGAATTTTGTTGTGTATGTTCGCTCATATTTGTTTATCTGATGATCCTCTCTCTGGTGATGCATGTCAAGACTCATGATGAAAGCATGTTATTCCACAGCTATTTTAAGTGTGCCAAGGTTGCTGGACACGATCTGAAATTTGAAGTTGATTTTGTTGATGGCGATGTATTTACTGGACGGTACAGCAATGGGAGTAAACCAGGTGAAGTCCTTCACCAAGTCTGCCCAGAGTCGGTCCTTTGTGGAGAAGCTTTCTGAGAAGCCACTGCATCATGTGTGGCTTCTTAATCAAAATGTTAACAAGAAATGTTGATTATGGAATGAATTCACAGAGACTGTCCAACACCATGTCAGTGGATGCCCTTCCTTGGCACAAACAGCATATCTTAAAAGACATGGTGGCATGGCTTCCATGGAAACCGAGAACTACTTTAAAAACATCTTGTATGAAACTGGCTGACAATGCTGAAATTTAACCGATTAAGAGGAACATAGCTGATTTAATATACATTTTACAGTACTGTTTTTATAAATTTCAGGAGAGGCTGATAGCATCATGAACACAGAAAATGTTATGTTGGCATTGCCACATGGCCTACCAACATTTTCCAGTATTGAAGCAGCTCGCCTGGACCAGCAAACCAAAGACAGACCATCATAGTCACATTCCGTATTACAGTTGGATTTAAAAATGATTAGTTCAGACAGTGTTAGTGTATTTGCCTTGATATTGTAGCCTTGAGTGCATTCAGTAAATAGAAGTTTTACAATGGCCTCAGAAGAGATCCACCATCCATGCATTATCCAACAGAGACTTAATCTTATTTGTGTCTTGGCAAGCCCTCTTACATACAAGTACAACTTTAGAATGGAACTTTGGATTTGTAGATGTTCACTTTGTTCATAATCAAGAACAGTCTCCTGAATCAGGACAGTGTTTTGTCACTTCAGGGAGTGTCATCCTTTTGATAAATACATAAATACATATCAGTGTCACATCAGTAGTTTTATATCAGGTATGTAAATGTGGAAATGAGGTTGTAAAATGTTCTTTAAATAAATAAAAGTAATGTAATCTGAAATCAGACAACTATCTGGTATATTGTCTCTAACATCCGTATTTATAAGTTTTTAAAAAATATATAACTCTGCCAGTTTTTTATAATGAAATTCAATGCAATTCAATCAACTGTAGTAGTCAGGATCAACATGATAATTTCAATTTTGAATTTGATATTCTTTCTTCAAGCCCCAATCACTCCTCCTGATAAGGCTTTGTTATAAATTTGCCTTGACTGGTGCATTTAAACAGTGATGTTTCCATCAGTCATGCGTACAGAAACTGTAACATGTTAGGAACGACAATTCTATGGATGATCAACACTTCTTTATTGTGCAATAGCTATATTTCTGTATAGATACTTATACCGTTTTCAAGCATCACACTTGAAAGCGGTATAAGTATCTATACTGAAATCTCACTATTGCACAATGAAGAAGTTGATCATCCATAAAAGCCTATTCCTATTATTTCTAGAATGCCTCTCAGTTCTGTAATATGTTGTGTTAAATCTTGCCAATCATTGGAATACACTTATTTTTATGAATAAAATGTTTATCCATCCATCCATGCATCCATGCACATTTGTCTTTTCTGGAACAAACTTTAACTACTCACAGTTTCTTAACCAAACTTGGCACATGGATAGGTCTGGTGGTGTACTCATTCATTTTAGTTGTTTTGGAATTCTGAATGAAATATTGTTTTGCATTCCTATGGCAACAAGTTTTACTTCAACTGAATTTGGTGGTTGTGCACTTTTCCGGAGTAGAACTTAAAGGGGCACTGATGCGGAGCAATTTCCGTGGACTGGTGTAAACATTTGTTATTTTTTTTCTCCCGTGAGTACCCGGATGATATCCCAGAATTCGTGACTGGTTCGTGACCTCTGCTGCGCAATCCGTATGCGCAACTGAGAGTTTAATTATAGACAGATCAACTAAGGTCAAGTAATTTTACTTCAATACAAAGGTATTATGAAAACAAATGAAACACTTTGAACACGTCTCTAAATTTTGTCTCATAACCCTAATTAGTTTACTGTCATATTTGTTTGATTTTGAAATTTAATGAAAGAACACACAGTCTGCTTATACAAACTTATATATAAATTTCTAACATGACCGCAACGTTTATACATTGTATAGATTGCCAGTGTGGATCCTATTTTACACACATACGCGATCTAGTGTGTGTTTTCTGTCAAATAGATTCTGCTGAATGCTACAACAAATAAATTAAAATGCAAATAATGAATGTAAAACAGACTAATATTATAGAACAATGTCAGGCTACTACCTTGTTCAGGAATGTATCCATCAATATCCACATACAAGAACGATATTCCATTGATCTGCAGCTGGTAAATAATCCTGCTCTGTGTCGTCTGTCTTACAACAGTCTAATTCGCGAAAAAGTAACACACGGTTTCACGTCTTTCACATTGGTGAAAACCTGATAAACCTCTCATTGGTCACCCAATATAGCACACCTGGCAACTTATTGTATGATGTCCGCCATTCTAAGTAATTTAGTTAACCAATAATGAGCAATCAATCAACACAATGGTGGTTAATTCTTTTAAGGGAGGATGTTGTTTTTACACTTGCACTTTACGACAGGGTGTAGTCAGTATAGATTTGTACATCTACACACACTGCCTTTTGACAAATCCGCTGTGGAAGATAAAAGTAATTAATCAATCAGTGTGTTATCGGTTAATCCTTTGATCGATGTTTGTTTTTGTAACTCAGCTGATTAACCCTCTTACATCACTTACATGCACATATTACATAACATACAATACATTTGCCGCTACAGACCTTAATTTATAATGTTGAGTATTTACTTTAGACAGGAGAAGTGCCAAATGGGAACCTTTGATGAGTAACCAAAGTGGTGTTACTACTAATTATACCTGTTATAAAGTCATTAACTGACCATCCAGAGAATGATGACAAATAACACGTGTAGGTTTACACGATCAAACGCGAGTTACAGCAAGGAAGATGTAATCTGTGTGTCGCATGCAGCCTGAAAACACTTATGGGCTGAAACTGTTTTGAGGATACCAACGGAACTTCGTTACATAAGGAATACATACAGGCATTTGCTGTGTACTTGGGTAAATAGGTTTACACCTAGTTTGTTTTTTTTACGTAAGATAATTTTCAGATTTCTCTACCAAAGGCAAAGTCATCGTTTTTAGTTTAGGAATTCATATAAATTAACTGTGTGTTTTTATTATCATAAACAATAAACCGGGGTAGCTACCACAGCTACCAAAATTTACGTATGATATTTACTATCACAGCTGAACCAACAAAAAGACCATCAAAACTATCTAAATGTAAAGCTTTGCAATTATTCGGACTGAAACAAATGGCTTGCTACGTGCATGCTGACATCATATTTTCACATAACAGGATTAAATATCGAGGTTAAAAACACAGAAATAGGATCAAATTGGATCAGTCACTATACTATCCAAGCATCCGGAAAAAAACTACACTGCTGGGATATTTTGTTACAATCAGACAAGGAATACCATGGATATTTTTAAATAACATCATCTGATGAGCATCCGGCCTCCTCACTTTTTAGGGTGAAGAAATCCTGCTAATATGGACAGGAGCCCAGTCCTTATGTCCGTCACGGTCGAGGGAGCGGGTGCTGACCAATTTGCAACTTGGTTTCGTAATTAGACCGTTGGCGAGAAACATTATTCGCTCCGCATCAGTGCCCCTTTAAACCTAGAGCGGTTTTGGGTATTACTGAACAGCTAACACCACATCCTGTCTAATTCATACCGTGTTTTGTCCCACATATGTATAATTAATAAAACGGTGAACCTCTCAATATGCATTATATTCACGTGTGCCTAGTAAACCTGTTTCAGCCAAATGTCTGACACAAACTAATTGTCAGAACTGCTCTCTTGTCGGTTCTGCAGAACAATGAAGTCGGACTATTCCGAACAATGACGTTGGGCTTTTCTGAACAGTGACATCAGGCTATTCCGAACACTCCTCAGGCTTTTCCCAACAATGACGTTGGGCTTTTCCGAACACCCGTGTTGGCTTATTCTGGGCTATTCGTCTGGCTGACGACCTCTATGACGAGTGTTTATGCTCAACTGCGGTCATTTCATTCTTATTATATACTCTGATCGCCAGGTTTTTACTGAAAATGTATTATTTAGTCCATTCCAATATATAGCTTGAATAATGTAGAGTTTGGCCTTGAACATCAAACAGACCAACCAGTAATTGAAACGATGTTATGGGTAAAAGGTATGAAGATTTGCTTGCAATTTCAGGATGAGTTTGTTCCGAATAAGGAATAAACGTCATTATACTGTAATTTGAGAAAGAATGAAAAGAAGAACAAACAAACAAACAAACAAAAAAAACCCGACATACTGCTTATTGTGGTCTGGTCTCGCCTTAATATTCAAAGATGTCTTCACTCAATATACTGATGTAATAGGTACATGCTCTATAAAATTAAAATGTAATATTGGAATCATAACAGATGTATTACACATGTATTAGAGCATGCATGTTGTTGCTAACAAGGTCAGATACTGTAAATCATGAAATTTATGCATCACGAATTTAATGTGAGTGAGAGGGTCTAGACTAAAAATAGTAAAATGTGGCATGCTGTCATAGCACATGCAGCTGTGGGCTATAAAAACTCGGGATCCATTGAGACATCTACAGTCGTACCAGTTCAGTCAGCATACCAACATCTCCACGTCAGCACAGTAAGTATGGTTTCACTTACTTAACTCAACAAAGTGCGCGACCGCACAGAGCATTTGTAGGCCTGAGGGCATCATGCTTGCACAATGCAACCGTCGAAACGTTGGTGTTAATATTTTTTTCCATTTCAAGTTACAGACACTAAAGATTGTCCACTGCTCCCTTCTTCTTCTTCCAACATGGACCACATCATGAGGGCTGAATACATCAAATCCCCTTGGAGGTACTTTGCTCTTCTCCAGGATGAACGTTATCATGTGAAAGACGTACTCATCATCAATGAGGACCACATCTGTGTCACTTATACTGTTTGTAAGTCGGAATCCTCCAAAGAGACAGAAGTCAAAACACCCAAGGCTGTCCCTCCTAAATGGGTGGTGATACCACCACCAAAACCACCTTCCAAGACGACAACCCCTGCCACGATGACGAGGAAGACAAAGAAGGAGGTGGTGGTGGTCAGCAAGAAGAAGAAAACACCCACCAAGAAAATACTGGTTCCTCCTAAGGACACCCCTGCCACGGCTCCTCCAAAACAAAAGAAACAGAAGTTGGAGGAGGAGGAAGAAGTTCCTCTCGCAAGGGCACCTCTCTCAAGAGTACTTGTCTCAAGGGTACCCTTCCCAAAGGTACCCCTACCACGATCTTAAAGAAGATGAAGAAGGAGGAGAAGCCCCTACCACCACCACCACCAAGGCAGCAGACCAACAGAGTGTCAAGAAACAGATGACTACTGATGTCCTGTGGAACAACTATCAGCAAACTGTTGATGTTAGCCCCGACAAGTCTGAAGTCTCCTCTCCTGCTAGCCCCGACGCAACACCCCACGATGAGTTGCCTCCTGATCTTCAAGACTTGTATGATCTACTACCGATGCTGCCACCAGAGATGTCACCGAGTGTCCCCACTACTGACGCAAAGCAGACAACAACAACAGCTCCAAGGGGCACTTCCGACACGCCTGCTCATTCAGAAGAGATGATGACGACGGATCCCATGATGACATCCGTGATGGCTCAAGAGATGACTTCATCACAGATTACTTCATCAGAGATGACTGCAGACATGACTGCAGAGATGCCTCCCGAGGACTATCCAGACATTCCCATGTTTAACGATGAAAATCATTTTCATCCCGGGCAAATGGACTTTCTATGTTGTTTGACTTGTAATCCCCACGATCATTTGAACTGGTGGTGATCTCTTGTTGTTGTTATAGGTTCACAGGTTGGTGAATGGTTTGAATGTGTTGTATATCTTCAAGGTTCATCGATCCTTGAGGTCATTTCTGGGGTCACCTGCAGGGCGATAAGACGCATGTCAGGGGCACTGACAGGGACCATGTCAGGGACCATGTCAGGGACACAGTCAGGGGCCGACGACCTGGTGGATGCCATGGTCACCCCACTCACGTTACGTCATCCTTTTACCATGTTGATTGCAGGCCCTACAGGGTCGGGTAATACGTCGTTCGTCAAAACATTGATGGAACACGTGTTTCAACCAGGGATTCTCGATCTGCCCCCTCAGGGGATCGTTTGGGTGTACAGTGAATGGCAACCCATGCACGAGGATTTGGAAGTGTTGACATCGAGGTTAGGCCTTCCCCTGACCTTTGTGCAAACCATGAGCGAAGCCAACACGCAGTCACCTGCAGCAGGGTCTGGTGGGGGTGGGAGTGGGGGTGGGGGTGGGAGTGGGGGTGGGGGTGGGAGTGGGGGTGGGAGTGGGGGTGGGGGTGGTGTGGGTTTGCCTGCGCCCCAGTGGTTGATCATTGACGATTTTTCAAAAAGTCATCATCGCAACACGTCTGTGCTGTACCTGACGCAAAACCTCTTTGCCTTGACACCTCATCATCGCACCATTAGTTTAAGTGCTCATTATCTGGTGCTGTTTAAAAACCCGAGGGATGCCACTCAAATAGATCACTTGGCTCGACAAATCTTTCCAGGACAGACAGCTTTCCTTCGAGAAGCTTACGAGGCTCCTTATTCCTATCTGTTTCTGGACTTGAAACCGACCACGGCCAAAGAGCATCTTGTGCGTACCCATCTCTTTCGCAACCCCACCACCCTTTACGTTCGCAAGTGATAAATAGCGGTGACTGTCTGCTCTTACCTTCAGTGACCTGCCATGGGAGACAGACGAAAACAGGCCCACCCCGCCCCGCAAACGTGCTGTTGTTGCCACAGGCTTATTTAAACCCGCTCGTAAAACTCTCCCGACCACCTTGGGACGTGATCCCACCGGGCGGCATTGCTCGGGTGTTCAACGGTTGTACGAAAGTCTCAGGGCACCTCCTCCTCCTCCTGCTTCCTCCTCCTCCTCCAAACCCAGAGGACTTTCCTTAAAAGAGTTGTACCCCACCACTCTCACCATGGCGGCAGCAAACACGTTTGTCCCTGTCTATACGCATCGTGCTTCACCTGCCACTACCTTGTCTCCTCCTTCTTCTTTTGATGTCGCATCACCCCCTTCATTCTCGTCGTCTCCTGTCATGATTCAACCCTTTCAACCCTTGACGTCTCCGGCCATGATTCAACAACCTCGTGCTCCTAGCTCCAAACCGGCATGCAGAAGAGTCAAACCCATCCGCCTTGTGAAACGCTTGCCTTTGGCAGAGAGTGTGGCTATCAAAGGACGTCATCGACTGTTGCAATGGTTTGCCATTGCCGTGAGAAATATGCGAGCTGGCAGTGTTCCTTTCAAAAAGCAACACAAGACCTGGCTGTTGAGGCATCAAGACGCAGATTATCAATCCCCGTTTGCCTGTGGATGAACGTTACCTGATGAAACGCAGTGGCAGTGGGACGTTGGCAGGTGTGTTGACGCGTATCCTGTTGAACTGGCAGTCCTACCTCCAGGAGCAGCAATAACAACCAAAGAAGAAGAAGCGACCACACCCAGCAGCACCTCGTCGTCATTCTCACCGTCCCTGTCCTCCTGTCTCCTAAAAGAAACCTCAGGAGAGACAGTGCCGCAAGAAGAGCAAGAACAACAAGAAGAAGAAAACAGCCCCCGGGGCAGCCTTGACCCGCATGGTGTTACGAAGCCAGAAGAAGAAGAAGACAGCGGCATTACTCCCACTTCCTCCACCGACGCTACCATAAATAAATAGAGGTATCCCATCCTTATCCTCGTCAGTTCCATGGTAGCAGCAGCAGCAGCAGGAACATCATGTCTGCCCGTTTGAAACGTCACAAAGAAGCGCTCTGTCATGTGTGTAGTCCTACAGCAACACCAGCCATGCGACAGGCTATTTTGAAACATGCTCCGTCTGAACTGATTCAAGCCATTTGCGAATGTGTGGTGAATTTGTATGGAGGTAACATTCCTATGACACCACAGCAATGACATCGTTTGCAAAAGCATGGACCACTCATGCATACGTTGATGAAAAAGAAAGTGTCTGTGGCCAAGAAACGTAAACTGTTACAACAGAAAGGCAGGGGATTGGGTCTCTTGTCTGCCTTGGCATCGGTGGTGGGTCCTTTGGTGTCTGGTCTGTTGGGGCGATCATAAATACGGGGATCCTCTCGGATTGCGGTTAGTTGTCTCTGCACCATGATGAAGCATGCATGGAAGATGGTGATGGTCCCAGAAGAGGTATGGCAAAGTCTCCAAGACAAAAAACGACAACGTCATTTGCTCAAGTCCAACCTGTTGGAACAGAAACGGTTACACACGCTTCACAATATGGATACCCTCGTTCGTGATGACACGGTTCCCTTCAGGGACAGAGAACAGCAGTATAACACCTTGTTGCAACAGATGCTGGCGTTTAAAGACAAAGCAGCCGCAGCAGCAGCAGCAGCAACAGCAACAACAGCACGACGCACCAGCAACACACAACCTTTGAACGGAACCCCTGCCAACACCACCACTATGGTTTACTTACTGAGTCACACTCTGGCCTGTGTAGAGGTCGCCTAGAAGTCTTAGGTCTACAAGTCTTAAGACTAAGAGAGCTGTCTTCGACCCCCTAAGCATGGAGAGTGCGAAGCCGGTTACAGAGTCACTGACTCATGATGTTCTTTGATTTCTTCTGTTTCAGAACACTCCTCCTCCGACCTCATTCTGATTGAAGTGGTGCAAAGGATTCCTAAAACGCTACAAGGCAAGGCCAAGCAGTTGATGGCATGGATACAAACCCATCCTGACTTGGGTTGGAATGAAAACGGTCAATTCGTGGTGGAAGGGGAACCCATGCCTGGGACTCACATGGTGGATCTCATCAATGATCTGGTGCGACAACGTACCAAAGCAGATCCTCCACGGGGTTGGAATGTTCTGGCTCAGTATCTCGCTTCCAGCAACGTCCCTCATGAACTGATTGGCAACCCTCTCCGTTGGTCCTGGATGATGAAAACGAAAGGGGCCATGCAGCAGCAGCAACAGCACGCGCCTCCCACACCCGTAAAACGTCAGGCAGAAGGGACCTCCTTGTTTTTGACACTACCCCAATCCAACGTGGAATCCAGGAAGAAGAAGAAGAAGAAAGAAGCTGCAACGCCGCTCAAGGTGGAGACTCCCTCTTCCCCTCTGAAACGAGTTCGTCAATGGATTCACTTTTAATCATAAAAGAGAGCAGAGGGTGACATCAACAGCAGTGTTAACATGAGACGCCTAAAGAGAAACAACAACAACAGCAGCAGCAGCAGCAAGTCATCCTCCTCCTCCTCCTCCTCTTTGTTGCCTGCCTGGGCACGATGGCTTCACCATACCTATTACGATCCCAAACATCCGGCAGGCTATGGAGGGTGGCGTGGTTTGTGGCAAGCAGCAGTAAAACAGCAAGCAGTGGGATTCCAGAAAGAGAGGATCCAGAAGGGGAAACCCCAGAAGAGGAAACCTCAGAAGGGAAAACGACAGAAGGGGAAACCCCCACTCACGCAACATCAGGTTTGACAATGGTTGAAAACCCAGGACACATACACCTTGCACAAACCTGTTCGACGGTCCTTTTCCAGGGATCATTACCGTGTGGGTGGTGTGGACGAATTGTGGCAAGCCAATTTTTTAGCCATCTTCACACCTATCGGAAAGAGAACCAAGGTTACTGGTATCTGCTGTGTGTCATCGATGTCTTCTCCAAAATGGCTTGGGTGCAAGACCGGCACCACGTTGATCGAAGCCTTTCAACGAATCCTGAAACAAGCTGAGGGACGTGTGCCCTCCATGTTACAGACTGACAAAGGGACCGAATTTGTGAATAAACCTTTTCAGACCTTCCTCAAGAAACAGGACATCCATTTCTACACCAGCCAAAACCCTGAAACCAAAGCCTCGGTGGTGGAACGTTTTCAAAGAACGTTGAAAAACCATATGTGGTTTATTTCACCCAACATGGAACACGTCACTACCTCAAGGCTTTACCCCAGCTGATGCATGCCTACAATCATCGGTTTCATCGTACGATCGGACAACGACCCGTGGATGTGCATCCCAACAACCCTTACGACGAAATTCGGGTGTTGGATCACATGGAACAACAACGCCAGAAGCAATGGCAGAAGCAACGTCAGCAGAAGCAGAAGCACCGTCAACACCAGCGTTCTTTCTTGTTACCTGCTACCCGTGTTCGCTTGAACAAGACCAAAGGGACCTTTGACAAAGGGTATCTTCCCAACTGGACCACCAAACTGTTCACCATGGATCGCGTCGTGAAAGGACGTGTTCCTCCTGTCTACCGAGTGAAAGATGGTCACGGAGAAGTGCTCCAAGGCACCTTTTACCCCGAGGAACTACAACCCATTCAGAAAACGGATGACGTGTACAAAGTCGATCAGGTCCTGAAACGTCGACGGCGTCAAAAGAAGGAGTGAGTGAGTTAACATTTAACGTCACATCGGCAGTATCTCAGCCATATCGTGACGAGAACATTTAATTCTGAAATGAAATATATGCCTATTATAAAACCTGTCAACGAAGGACAGGAAAACAACTAGAATATCACAGAGTAGAATATAAAACTAGTTACTATACCTAAAACAATATATCTATAGAGGACAATACAAGATAAAAATGGGCTATAGATTGCTAACAACTGAAGGTAGATCACCATACTAGGGACCACGGGGACTTACAGTACCTTGGCTACCTGCATGGATCCTAGCTGGATTTACATCATCCCCTCAGGAGTCAGCAATTCGGGAAATCTAGCCATTCAGTAAAAAGACACTTATTCTACGATTAAAAACATGGAAAGTTTGAATTTACTTTGAATGTTTGTGGACTTACGTACCATCTCAGGAGGACAATAGTTTTACGGTACTTCAACCCCCTTTGAGGATACAGCCACCAACAAGCACAGTTACCAATTTAAACTTTCGATAATAAAAAATTACCTATTTACAATTCATTTAATAAATCTAATTCTTTTAAAAATCCAATAATTAAATGAGAACTGATATTAGTAAAAAGGTCCTTCATACTAATAGGTATCCCTTGTGATGGAATATTCCATGCAGTCAAGCAAGACATGCTTGACCGTGATTCTTTCATCACAAGGGATACAAAATGGAGGATCCTCACCTTTCAAAAGGTATTTATGCGTATATCTGGTGTGACTAATACGACATTGTCGCATAATGACCTCTTCAAATCTGGACTGACAGCCCAAGTATGTGTAACTAATATACGGTTTTATTTCATGTAATTTATTTATACCTATTTGGGTGTCCCACTTCTTTAGCATCAGATCACGTATATAAGTTCTAATGTTTGCTTTCTAATCTGAGTATGGAATAAAAAGTGGTGTCACAGATTTGTTGAGTGCTGCCTTGGCAGCAAGATCGGCCATTGTGTTCCCTGAAATGCCTACATGGCTGGGTAACCAACAGAAGACGATGTCGTATTGGCCAGTAGCAAGGTTATTATACAATTCAATAATCTCAATTAAAAGTGGATGTTTACATGATAAATTTTTAATCGCCTGAAGACAAGAAAGAGAGTCTGAATAGATTATATACTGGTTACGTTTAGGGTGCTTTTGAATATATTTAAGAGCTGTTAATATGGCGTTAGCCTCTGCTGGAAAAATAGAACTGTTATCTGGTAATCTAGAAGATATTGTTCTGGATTCAACAACAGTAGCACAAGCAATTGCGCCACCGTCCTTGGACCCATCTGTAAATAAGGATTTATAGTTGTTATATTTATGTTTCAATTGATTATATTCTTGTTTATACTGTAATTCATTCGTTTCTGATTTTTTAAATGTAGTTAATGTTAGGTCAACCTGTGGTCGAACCAATTGCCAAGGAGGAGAAGAAAGAAGACGGGAAGGAGCTATATATTCCAGCTCAATGCTAGAAGCAGCAAGAAATGGCTTAATTCTGAGCCCAAGAGGCGGAACAAGGGAAGACTTTTTGTTATACAAATCCTCATAGAGAGGATTAAAAACACAATTAAATGCGGGGTTAGACTCATCTGAAGCTAATTTTGTAATGTATTGTAAAAATAGTTTGATACGACGTAAGTTGAGAGAAGGCTCATCAGCTTTGACGTGTAGACTGTCGATAGGAGAGGTTCTAAAAGAACCGAGACAAAGTCTTAGGCCTTGGTGGTGAACAGGATCAAGTAGTTTTAGGTTGCTTTGACAAGCGCCACCATATACGATGGAGCCGTAATCAAGTTTAGATCGGATCAGTGATCTGTATAAGTGAAGAAGGGTAGATTCATCCCCTCCCCATTTTGAATTTGAAACAACCTTTAATAAATCGAGTGCCTTCAGGCATTTGGCTTTAAGAGATTTAATATGCGGCAAAAAGGTCAAATGTGAGTCGAAAATGAGTCCCAAGAACTTGGCCTCCTTGACGACTTTGATTGGGGTACCACTGAGAAATAGTTCTGGTTCTTTATGGGGTTTGTATTTACGACAGAAGTGTATACAATTGGTTTTTGATTTAGAAAATTTAAAACCGTTTTCAAGACACCATTTATCAATTTTGTTTAAACACAGCTGCAGTTGCCGTTCAATAGTATGCATATTTTTACCACGGCAAGAAATATTAAAATCATCCACAAATAAATATCCATCGATTAAATCGTTTAAAACTTTAGATAAACTGTTGATCTTGATGCTAAAAAGAGTGACAGACAAAATACTGCCTTGTGGAACACCCTGATCCTGATTATAATGATCAGACAGGGTAGAACCCACGCGGACTTGAAATTGCCTGTTATTTGAAAAATTAGCAATGAATTCTGGCAAACGACCTCGCAAACCGAAATTTTTTAAATCTCTCAGTATGCCATATTTCCAGGTTGTGTCATATGCCTTCTCAAGATCAAAAAAGATAGACACAGCATGTTGTTTATTAATTAGTGCGTTTTTAACAAATGATTCTAAACGCACTAAGTGATCGACAGTACTTCTGTTTTTCCGGAAACCACATTGTATATCTGTGATAAGATTATTAGTTTCCAAGTACCAAACAAGTCGATTATTTATCATGCGTTCCATGGTCTTGCAAACACAGCTAGTTAATGAAATCGGACGATAATTGGATGGATCCGTATGATCACGTCCAGGTTTAGGTATTGGTACTACTATAGCATCACGCCATGATGAAGGAAAGTTACCCGATGTCCAAATATCATCAAAAATATTGAGAAGAGTTTCTAGGCAGGATTCTGGTAAGTGCTTCAGGAGTTGATAATGTATGTTATCAGCTCCTGTAGCAGTATCATGAGCTTGATCAAGCGCAGTATGGAGTTCATGAATAGAAAAAGTTTCATTATAATCTTCCCCATTATCTGAGTTGAAATTAATAGTTTTCTTTTCTTGTTGTTTTTGAAAAAACATTTCTGAAAAACATTTAATAGCATCAGGAGCAGTAATAAAACGTTCGGGATTAAGTTTGCCAGTACAGAGAGATTCATATAGAGCCCAGTTGGCCTTTTTAAAATTCCATCGTGATGATGGAGGTACATCAGATGGGCTCACAGGTTACAGTATTGTAGGGAAATGGTCGCTCCCACACAGGTCATCGTGAACCAACCATTCAAATTCATTTAAGAGATTAGAGTCAGTAACTGATAAATCAAGAGCTGAATATGTTCCTGTGCCAGGATGTAAATATGTATGTGACCCGTCATTGTAAATACAGAGTTCATTATTTGAAAGAAAATCCTCAAGTAATTTACCTTTGGTGTTTGTAGTAGTACCACCCCAGAGTGGGTTATGGCCATTGAAATCGCCCATGATTATACAGGGCTTAGGAAGTTCATTGTAAAGAGCTTGTAGATCAGTTAACTGGACAGTGGATGAAGGTGGAATATACAATGAACAAAGCGTAAATGCAACTTGTAATGTAAGTGGCACAGCTACAGCTTGGAGATTTGTTTTAAGCGCTATTGAACTATGTATAACATTTTGCCGTACCAAGATTGATGATCCTCCACTTGCCCTATCACCTGGAGGTGAAAAATAATGGTACGCATTGAAATGACGGAGGTCAAGAGTATCAGTGTGTTTTAAATATGTTTCCTGTAGACAGATTGCTGACGGTGTAAAATCCTGGATTAAAAGCTGCAATTCATTAAAATTAGTCCTTAGTCCTCTGCAATTCCACTGAATAATATTATTCTGATAACCTATCTTTTGGGGGGATTTATTGGGGATCTACCCCGCACTTTTTTGGTGGGCGACAAGCTGTGTGCCCTAGAGCGGACGTTTTCAGACACGTCCATGTCTTCGAGTGATCCATATTTGTTGAAAATTTGGATTTTATTCTCTGAACCTTTTGGAGCTCTGCCACTTAGCTTTTTCAAAGAATCTGGCTTCTTAGTTTTTGTTTTACTGGGTTGAGACCTTGTTGATGACTGAGAAGATATGTTATGATCAGAGGATGTTGCTGATTGAATCTGAGATGTACCAGGAAGTGATTCTGCAGTTTGAGTAGATATGGCAGGTGACAAAGGTTGAAGGGAATCCGTGTTCACCCAAGTCAAGTTTGTCTGACAGTGAGTGAGTGAGTGAGTTAATATTTAACGTCACATCGGCAACATTGCAGCCATATTGTGACGTGAACATGTTACATATTGAAATGAAGAGGAGCATATAGTAAAAACCTGTCAACGAAGGACAGTAAAATGACTAGATTATCACATTGAGAATATAAAACTAGCGTCGAAATCTAAAAAATAATAGAACAATACAAAACAATTTGGACATCACAATGTAAAATTGGGCTATAGATTGCCAACAACTGAAGGTAGATCACCATACTAGGGACCATGGGGACTTACAGTACCTCAGCTTCCTGCATGGACCCTAGCTGGATTTACACCATCCCTTCAGCCATTAGCAATTTGGACAATGCTAGCCATACATTAAAATAACAAATATACTACGATTAAAAACTGTTGGTAAATTTAAATTGACAATGAAAGTATCGGGACTTACGTACCTTCTCCGGGGGACAATAATTTTACACTGCTTCAACCCCCTTTGAGGGTACAGCCACAAACAATCAAAGTTACTAACATAAACTACCAAGCATTAAAATACAACAATATACAGAACATATTAATCAAAATTCAACAAGAAAATCTATTTCTTTTAAAAAACCAATGATTAAAGGATAATTAACTGTGCTAAAAAGATCATGAAGTGTGTTCACATTGAAATATTTATCCCTTGTGATGGATAGTTCAACACAGTCAAGCAGGATATGCTTGACTGTAACTCTCTCATCACAAGGGATACAAAACGGAGGATCTTCACCTTTCAATAGGTACGCATGGGTATACCTTGTGTGGCCAATACGACATCGTCGCATGATGACCTCTTCAAATCTCGATTGACAACCCAAGTGGGTATATCCAATATACGGTTTTATGGCGTGTAATTTATTTCTTCCCACTTGGGTGTCCCACTTTTTCTGCATCAGATCACGGATGTAAGTTCTAATGCAAGCTTTGAAATCAGAGTAAGGGATAAGAAGTGGTGTAATAGATTTGTTGAGTGCTGCCTTGGCAGCAAGATCGGCCATTGTATTTCCAGAAATGCCCACGTGGCTGGGCAACCAACAAAAGACGATGTCGCATTGGCCAGTAGCAAGATCATTATACAATTCAATAATCTCAATTAAAAGTGGATGTTTACAAGACACATTTTTTATAGCCTGAAGGCAAGAAAGAGAATCAGAATAGATTACACACTGTTTATGTTTAGGATGTCGTTGAATATGCTTAAGAGCCGTTAATATCGCGTTTGCTTCTGCAGTAAAAAATAGAGCTTTTATCTGGTATTCTAGAAGATATTGTCCTGGATCCAATGACAGTGGCACAAGCCACTGTGCCACCGTCCTTGGATCCATCTGTAAATATGAATTTGTAATTGGTATATTTGTTTTTAAGTTGATAATATTCTTGTTTATATTGTAAGCCATTGGTTTCTGATTTTTTAAATGAGGTCAATGTTAGGTCGACTTGTGGTTTCACCAATTGCCATGGAGGAGAAGAAAGAAGTCTGGAAGGAGCTATATTGTCCAGCTCAATACCAGCAGCAGCAACAAATGGCTTAATTCTGAGCCCAAGAGGCGGGACAAGAGAAGACTTTCTGTTATACAAATCCTCATAAAGAGGGTTAAAGACACAGTTAAATGCAGGATTTGACTCAGTAGAACATAATTTGGTAATATATTGTAAAGAGAGCTTTATACGGCGGTGGTTAAGAGACGGTTCATCGGCCTCAACGTACAGACTGTCAACAGGAGAAGTTCGAAAAGACCCAAGACAAAGTCTTAGGCCCTGGTGGTGGACGGAATCAAGTAATTTTAGGTTGCTCTGACAGGCTCCACCATAGACGATGGAGCCATAATCAAGTTTCGATCGTACCAACGATCTATATAAGTGAAGGAGGGTAGTTTGATCCCCTCCCCATTTTGAATTAGAAACAACCTTTAATAAATCTAGTGCCTTCAGGCATTTTGCTTGTAGATATTTAATATGAGGCAAAAACGTCAAATGTGAATCGAAAATGAGACCTAAGAACTTAGCTTCCTTGACAACTTTGATGGGGGTGCCAATTAAAAACAGTTCTGGATCTTTATGGGGTTTGTATTGAAGGCAAAAGTGTATACAATTGTTTTTTGATTTAGAAAATTTAAAGCCGTTTTCAAGACACCACTTATCTATTTTCTTTAAACACATCTGCAGTTGCCGCTCAATAGTATGCATATTTTTCCCGCGACAAGAAATATTAAAATCATCCACGAAGAGTGATCCATCTATTGAATCATTTAAAACCTTGGATAAACTATTGATCTTTATACTAAACAATGTGACAGACAAAATACTACCTTGCGGGACACCCTGATCCTGACTGTAATAATCAGACAGGGTAGAGCCCACGCGGACTTGAAATTGCCTGTCATTTAAAAAGTTGGAGATAAATTGAGGCAAACGGCCTCTTAAACCAAAATCGTGTAAATCCTTGAGAATGCCATGCTTCCAAGTTGTATCGTAGGCTTTTTCGAGATCAAAGAATATCGATACTGCATGTTGTTTATTTATGAGAGCATTCTTAACAAAGGATTCTAATCGTACCAAATGATCAATGGTACTACGATGTTTCCTAAAGCCACATTGAATATCTGTGATAAGTTGATTGGTTTCAAGATACCAAGTTAATCGATTATTTACCATTCGCTCCATGGTTTTACACACACAACTCGTTAAAGAGATTGGTCTGTAATTAGATGGATCAGTAGGATCTCGGCCAGGTTTTGGAATCGGGACGACAATGGCATTACGCCAGGAAGATGGGAAATTCCCTGAAGTCCATATTGAATCAAAAATATTTAAAAGTGTTTCCAAACATGATTCCGGTAAATGTTTCAAGAGTTGATAGTGTATGTTATCGGCTCCTGCTGCTGTATCATGAGCTTGCTCAAGGGCAGTGTGGAGCTCATGTAATGAGAATAATTCATTATAGTCCTCACCATTGTCTGAGGTAAAATTTATTTTCTTCTTCTCCTGTTGTTTCAGATATTTTTGGAATTCCGGTACGTAATTAGACGAGGATGAATGTTTGGAGAGAGTGTCACCAAGCTTGTTGGCAATGTCCTGTTTATCAGTTAAGTAACTGTCACCATCCCGCAGATGATGGACAGTAGATTTGGAACCTTTGCCTTTTATTCGTTGAATCATGTTCCACACCTTTGAAATAGGTGTACGTGAATTAATGTCAGAAATATAGTTCCTCCAAGACTGACGCTTATTTAGTTTAAACGTGCGTCGAGCCTTGGCATTTACAATTTTTACTTTATCTAAATTATGAACTGTAGGATGGCGGCGAAAATATTTTTCTGCTTTCTTCCTACTCTTCCTGGCCTGTTTACAGTCATTAGTAAACCATGGTTTACGAATATGTGGAATTACAGAGGATTGGGGTATCGTTTGGTCAGCAATGGCATTGATTATATCGGAAAACAATTGTATAGGATCTTCGCTGTTCACAAATGCGTCATGTTTTAAGTTTTCAATACACATGACCTCAAATGATAACCTGTCAGCCCTGGCAAAGTTTCTTCTTGACGAAGGTGGATCATCACGAGGGTTAATTGTTTTAAGAATGGTGGGGAAGTGGTCACTCCCACAGAGGTCATCATGAACCATCCATTCAAATTCATTATATAAGTTGGAATCAGAGAATGACAGATCCAGGGAAGAATATGCTCCAGTAGCTGGATGTAAATAAGTGGCTGAATCATCGTTAAATATACACAGGTTATTATCTGAAATAAAGTCTTCAAGAATTTTACCTTTGCTATTAGTATGGACACTTCCCCATAGCGGGTTGTGTCCGTTAAGATCACCCATGATGAGACATGGCTTCGGAAGCTGATCGTACAGATTTTGAAGATCTCTTAGTTGAATATTGGAAGAGGGAGGGATATACAAGCTGCACAGTGTCAGAGCAATGTGCAGTGTCAGACGAATAGCAACAGCTTGAAGATCCGTATTTATGGTAACGGGGCTGTGAATGACACTCTGATGTACCAAAATAGAAGCACCTCAAGTAGCTTTAGTGCCAGGAGGAGAGAAGGAATGGTAATCACTAAATCGTCTTAAGGTGAAGGTATCAGTATTTTTAAGATATGTCTCTTGAAGACATAATGCTGACGGTTTAAGATCTTGAATGAGTAATTGTATTTCGTTGAAGTTACTCTTTAATCCTCTGCAATTCCATTGAATTATATCAGACAAGTGAGTCATGGTGGCTCAATTGGAGATCTCGCTCGTGAATGGGAGGAAGAGCTATTCCTCCGCTTGTCCTCTGTTTGTGAGGACAATGTGACCTCCATGTCGAGAGGTCCAAAGGGGTTCTCCAGAGGAAGCTCTGAAGGTAAAGGGACGGAAGGCGTTTCTTTTCTGTTTAATTTTTTTCCTTTCGTTTTTGATGAATTAACCGAAGCTTGCTGTTTGTTGACAGTTTTAGACTGTGTCTCAGGCTGTTTCTCAGTCTGAGAATCAGACGTAGTCTGAACGACTGGGCTAGACGGTTTCACTACTGAGACTGAAACATGAGGTTGCCCAGACTTGACCCACGTCAAATCTGTCTGACAGGCAACAGAGGACGTTGACACAGAGCGAGTGACAGCTGCAGAATAAGAGTGAGTGAGTTAATATTTAACGTCACATCGGCAATATCTCAGCCATATCGTGACGAGAACGTTAAATACTGAAATGAAATATATGGATACTATAAAAACCTGTCAACGACGGACAGTAAAACAACTAGAATATCACAACTGGGATTAAAACTAGTGTGGAATGTTAAAACTAATATCACTATTCCGACAATACAACATAAAATCAGGCTATAGATTGCCAACAACTGAAGGTAGATCACCATACCAGGGGCCATGGGGACTTACAGTACCTTTGCTGCCTGCATGGACCCTAGTTGGATTTACATCATCCCCTCAGCTGTCAGCAATTTAGTCACATCTAGCCAAAAATTAAAAATACACATATACTACGATTAAGAACAGTGGAAAGTTTAAATTTACTGTGAATGCTTTTGGACTTACGTACCCTCTCAGGAGGACAATAATTTTACCCTACCCTTACCCTTCGAGGGTACAGCCACCAACAATTCAAGTTACTAATTCAAACTTCCAGTAATTAAAATACATCTATTTACACAACATAACATTCAAAATTCAACCAAAAAATCAATCTCTTTTAAAAAACCAATAATTAAATATGAATTAACGCTAGTAAAAAGATCCTTCATTGTTTTAACTGTAAAATACTTATCCCTTGTGATGGAGAATTCAACACAGTCAAGCAGGATATGCTTGACCGTGGTTCTCTCATCACAAGGGATGCAAAACGGAGGATCCTCACCTTTCAACAGGTATGAATGGGTATATCTAGTGTGGCCAATACGACATCGTCGTAAAATAACCTCTTCAAATCTGGACTGACAACCCAAGTGGGTATAACCAATGTAAGGTTTTATCTCATGTAATTTATTTATACCCAATTGGGTGTCCCACTTCTTCTGCATCAGATCACGGATATAAGATCTAATGTTAGCTTTATAATCAGTGTATGGAATAAGAAGTGGTGTCACAGATCGGCCATTGCGTTACCAGAAATGCCCACGTGGCTGGGCAACCAACAGAAGACGATGTCGTATTGGCCAGTAGCAAGAGTATTATACAATTCAATAATTTCAATTAAAAGTGGATGTTTACAAGAATTATTTTTAATAGCCTGAAGGCAAGAAAGAGAATCGGAATAGATTATATATTGTTTACGTTTAGGGTGTCTTTGAATATATTTAAGAGCTGTTAATATGGCGTTAGCTTCTGCTGTAAAAATAGAACTATTATCGGGTAATCTAGAAGATATTGTTCTGGATCCAATGACAGTGGCACAAGCCACTGCGCCACCGTCCTTGGATCCATCTGTAAATAAGGGTTTGTAATTGCTATATTTATGTTTTAATTGATGATATTCTTGTTTATATTGTAAGTCATTAGTTTCTGATTTTTTAAATGTAGTTAATGTTAGGTCAACTTGTGGCCTAACCAATTGCCAAGGAGGAGAAGAAAGAAGACGGGAAGGTGATATACCTTCCAGCTCAATACCGGCAGAAGAAATAAATGGTTTAATTCTGTGCCCAAGAGGTGGAACAAGAGAACATTTTTTGTTATACAAATCCTCATAAAGGGGATTGAACACACAGTTAAAGGCAGGGTTAGATTCATTAGAATATAATTTAGTAATATATTGTAAAGACAGTTTTATACGACGTTGAGTAAGAGATGGTTCATCGGCCTCAACGTAGAGACCATCAATAGGTGACGTTCTGAAAGACCCAAGACAAAGTCTTAAGCCTTGATGGTGGACGGAGTCAAGAAGTTTAAGATTGCTTTTGCAGGCTCCACCATATACGATGGAGCCATAATCAAGTTTCGAACGCACGAGTGATCGATATAGATGTAAGAGGGTTGCTTGATCCCCTCCCCACTTTGAGTTGGAAACAACTTTCAACAAGTCAAGAGCCTTCAGGCATTTAGTTTTAAGGGACTTAATATGAGGCAGAAATGTTAAGTGGGACTCAAAGATTAGGCCCAAGAACTTGGCCTCTTTTACAACTTTGATGGGAGTGCCATCTAGAGATAGTTCAGGGTCTTTATGTGGCTTATATTTTCTGCAAAAATGTATACAATTAGTTTTGGATTTAGAAAATTTAAAGCCGTTTTCAAGACACCATTTATTTATTTTGTTTAAACACAACTGCAGTTGCCGTTCAATAGTATGCATGTTTTTCCCACGACAAGAAATATTGAAATAATCCACAAATAACGATCCATCTATTGAATCGTTTAAAACTTTTGATAAACTATTTATCTTTATGCTAAAAAGTGTGACAGACAGAATACTGCCTTGTGGAACACCCTGATCCTGAGTGTAATGATCAGACAGGGTAGCACCCACTCGAACTTGAAACTGTCTATCCTTTAAAAAGTTGGCTATAAATTGAGGTAAACGACCTCGCAAGCCAAAGTCATGTAAATCTCTTAAAATACCATATTTCCAGGTTGTGTCATATGCTTTTTCTAGATCAAAAAAGATAGACACAGCATGTTGTTTATTAATTAGTGCATTTTTAACAAATGATTCTAAACGCACTAAGTGATCGACAGTACTTCTGTTTTTGCGGAAACCACACTGTATATCAGTTATAAGGTTATTAGTTTCCAAGTACCAAACAAGTCGATTATTTATCAGGCGTTCCATGGTCTTGCAAACACAGCTTGTTAATGAAATCGGACGATAATTGGATGGATCGGTATGATCACGTCCAGGTTTAGGTATTGGTACTACTATGGCGTCACGCCATGAAGGAGGAAAGTTACCCGATGTCCAAGTACCATCAAAAGTATTTAGGAGAGTTTCCTGACAGGATTCTGGTAAGTGCTTCAGGAGTTGATAATGTATGTTATCAGCTCCTGTAGCAGTATCATGAGCTTGATCAAGTGCAGTATGGAGTTCATGAATAGAAAACGCTTCATTATAATCTTCCCCATTATCGGAATTGAAATTAATAGTTTTCTTTTCTTCTTGTTTTTGATATTGCTGGAATTTTGGTACATAATTTGAAGAGGAAGAATGTTTAGCAAGGGTTTCACCCAGTTTATTAGCAATATCTGATTTATCAGTAAGCAATTGATCTCCATGTTTAAGATGATGGACTGTAGATTTAGTACCTTTACCTTTAATTTTCTGGACCATGTTCCACACCTTGGACATGGGTGTCCGAGAATTTATTTTAGATACATAATGTTGCCAAGATTGGCGTTTGTTCTGTTTAAAAGTACGCCGTGCTTTAGCATTTAAAATTTTAAATTTATTTAAATTATGCACCATAGGATGGCGACGGAAATAATGTTCTGCCTTTTTCCTTGCCTTCCTAGCTTGTTTGCAGTCATCGTTGAACCATGGTTTTCGAATATGGGGAACTGCAGAGGAATTTGGTATACACTCATCAGCTATAGAGTTCAATTCATCAGAAAAGCATTTAATAGCATCAGGAACGTCAATAAAACGTTCGGGTTTAAGTTTTTCAGCACACAGTGTTTCATATAAAGCCCAGTTAGCCTTTTTAAAATTTCGTCTTGATGGTGGAGGAACATCGGATGGAGTTATAGCTTTTAATATAGTAGGAAAGTGGTCACTTCCACAGAGGTCATCGTGGACTGACCATTCGAATTCATTTAGTAGTTCTGAATTTGTCAATGACAAGTCGAGAGCAGAATAAGTCCCTGTACCAGGATGTAAATATGTGTTGGAACCATCATTATAAATACATAAATCATTGTCAGAACAAAAGTCCTCCAACAATTTCCCTTTAGTGTTTATATTTACACTACCCCAGAGTGGGTTGTGCCCATTTAAATCTCCCATTATAATACAGGGTTTTGGGAGTTGGTCATAGAGAGCTTGCAGATCAGTTTTGGCAAACGTCGAAGACGGCGAAATATAGAGCGAGCATAGTGTAAACGCTACATGTAAAGTAATTCTCACAGCAGCAGCCTGCATATTAGTATTTAGTGAAACAGGGCTTTGAATAACGTTTTGTCTGACTAGAACGGATGACCCACCAGTGGCTCTATCACCCGGAGGTGAAAAAGAATGATATGCATTAAAATGACGAAGGTCAAATGTATCTGTTTGTTTTAAATATGTCTCTTGGAGACATATGGCTGAAGGTGTGAAATCTTGGACTAATAGCTGTAATTCATGTAAATTAGTCCTCAGTCCTCTGCAGTTCCACTGTACAATATTATTAGAATAAACTATCTTTTGGGGGGATTTATTGGGGATCTACCCCGCACTCTTTTGGAGGGCGACAAGCTATGTGCCCTATAATGGACGTTTTCAGAAACGTCCATGTCTTCAAGAGACCCATATTTGTTGAACAATTGAATTCTATTTTGTGACCCTTTAGAAGCTCTGCCACTTTGTTGTTTTGAGGCATCAGACTTAGGCTTAGATTTACTTTTAACAGTTTGCTGACTGTCAGCTGTCGATTTAGACTTCGAGAGTGACTGAGATGATGATGGTTTGTGATCAGAAGACGACTTTGAGGTACTAGGAAGTGATTCCTCAGTCTGAGATGATATAGCAGGGTACAAAAGCTGTGGAGAATCGCAATTCACCCATGTCAAGGTAGTTTGGCAGCCTGTGGATGATTTTGTTCTTTTTGAGCTTGACTCAGATGATGTTTTTGCTACTGTAGCATAACTTTCTGGAAGATCAGATCTCTTTACCAGTTTTTTTGCCTCGGAAAAGGAGATATTTTGAGTAAACTTTATTCTATTTATCTCCATTTGCTCTTTCCAAATTGGACACTGTTTAGAAAATGACGAATGATCGCCTGAGCAGTTGGTGCATTTTTTATAGTCACTGTCACAATCTTCTGTTGTGTGTGTTTTCTCACCACAGTGAGCACACACAACAGACAATGTGCAAGTATTTACACCGTGTCCATATTTCTGACACTTAAAACACCTAAGCGGGTTGAGGATGTAAGTGTCAACACTGATATTACAATATCCTGCTCTTACTGATTTTGGAATACTTGGAGAAGAGAAGTGGAAGAGATATGTGTTAGTAGGTTTTGTTTCTGAGTTTATCCGAGTTGTAAATCTTTTAACAAAAGTCACCCCTTGATCTTTCATTTCTGATACGATGTCAAACTCAGTCATATCTGCAAACAATTGATCTCGGTCTCTAACAATGCCTTTGCTCGTGTTCAGAGTCTTGTGTGGAGTAACTGAAACCGGGACTCCAACAAAGAGCTCAGTTGACAACAGGTTGGTTGATTGCTGTTTCCTGCTACATTCTACAAGTAGGGAACCTGAACACAGTCGTCTGATATTTCGTACCTCACCTGCTATGCCATGTATACCTTTAGATACCGCAAATGGGTTTAATTTGAAAGGTGATTTGTCAAGAGTCTCGATCACTAGAAATCGTGGCCAGTATTCAACGGACGGAATAGACGGTCGTAGTTCATCATCATCATTGTCAAGTTGACGCTTGTTTCTTTTAATGGGGGTTGTGTAAGCCATAGTTACTTTAATATGGTTCATCATCTGAGCTCCCCACCCACCACGGAGTATCACAAGGACAATGCTAAAAACAAGTGGGCCTCCTACTTGCAGCACTAAGGATACTCAGATGATATACTCCAGCAGAAGATTTATAAATAATTGATCTACCAGATTGGCCCATGAGCCACCGCCTTCGGGCATAAGACTCTAGGCAAAATTCATATTATCATATTTCACAATCCAAAACGTTAGAGATCAAAAGTAGTGCCAAGAAAACTCGAACAATTCAAAATAATATTTGTGCAATGACACATACACAGTCCATGCACAGGGCTTGGCATGACCAGCCGATTGGTCGAACCGGGCCCATTTGACCACCCGTCTAGGCGAAGTCAGGGCCAAAGTGGTATATTGAGCAAGAGGAACACGGTTACAGGTCCCTATTGCCCTCAACCACCAGGATCCCCTCCTCCGCCGACACAGGGCCGCAACCCACGGCAAACGGGTTGGTGGACCGAATATCCCCCCGGGTCCACAACGGGGGTGTCGGCGAGCTCTTGGCGTTACCCAGCACCCACCACGAGGAGGTGGCTCGCCACTGGTGCCTGCAGAATAAGAAACATTTAACGTGCTTGAGGTGTGAGTTTGGAAAAGTTTCTTTGCTTCCAGGTAAGAAACGTTTTTTTCACATTTCAGTCTCATTATAGAATTTTCCTTCTGCCACACAGGACAGGATTTTGATGAAGCGCCATGTGGACCATGGTAGTTCGCACATTTCAACTCCTTGTCACAATCTCTGTTGTCGTGGCTCTCACTACAACGATGACATATCGCAGAACCACGACAAGAGTTTGATCCATGACCGAACTTCTGGCACTTATAGCACCGGAGTGGACTGGGGACATACACGTCCACTGCGATATTTAAGTATCCTGCTTTAATGGATTGAGGTATGGATGAGCGAGAAAATGTCAAGAGATATGTGTTAGTTTTTACAATGATGCCTTCTTTCTTGACGGTGAAACGTTTTACACCTGTCACACCTTGATCTACGAGCTCTGCTGCAATGTCCTCTTCTGACATGTCCGACAGACAACGCGACCTGTCACGGATGACACCTTGACAAGAATTCAAAGTTCTGTGTGCGGACACAGTCACCTCAATATTGGCAAATGTTTTGACAGATAACAAATTAATAGATTGCTGTCTCCGAGCACATTCAACCAGAAGTGAACCACTGCGGAGACGGGTGACATTCTTAACTTCACCACAGATCCCGGATACGGCCTTAGAAATGGCGAAAGGGTTTAATTTTATCGGGAGAAAGTCAACAGCCTCAACTACAAGGAAACGAGGCCAGGCGTCATCATTTGGAGTAATAGTTTTTGAAGATTCGTCAACTGTGTCATAACGCCTCTTCTTTTCATTTCTAGATGAACCAGATAGTTGTTGTGACATGGTGAAAAGAAAAGTATTCAGCACCCGTGCTCCCCACCCACCACGGAGTGTCTACAAGGACGATGTCCATATGCACCGGATCTCCAAGATGCTGACACCAGGGATACACGGGTGTTATACTCCAGAGAATATGACATGAATAGCTGTATTCATCTACCAATTTAATGTCAGACTGGTTCGGCCCTAGACAAGAAATCGGAGACATGCATTATTCAGAGGTCAGCATCTCCAGATTGGCCCATGAGCCACCGCCTTCTGGTGTAGGACTCGAGGCAAATTGATATATAAATACTCTGTACATTGAAAATCAGAAAGTCCAAGACCCAACAATACAATATGTGCAAATACAAAAACTACGCACAGGGCTTGGCGTGACCAGCCGATTGATAGAACCGGGCCAGTTCTACCACCCGTCTAGGTGAAGTCGGGGCCAAAGTGGTGTGTTGAGCAACAGGAACACGGTCCAACGCTCCTGTTACCCTCAACCACCAGGATCACTTCCTCCACCGACACAGGGCCGCAACCCACGGCAAACAAGTTGGTGGACCAAATATGCCTCCGGATCCACACGGAGGTGATGGCGAGCTCTTAGCATTACCCAGCACCCACCACGAGGAGGTGGCTCGCCACGGGTGCCTTTGTCTGACAGCTTGCAGATAATTTCATTATTGTGGATGCTGCTTCTGGGTTTGATCTGGCAACAGAAGCATAGCTTTCCGTTTGTACTGAGCTCTGGACCATTTTCTTTGCATCTGCAAAACTGATGTTTTGCGTAAACTTTATTCTATTAATTGCCATTTGTTGTTTCCACACAGGACATTCTTTAGAGAAAGATGGGTGATCCCCTGCGCAGTTTGTGCACTTTTCAACATGGCTGTCACAATCTTCTGTTGTGTGTGTTTTTTCACTACAATGAGCACACAAAACAGACAATGTGCACGTATTTACACCATGACCGAATTTTTGGCACTTGAAGCACCTCAGCGGATTCGGAATGTATGTTTCAACATTGAGATTACAGTACCCTGCCTTAAGTGACTTTGGAGCAGTAGGCGATGAGAAGGAGAACAGATATGTGTTGGTTTTTATGGTTGTGTTGTTTTTACGGGTGGAGAAGCGTTTGACATATAGTACACCCTAATCTCTCATCTCGGAAACGATATCTAGGTCAGACATGTCTGCCAGCAATCGATCACGATCTCGCACTATTCCCTTACTGGTGTTGAGTGTTTTGTGGTCCGTGACAGTAACCGGAGTACCAACAAAAGTGTCGATATTCAAAAGGTTTGTTGACTGTTGCTTTCTGGCACACTCAATCAACAGCGCACCAGAACGTAATCGTCGAATGTTCTTTACTGCGCCAGCAATGCCTTGGATACCTTTAGACACAGCAAACGGGTTCAGCTTCAAAGGTGTGTTATCTTTGGTCTCAATGACAAGGAAACGTGGCCAGTAATCAATTTGTTTGGACGGTCTGAGGTCGTCAACGGGATAATTTTCGAGAGGACGTTTGCTCTTCTTAGTGGGGGTTTCGTAAGCCACGGTTAGTTATGTAGATTTCATCATCTGAGCTCCCCACCCACCACGGAGTATCACAAGGACAATGCTGAAGCAAGCGGGCCTCCAGCTTGCAGCACCAAGGATACCCTGATGATATACTCCAGTAGAAGAATTATAAATAATTAGTCCACCCGATTGGCCCATGAGCCACCGCTTTCTGGGCATAAGACTCTAGGCAAAGTTCAAAACAACATAATTCAACATCAAACATGTTTTAGACATTAAAGCCAAGACCAAAAGCAATCAAAATCAATTCCAAATCATACTTGTGCAATGATAAATAAATTTATAATCTATGCACAGGGCTTGGCATGACCAGCCGATTGGTTGAACCGGGCCCATTCAACCTCCCGTCTAGGTGAAGTAAGGGTCAAAGGGGTGTGTTGAGCAAAGGGAACGCGGTCACAGGCCCCCAGTGCCCTCAACCCCCAGACTCCCGTCTTCCACCGACACAGGGCCGCAACCCACGGCAAACGGGTTGGTGGACCAAATATGCCCCCGGATCCACACGGGGGGTTGGCGAGCACTTAGCGTTACCCAGCACCCACCACAAGGAGGTGGCTCGCCACGGGTGCCACATCCTGCTTCAGCGTACCTGTGCATGATTGTTGGAAAAGCATACGATGGATGTGTACCAGGCGGATGCCAGAGGTCGTTACACCGTCACCGTGTACTACCCCAAAGAAGAACTCTGATTTGAAATTCGCGGGAAACCGCACGTCAACTTTTATGCTCTATTTAATGGATGACATAGGACGTCCGGCGCCATTCCAGAGCAGGAAGACCATCGTGACACTCAATTTCCGTCCCCACCGTCTGGGCACGTACTGACATGGTAGGACATCAGTGTATCCGACACCGGTGCAGCACCGGCTTGGGTGGTCAACAACAACAACAACAAGGACGAGGTTTAGCCGTGTACCGAGGTTGCATTCATCAACGAGGGAGAGGTCTCGGAAACATCTTGGGAATCTTGGGCCGTTCAGCCATCTCCATTCTGAAGACGGTGGGAAAATCTGCTCTCAAAAGCGGTGTGAAGATGCTGCCAGGCTTAGTGCAAGATATTCATTCTGGACGCCGTAGTGTAAGGGACAGTTTGAAACATCATGGAAAACAGGCCCTACTGACCACCTTGCAGTCACAGTCATCGCCAGCACACATTAAAGAAAACGAAATCCGGCATCTGGTCCCATAAAGAAGAAGAAGAAGAAACAACAAAAACGTTAAGCTTTGTTTTGAGTCGTCATGGAACTGTGTCATTAGACTTTGTCATTGGACTTGACATAAAAGGATCATTCCCATGGAAAAAGGATCAGTTCAACACCAGACACGAACCTGTCAAGACCTGTTGGGCAGACCTGTCAAGATGATGTGTTTTTTTTGGTGTGTTTGCTGAGTACACCTCTCACAGGGTCCACAACAGTGGCATCATGCACTGACACGGGTGAATGGTTATCTTGGTTTTCAATGGGCACTTGGCCCCGTGAGTCAGGCGACGATAATACGTATCTTTCAAGCCCGTGCCCCAATACACGCATTGAAAAGTTCTACTTTAGTCATCCGTGCCATCGTAATACATGGGCAGCCCTCCCTGGCATTTGCGACACTGGCATGACGGCAAGTGTCGCCATGATGGAAAAGTCGGTGGTGGTGGAGGGATGGGCGCTGGCGACGGTGGGGGTGGCGGTGCTGTCTCCATGGAGATAAGTTCTAGGTCCCAGTTTTCACAAAGTTCCGTCATGGTTGCAGATGACTGACTGACTGATTGACTCCTGTCCCCCTACACCTCGGTTTATATAAAGGAGACCCATGACGTCAGGGACGCGCGTCCCTACCTGTCTGAAAGCCCATCCATCCGATCGATTCGATCTCATCCCCACAGCCAAGTTTTACGTATGCCTCTATTGCGGTGGTGGTGTCCCGAAAGGAACGCAATCCCTCCACGATGACATTTGCCCCGGCAAATATGTTTTTCGAGGACTCAAACTCATCTGCCGATGCTGACTGTGAAGAATCCACACCTCACGGCCCTTTTCAGGGCCACCCACATGCTCCCTAAAGACTGCTTTCTCGATGCATCCCATCCCATCGCCGTCGTTCCACCCGCCTCTCTCCTGTCTCCTCTCCCTCCTCCCCCATCCCTCCCTCCATCAGCCCCCCGTTCTGTTCCCGTTCCGTCCCGTCCGTCTGCCGCCATCTTGACTTGAAGCCCACAAAAACCACCGTTGCTTAGCAACACCCCCGTTGCTAAGGACCACGTCACACCTCGTACACACCAACCGATGACGTCATCACAGAACAATCGAATGACGTCACACCCCGTACACACCAAGTGATGTCGTCATCCTAGAACATTCGAATGACGTCACAATGGGGTCACGTGACCGGAAGTGACGTAGAACAATCGAAAGACGCCAGGGTGACCCGGTACACTACTGAGGAACCTTGGTTATTCCTCATTAAGACAAACACTTCCCTATAACGCTTGAACGCATTGAGTTGTATTGCAGGAACAGCGTGGAAAGAAAGATGCATGTACGTCAGACACCTGTGCTTACTGCTGATGAGAGAGAGAGAAAATGAAATTTTCTCCTGAGGTAAGGTCTATATTTTTAAAAAGTCTATGATTTCTTCAGGGATAAAATGATGGAGAGGCTCAAGTATGCAGTTACTTAGTACATACAGCACACTGCCTGTGCATTTGGGGTGTCATCTCACTTTTCCTTTAGTTACCACTGTGCCCTTGTAACAGACTGGGAAAACAAACAAATAAATAATGTGACAACTTTCAGGCACATGTGACAGCTAAAAGGAAAACGATCCCCACTGCCCTACTTTGTAAATACTGGACCCGATTTCTCGAAACAAACTTAAGTCGGGGCCTGTTGCACAAAAATCTCACTTGATGTCATGCTTTCTTCACTGTTTTCAAACACTCAACACACTTTACTCATATTACTGCCATAGAAAAAGGGAAGGTTTAATAACAAGGGAAAAATTCTCTAAAATACTTTATATACTTTTGTATATTTTCCGTATTTACTTTCGATTATTTATAGACCGCCGCCATATAGCTGGAATATTGTTGAGTGCGGCGTAAAACTAAACTCACTCACTACTAGAGTGTGTTTCCTGTAATTTGTATTATTATTTATAATAGTATAATTTATAATAATATTATTATATATTAATAGTTGTCATTGGATCATAATGTTCAGATTTTTCAGTAATAGTTATTATGGGTCACATTTCGTATCACGGTAGTAGTGTTTTAGCGGCACGCCTTTAAGACAGACGATAGATAATTTAGGTTTTAATAGGTGTTCGGGCAACTAGGCATATTTACACCTTGCCCATCACAAAGGTCTGCTAATTTCCTAAACGTTTATAAAGTATTAAAACTGGCACAAGCAGTGCGGGCGATATTCCATGAACACAACTGTCCAGTCAAAGAGATATCAATATTGAGTGATGTAAGTGATTCCATCATCGCCTTACGTTGAGTGACGTACTTTTGGCAATGCAGTAAACAATGGGCCACATTATCTTGCTGATGACACACTGTACAATTTGGAGAAATATCTTTATTAATAACGTATAGATAGGCACCAAGACTACAGTGCCCAAGACAAAGTGGTTAATATCATCTCTTCTCTACGGTTGCTTCTGGATAATTTTGACTTCATTATAAAAGGCTCGATGCCATAGAGATGGCGTCCTTTTAAGGATGAGGACCATCTTTGTTGCCATTTCGCCTGAGCAGAGTACTTACCGATGGTGCCTAATTCAGTAGGAGACGGAAATATGAACTCGTCCTGTTCCAATCCATCGAAGTCTAATGCAGCTTTTGCCAATATGTCAGTTTTTTCATTTCAAAATATCCCAACATGAGCAGGTATCCATGAAAATTCAACGTCTAAAAGATCTTTATTTAAGTCATTAGAGAGATCGAGTAAAATATTGGTCAAATCTTGCCTTGCTGATGAGGACCCTGTCCGAACTGCTTTTAAAGCACTGACAGAACCACTAAAATTAACCTCTGATACAGGTCTCAAAATATTAATCCAATGCAAAACCTCAATGATGGCAGCAAGTTCAGCAGAAAATACTGACAAGTGATCAGCTAATCGAAGAGAAATCTCTCTTTGATCAGTAGCTATGAAGATACCTGCGCCAACATGACCGGACACTGGGCACTTAGATCCATCAGTGTAAATCTGCATAGCATTAGTCCATTGTAGACTTCGAATGTGTTCCTCAGTAAGAGCTTTTAAACAAGGTGCAGGCTCAGATTTAGATGCTTGTTCCAGGACATCAAGATAAACAGATGGAAGTTCAAGCAACCAAGGTGGCTCCTTAGGCAGAACACTGACATCATTTATGGCAACATCACATGTGTGATGAAAATTAGTTCTCTCACAACGCATCCCATAAGGTCCCATACCGTCTTTCCAAGGGTCGAGAAAATACTCAACACAAACTCCCAATACAGGTGACGTCGGGTGTTTCAGCCCAAAATGTATCTAACGTCTAACAGTTCACGCCAGAGATCTAAAGGCATTTCACCCGATTCAACATGTAGAGCCTCAACAGAGGTTGTTCAAACGAACAACTAAATTTTTCTCAAAACAACTGAAAACATTTATAACCTAAGACGATAAAAAATGATATAACTTGAACTCAACAAACTAAATGTGAATGACTCTTACTTTTCAAACTAAATATGAGAATTTCCTATATGCTAAATGACTTCTGCTAAACTAGTGGCCTGAACGAATATTTCAGGCTATGCAGATTTGAAATTTATCTGCTAAACTCCACAGAGTGTATGAAAAATCTAATCACCAACGGCAAAAACTAACTAACTCTGAGCCACACAAGCTAGCCCAACCAATCCCACCAACCCACGTGGTCCGCTCACCCCAGCCCAGCAAGCAACACGTGCATCATGCTTTTCTCATGATGATGTGTGTTGATGTGGTCTTTCCTGTCTATGAACACTTACAGTGATGCGTTTTCAAGTCAGTTTTGCATGTCAAGGAACAAAAAACGTAATCTTCAGAACATACCCCCTTCCATGATAGAACTGTCTATCATTTAAACAAAACAAAAACAACAACAACAATGTTTCACACAAAAAGCAGATTATTTACAGACGACTATTTACACATTTAACTATCCTAAAAAGCAAAGTCTGAGAACCTAATCCAGAGTCCATTCCAATGGACAAATCTTTGTTACAGGTCTTCTCAATCGGGATTTCCCAACTTGTAGGACCACAACTCTCACATGACCATCTTTACCAGGAAACACCTGAAGAACTTTTCCTAATGGCCATGAACCACGTGGAGTATCTGCTGAAACAACAAGGACAATATCATTCACTGCAATATCCTTGCTGGATGACACCCATTTCTTTCTGACTCCAAGAGATGGAAGCCATTCTCTCATCCACCGTTTCCAAAAATGGCGGATGAGTTCCTGAACCCGTCTCCATCTCTTCTTGGGATTGAATGACACATCATCCAGAGATGGTGCCAAAACACTGCCAACGTGTCCAATCAAGAAATGATTGGGTGTCAGAGGTATTTCATCAGCAGGGTGTGCAGACTGATAAGTGAGTGGTCTGAAATTTAAAAGAGATTCAACTCCCACAAAAGTTGTTACCAGCTCCTCATCTGTAACGTCACTCTTTGTCAAAATAGCAAACATTGCCCGTTTAGCTGATTTGATGAGTACCTCAAACACTCCTCCAAAATGGGGTGCATAAGGAGGATTAAATCTCCAAACCACTCCAGATTTTGCCAACGAAGTTTGAACTTTATCTTGACCTAGTTGACCAAGAACGTCTTTCAGTTCTTTGGATGCTGCCACAAAATTTGTGCCATTGTCTTACACCATCTCACTTGGCATACCTCGTCTGGATGCCATCCGAAAGAATGCATTTAAGAATGAATTGGTATCAAGACCATACGCCATTTCCAAGTGTACGGCACGTGTTGACATGCACGTGAACAGACAAAGATAGCGCTTTTGGCGCTTTTTCGACTGACCTTGTACTGTCAAAAATGGTCCTGCAAAATCAACAGCAGATTGATCAAAGGCCCTCAACGAATATTTTACACGGACTGCAGGTAATGGTGCCATGAATTGAGAAGATGGTTTGGTCTTGCGACGGACACAAACGACACACTCTCTCTCCCAACTTCTAATTTCCTCTCGGGCAGAAGGAATCCAGTATTTAGCAGACAGGGCTGCTAATGTACTGTCTGTACCCATGTGATGACACTTCTCATGAAACCATTTGACTAAGAGCCTTGTTACCATGTACTTTCGAGGAAGTATTACAGGACATCTGGCATCATATGGGAGGTCAGCATAAGCTAAACGTCCAGCTGATCTCATTAGCCCATCCTCATCTAAGAAAGGCTGTAGTACTGCAATTTTACTAGAGCTTGCAAGCTTGTTTCACACAAAAAGCAGATTATTTACAGACGACTATTTACACATTTAACTATCCTAAAAAGCAAAGTCTGAGAACCTAATCCAGAGTCCATTCCAATGGACAAATCTTTGTTACAGGTCTTGTCAATCGGGATTTCCCAACTTGTAGGACCACAACTCTCACATGACCATTGTAATAGTCAGGTCGGGTCGAGAGAATAATGGTACCACAGTTCCGAGATCGTAGTCATGTTAATATGTTCCTTAGCCAAGATTATTACCCGTTACACATACGTCTTGTATGTATATTGCGGTTGCAAGTTCAATTAATATATGTATATAACTTCGCAAGAACTAACAGTAATGACTAATGAGTAGTTCGAGAGATTGACTCGTATGGTCCCGCGATCGCCAGGCGATTACGTCATCAAAACATGTGTTGTTGATTCGGAGATTGTTTTAGACATTATATCTACGGAATTGCAAAGTAATATTATGAACTACTTACTTAGACGTGTTCCCGGAAGTGATACTAACTACACTATATCCGTTTAAAGTAATGTCACGTCTTGTTTGTATATTAAATCGCATTGTTCTTGCTTTAACGTTCGTCGTCTTCTACTTTGAGTGAGTGAGTGAGTTAGTATTTAACGTCACATCGGCAGTATTGCAGCCATATCGTGACGAGAACGATTAATTATAAAAATACAAATGAATTACTAGCACGGACATTGTAAAACCCTGTCAACGAAGGACAGTAAAACTGACTAGAATATCACAGAGTAGAATATAAAACTAGTCAATAGACCTAAAACAATGTATCTATAGAGGACAGTACAATATAAAAATGAGCTATAGCTTGCCAACAACTGAAGGTAGATCACCATACTAAGGACCATGGGGACTTACAGTACATTTGCTTCCTGCATGGACCCTAGCTGGATTTACATCATCCCTTCAGCTCTTAGCAATTTAAACAAATCTAGCCATAAAGTAAAAACACACTTATTCTACGATTAAAAAGCTGGAAAACTGAAATTTACGTCAAATGTTTTTGGACTTACGTACCCTCTCAGGAGGACAATTATTTTACGGTACTTCACCCCCCTTTGAGGGTACAGCCACTAGCGATTTGAGTTACTAATTTAATCTTCCAATTTTAAAATATTTATCTATTTACAGTTCGGTTAACAAATTTAAGTCCTTTAAAAATGCAATAATTAAATGAGGACTAACACTGTTAAAAAGATCCTTCATAGTTTGTGAATTAAAATACTGATCAGTGTGATGGAATACTCAACACAGTCAAGCAAGATGTGTTTGATTGTGATTCTTTCATCACAAGGGATGCAGAACGGAGGATCCTCACCTTTCAAAAGGTATTCATGTGTATATCTGGTGTGGCCAATACGTGAGTGAGTGAGTGAGTGAGTTAACATTTAACGTCACATCGGCAATATTGCAGCCATATCGTGACGAGAACATACGTGTCAAAAAGAATATATATGAATATTATGAACACCCTGTCGACGAAGGACAGTAAAACCACTAGACTATCACAGTTAGTATTAAAACTAGCGTGGAAACTTAAAAAATGATAGTATCATTATTTGGACAGTACACTATAAAAACAGACCATAGATCGCCAACAACAGAGGGTAGATCACCATACCAGGGACCATGGGGACTTACAGTACCTCTGCTACCTGCATGGTCCCTGGCTGGATTTACATCATCCCCTCAGCTGTTGGCGACTGTATGCAAGATTAGCCACAAATTCAAATGACACATATTCTACGATTAAATAAGTGGAAGATCAAATCTGACTTAAACCTCTCAGGAGGACAATAATTTTACGGTACTTCAACCCCCCTCGAGGATACAGCCACTAACAATCTTAGTTGCTGATTTAACTTCCAATCATAAAATATTAATCTATTTACAAGTCATGTAACAAGTCTAATTCTTTTAAAAACGCAATGATTAAATGAGCACTGACATTACTAAAATGATCATTCATAGTTCTTGATTTAAAATACTGATCCCTTGTGATGGAATATTCCACACAGTCAAGCAGGACATGCTTGACTGTGATTCTTTCATCACAAGGGATACAAAACAGAGGATCTTCACCTTTAAACAAATACTCATGTGTATATCGTGTGTGGCCAATACGACATCGTCGCATGATGACCTCTTCAAATCTGGACTGACAACCCAAGTGAGTGTAACCAATATAGGGTTTTATTTCATGTAGTTTGTTGATACCTACTTGAGTGTCCCACTTCTTCTGCATCAGATCACGGATGTAAGACCTAATGTTAGCTTTATAATCAGTGTAGGGAATAAGAAGTGGTGTCACAGATTGTTTGAGTGCTGCCTTAGCAGCAAGGTCAGCCAGTGTATTCCCCGAAATGCCCACGTGGCTGGGTAACCAACAAAATACGATGTCGTATTGGCCAGTAGCAAGATCATTATGCAATTCAATAATTTCTATTAAAAGTGGATGTTTGCAAGAAATATTTTTAATAGCCTGAAGGCAAGAAAGAGAGTCGGAATAGATTATATATTGTTTACGTTTAGGGTGTCTTTGAATATATTTAAGAGCCGTTAGTATGGCGTTTGCTTCAGCTGTGAAAATAGAACTGTTGTCTGGCAATCTAAAAGATATTGTTCGGGATCCAATGACAGTGGCACAAGCTACTGCGCCACCATCCTTGGACCCATCTGTAAATAAGGGTTTGTAATTGCTATATTTAGTTTTTAATTGGTTATATTCTTGTTTATACTGTAATTCATTAGTTTCTGATTTTTTAAATGAAGTTAATGTTAGGTCGACTTGAGGCCTAACCAACTGCCAGGGAGGAGAAGAAAGAAGACGAGAGGGAGCTATGTTTTTCAGCTCAATGCCGGCCGAAGAAAGAAAGGGTTTAATTCTGTGCCCTAGAGGTGGAACCAGAGAAGACTTCTTGTCATACAAATCCCCATAAAGTGGATTGAACACACAGTTATATGCAGGGTTAGATTCATTAGAGTATAATTTAGTAATGTATTGTAAGGATAATTTTATACGACGTTGTGTAAGAGATGGTTCATCAGCCTCAACGTAGAGACTGTCAATAGGTGAAGTGCTGAAGGACCCAAGACAAAGTCTTAGACCTAGGTGATGAACAGAATCTAATAGTTTCAGGTTGCTTTTGCAGGCTCCACCATATACAATGGAACCATAATCAAGTTTGGATCGCACCAATGATCTGTATAAATGAAGGAGGATAGTTTGATCCCCTCCCCACTTAGAATTGGAAACAACCTTCAGCAAATCTAGTGCCTTCAGGCATTTAACTTTAAGAGATTTAATGTGTGGTAAGAAGGTTAAATGAGAATCGAAAATTACACCCAAGAATGTATCCTCCTTTACAACTTTGATTGGAGTGCCATTTAAAGATAGTTCTGGGTCTTTATGCGGTTTATATTTTCTACAAAAGTGTATACAATTAGTTTTTGTTTGAGAAAATTTAAAGCCGTTTTCAAGGCACCATTTATTTATTTTATTTAAACACAACTGTAATTGCCGTTCAATGGTGCGCATATTTTTATGTATTATGTTCATGTATTGAAAAGGTTTCATTGTAGTCTTCCCCATTCTCTGAAGTAAAATTAATATATTGCTTTTCCTGCTGTTTTTGATGTTTTTGGAATTCAGGTACATAATTTGACGAGGAAGAATGTTTCGCCAAAGTCTCACCAAGTTTATTCGCAATATCTGATTTATTAGTCAATAACTGATTCCCATCTTTAAGATGGTGAATACTAGGTTTAGAGCCCTTACCTTTTATTTTCTGGACCATGTTCCATACCTTTGAAATTGGCGTACGTGAATTTATTTTTGAAACGTAATTTTGCCATGACTGGCGTTTATTTTGTTTAAAAGTACGCCTTGCTTTAGCATTTAAAATTTTAAATTTGTTTAAATTATGGACCATAGGATGGCGACGGAAATACTGTTCAGCTTTCTTCCGGGCCTTCCTAGCTTGTTTGCAGTCAGCAGTAAACCATGGTTTACGTATGTGTGGATTTGAAGAGGACTTCGGGATACATTCATCAGCTATTTGAAGAAGTTCTTTAGAGAAGATTTTTATTGGATCAGAAACATCAACAAAAGCATCAGGTGTTAGTTTTGCAGAGCAGCGAATTTCATACAAATGCCAGTCAGCTTTAGCAAAATTCCATCGTGATGATGGAGGGACATCAGAAGGTGTCACAGATTTTAGAATGGTAGGAAAATGATCACTTCCACAGAGGTCATCGTGGACTGACCATTCGAATTCTGTAAGCAAATTAGAATCAACTAGTGATAAGTCAAGGCACGAATACGTGCCAGTGGCAGGATGTAAATACGTGTGAGAACCATCATTAAAAATGCACAAATCATTATTCAAGGAAAACTCTTCAAGTACTTTGCCCATGGTATTTGTATCATGAGAACCCCAAATTGGGTTATGACCATTTAAATCACCCATGATAACACATGGCTTAGGGAGCTGGTCATATAGAGCCTGGAGTTCAGACTGTTGAAGTGAATAGGAGGGTGGTATATACAAAGAACAAAGAGTAAACACTATGTTTAATGTAACTCGGACTGCAACAGCTTGAAGGGGCGTAGCTAGAGGAACAGGACTGTGAATCACACCCTGTCGCACTAGTACTGACGATCCACCAGTAGCTTTAACTCCCGCGGGAGAATAGTGATGATATGAATTGTAAAGCCGTAAATCAAATTTATCTGTTGTCTTAAGGAAAGTTTCTTGTAAACAAATTACCGATGGTTTGTAATCTTGAATTAATAACTGCAGATCATTGAAATTATTCTGTCCCCTACAATTCCACTGTATAATGTGACTTGCACTCATGGTGGGTTAATGGGTGAACGAGAACGTGAAGGAAGAACATTCCTTTTGGTTTGAAACGGAGTAGTAACCTCCATTTCCAGCAGTTCAAAAGAATTTTGAACCTCTACAGGTGGTTGCGAAGAAGGTGGCGCCTCCAAGTGTTTTTTTTTCTTTCCTTGTTTGAGGAAGAACATTGTTCTCAGTGTCAGAAAGTTCTGGAGATTCTGGCTCTGTGATCTTCAATGGTGGGCTTTCGGTTTGAGAGGCCCAAGTATTTGTCATTTGACTTGATAGGATACTTTCACTTAGAGATATTTGTTTATCATGAATCCATGAAATTTCAGTCTGGCACGATGTAGTCACTGTAGTAACTTTTTTCATAGGAGCAGGAGAAGATGCTACAGCTGAAAAGGATAATGTACTTGGAACCGAAAACGGATCTGGCACCAACTTTTTGGCTTCAAAATAAGAAAGATTGTTTGTGCATTTAACTTTCATAATTTGTGACTGATAAACGAAGACGGGACAGGACCTGGACGAGGCCAAATGCTCACCATCACAGTTTGCACACTTTATTGCATTGTTGCAATCAGAATTGGCATGAGTACCACCGCAGCGAGAACATATCTGAGTGCGAGTACAAGTTCTGGCACCATGACCAAATTTTTGGCAATGGTAACACCGGAGAGGATTTGGAACATAAACATCAACTCCGATGTATCCGGCTTTTATTGATTTTGGTATAGTTGGCAGGGCAAACGTGAAAAGATAAGTATTGGTTTTTATCACAGTGTCATTTTGTTTCCTTGTAAATCGCTTAACAGCAATTACTCCTTGGTTTTTGAATTCGACCAGAAGCTCCTCCTCGCTCATGTCAGAAAGACATCGAGCACGATCTCGAATTATTCCACGGCAGGTGTTAAGTGTATTGTGTGCTGAGACAACAACCAGGACATTTACAAACTGCTTTAATCCAAGCAGATTGACAGACTGTTGTCTTCGTATACATTCCACAAGAAGTGAGCCAGAGCGGAGTCGAGTGACGTTTTTAACTTCTCCACAGGCACCTTTGATGCCCAAGGATATGGCAAACGGATTCAACTTGATCGCATTACCATCGGAAGATGAAATGACAATAAATCTCTGCCAGTAATCATTAACTTCAGGTGTAAGTTCCTCATCAGATGATACACAATCAACATGACGGCGTTTGTTCTTCGACGAACCAGAGTATTGGTTGAGAGACATGGTGAGAGAATTATATTCGGCAAACTTGCTCCCCACCCGCCATCGAGTGTCAACAAAGGACGATGTTGCAGAGGAATCCAGTCTGCGTCATCAGGGCTACAAGTCTGATATACTCCAGCAAATGTAACACGAATAGCTATATTTGTCTACCAAAGTGACTGTCCAGCTGGTTCTGCACATGACAGAAATTTGGAGACCTACAGAATTCGGAGGTTGACATCAACCAGATTGGCCCATGAGCCACCGCCTTCTGACGTAGGACTCTAGGCAAAAACTGTAGATATTTTTTACAAATGTGAAGCCCAAACACAAAGGAGTAGGATAGTGGACTCAAAACATGGTATGTCCAACACAGGGCTTGACATGACCAGCCGATTGATAGAATCGGGCCCATTCTACCACCCGTCTAGGTGAAGTCAGGGCCAAAGTGGTGTGCTGAGCAGTAGGAACACGGTTCCAAGAACCCACTGCCCTCAACCACCAGCATCCCCTCCTCCACCGACACAGGGCCGCAACCCACGGCAAACGGGTTGGTGGACCAAATATCCCCCCGGGTCCACTACGGGGGTGTCGGCGAGCTCTTGGCGTTACCCAGCACCCACCACGAGGAGGTGGCTCGCCACGGGTGCCTGTGTGGCCAATACGACATCGCCGCATGATGACCTCTTCAAATCTGGACTGACAACCCAAGTAGGTGTAACCAATATAGGGTTTTATTGCATGTAATTTATTTATGCCCACTTGGGTGTCCCACTTCTTCTGCATCAGATCACGGATGTAAGTTCTAATGCTGGCTTTATAATCAGAGTATGGAATAAGAAGTGGTGTCACAGATTTGTTGAGTGCTGCCTTGGCAGCAAGATCGGCCATTGCGTTACCGGAAATACCTACGTGGGTGGGTAACCAACAAAAGACGATGTCGTATTGGCCAGTGGCAAGATTATTATACAATTCAATAATTTCTATTAAAAGTGGATGTTTACAAGAGATATTTTTAATAGCCTGAAGGCAAGAAAGAGAGTCGGAATAGATTATATATTGTTTACGTTTAGGGTGTCTTTGAATATATTTGAGAGCTGTTAATATGGCGTTAGCTTCTGCTGTAAAAATAGAACTATTATCGGGTAATCGAGAAGATATTGTTCTGGATCCAATGACAGTGGCACAAGCAACTGCGCCACCGCCCTTGGACCCATCCGTAAATAAGGATTTGTAATTGCTATATTTATGTTTCAGTTGATTATATTCTTGTTTATACTGTAATTCATTCGTTTCTGATTTTTTAAAAGTCGTCAATGTTAGGTCAACTTGTGGCCTAACCAATTGCCAAGGAGGAGAAGAAAGAAGACGGGAAGGAGCTATGTTTTCCAGCTCAATGCTGGCAGCAGAAATAAGTGGTTGTATTCTTAAACCAAGAGGGGGAACAAGAGAAGATTTCTTTTTGTGTAAATCCTCATACAGGGGATTGAAAACACAGTTATATGCGGGGTTGGACTCATTTGAATATAGTTTTGTTACATACTGTAAAGCTAATTTTATACGTCGCTGCTCAAGAGATGGTTCGTCAGCCTCGACATACAGGCTGTCAACAGGTGAAGTTCTAAAGGAGCCAAGACAAAGTCTTAGACCTTGATGATGGACTGAATCTAATAGTTTTAAGTTGCTTATTTATTTATGCCCACTTGGACGATGAAGCCATAATCGTCACATAGACGATGGAGCCATAATCGAGTTTCGAACGCACGAGAGATCGATATAGATGGAGAAGGGTAGCTTGATCCCCTCCCCATTTTGAATTTGAAACCACTTTCAACAAGTCAAGTGCTTTCAGGCATTTAGTCTTAAGTGATTTAATATGCGGTAAAAACGTTAAGTGTGAGTCAAAAATAAGACCCAAGAACTTAGCTTCCTTCACAACTTTAATTTGTGTGCCATCTAGAGATAGTTCAGGGTCTTCATGTGGTTTATATTTATGACAAAAATGTATACAGTTAGTTTTCGATTTAGAAAATTTGAAGCCGTTTTCAAGACACCATTTATTAATTTTGTTTAAACACAACTGTAGTTGTATGCATATTTTTACCACGACAAGAAATATTAAAATCATCCACAAATAACGATCCATCGATTGAATCAGTTAAAACCTTTGAGAGACTGTTGATGTTAATACTAAAAAGTGTGACTGACAAAATACTGCCTTGTGGAACACCCTGATCCTGATTGTAATGATCAGACAGGGTAGAACCCACTCGGACTTTAAATTGTCTGTTATTTAAAAATTTGCCTATGAATTCAGGCAAACGACCTCGCAAACCGAAATCATGTAAATCTCTCAGAATACCATACTTCCAGGTTGTGTCATATGCCTTCTCAAGATCAAAAAAGATAGACACAGCATGTTGTTTATTGATTAGTGCATTTTTCACAAATGATTCTAAACGCACTAAGTGATCGACAGTACTTCTGTTTTTACGGAAACCACATTGTATATCTGTGACAAGGTTATTTGTTTCCAAGTACCAAACAAGTCGATTATTTATCATGCGTTCCATGGTCTTGCAAACACAGCTTGTTAATGAAATCGGACGATAATTAGATGGATCCGTATGATCACGTCCAGGTTTAGGTATGGGTACTACTATGGCATCACGCCATGAAGAAGGAAATTTCCCGGAAGTCCAAATATCATCAAATATTGATAACAGCGTCTCTAAACAGGATTCTGGTAAGTGCTTCAGGAGTTGATAATGTATGTTATCAGCTCCTGTAGCAGTGTCATGAGCTTGATCAAGAGCAGTATGGAGTTCATGAATAGAAAACGTTTCATTATAATCTTCCCCGTTATCAGAATTGAAATTAATAGTTTTCTTTTCTTGTTGTTTTTGATACTGCTGGAATTTAGGTAAATAATTACAGGAGGAAGAGTGTTTAGCGAGGGTTTCGCCCAGTCTATTTGCAATATCTGATTTATCCGTAAGTAACTGATCTCCATGTTTAAGATGATGGACAGTAGATTTAGTACCTTTACCTTTAATTTTTTGGACCATGTTCCATACCTTGGACATGGGTGTCCGAGAATTTATTTTAGATACATAATTTTGCCAAGATTGGCGTTTGTTCTGTTTAAACGTACGCCGCGCTTTAGCATTTAAAATTTTAAATTTATTTAAATTATGCACCATTGGATGGCGACGAAAATAATGTTCTGCTTTTTTCCTTGCCTTCCTAGCTTGTTTGCAGTCATCGTTGAACCATGGTTTTCGAATATGTGGAACTGCAGAGGACTTTGGTATACACTCATCAGCTATGGAGTTCAATTCATCAGAAAAACATTTAATAGCATCAGGAACGTCAATAAAACGTTCGGGTTTAAGTGCGGGTTCAGAACACAGTGTTTCATATAAAGCCCAGTTAGCCTTTTTAAAATTTCGTCTTGATGATGGAGGAACATCAGATGGAGTAACAGCTTTTAATATAGTAGGAAAGTGGTCACTTCCACAGAGGTCATCGTGGACTGACCATTCGAATTCATTAAGTAGTTCTGAATTTGTGAGTGACAAGTCGAGAGCAGAATAAGTCCCTGTACCAGGGTGTAAATATGTGTTGGAACCATCATTATAAATACATAAATCATTGTCAGAACAAAAGTCCTCCAACAATTTACCTTTACTGTTTGTATTTACACTACCCCAGAGTGGGTTGTGCCCATTTAAATCTCCCATTATAATACAGGGCTTCGGGAGTTGATCATATAGACCTTGAAGATCGGTTTTGGCAAACGCCTAAGACGGCGAAATATAAAGAAACGCTACATGTAAAGTAATTCTTACTGCAACAGCCTGCATATTAGTAACAAGCGAAACAGGGCTTTGAATAACATTTTGTCTGACAAGAATGGATGATCCGCCTGTGGCTCTATCACCCGGAGGTGAAAAACAATGATACGCATTAAAATGACGAAGGTCAAATATATCTGTTTGTTTTAAATATGTCTCTTGGAGACGTATCACTGAAGGTGTAAAATCTTGGACTAATAGCTGTAATTCACGTAAATTAGTCCTCAATCCTCTGCAGTTCCACTGTACAATATTATTGGAATAAACTATCTTTTGGGGGGATTTATGGGGGATCTACCCCGCACTCTTTTGGAGGGCGACAAGCTATGTGTTTTCAGAAACGTCCATGTCTTCAAGAGACCCGTATTTATTAAACAATTGAACTGTATTTTGTGACCCCTTGGGAGCTCTGCCACTTTGTTGTTTTGAAGCATCAGGCTTTGGCTTCGGTTTACTTTTCACCGTTTGTCGACTATCAGCTGTTGATTGAGACTTTGAATGTGACTGAGATGCTGATGATTTGTGATCAGAAGACGACTTTGAGGTACTAGGAAGTGATTCCTCAGTCTGTGATGATATAGCAGTGCACAAAGGCTGTGGAGAATCACAACTGACCCAAGTCAAGGTAGTTTGGCAGCCTGTGGTTGATGTTGTTTTAGAGCTAGAACCCGATGATGTTTTCGCTATTGTAGCATAACTTTCTGGAAGATCAGATCTTTTTACCAGTTTTTTGGCCTCAGAGAAAGATATATTTTGTGTAAATTTGATTTTATTTATCTCCATTTGTTCTTTCCAAATTGGACACTGTTTAGAAAATGAAGAATGGTCACCTGAGCAGTTGGTGCATTTTTTAAAGTCACTGTCACAATTTTCTGTTGTGTGTGTCTTCTCACCACAGTGAGCACACACAACAGACAATGTGCAAGTACTAACACCATGACCAAACTTCTGGCATTTAAAACACCTTAACGGATTGGGTATATAGGTGTCTACATTGATGTGACAATAGCCTGCCTTTACAGATCTGGGAGCTGTTGGAGAGGAAAATGAAAAGAGGTAGGTATTAGTCTGAATGGTCTCCTGGTTTTTACGTGTTGTAAAACGCTTAACGTACGTGACCCCTTGATCTTTCGTTTCTGAAACAATATCAAATTCAGACATGTCGGCAAATAATCCATCTCTATCCCTGATGATTCCTTTGCTTGTGTTAAGTGTCCTATGTGGAGATACTGATACTGGAATGCCGACGAATGTGGTGGTAGACATCAGGTTAGTAGTTTTGTTGTCTTCTGTTGCATTCAACGAGCAACGCACCTGAACGCAAACGTCTGATATTATTGACGTCACCAGCAATTCCTTGTATGCCTTTCTGTATCGCAAAAGGGTTCAACTTCAGTCTGCTGTTATCTTGAAGCTCAATCACGACAAAACGTGGCCAGTAATCAATGGAAGTGGACAGTCTTTGGTCGTTATCATCTGGATCATTGTCAAGTGGAGGTTTTTTCTTTGTAATTGGGATTTGATAAGCCATGGTTTTGGTTGAATAGTTCATCATCCGAGCTCCCCACCCACCACGGAGTATCACAAGGACAATGCTAAAAACAAGCGGCTCTCCGGCTTGCAGCACCAAGGATACTCGGATGATATACTCCAGCAGAAAAATTAAAAGATTAATGATTCCACCAGATTGGCCCATGAGCCACCGCCTTCTGGGATACGACTCTAGGCAATAATAAACAGTAACGTTTTCAAATTCTGTTTCGAAATTCGCCAAGGCTAGAAAATATAAACATACAATTCTCAAATTTTTGTGCAACACTACAGAGTTATAGCACAGGGCTTGGCGTGACCAGCCGATTGATAGAAACGGGCCGATTCTACCACCCGTCTAGGTGAAGTAAGGGCCAAAGTGGTGTGTTGGGCAATGGAACGCAGTTAAAAGCCCCAGTGTCCTCAACCACCAGGATCCCGTCCTCCACCGACACGGGACGCAACCCACGGCAAACGGGTTGGTGGACCAAATATCCCCCCGGGTCCACTACGGGGGTGTTGGCGAGCTCTTGGCGTTACCCAGCACCCACCACGAGGAGGTGGCTCGCCACGGGTGCCTCTTCTACTTTGTGTGTCACCGGACGTAAAATGACGTCACATTGCATACTCTCGTTCTAAAAACAGTTGGAGACATAACAGACTCAGCGTAAGTCGAAGTTTTTTTTAGCAGGGATATTATTTCGTAAAGTTTATAGTTACATAGGTATTTTTAAAGAGTCATACAGTTGAATCAAAATAACTACAGTGCTGCAATCTGGGCATTGCCTTTGCGCACCTTAGTTATCGTTGGGGGATAAAAAAATAATAGAAATTACAGAAATAATATTTTTCTCTAGAATGCAGTAACGGACATACCGTTAAACCAGAAAAACTTGAGTTCGCCTTGCAGCTGGCTATCTTTAAACTGAATTGTAATTTATGTAAAAAATAACAGAGTAAAATTTTCATTGGCTTTATTATTTGTTAGAATTTTCTTTTTATCCGTTTTTTTATAAATAATTTGAGAAACTGACAGTTGAGGTGGAGCAGAACATCCTGACAACCCCGTTGCTCCATCCCCAACCCGTTACAACCATCTTTACCAGGAAACACCTGAAGAACTTTTCCTAATGGCCATGAACCACGTGGAGTATCTGCTGAAACAACAAGGACAATATCATTCACTGCAATATCCTTGCTGGATGACACCCATTTCTTTCTGACTCCAAGAGATGGGAGCCCTTCTCTCATCCACCGTTTCCAAAAATGGCGGATGAGTTCCTGAACCCGTCTCCATCCCTTCTTGGGATTGAATGACACATCATCCAGAGATGGTGCAAAACCACCGCCAACTTGTCCAATCAAGAAATGATTGGGTGTCAGAGGTATTTCATCAGCAGGGTGTGCAGACAGATAAGTGAGTGGTCTGGAATTTAAAGTGAGTGAGTTAATATTTAACGTCACATCGGCAATATTGCAGCCATATCGTGACGAGAACGAATAATTATGATAATACAAATGAATTAATAGCACATACATTGTAAAACTATCTAGGATATCACAGAGTAGAATGTAAAACTAGTGAATAGACCTAAAACAATGTATCTCTAGAGGACAGTACAATATAAAAATGAGCTATAGGTTGCCAACAACTGAAGGTAGATCACCATCCTAAGGCCCATGGGGACTTACAGTACATTTGCTTCCTGAATGGACCTTAGTTGGATTTACATCATCCCCTCAGCTGTTAGCAATTTAGACAAATCTAGCCGTAAAGTAAAAACACACTTATTCTACGATTAAAAAGCTGGAAAACTTAACTTTACATCAAATGTTTTTGGACTTATGTACCCTCTCAGGAGGACAATAATTTTACGGTACTTCAGCCCCCTTTGAGGGTACAGCCACTAACGATTTGAGTTACTGATTTAATCTTCCAAGTTTAAAATATTTATCTATTTACAGTTCAATTAACAAATCAATTTCCTTTAAAAATGCAATAATTAAATGAGAGCTAATATTGCTAAAAAGATCCTTCATAGAGTGTGACTTAAAATACTGATCCCTTGTGATGGAATACTCAACACAGTCAAGCAGGATTCTTTCATCACAAGGGATGCAGAACGGAGGATCCTCACCTTTCAAAAGGTATTCATGAGTATATCTCGTATGGCCAATACGACATCGCCGCATAATGACCTCCTGAAAGCTGGATTGACAACCCAAGTGGGTATACCCAATATAAGGGTTTATTGCATGTAATTTATTTACACCCACTTGGGTGTCCCACCTCTTTTGCATCAGATCTCGGATATACGATCTAATTGTAGCTTTATAATCAGAGTATGGGACAAGAAGTGGAGTCACGGATTTTTTGAGTGCTGCCTTGGCAGCAAGATCGGCCATTGTGTTGCCAGAAATGCCCACATGGCTGGGTAACCAACAAAAGACGATGTCGCATTGGCCAGTAGCAAGATCATTATACAATTCAATAATTTCTATTAAAAGTGGATGTTTACATGACATGTTTTTAATTGCCTGGAGGCAAGAAAGAGAATCAGAATAGATAATATACTGTTTATGTCTGGGATGTCTTTCAATATATTTAAGAGCAGTTAATATAGCGTTTACTTCTGCTGTGAAAATAGAACTATTATCTGGTAATCTGAAAGATATTGTTCTGGATCCAATGACAGTGGCACAAGCCACTGCGCCACCATCCTTGGACCCATCTGTAAATAAAGATTTGTATGTATTATACTTACTTTTTAATTGATTATATTCTTGTTTATATTGTAATTCATTTGTTTCTGATTTTTTAAAACTTGTCAGTGTAAGGTCAACTTCGGGTCTAACTAACCGCCAAGGTGGAGACGAAAGTAGACGGGAAGGAGATATATTGGCTAGCTCAATGCCGCAAGCAGACAGAAAAGGTTTCACTCTAAGTCCCAGAGGCGGAACAAGAGAAGACTTTTTATTGTACAGATCCTCATAAAGAGGATTAAAAACACAGTTAAATGCAGGATTGGCTTCATTAGAATATAATTTTGTTATATACTGTAAGGGGAGTTTTATACGTCGTTTAGTAAGAGATGGCTCATCGGCCTCGACGTAAAGACTGTCAATAGGAGAAGTTCTAAATGACCCAAGACATAGTCTTAGACCTTGATGGTGGATAGAATCAAGTAGTTTGAGGTTGCTTTTACAGGCTCCACCATAAACGATGAACGGATGAGAGATCTGTATAAGTGGAGTAGGGTAGTTTGGTCTCCTCCCAACTTTGAATTGGAAACAACTTTTAACAGATCAAGTGCCTTCAGGCATTTAGTTTTAAGGGATTTAATGTGGGGTAGAAAAGTTAGATGTGAGTCGAAAATAAGACCCAACAACTTGGCCTCCTTTACTACTTTGATGGGGGTGCCATTTAAAAATAGTTCTGGATCTTTATGCGGTTTATACTTTCTGCAGAAATGCAAACAATTTGTTTTTGTTATAGAAAATTTAAACCCGTTTTCAAGTGACCATTTTTCAATTTTATTGAGACAAATTTGTAATTGCCTCTCTATTGTATGCATATTTCTACCTCTACAAGAAACATTAAAATCATCCACAAATAGTGATCCATCTACTGAATCACTTAAAACCTTAGAAAGACTATTGATTTTAATGCTAAATAAAGTCACAGACAAAATACTGCCTTGTGGAACATCTTGAGGAAAATAGTCTGAGAGGGTTGATCCCACACGTACTTGAAACTGTCTGTCATTTATAAAATTGGATATAAACTGAGGCAAGCGACCTCTCAACCCAAAAGAATATAAATCTTTCAAAATACCATGCTTCCAAGTAGTATCATATGCTTTTTCGAGATCAAAAAAGATTGATACTGCATATTGTTCTTTAATGAAAGAATTTTTTTACAAATGATTCCAACCGAACCAAGTGGTCAATTGGGCTTCGGTTTTTACGAAAACCACTTTGTATATCAGTAATCAGATTGTTGGTTTCCAAAAACCAAACTAAGCGATTATTTACCATTCGCTCCATGGTTTTGCAAACACAGCTAGTTAAGGAAATAGGTCGGTAATTTGATGGATCTGTATGATCCCTCCCAGGCTTTGGAATAGGAACAACTATGGCTTTTCGCCATGAAGGGGGAAAATGTTGTGTTATCCAAATATGGTCAAAAATGCCAAGTAACGTTTCGAGACATGATTCAGGCAAGTGTTTTAAGAGTTGGTAATGGATATCATCAGGTCCTGTTGCAGCATCGTGAGCCTGTGATAGCGCAGTATGAAGTTCATGTAATGAAAATACCTCATTATAATCTTCACCATTATCTGGAATTTAAAAGAGATTCAACTCCCACAAAAGTTGTTACCAGTTCCTCATCTGTAACGTCACTCTTTGTCAAAATAGCAAACATTGCCCGTTTAGCTGATTTGATGAGTGACTCAAACACTCCTCCAAAATGGGGTGCATGAAGAGGATTAAATCTCCAAACCACTCCAGATTTTGCCAACGAAGTTTGAACTCTATCTTGATCTAGTTGACCAAGAACGTCTTTCAGTTCTTTGGATGCTGCCACAAAATTTGTGCCATTGTCTTACACCATCTCACTTGGCATACCTCGTCTGGATGCCATCCGAAAGAATGCATTTAAGAATGAATTGGTATCAAGACCATACGCCATTTCCAAGTGTACGGCACGTGTTGACATGCACGTGAACAGACAAAGATAGCGCTTTTGACGCTTTTTCGACCGACCTTGTACTGTCAAAAATGGTCCTGCATAATCAACAGCAGATTGATCAAAGGCCCTCAACGAATATTTTACACGGACTGCTGGTAATGGTGCCATGGTTTGGGAAGATGGTTTGGTTTTGCGACGGACACATACGACACACTCTCTCTCCAAACTTCTAATTTCCTCTCGGGCAGAAGGAATCAAGTATTTAACAGACAGGGCTGCTAATGTGCTGTTTGCACCCATGTGATGACACTTCTCAGGAAACCATTTGATTAAGAGCCTTGTTACCATGTACTTTTGAGGAAGTATTACAGGACATCTGGCTTCATATGGGAGGTCAGCATAAGCGAAACGTCCAGCTGATCTCATTAGCCCATCCTCATCTAAGAAAGGCTGTAGTGCTGCAATTTTACTAGAGCTTGCAAGCTTCCTTTTCGATGCCAAAGCAGCATAGTCATCAGAAAAGCCTTTCCTCTGGGTATCAACAACGATATGTGTTACAACATCATCCATCTCCTCAACCTCAAGCTCACCTTTTTTCTGTAGTGAATGAGGTTTCCGGGCGTTATTGATGAACAGATAGACCCATGCCATGATTCAGCATAACTTTGACCAATCAGAAAACCGAGATGGATCTAACTTGAAATCTACAAGTTGCGTTGCATTGGCCCACAATGAGGTCTGTTTCAACTCTAACTTTGGTTTTGATAAACACACCTCAGACTGAGGTGGCCATTCATTTTCATCATGAGTTAAAAACTCAGGACCGTGTAACCAGCACTTTTCTTTCAGCATGTGTGCAGAAACTCCTCTTGTAAGCATGTCTGCAGAATTCATAACAGATGGTATGTACGGCCATTGACCTGGACATGAATGCTGTTGTATGTATCCCACACGATTCGCCACAAATGGCTTAAACACACGACTTTGGTTCCGAATCCACCATAATACATTTTGGCTGTCTGACCAAAATGCTGAGCACTGAATCGATGCACCTAAAGCATTCAGAACTGCAGTCACCAGTTTCACACCTAACACTGCTGCCATCAGCTCTAATCTTGGGATGCTCACCGATTTCAGTGGTGTAACCATGCTTTTTGATGCAACAAGAGAGACTGACTTGTCATCATTCTGGGTAGTGCTAAGGTATATGACGGCCCCATACGCTCCTTCAGAAGCATCAACAAAAACATGCAGTTTTGCATCAGAGGGCAGACTGGGAAAATTTATCAATCTCTGGAAGCGCAACAATTCCAACACTTTAAGTTCGGATAGCCATTCAAAACAACTGCTTTCAATTTCAGGACTCAACCTCTCATCCCAGGCTACTCCAGATAGCCACATGTTTTGCATGATCATCTTTCCCCTAATGGTGAAAGGCGGTAAAAACCCAAGGGGATCAAAGATCTTGGCAATCTCACTGAGAAATGTACGTTTGGTGAGTGAGTGAGTGAGTTAATAATTTACGTCACATCGGCAATATCTCAGCCATATCGTGACGAGAACAACTAATATCAAAATCAATTATATGTCTACTGTAAAACCTGTCAACGACGGGTAAAGCAACTAGAATATCACAAATGGAATTAAAACTAGCATGGAAAGTTAAAAATAACATCACCATTTGGACAATAGTCAGGCTATAGATCGCCAACTACTGAAGGTAGATCACCATACTAGGACCATGGGGACTTACAGTACCTTTGCTACCTACATGGACCCTAGTTGGATTTACACCATCCCTTCAGCCGCTGGCGAGTGTACAATATGCTAGCCACAATTAAAACAACAGGAATACTACGATTAAAAACAGTGGTAGACTTAAATTTACTATCAATGTTTTTGGACTTACGTACCCTCTCAGGAGGACAATAATTTTACAATACTTCAACCCCCTTTGAGGGTACAGCCACTAACAATTCTAGTTACGAATCCAAACTACCAATTATTAAAATACATCTTTTTACAGAAACATATTGCTCAAAATTGAGTCAAAAAATCAATTTCTTTTAAAAAACCAAGAAAAACTAACGCTGCTAAAAAGATCCTTCATTGTTTTAACTGAAAAATACATATCCCTTCTGATGGAGAATTCAACACAGTCAAGCAGAATATGCTTGACTGTAACTCTCTCATCACAAGGGATACAGAAAGGAGGATCCTCACCTTTTAACAGGTACGCATGAGTATATCTAGTGTGTCCAATACGACATCGTCTTAGAATAACCTCTTCAAATCTGGACTGACAACCCAAGCGGGTATAACCAATGTAAGGTTTTATCTCATGTAATTTATTCATACCCACTTGGGTGTCCCACTTCTTCTGCATCAGGTCACGGATATAACATCTAATGGTGGCTTTGTAATCACTGTAAGGAATAAGCAGTGGTGTCATAGATTTGCTGAGTGCTGCTTTAGCAGCAAGGTCAGCCAATGTGTTACCAGAGATCCCTACATGGCTGGGTAACCAACAGAAGACGATGTCGTATTGGCCAGTAGCAAGACCATTATACAAATCAATAATTTCTATTAAAAGTGGATGTTTACAAGAAATACTTTTAATAGCCTGAAGGCAAGAAAGAGAGTCGGAATAAATTATATATAGTTTACGTTTAGGGTGTCTCTGAATATACCTAAGAGCTGTCAATATGGCGTTAGCCTCTGCGGTAGAAATAGAACTATTATCGGGTAATCTAGAAGATATTGTTCTGGATCCAATGACAGTGGCACAAGCCACAGCGCCACCGTCCTTGGACCCATCTGTAAATAAGGATTTATAATTGCTATATTTATGTTTCAATTGATTATATTCTTGTTTATACTGTAATTCGTTGGTTTCTGATTTTTTAAATTTCGTTAATGTTAGGTCAACTTGTGGCCTAACCAATTGCGAAGGAGGAGAAGAAAGAAGATGGGAAGGAGCTATATTTTCCAGCTCAATGCTAGAGGCTGCAAGAAATGGCTTAATTCTGAGCCCAAGAGGCGGAACAAGGGAAGACTTTTTGTTATACAAATCCTCATAGAGAGGATTAAAGACACAATTAAATGCAGGATTAGACTCATTTGAAGCTAATTTTGTAATGTATTGTAAAGATAGTTTGATACGACGTAAGTTGAGAGAAGGCTCATCAGCTTCGACGTATAGACTGTCAATAGGAGAGGTTCTAAAAGAACCGAGACAAAGTCTTAGGCCTTGGTGGTGCACAGGATCAAGTAGTTTTAGGTTGCTTTGACAAGCTCCACCATATACGATGGAGCCGTAATCAAGTTTAGATCGGATCAGTGATCTATATAAGTGAAGAAGGGTAGACTGATCCCCTCCCTATTTGAATTTGAAACAACCTTTAATAAATCGAGTGCCTTCAGGCATTTGGCTTTAAGGGATTTAATATGCGGCAAAAAGGTCAACTGTGAGTCGAAAATAAGTCCCAAGAATTTAGCCTCCTTGACGACTTTGATTGGGGTACCACTGAGAAATAGTTCTGGGTCCTTATGGGGTTTGTATTTACGACAGAAGTGTATACATTTGGTTTTTGATTTAGAAAATTTGAAGCCGTTTTCAAGACACCATTTATCTATTTTGTTTAAACACAGATGCAGTTGCCGTTCAATAGTATGCATATTTTTACCACGACAAGAAATATTAAAATCATCCACAAATAAATATCCATCGATTAAATCGTTTAAAACTTTAGATAAACTGTTGATCTTGATGCTAAAAAGAGTGACAGACAAAATACTGCCTTGTGGAACACCCTGATCCTGATTGTAATGATCAGACAGGGTAGAACCCACGCGGACTTGAAATTGCCTGTTATTTAAAGATTTGCCTATGAATTCAGGCAAACGACCTCGCAAACCGAAATCATGTAAATCTCTTAAAATACCATATTTCCAGCTTGTGTCATATGCTTTCTCAAGATCAAAAAAGGTAGACACATCATGTTGTTTATTAATCAGCGCATATTTCACAAATGATTCCAAACGCACTAAGTGATCGACTGTACTTCTGTTTTTACGGAAACCACATTGTATATCTGTGATAAGGTTATTAGTTTCCAAGTACCAAACAAGTCGATTGTTTATCATGCGTTCCATGGTCTTGCAAACACAGTTAGTGAAATAGGTCGATAATTGGACGGATCCGTATGATCACGTCCAGGTTTAGGTATGGGTACTACTATGGCGTCACGCCATGAGGGAGGAAAGTTACCCGATGTCCAAATATCATCAAAAATATTTATAAGAGTTTCAAGGCAGGATTCTGGTAAATGCTTCAGGAGTTGATAATGTAGTTAGTTGCCAGGAGGTTATTTGCCTGTTGTCTCTTATTACATTCAATAAGAAGTGAGCCTGTACGCAAACTTCTAACATTTTTAACATCTCCTGCTATGCCTTGTACGCCTTTTGAAACAACAAAAGGGTTCAGCTTCAAAGGAGTCTTGTCAACAGTCTCAAGTACTATGAAACGTGGCCAATAGTCAATAGATGTGGACGGTCTTTGTTCATTAATATCAGGATCCGTATCAAGAGGACGTTTTTTCTTGGTGATAGGGGTTTCGTAAGCCATAATTAATGTTTTCAGGTTCATCATCCGAGCTCCCCACCCACCACGGAGTATCACAAGGACAATGCTAAAAACAAGTGGGTCTCCAACTTGCAGCACCAAGGATACTCGGATGATATACTCCAGCAGAAGAGTTATAAATAGCTAATCCACCAGATTGGCCCATGAGCCACCGCTTTCTGGCATAAGACCCTAGGCAAAGAGCAAAACAGCATATTGCAAATCATTGACATTTGATATGAATAAATGAACCAAGTCCAAATGTAAAACATTTCCAAATTAAATTTGTGCAGTGACATACAAGTCCATACACAGGGCTTGGCGTGACCAGCCGATTGATAGAATCGGGCCGATTCTACCACCCGTCTAGGTGAAGTAAGGGCCAAAGTGGTGTCTTGAGCAACAGGAACACGGTTCAGGCTCCTACTGCCCTCAACCACCAGACTACCGTCCTCCACCGACACGGGACGCAACCCACGGCAAACAGGTTGCCCAATTCGGTTGCTCCTTGCAACCAGCAATGGGGTGCTATGGACCCAGTTGATCCGGGCCCACACGGGGGTTTGAACGGCTCTTGGCATTACCCAGAGGAGGTGGCCGTTCACGGGTGCCTGTACGTTTGGTAATAGTGATGAAAGGTGTAGACCAAGTGCCTTAACCGAAGGGAGGTCTTGTAGACTAACATCAATCTTGGAAGATCTATCATCAGGAGGAATGATTTTCAGCAGTTCAGCAGAATTTGACAGCCATTTGCGGGCATGCATGCCCGCTGAATTCCAAACTGCCTTTAGATCGTTGTATAATTCAATGCCCTCTTGTACAGTTTGTACAGAGTCAATGGTGTCATCCATGTACGTAGATTTCAAAATGGTTTCAGAAGCTAATGGATGTTCATCAACTGAACGTCTTGCATGTTCTTGGGTGACATATTGTGCAAGAAAAGGAGAACAGTTCATATCAAATACAACCCTGTTGAACTCAAACACCTCTGGTTCTTTTCATTGATCCAACGATCGCCATAAAAACCTCAAACAACTTCGATCTTCTGGAGCAATACCAATTTGCAGGTACATCTCAGCAATATCACAGATGATCGTCACAGGGTAATTTCTGAACCGAAGTAATATATCAAAGACATCATTTTGGAGTTTGGGGCCTTGGAAGACGAGGTCGTTCAACGAGACACCACAGCTCTTAGCTGAAGAATCAAACACTATCCTAATCTTTGTTGTTTGTCGATCGTGTTTGACAACTGGGAAATGGGGTAGGTACCATGTACCAGCAATGGTTTCATCATCTGTCACCTTAGATATGTAACCTTTCTGCAAGTACTGTTGTATGACTTCATCATAACCTTTTCCAAGAGCATCATTCTTTAAGAGTTTCTTTTCTACATTTTTCAGTCTATTTAACGCCATATCACGACTTTTATCACCTTCCAAGGTATTTGGACTTCATATCTGGAATTTGTGTACGTCAGTGATTCTTATCAAATGCACACCTATCATCAGCAGACATTGGTAACACTGCTTGGGAAGGAATGTTTTCTACATCCCAAACTTTCTGCAACAGATTATCCGGGTTATCATCTGAACTGGAGTATCCTGAAATTGAGCTAGCAAAGAAAGATTGACTGCACTGGATGTCATTGCAAACACCTGACACGTTTCCCACACAAGTCCAACCCAAAGGCGTTTTTCTGGCAATTGGTTCTCCAGGAAGACCAACAATTTCATGGATAGATGAATGGAGCTCTATATAATCCATGCCAATCAGTAAATCAACTATAGGACGACGACTTACTTTTGGAAATGGCACTCCTTTTAGATGAGACCATTTGTGTCTGTATAACTGCCAATCAATGACTGACATTTTACCTGTAACCTTAGTAGTGGTCAAAGCCTCCATTGTTGTATGTACTGATCCACCAGTGCTCTCCAAACCCATTGTCACCAACTTTGTGTCAAATGTTCTGGTCATGTTGTTTAGAACATTGACAGATATCCTTTCAGACTGACCCTCTAACCCAAGTTGAAATGCAACATCTTCATCTATGTATGAGCAAGTGCTCGCATCATCAAGAAGAGCATTTACCATAATTCTACGCTCTCCATTTTTGAGTGTAACTGGAATGGTTCTAGGAGCAGAATAGAAAGATTCCATGGAGGTGGACATCGTAGTTTGTGATGTTCTATTGACTGATGTTCTATTTGGCACCTGATCTTTCAATGTTGCATCAGTTTGTGTACATGCAGTAATTGGTGATGATTTGCATTACACCCATTAATGTCACATTTACTGAACCTTTTACATGACTTACCTGGGTGGCCAAAACAAAGACATCTAAAACAGAGTCTTAACTCTTTTGCCCTTTGCCATCTCTTTTCAACTTCAAGTGATATAAATTTGCGGCATTTCGAAATACCATGTCCTAATTCATGACAGAAGGCACAGATGTACTTCCACTCTGCATGCCAAAATACATTTCAGATTTAGAGCGGCGATTAACTGAAACACCATGTTTAGCTTCAGAAGCCATTGTCAGAAATTCAGCTTCTTGCAATACCCAATCTCTCAAGCATTCTACTGATTCTTGCCGTTCATGCTCATACACCCATCTCTTGTAATGGGTAATCATACTTTCAGTCATTTTGCTTAACAACAATGCATAGAGGCAACCATCACCAAGTTCCTCAACTTCAACGCAAGTTGATAACAGCGAGATCTTTAGAATCTTTAGAATTTTCCGGTCGCAAGGGCCTAAAATTACGAATCTCCTCAAGTTTGAGAGCAATTTGCCTGCGTGTACCCCCATATTTACGCTCAAGTCGTTCGAGAGCGACGTCATGTGCAGTTGCAGAATGACCTAATTTGGCAACAAGTTGAGCAGCATAACCACCAAGATACTGCTTTAATTGCAATAATTTATATTCATTCGTAGCTGGGGCACGATCCACACATGCCATAAAGGCTGCTTTCCATCCTTCATACAATTTGACATCACCCGTGAACACTGGTATTGTGACTCTTTTCAATTGCCTCCACATGTCCTCCCCAAGATCATGTTTCATGGAAGGCAAACTACTAAAAGTAGGAGGAAGTGCAGTTACAGAGTGCACACTACACGCCTCTACCTGTTCAACTGGCTTGTCTACAATTGATACATTATGGTCTACCTTTTTTCTATGATCAACTTTTGGCTTCTCAGATTTGAACAACCTAGACAAACCAGACTTACTACTTCTTGTTGAAGTGGTATCAGAACAATTTCGAAGAAAAGAGTTGGCTTGCCGAATAACATCATCTATTTCCTCTTCAACTTCATCTAACTCATTTGACAACTTTTGAAAACTGTCATCATTATTTGAATCCTTGTAAATCTGACACGTCAGCTATAAGACCAACTACTTTGGCCTGTAAAGACGAAACCTCATCAACCGTGTCCCTAACAACCTTTTTGTTCAAAGGTTCAATCTCCAACAAACTAACTAGCTTGTTTTTAGATTTTGTCAAAGCTGATTTGGACACAGCCTTTTTCTTTTTCAAACTGACAAGTTTCTTGTTTAAATCAACCAAATCACTCTACTGTGACATGTTTCTAGCGATTGCCTATTTTGTAGAAAATATGTAATGACAAAACTGTAAACTCGAAACTAACTAAAGAATCAACCACGCTCTGCTACCAAATGTTCAAACGAACAACTAAATTTTTATCAAAACAACCCAGGATGATAACATTTATTACCTAAGACGATAAAAAATGATATAACTTGAACTCAACAAACTAAATGTGAATGACTCTTACTTTTCAAACTAAATATGAGAATTTCCTATATGCTAAATGACTTCTGCTAAACTAGTGGCCTGAACGAATATTTCAGGCTATGCAGATTTGAAATTTATCTGTTAAACTCCACAGAGTGTATGAAAAATCAAATCACCAACGGCAAAAACTAACTCTGAGCCACACAAGCTAGCCCAACCAATCCCGCAACCCACGTGGTCCACTCACCCCAGCCCAGCAAGCAACACGTGCATCATGCTTTTCTCATGATGATGTGTGTTGATGTGGTGTTTCTTGTCTATGAACACTTACAGTGTTGCGTTTTCAAGTCAATTTTGCATGTCAAGGAACAAAAAACGTAATCTTCAGAACAGAGGTACTTCTAAATGCTTCAAGACAGACTCAGAAGGCTTTTCAAGGCGTGCTTTGGAGATGCCCCTCTTTATTATCCCCCTTGTTAGGTGATTGGAGTATGATATGAACATTTCAGGTTTACAATTTTCAATCAGTAGTATGTGATTTGACCCAAAAACCCTGACCATGCACAGATCCAAGAACATTATCGGAAAAGGGTCTACAGTTATTTATTGACCTGCCTGAAAAACGTCTGGATTCATAATGTAACCCCATGCACGTGTAGGACGCTCCCACGTTGTGCACGTGCTTTCTATGCATTGCGTTTGCGTGAGGTGATAACGTGAAATGATGCTGCTTACACAAGATGAATGTCATTGTAATGTTCCTCAATGGAGTTTTTTTCTACCACACTTCAAAGTTGAGGTTCCCCTACTGTTTTGTTTAAGAGTATATTAGGCTGGTTGTTGTGGTGACAATACACATACAGAGACTTACTGGAGTTGTCCTCATTCGGCCTATCTACATCTGATTGTCAGCATCAACCTACATCCAACATCACCGTGGAACATTCAGCATAACTGTTTCTGACTCTCAAACCATGACTTTGGTGAGTTGATATTATATTTGTGACACATTACTTTTGATTTGACTCAGTTTGCATTGTACTAGAAACCTCTATTGTGAATCTTTGTATCTTGCTCTTCTGTGCTCACTACATTTTATTGAATATTTTAGTGTTTTATTTTGCTGGTTCATGGGGGATTTCATATACCTTTTATCACTGAAATTATTAACCGTAACACTATCAGCTTTGATATCAATATGTTATCTTAGTTTGCTTTTTGGGGTTTTTTTGCAACAAGCAGCACTAATAATATTCTCAGAATGTTTATCTTTACCATCATGAGCTGTACTATATCACCCATTACTGGCAAGACATACCTAGTCTGCCTGTTGTTTCTTACTCCATAAGATGTCTGTCCATAATTGGTTATTTATTTATTTATTTATTTATTTATTTATTTATTTATTTATTTATTTATTTTATTTTATTTTTTTTGTTTCTTACTGGTTCTGTGAAGTGGACTACCTTTAAAATCTCATGTGGTCTCTCATGTTGCCTGGTGCCTGGTACCGATAGAGAATTTAAAAATTAAACGAGACTTTCCAGTAAGGTGAAGTGTAACTCTCCGAGGTACCAGGAAATAAGTGAGATTACATGCCACACCCTCCTTCCCTTTTGGGTCTTACTACACATCATAAACACCTTTAAGACTGAAATCCGACGCTGCATGTGCAATTTCATTTGATCTCACTTGCTCCCTGGTACCTCGGAGAATTACACTGAAACTTCACCTTACAGGTAAGTCTCGTTTAATTAGAAAATCAAAACACTGCAAGTGCGCATGCGCGAGGTCAGTACTTGAAGACTAGAGAGACCACATGGGTGGGAAAACCAACGGGAGGGCTTGTGACCCCTCAGCAATAAGGATTGGTTGGGAGAATTAAAATCGACCTTTAACTTACAGGTAAGTCTCGTTTAATTTTCTAATTCTACCAACCAATCCCGTGCTAACCGGATCCCATGAGATAAATAAATCATGAAAAATGTTCATTTCTTTAACTTTTCCTGTGATGGTGTCCGTGGATACTCGTTGATGGGGTTTAACACAAATGATGAACAATTGTGACTCTTCACCTCTGAGAGGGTCAGTACTTGAAATGTATTCATTGAGAGCTGTGATGGGACACAAACATCATAAGCCCGTACTTTCACTGAAGCAAAAAGTTTCTAGGCGCGGAGGTTTCTGCTGAAAAACTCCTTCCATAAATCTTTTCACTAAAGGGTGATGACCCACTGTCGCCCTGGTGCTATCTATAATAGCTATATATAACCTAGACCATGCTGAAAAAAAACAACACACATCTTATATCCGCAATTTGTTCCCTGATGGAGTTACTCCAGGAATCCCACAGGAAGCTCCCGATTCCTTCAGAAAGACCTCCCCGCTCCCAGTGAGTCCAGACACCGGAAACGCTGCTAATCTCAGAACTGTCGCATCCCGCGGAAGACCCAGTCTGCTCGTTGGTCTACAGGTCTGTCAAGAAGAAGATTCATTTAACTTGTGAATCATGATTGTGTAGGCCATATTGGGGCAATTTTAATCACCCTCGCTTTATCAAACATAATTTTTTTGTAAACGCTTTGCAATCAGACAAAAGGGTGGGAAACAATAGAATGTAAATGCGTCAGTATGACATGCATCTGGATCAAATGTCCAAGAGACATATTTAGGCAACTTCTTGTTAATTCTCGAGGCAAATAAATCAATTTCTGGTTTTAGAGAACACAAGTCAAGCATTTTGTCAAAAGTTTTTTTAATCTAAGTTCCATTCCGTTCTGTCAGAGAAATTTCTCTAAGCTAGATCTGCATGGGTATTCCTCCTTCCTGGAATGTGTGTTATTGTTAAGTCAATATTGTTCTGAATGCAAACTTGCCAAATTTGTTTCGCCAAAAGGTTGCAAGTTTCAGACTTAATACCACCCATTTCCCTGACGTAAACAACAGCAGTGTTGTTGTCACACTGAACATGCACCGTTTTGTTAACTAATTTAACTTCTTGTGAAAACATTGAAGACCAAACAATATTGCCTTCATTTCTAGAACATTAATGTGAGCTTGTTTCTCAATTTCATTCAATCTACCATTTGCTTTCATTTCTTCTAGACACGCTCCCCAGCCATCCATACTAGCATCTGTTTGCATACAACAGTCAGGATTAAAGGTTTTCAATGTTTGCTCAGAGCTAGTACATGTTCTAGCCACCAAGTGATTTCAATTTTTGATTCATTATTCAAAATCATTTTTGATCCGTAGTTCCAATTGCTTAATCTTAAAGCTACAATTGTATCCTTTTCAATGGCCCTGTAATGGAGTTTTCCGAACTTTACTGCTGGTAGAGAAGCTATCAATTTACTAATAAACCAAGAAACCTTCCTAATCTTATGGCTTTTGTCTTTCAACAAGTCTTGAGCAATTCCTTGAATTTTATTTCCTTTATCGATGTCCACTGAGATGGACATCTTAACAGAATCAGATTTTTCCTTGTTGACAGTAAACCTACATCTATAAACTGATCTGCTGTTTTGACAGCGGCATTTCACACTCTGCTATAGCTCTGTCTGCAACAAGACTGTCATCTATATAGCCGAGACAATTGACTCCTTCTTTCCTGAGTGTTGCATAAACAACTTTGCATATTTTTGTAATTATTCTAGAAGCTGAGGACAAACCATTGGACAAACAAGTAAACTGATATAGCTTTCCTTTCCATCTGAATCGGAGGTATTTCCTATATTCTTGATCAACAGTAACGGCGTGTTACGCATCTTCCAAATCCACAGAACACATATAAGCCTGGTACTATCATTGAAATAACACTTCGAAGGGATTCCATCTTAAAATGGTTACACTTGATTTCCAAATTAAGATATTTTTAATTCAGTATCATTCTATATATACCATTATTCTTTTCACTCAAAAAGAAAAATCTTTGAAATATATTGATCTGGACTTTCACTTGCAGTTTCTATAAAGCCTTTGCTGTGATATGATGCATTTTTTTCTGAGAGAACGTTTTGCTCTTTCCTGGTGAATGTTATCTGATTTGGATCTTTAGCTGCATAAGGAGACTCTTTTCCCTTATATTCAAGTTTTACACCTTTAATATGATCTAAAATAACCTTGTCACTAGCGATTTCTCTCCACTTATCTACTTGTTCTGCTAGTTTACCGGCTTGCCGATGGCTTACCTCTGTTTCTGAACAATGTATGGACTCACCTACCACAGTGTCTGCCCTTTTTGCACCCTCAGGCTGCTCGGACTCGGACGCTACTTTCTGCCGCCCCTCCCCCTTTTCTTTGGGACAGTTTTGTTGTACTGAAAGTCTTCGCCTAAAAAAGGTCTGCATCTAGGCAGGCCTGAGTGTCCCAACGCATAGTTTGTATTTGGGCCTGAGTATGCATACCCTCGTCCACCACCCCGGTAATAGGGGTGATAGCGACCTCTACCACCTCGAGAAGACAATGTACGATGTCCAAGTCTGTTGGTTGAACCCAACTCTCTTAGTTGTTTAACCACATCCTCACAAGAACAACAGATGTAGGACAGCACAGGCTGCGAAAGTCTGGGCGTATTTCAGGCCTCAAGAAATCTTTCTTTTTTTTTGAAGAATGAGAGAACTATTGGTATGTCCCAGAAAATTGACAGAGTCATCCAGCTGCAGCTGTAAAGTGTCGAACAACAGTTTGGGCAAATCCGTCTTGTTTTGGAAAACAAGTTGTAGCACTTTCGAGGTTGCTATTGAAGCTTTTATAACTCCTGATTGAATCGTTTGCATCCTAGTGTCCATCGTTCTTTCTGGGCCAGACGAATTGTCCCATACAACTTTGTTCAGCTCTGGTACATTCAATACTGAGCAGTTTGAAAGTTGTTCTGTATTCCTTCATTCGTTCATACACAACTGTACCTTCAAATGACTTCTACTGAAACAATGGTGAAATTATGTTCGTCAAATTCCCATCAAGAGGGGTCCCCTTTTCTTGTACAAGTACAAGTGCTTTTTTCAGAGTAAAACAAATCCTCCTCAATCTCAACTTCGGCCGTACTGTCCCCTGAATCTATTTGTTCTTGACTAGAAGTCGAGGGTTCATCATGAGCAGACTCGTCAGGCTGAATTCCCTCTCTCTGACCGGTTCTGATAACATGGAAGTTGTCATTATGAGACTCGCAATCGTATTCATAATCCATCGGACCCATTCCTTCTATCTGCATTGTCAGCCCAAGCTGAGAGAATTTGTCGCTCATTTTATTCATACCCGAATCCATGGCCTTCACTTCCGTTAAAATATCTTTCATGCACGATGCAAGTTCGTGATGAATTACTGTCAGAAGATTTGCGGCCTTCAGAACTTTTCGTATCTTTGCTTGTCTTAGCTTTTGTTTTCTCATATGTACCTGAAGTCCTATTAACCCCTTTGCTAGATTTAGCTTTAGTTTTTTCATTTGTATCGCCCGCAGGTTATATTTGTTGGGTTTGTCTCCCGTTTTCGCATGTGGCATCGGTCAGCTCGCTGACACGAATTGAAAAACTGACAAAGTCAAAGTCACAACAGTAAGAGTAAACACCCTAAACGTGTAGCTAGCCCCTCGGGACTATTACCAACGCCAGACACTTCCAAATAATATCCGAAGTTAGGGAAAACACATACAATGTACTTTGTCTAATTTGGTCTCTTTCTGTCTCGGATTTCTCTGAATATCGGTCTGAGCACAGGCAAACTGTAGCGCAAATGTGGTTGCGCAGCGTAGAGAAAATGACCAGTCTTCATATATGCGAGCGAAGCGAGCAAAGGTTGGCAACACAAAAAGTAATTTTCATAATATGAAATAACCACCATCAAAGGTACACTCCAATATCCTCACTAGGTTGTGCTCTCCGATTTCCAACCCCATATTTAATAACTACTCACGTGAAATATGTGTTATTCAACATTTTAAGACAGACAGGATTCTGTATGGCATCTACTGTTTTGTAAGGGGCGTATGCACCAAATTGTCCTCATGGCTCGAGATACTGGGCAAAGAACACATTGACTTAACATTAGAAAATATACGAGGGTTGGCTGAAAAGTTCTCAGCCTGAGTGGTTTTTCCCACCAGGTAGAGACAGGTGTTTGCCACCAATGAGGGCAATCTTTTAGTGAATCATAGACACAAGAACTACAAACGTACTTATAGTTTTATCTCAACTACAGCTCTTTTGGTAAACCTACCTTCTGAAATCATCAGAAATGGACAAAACTGAATACAGGGCAGTCATCAAGTACTTGCAAAAGAAAGGGATGTCCCCAACACAGATACATGCTGACATGGTCTCCACTTTAGGGGATGATGCTCCTTCATTTTCCACAGTAAAGAAGTGGGCTGCAGAATTTAAGCGTGGCAGACAAAGCCTTGATGATGACCCACGCTCAGGAAGGCCTTCAACAGCAACCCACTCCAGAAAACATCACGCGAGTGCTCAATATGCTGATGGATGATCGACGATTGACCACTCGACATATTGCTAGTGTAGTGGGCATCTCTCATGAGAGGGTTGAGCATATTATCACCAACGAATTAGGAATGACTAAAGTTTCTGCAAGATGGGTGCCAAAGCTCTTGACAGCAGAACAGAAACGTGTCAGGTTCCAGACGTCCCTTGACAATTTGCGTCATTTTGAAGCAGATCCCGATGATTTTGTGGCACGATTTGTAACCATGGAGAGACCTGGATACATCACTTTCAACCAGAAACAAAACTACAGTCAAAACAGTGGAAGCATCCTGATTCACCAGCTCCGAAGAAACCCAAGTCTGTTCCTTCAGCTGGAAAGGTGATGGCATCAGTCTTTTGGGATTCCAGGGGTACTCTGCTCATTGATTATCTTGAAAAAGGTCAAACTATCAACGGCAGATACTATGCTGATCTACTGAACCAGTTGCGAGAAGCAATCAAAGCCAAACGACGAGGGATGATCGCTAAAGGTGTCCTCTTCCACCAAGACAATGCGCCTGTTCACAAATCGGTGGAGGCCATGTCAACAATCTGCGATTGTGGCTTTGAACTCATTGACCATCCTCCTTATTCACCTGATTTGGCTCCTTCTGACTTCCACCTGTTCCCCAAAATGAAAAAGGAACTCGCCGGTCGCCATTTTGCAAGTAATGATGATGTCATTTCCGCTGTGACTGATTTTTTTTAGGGTAGCTGAAGAAGATTTCTTCCTGACCAGTATTCGGGCCTTGCAGCATCGCTGGCAAAAGTGTGTGAACTTGGAAGGGGACTATGTAGAAAAATAAATTACAAACGTGGACTTTGTAACTTTTTTTCACAGTGAGGCTTAGAACTTTTCAGCCAACCCTCGTATTATTTGGTCTTAAGGGGGAAAATAACAACCTTTTAAACATTATCTGCCTATTAGTAAAGACGAATGTTAACACTATGAGCAGAAAAGAAGTTAAACCAAACTATCTCACCCGATAAAAAGTGAGATAAAAACATAGTACAAATGTAATTTTATTGCTTTTGAACACGTCGACCAAGCTAATATATATCTCTTGGAAATAAACACTTGAAAATTAGTTGCTTACACTTTGACATGTTAGGTCATTTATAAGCATAATTACTACTAAATGAAAAATGTTCATTTGCCAATGCCTTACATGTAAATAAATAATGAAATTCATATCGGATCTAATCTTCCTCCTCCACTGAATATTCTTGTGACAGTAAATCAAGATCACTATAGCCCTGGTCAGAGATGTAGGTGATTAGACACTAAACCAGAGCAGGCAGGCTGGTTCATTTGCCGATACGCCCAAGGCTATAGAGATGTTAGATTTTGTAAATGCATGTTCATTTTTTCTCCATTTGCATTCGATCCAATGAGCAAATACTGACATAGTGAACTACTGCATGGCTGGAAGTTATTGTTCATCCAAGTACAAAGGAGGACTTGAAACTGACACACATCGGTTTTCATCAAATACAGTCATCCGAGAAAAAGGATATAGTTTCTTTGCAATTAACAGACATCGTATCATTTGTACAAGTATCAACCCTGCCTGTCTGTGTGATTGCATAATGTGACAGAGACAGTACTCAGGTATATATGCCATTAATCAATGTGTTGTTTGTGGTGTATAGACTGATAGACGTTGTGTTCAAATGTGGTCAGTGATTGAAGTTGTATATTGCATATTGTCAATACAAGGGCTGGTTGAAAAGTTCTATGCCCACATAATTTCTAGACTGGTGACACCAACTAACCTTAGGAGTCTTCATCAGCATTTCCAGTTATTTTACTCAAATAAATCACCTATTTCGAATGGAACTATACATTAAAATCTGCATTTCTAATGCTACACCTTCTTGAAAACTTGGTTTGCAAACCTACCAAAAGCATGATGTAAAAAAAAATGAAAAATTGTGGAGTGTTTTTCTTTAATTACAGCACACCAAAGACACCTGTAATCAAAAGAAACATCTTTTGTTCTCCACCTTAACCACAGCAATAATCCTTGCACGCACCACCTACTGTTTTTAAGAGCAGCCTTCCTGGGAATAAACCAACTGGGCATCACGTCTCAAGCTGTGCGTACACTGTGAAGTGTACAGCCAATTAAAGAAAATTTCCCACTAGGATAATTCCCCACGTGTCATTTCCTCGCACCTCTTTTGTAACCAGATGGGCAATTCCCCATACCACTGTCAGATTGATTAACTTGAAATTCCACTGGAATACACATTCCCTTAAAACAGAGTTTCAGCTGTCTGATATTTTATAAACACATCCTCAGAATGGTGATAAGAAGGGGGTATTAAAATTAATATTGTGAGGAAAGCTTCTCCCCATAAAAATTGTTGTGGGCAAAGTTCCTGGATTCCTCCACGGTCATTTGGAATGAATTCCATTTCAGAATTTGAGATATGACAGCATAGTAACAGAATATTTACACCCTATTGTAAATCTCTTTTCATCTTGGAGAAGTTTATACAGTAATGTAACCTTTGCTGGAGGTGCTGAATGACACAACGAATCATTAATTGCTGTGAAAACTTGATCTGGCGCCCCATCTTGAAAACCACAGGAAATCATTATTCATAAAATCATTGACCTTACTGACCATCAGTCCCCTAATGCACAGATTAGTTAATCCCATCATCCCCTAACAAGTGAATACACATAATGCACAGATTAAATAATCCCATCGCATCTATATGATGGGCAAATGTCTGTTAAATTGTCCTAGTGTGGAATTGTCATGGCATCCTGAAATTTCCTACACTCACTGTGCTCACACTATGTGTGCAGCACAGCACTGCTGTTGAAACCACTTTTTAAGTGAATTGTTTGAACTTTGATTCCTTGGGATTTTGTTCATCGGATTGTTTTTTGAAAGTTGAATTTGCATTTTTGATAATTTCTTACTGTAAGTAGACACCAAAGTTGTGTTATGCGTTGAATGTAAGCTTTAAGCAATCACTCAGACTGTTGACATCTGCTGCATATGACTACAAGTGGGGTAGATTCCAACAGTGGAGAATCAGGGCCCGCTTGCACAGAGCAATCTTAGTTACAATCAATCTTAGGTCCCTACAATCAGGTTTACAATCACCATACAATTGCCCTAATCCACTTGCACAAAGACGATCTTATGACAGCATGGATTTAAGATCCCGATCTTAACTAAGATGGAACTCTTCAACGTTGGAGGTAGAAATTTCTTAAACTCGACTCCTCTCTACAGTTGTCTTCAAGTGCGCATAGCATGCAGCGCAAATAAAACGTGGAACTGGTTACTGCACGCAACTGACATTCCTTCCTTAATCGCACCTTGCAGATTTTTCATGAAAATAAAACAAAACAAAGCATAAATAAATAAATAAATAAATAAATAAATAAATAAATAAATAAATAAGATAAAAAAATTAAAATAAGCAAGAAAACCCCACATATCTTTGTAATGATAACGTGGAAGATAACATGTACGGTAACTCGTACCTCGTGGGTTATTCTGATTTTTCTACATTCTAATATTATTTATGAACTAAGAATGTCATACTGCAACCACAGAAATATCACGTTTTATGATAAAATATTGAAATACAAACAGGTACATTAACTATTTGGGTTTTGAGTTACTAACCTAGTACTCATGAAAATTAAAAGATAACATAAATTATAAACAAAATTTCCTTATGATACAACACCTAAATGTACTATGATTTGTCAATGGCTGTCAATGAATCTGAGTTTGGCATCTGGTCGCTGTTATTTGGAGTAAAATCCCAAATATATCCCACAAGTATTAGATGTTTAAAGATATGAAAGTGTGACATGACTGTGGGAGTGTTGTGGAAAATGCATGACAGGGAAATATGAAAACGTTATTATTCCGTGTGTTTTGTATGTATTGTTAAATTCTTATCTACAGTATGTTAATTGCTTTACTCTATTTTACTGATAATTATTATTTTTTTGTTAAAAAACTTTTTACGCAAATTTCACATGCCTCAGCAAGTGCATGATCGAAAAGAAATATATGTGGAGATCTGCGCTGTCACAATATGACATACGTTGTATTGGGGCATGGCAGATTTTACAGCAACGGTATAATACGCAAAGGGAGACCACTCCCATCTTGCGTAAAAACTAAAATTAGCTGCCCTTGAGTTATTGAAAAGGTCATGGCCAATGCTAATCGCATGCAGACATCTTTCGTTGCTATCCTTTCCTTGTTTATCAAAACGATATGGTGTTCACACTTTTCCAGCACTGAATCGGGTCAGAATTGTACTCTATGATATGGACTCGATAATGATGTTGTTCACTACCTCGAATATTTCAGACGTTAAATCGACGTTGCATTCTCCGTGTTGTTGAAGTGTCGAGGCGAATCATACAGTTTTATGCAATATAAAAGCAATCCCCAAACGCAAAGCTAATTATTTGCGTGAAACTGACACCAACTTGAACGCCATTTTGCTACTGACTACAATGATCTTAGCTCCTTACAATTGGTTCCGACCAATTGTAAGTTTTGATTGTAACTTACAATGATCTTAGCCTGCAATCGCTTTGTGCAAGTGGATTGCGATTGTAGCCGAAGCCTAAGATCGCGATCTTAAGGATTTACAATAATTGTAGCTCTAAGATCGTTTTGTGCAAGTGGGCCCAGGAACTGCCAATGGGCCTGTAACTATACCTATGACTGCACATTTTCCAATCCATCTTAGAAATGACTTACATCTTCTGCATGGGACTTGAAAGCTATCTCTGTTTCAGTCCACAGTAAGCAACCTTTCATGTCAAAACATTGACTAGAGAACAGTCTCGTTTCCTGTTTACTTGGTTCCGTCCTATTGCGCAACTTAGTGCGATAACCAGTCCAGAATTTTTAAACTAAGTCAGTTAACTGGGTGCATAAATATTAATCAGTATGATTTGATAAGTCTATGCACTTGAATATTGAAACACTAAGCTCTTTCTAATCATAGCAAACACGTCGTACGGCGTGCTCTGTCGTAAAGCGGGCTCTGACAAACGGAAACCTAGAAATCAGGAAATCTCAAAACGAGGCTCTGCCGCTAGAAAAGTTTGGCGGTCTCTGACGGAAGTGATATTACATCAACCTCGTTGTGCGTCACAGGACTACGGTGAATAAGCGCAAAAAATACATAACAGGTTTAACCAGTGAGCCAGATGCATTGTGACTTATTTTACGACCTCATCATACAGGGGCAGTCTGCAATTCCATAGTTATCCATAGATATGCTGTCTGAACCTCGACTTAAAGTATAGAAAGACGGTGTTGTTAACGTTTAAAATTACAATTCATTTATAAATATCATTTTCTTATGAAACAATGAACTGAAATTCAGTTTAACTAGAATTGTTTGAAGTGTCGATTTACACTTTCACACGAGAACATTCGGATCGGCTGAAAAGTAGGTCAGTGTCTGAATAGGTTAATGAGACTTATGTTTTGGTGTGCCTTACAAGCATTGTCACTGGTTTTAACAGTGCTTTTACACTATTCATTCTAACCTATGGGCAAAGCAACACTATCTCATCTTGCAGAGAAGACTGCGTTCCTCATGGCTCTGACAAGTGCCTCAAGGATACCAGTGCTACATGCATAGGATGTTAGGTGCCTCAAGGATGCCAGTGCTACATGCATAGGATGTTAGGTCAATTACATTGAAACCCCCAATAGTAGTGATCTGGATGGAGTATACCCGTACCGCCTAATTTTCAGACAAAGAAAATCTCATACTGTGTAATTAGCTCAGAGAGAGACCATCTACAGAGTGCAGTCACTGAAGCATATCGCTTCTCAGGGAGAGTCTAACTGATACGACGGGGGTGCTGGAGTAGAGGCATGTGATGATTATAACAACACTCAGTGCAGTGAGATGCTGTTATACCTTCACAGCTTAAAAGATAAATACTCGAGTAGAGAACTTCCTACCGTTATTGTTCCTATTGAGTTTTGCAATACAACATATGCTTATAGTCGAAACAGAAACAAATACACTTGAGAAGTTTAGTTTGCACTGAGACAGATATATTTCTATATATAAATAAATGGTTCCGACACACTGTCAGTCATTGCTCAAGATGGCAAACGCGGCAGTAGCTGTATCATTCCTACCTCATCAATGTGGCGACAACTTCAAGTGTAGACTTATGGAGCGTGCATCAAGCGAAACAACACCTATCCCTCAGATCTACGACGACGAGCTATCTACCCTGAGGAAGAATGCAGTACCAGACGAGCACCTCCAGTATTCCCCTACCTTCGATGTAGTGAGGTCAGTGATGTACCGCCAGCATCTGAAGAAGATCCCTGGTATTCCAAAGACAACATCTGCCATCCAGCTGCAAGACGAATGGACCCGTACAGATGCAGAGAAGCCTTTCCTGATTGTGGACCATGGAGATACAGACAAGATCCTGATCTTCGCGATGGAAGGCTCCGTGGAGGAAGATACAGCATCTTGGACTCACCACCCGGTACAAGGAAGATGCTGAATTCAGACAGCTTGCCCAGAGAGCAAAAACTCTTCCACTGACACCATTGGACCAAGTGGACAACGTCTGGCTGAACTCCATGGCTGTTGCACCCTTCGACTATATAACACCACCTCCTTCATGGACTACGTCACCACCACCTGGTTAGAAGGCTGCTGGGACAAGCTCACTTGGAATCACTTCGCCAATGACGGATACAGAACAAACAACAATCTCGAAGGCTGGCATTTCAAGTTGAACTCTCTGACATCTTGCCACCCCAACATCTTGGACTTTGTAGCCATGATCAAGCACGAGCAATCCAAGACTGAGGGTCGACTTGCACAACAACGTCATCAGCGAGAACCCAGAAGGAAGAAGTATGTGGCTGTAGACATCAAGATCCGAAGGGCGAAGGACAAGCTGATCAGTCAAGAGTTGGGTGTGATGGAATTTGTGCACAATATGGCTCACCTTCTACGTGACCTCAAGTGATCTTGTTTCTGAATGTGAACAACTCACATCTTCTTGTGTTGCTTGAAATATGGAAATGTATCTTAACTATTAAACTGTTGACAGATTATTACAGGTAATTTATTATTAAAATTGTTGATATATACTTTGATATATATAATTTGTCTTGTGTTATTTATTATTTATTTATTATTTGACATGTGATACACCCCCCTCATGTCTCAAGTTGGACTCTTCCATTCCCATACTGCCTAAAATCTGTTAATCTGTTGATCAATCAACCGTGAAAATCCCATACCAACTGATTACTTACCTGTACCTTATCTAAAAAGTTTAGACAGTATGGGAGGACACCATCTGGACAGAAATTTCACCTTGATTAGAGAACATGCTTGCACAATAAGCCTAAACATGTTGCTCTTTTGATAAGAAATACCAGGAAGGCGAGATAACAGCCATCACTGAGGCTGATTTAACAAAAAGATTGGATTTCAGATTGATTATTGTGTTCCTTGAAAACTTCATTGCTGCAAGTACCTTTAACATAATCCGAACTCCCTGTCCACCATATCATTAAGAAAGAAAGATTCTTGGGTGTTGTCACTAAAACCAAACTTGGTCTACTTGTCATTTCAGTAAACATGTAGAATGGTGAATAGTATAGTTTGGGTTACTTTTTAGGTGTCAGAGGTAGTTTTCTAGGAATTATATTGTTGATAATACTTGAAGTTATGGGTTCTTATTGGAACTTCTAATAACATAATAAACTGATGTGTCGTAGTAGTACTGTGACACTTAACCAGTTACTTACTGGTCCTTTATATATGTTGTTTCATTCAACTTCTGCACCCATTTCCAAATTTGTACATACTACACACATGTCTGCATCATATGAACTGTCTTCTGACCTGTTTGTTGTGAGATGCTTAACACGCTGACTGCCATCACCAAGAATGCCAAGAGATGTTTGTTTCTTGTGCCTATTTTGCCAACCTGAGAAACTTGTTTCAAAATACCACACAAGAGGCTACAAGATAACTCATAACGGCAAATTCAACAAGAATTTATGCTACAGAGTGTTACTCGTGAGAGGCACACACGTTCTGGAAAACTATACTTTCAATGTAATAATGATTATTTTATGTATCACATTTTGCAAATGAAGAATCAAATAAGTGGCATAGATGATAATGCCTAAAAGAAAGAAAATTCTACTTAAATACATATTATCATCTAGACTGTGACATAGTGGGGGAACAAGAGATGACTGCTGTCACACATAATCGTGTCACACAGTTTCTGTAATGGTACCAAAACTATGACTGTGAAAAAGATTTCATCAAATGTATCAGTCTGATATCTTCTTGTGGTCATGGTGAGCACACACACCTTTGAGATTACCAGTGACAACAATAGGCAGCTGGCCACAAATATGTGCAGCAAAGTCAGGCTCACCAGTGACGATGTCTGTGTGTTACTGTAATTCAGATGCAGAGGGTTAGGTACAAAAGTGCAGTAACTAGGACATCAATACTTCTGTGACAAATACAATATAACAAGCATTGTCACTAAGTTGAAATAATCCCCAGCTGCAACTTATCAATTCAAACTTAAAAAGTAATTAAATTGGATGAAGTAATTAAATTAGATGAACTCGACTAGTGAACCTCTCTCCACATCTTGCTCTGTAGTTGTTCAAGTGCACAAATATTTTCAAGACTTATTTTGACCTTGACATTAATCTCTTAGTGTATGAAATATGCAAAATTAGTAATAAAGAAATAGCTTATTGAAAAACATTCAAGCAGCGGCCTGGAGGCCCAGCTCTGATTGTTACTGTATTGGGCCAGCAGTTCCACACAAATATCTGCAGGCCCTTGTGTGTGGCCTTCAGTATACATTCAGTCTTTTTTTTTTCAAGTGGAATATTTTCCTTATTTCTTTGTGCTAAAAACAGTTTCACTTCTTGGTATTTCAGCGCTTTGCACATAGGAATGTCAAAACCAGTTCCTAACAAATAAAAACGTCTCCCTATGTCACAGACTTCACTAACTGATTTGGTAGGAACAGTGTGAAACTGTATAGACTGTAGTCTATTTTAGTTCTTATTGATTTGACCTTAACATAATGGACATTCACAGCAGACTCGGATGGTCAACTGGCAAATCAAAGTATTGCAAACACTGCATTCAAGGGTAGATTGGAAAGTCTCTAATGCAAATCTAGCAAACTGTTTTTGAGGTATCTTGCTGATAAGCTGATAACATGCAGCTTAATATGCTGAAATCTTCAGTGTGTTACCGTGACCTTGAAAATAATGTGAAGGTCACCAAAATCAACTGGGCCAAGTGGATTCCCAAGATGAAGCTTGGTGTTGAAAAAGATCTAGTGAATGGTTCTGAGATATCTCGCTGACAAGGGTAAATAAAGGTCATGGTCAAGAAATCTCACTGGGACCTGTCTTTTACTGTGATGAACCTAGGTACAAAACATGAAAAGAATCTTATCACTAGTTCTTAGATATTCCAATTCATACGAACGGACGTACCGTAGGGGATAATGAATCAAACAGTCTTTCAGTGAAATGAAGATCTTTAATTGTAAATGATGCATAAGAACTCTGGGTGAATCAAATGGGATGGATCCTCAATCCTTATGTCTCATATTTGTGCACTGAAGTTGTGTAATGGCGTAATAAATGTCTTTCCTTATACCATTCACTAATGACAGCATATGCGACATGTATTCTCAACGACAATACAAACATGAAAATGAAAATAACAAAGGTTAAGCACAATATTTGTGAGATACAAACTAGTTATAAATTAAACAAAGGCATAAATAGTAAAAGCTTCATAAACAAACTTGAAAGACATATTTTACACAGAAGCACTGTTGCTCATCACAGAAACATTGTGTCAGTCAGGAAGCCCAAGTCCAGTATGATGTGTTTAGGAAAGTTTCAGAATACAAATGCACAATTAGAATTACCGTTTTCAGAAATGTGGACACATTGTACTGTTTCCATATTAACTCCATATGTTGTCAGATGAGTAAGGACAATATTTTCTAATCTGGGGGTAATAAGTTCGAAAGTAATACAAATGGCAAAATGGTGACATCCATCCCTCAAACCTTTACTCAAAATCACCTACATTTCTTGGCACAGATGTGACAATTAATGCTAATTAAATAATGTAAACTTCATACAATGAGAAATGACAGCACTGTGTTTGAATGCTTCATGGTATCAACAGGTTTCATTGTCACTGACCATCTGCAACTACTCAACAATATATGCATTGTATAATCAAGAAAATGATTGAAATTTGTGAAACGAATGCAGTTCTTATGTTCATTTAGCAAACACATCATGACAATTTTTTGCATTCATACATGAAAAGACTAGATACAAAACAAAAACTGTACACTATCTACATATTATATTACATTTCACATGTGCACATCTGAACAATATTAGTACATACATGCTTCAGTGACAAGTTCAAAGGCAACCATGACAAACTTTTATCACAATTATATTTTATCACAATATTATTACATAGATGATGACACTTCTCAAACAGGTTTAAACAAGTTTTGTAACATAATTCTGTTGGCAAAAAAGATTCATTAATACATGTCTGAATAACATGACAATATAAATGCTGAAAATTGCTTTATCATAATGGTGTTATACTATAACATCACTGAATGTTCAGATTCTTTTCTCTGCAAAACTCTGCTTTACAATATTTACATGGTAGAATGAAATCAGGAACAATTACATGTATTGTTTGGTAAACTTACCACTGGATTATGGTAGCCTTATTCCTCTAGTTACACAGATACATACAGAAAATCAAATGAAATTTTGAACACATACCTATCCTATCCCCGAGTTATCTCCCCTAATCCTGACTTCATCATACTGTTTAAATACAACCCTTCATTATTTTTCTTTAAAAAAAACCCCAAATACATATGATCTCTTCTAAGGAGGAATTACGGCGAGGCCATTGGGTGGGAACTACATCGCATAATCCAGAGGTAAGTTTACTAACAATTACTAACAATACTTGTCACTGTTCCTAATTATAATGTAAACATTCCCTCTGGATTATGGTGGCCTGAATCCCACAGGGTCTTCTTGTTCACCAAGCAGCTTAGGGGCATTAACAGTTATGCACCTAATCGCCAGCACTAGCCTGCTCAGCCACACTGACTTCCACAGTTATTCTTGTTTGACTGCAAATACTGTCCGTTCCTATGAGATATGGCCGCCAAGCTGAAGGATTAGTTCACCTAACTTGCCCGCTGAGAGCAGTTCACTATGCCACTGACAGACATTAATTTTTATTTGTTGTAACATCGCTCCAAGTGAACTCTGTTCACTATATACATGTATATAATGTTGTAATTTGGTATAGAGCATTCACTCACCGTAGCAAAAGCACAGGCTGACTTGCATTTCATTCCAAATGGTAGAGGAGGTCAGTACTTGGTATTTAAGGGCAGCAGGATAGTCATATTGTCGACAACAGACAGATTGCTATTAACAAGTTCATCATTAGTTTCATGGATGTGGTTCATCAACAATCGAGGTCGATTCCTTCCATTTACCAAGAAGAATTATCCCATACATAACACTATAAACTTTTCACAATATACTTTCTACTTCTAGTATATTTTAAGTGTCCTTGGTAAATCCTTTTGTATATCTATAATTTGTACATCTATCATTGCATGATACTTTCCATGTTTGCCGGAATTCATTTTTCAAATTATATTTGCTTATTAGAGGTCTATGACTGAACAACACTGATCTAGGCATCACTGAGAAGATCCCAACCTTTAACAGAATCAGACCTGCACTCTACCGATCCAGAGCCAAGAACATCTCTTCCCCATCAGCGATCAGCATTTGACCTCCCAGACTCCTACACCAAGACAACATCTGGGGAGGACATCCTGCTTGCATCTGATGGCAACAACGACAAAGTCCTTATCTTCGCCATGGATGAGAACCTGCGGCTACTATCAGAAGCAGATCTGTGGTTTTGTGATGGCACATTTGACAAGTGTCCATCGATTTTTGGACAAATATATACCATTCATGCCTTTATCAAAGACGAGCCCATTAGTTTATGGACTTCTACCAAATAAGAAGCAAACAACTTATAACCGCTTCTTAGGATTGATAAGAAGAACTGAAGCCACATCAAGGACAATCAACTTAAGTCCCTGTCAGGTCTTCAGTGCAGCCCAGAATGTGTTCAACACCATATTTCATGAGACACAAATGAGGGACTGCATGTTCCGTTACACCCAAGTAGCCTGGAAGAAGGTATAGAAAGTTGGTTTGACTTGTGCTTACATGGCCCTTCCCCTGGTTCCTGTTGATGACATCACTGTCATCTGGTTCCATGTTCTGAGGATGCTCTGCCAGGTCAAGCAGTTGACAGCTTCAGCAACTAATCACATCCTACCGGGTGGAAGCAGACCATGGGAGGGCAACATGGAACCATTACAACACAGAAGGGCTACGTACGACAAACCACATTCAGGACATGCACAGAACTGTGACTAAACATCAATGGTGAACAAATATCACTGGGCACAAATTAAAGTGCACCTTTTGTTGTAAGGGATTATCTTGCACGGGTGAAATGGGACCTTAGAACAAAAGGTGCTGGGTACTTGAGAATAACCCAAGGATGGTAGCCCTTAGAAGATAATACCCCCTATACCACCAGATGATAGCTGATGACTCCACCTAATAAGATTAACTATGACTAAGTCATAGAAAAATATAAGTCCAGATATCTCCAGATTAGGACAGCAGTAGTGAGGGAATATATTCAGAGTATTGGTGAGTCTCCTAAGTTGTCTTCAGAATATAGTTGACAAACTAGATAATAAATAGTTCTAACATTAAAATCCTCATATTACTTTTAGTCTCTGACGACTAAACCGGAATAGTATATCTAACTGAATTATCCAATATTTCAAGTAATCTCCATGAATCTATGACGTCACTTTAGGTCTAATGACATCACTTCCGTTATTATGATGACGCGTCTGGTTATGACGCCACTTGTGTTCCTGACTTCACTCTCTAATTTAGTTAATTCAAATTCTAGGTCATTTCTAGGTCAGTTATGGCGTCCCTTCTGGTATCATGACTTCACTTCTGGTTTATGATGTCACTGTACTAAATACAAGTAATATATATAGTTCCTAAAAGTCACATATATTCTAGGAGGCACAAAACATAAATCATATCAAACTACTCATATCAACATTTAATTACCTTAAATCAATCTTAAGTAAGTACATGTAGTTTTGATTTTCTCACTTGATGAAAACAAACCATAATGGGTTCTCAAACTGACTTTAAGCTGTGTTGCCATGATTTAAAAAATGGCAGCACCCTGTTGCAAGGATCCTCTAGTATGAGACAAAATGCTATTTAGGTTTGCTTTCACCAAGTTACTGAATCTAAACTACTTTCTACTAGTAGTAAAATATGTATTTGCATGATGGACAATAGGATTTTGCATGGCACAGCCAATAACATAACAATTTCACTCTTGGAATATTATTGTCACTTCAACAACAACCTTGCTTCCAAGAAAGAAATCCTTATGTTACAAGTTGTGTCACCCAAAATCCTTTTGCGTGACAAATAGCTAAACCAATGTCAAGCAATAATACGATTGAATACTAAGATCGAATGCGATTGTAACTGACCAATTTAGCGAAGGAATGAAGATGTGATTGAAAAAAAATTTCACTGATTCTCTGCACACCTTGCATTTTGGACCATACAGAAAACTTATGAAGGGTTGTAGGTAACCAATACGATGATGTCAGGGTCAGGGGAGGTAACCCAGGGATAGGATAGGCATAAGACTGAATAGCTACGACTTAGTGTTTAAAATTTCATTTGATTTTCTGTATGTATCTATGAAACCACCATAATCCAGAGTAAATGTTGACATTATAATTTTTTTTATGTCATTATAAACACATATTTCAACAACTAAAAGTAATATCGCTTCACAAATACACACTACCTATGTGGGCTTGGACTAAAACATGTTATGATAATGTTTTTTTCCAAATTGGGTTATTTGTTGTGATGTATCTTGATTTCAAGAAGTTGATATTAGGCTAGGTTATTTGTTGTGATGTATCTTGATTTCAAGAAGTTGATATTAGGCCAAACATAACTTTCCAGCAATAGCCACTTTAGAATTATATGTATGTCCCAAGATATTTCACTGCTTTAGTGACTATATAGGACAAATCTTTCCACAGCAGTTGTTGGAATTCCTTATAGTGTAAATGTGTGTCCCATGAGAGTAGTACATCTACATCAGCTGTGGGTGGTGTCAATGTGTGTCTAATGAGAGTAGTACATCTACATCAGCTGTGGGTAGTGTCAATGTGTGTCTAATGAGAGTAGTACATCTACATCAGCTGTGGGTGGTGTCAATGTGTGTCTAATGAGAGTAGTACATCTACATCAGCTGTGGGTAGTGTCAATGTGTGTCTAATGAGAGTAGTACATCCACAGCAGCTGTGGGTGGTGTCAATGTGTGTCCCTTGAGAGTAGTACATCCACAGCAGCTGTGGGTAGTGTCAATGTGTGTCTAATGAGAGTAGTACATCTACATCAGCTGTGGGTAGTGTCAATGTGTGTCTAATGAGAGTAGTACATCCACAGCAACTGTGGGTGGTGTCAATGTGTGTCCCTTGAGAGTAGTACATCCACAGCAGCTGTAGGGCAGTGTACATGTTTGTCCCATGTGACTAGATTCCCCTTCTAAAAACATTCTGTAATGACATACAGAAGCTACAGAAGAAGCAAAACACAAAAAAAAACATTCTGCCAAACTAAGGACAAATTAAACTTTTGTCTTTTTCAAAGTAGTTCCACTATCAGGAAGTCAAAAGCACAATCCACTACATGCCTGGAGGAAGTAAAGTCATGTCACATATGTAGTACAACTTTAAAACTGAATGTCATGACACTGCATCTACCTAAGAATTGTCCTTGCACTTCCAGGTCAATAAATGCTACACACAAAGATGAGTACTACATTTTAATTAAATCATGTATATTCAAAGTTGGCTGAAAGTCGGTACAAAAGGAAAGTATGATATCTGACTTGAAATAATGATAATATGGACTGTTCAATGTAAAATTGTAATATTATCCAAAAGAAATATTCATCTCTTATTATATGGTTATAATTATAAAGTTTCACTATGTTTGGGAAAGCAAAGCAAACTATGACATTCAGTGTTGTAAAAGATTACCAAGGTTCAATTCAGATGAAAGTACTTAATCAGTGTTAAGAATACTAAAAGCACTGTCAGTTAACAAATCTTCAACTTAATAATTCAGATATTCAGAAAAGCTTTCTTGTATCTCTGTGGACCATGTTGTTTCTCTTTCCAAAATTCTGCAGAATTTTGTTTTTCACATACTGGCACATGCAAATCCAACTGCCTTGCTATTCATGTCCATCAGATTCCCAGACATTAATTGTATGTAGAAATGGGTTAAAGATTGAAGGGGTTTTTTTTCAATGTTGTAAGAAACATTATTAGCAACTTATCTTGAATGGTATCGCATTGATGGCTCAGTTCTTTGGGCTGTTTTAAAGGAAGAGATGAAAGTAAACAGACAGAAATGACAGGTGTCTTATCACTGACCTTGTGATGTAATATATTAATGTACACTTGCCTATTAAGCTTGCTATACAGTGCACTCTGTTCAACTCAGACTCCATCTTTCTCAGATTGCTGTATAAACTGGACTGAACTTATGGTCTGAGTCTTCAGGCATTAATATAAAAAATTTCTGTGTAACTCGGACTGTTGTCTAATTTGGACTTTTTAGTCAGTCCCAAACTGGTCCCGAATTAGGCAGAGTGCACTGTATTTAGGTATATTTCGTAAGCATACTTGATTGGCCTAGAAGCGGTCACATGACTGTTGACAGAAAAGCATACTGACTGCAACCCAGGACCAACCAAAACTGATACTGCCTTAAGTTACTATGACGTCAAGCTTAATGTCATTCCTTTGTCCTTTGCTTAATGTCATTCCTAAAAAAAATACAGATTGCAGTATTGTTGAGCAAATCAATTTTCCTAAATAATATATAGCCAATTTCCAAAAGAAATTACTTAAAAGTGATTGAAAGTGCTGAAATCACATGCTCTATAATCAACTTCCAAAATAAACCTATTGCATGTCTTAACTAGCCGATCTGTGGACTTATTTGCTGTGCTTGATTATCTTTGAATGCACAATACCATTTAGAAGGTGGTCAAATGGTAATGGGTTATACATGCATTTAGGATTTCAGTTTTCCTAGTAAGTAACAAATTCCAGGTCTGTTTGGGTTGTTATATGGTCCCATATCCTCAGGGTCTGTCCCTAATCTCCAGCAATGCCAGCGATCAAACCCACGTTAGATCACACTGTCTTTGTGTGCTGGTAATCAGATGCCTGACACTGAGAGTGTGGGTTTAAGTCCTGAATTGGACTCAATCCCCCATAGTACTAGAATCTGTATTTTACTGGGAAAGTGAAATTCCAAATATGACACGTGATATTTAGTTACTACATACACATATACTGTTTTTGCCTTTTTATATTAATCACTCTTACCTCTGACAAAAAAAAATAATATTGCATAGTTTGTGAAAATTGTTATGACCAACATCTTATTTTAGTACCATAAACCTCCTACTGCCCTCAGTCCTATTTTGCACAATATCTGTGTGTCTGGGATAAACCCTTTGAGTATACAACTGAAACAGTTTTCAATAATGTTTCTAATAAGGCATAACTTGTGGACAAGATAATCAAATAGATAAGCAAACAGAAAAGGGCCAAAATTTGACTAATAAGTCTGAGGCAGAAAAAGGAAGACGTTTTGATCATTGAAACTGCACAGCACGTCAAACACACATCCTCAATATCTCAAGAGTATATGTTCCGATACACCTCCACTATACCCTGGATGCATCTATGGCTCGGACCGATGAATTCATTACCTCACTTGGCTAGCAGCTAGCTTTTAATCCAATCAGGTGTCTCAGCTTGGAAGTTTGGCGTACCAATCACAACTCACTTTTGCTTTTTAAATTATCTAACCAATTAAACCTGGCAACACAAATGATGCAGAGGTACTCTGAAAGACGAAGAAGGAGTTCTTGTATATTTTTTAAAATGTTTCAGACCTGTCAATTTGTCTGTATGATTTCCTTAAAATCGCACCACAAACAACTATATTTTATCTATCTGCAGCTGCTATCTTTCTTGACAAGCTCGGTTGTAGCGGCAGTTTAGCCGATTGGCTACTGTGAGAATGTGGGGCCAGCAAAGGGAGGTAACAAAATTGTTGGGCTGAGTCATAGATGCATCCAGGATACAGTAGAGATTTATCAGAACGTATACCCTGGAGACATCAAGGATTGTCAAACACAGGGAACTTGTTTTAACCATATTTTTGTAGGGACAATTTGTTATTTATTATGATATGTAACACACAAATTTAGCAAGTATTTTTTGGTCCACCATTTGTGGTTAACCACTTAAAGTATTTATGTCTGTAAAGTTTCTTTAACATCTGTAAATGCACAGCTGAAACATGTTAAATATATATATTTGATCAAGGATTATTTTTGTAAATTGAACTTTCAAAGAAAACGTGAAGAAACATGCCCTGTGTAAGTATGTCTACATATATACACAGATTCCAAACTGAGGGAAAGGTCTCCAATACAACTCTGTGTTCAACTGTTCCACCTGGGTCGAATGCTGACACTTCTCCAGTTCCTCTTACACTGTCTCCCACTAATGACTGTAAAAGTCCAGGTTAGCCACAAAAGTTATGTTGAAGGTAGGCCTGCTTATCTTAGCACCGACTGGCTGGTTCAGTATTCCTACAACTACCAGTCAATCAACTTGTCTCATAGGTGGTAAGAAGAGCAGCATCTACAGGCTCCATGCAGGAAGGACAAGTAAATGACCGCATTAACCAGTCATCAATACACTCTTTGTGATATGTATGCATACATGGCAAAAATCGCAACATGTCTCCCAGTAGAAAATCTCCCATGCATATCACACATCTGCAAAAGAGGCAAAGTAAAATTAAGAATGGAAATTGCCATTAAAATATTTTCACCATACATCATATTTTCCTATGATATCCAGACCGCCACCACATATACCAAATCAAGTCAGTGTCTAATGCAAGCAAGAGACATTTAGCACTGTAATTCAAATGGATTGATGAATTTGAAAGTTAGTCAAAACAAGCATATCAGTTTATCACTGTTTACGTTGCCTACATTAAATACTGCTTACCTGTACATGAAAAATTGTTTCAGTATTACAATATCAAAATAATACTCATAGATGTTATAAAATGGTAACATGTTAAACAAGAAAATAGTTTTCTGATGGAAATTGTAATTTTGCGACAAATTCTATATTATCCAATCTCAATTCTGTATTATCCAATCTCAATTCTATATTATCCAGTCTAACAAAATGCATTTCACTATCCTTCCATCATCTTGTTATGGAAACTCTTCTAGAACAAATTTTCCAACTTCAAAATACATCTCATCCTAACACATCCGACTCCTCACCTTTGTCAACATCTTAAACAAACCGATCACCACTGAAATTCTGTGTGACGTGATCATGTAACATTCACTGTAAGCATGATGCATGAGTGACTGGATACAGGATGTGTGTGAAAACATAAAACATTACAAATGATTCAAACTTATGCAACTCTCACCATGGTTGCATAGTGTGGCCTCACTACAGAAGACCTTATTCTTTTGGAAGCTGGTTCTAAACCATGATTAAATCCAAAGATTACAATAAAGCCTAGAGAGTTGAAAATAATACCTCAAGCAAAGATCATTTGCATTACCAAGTCAGAGATATGATCTTAGGTAACTCACATATAATGCTAATTTATTGAATGACCCTGTAGCTTTGAACTAGGCAAAGCCTATTCAGTCGTGACAACCGTGAAAGAGGTGGCGAGTCCTGCCTTCCTCCTTGGCATATCTTTTCACTTTTCATCAAAGTGAGCAAGAAGAAGAAACGAATGAAAAGTTTGTTTGTTGTATTATCAATACTGGAGAATGCTGGTATCCTGATCAGTGGTGTCTACCTGCTGTCATTTGCTGTTTGCTTAACTGCTGCCCTCTGTTGGGCTAATCCACAAGACAATAAGAGCAAATAAAGAAACTTGGGTCCAGCAACAGCGGAAATCATGGCACCTTGGGTGAGAACAGCATAGATCTGATAGCTTCCCAATAGCTACCCTTCAACTTTCTTGCAGAAACAAATGTTGAATATATTCATCATTTCATAAGAAAGGACAGGTTTTGATTTGTTCAACAGTCCTCAGCCATTTATCACTGTGGAGAGTTTTAGTTTAATTGGTAAGAGGCATTTTACAAATATAGACTGCTGGATATGTGCAATACCCAAAGAAGCATGTCTCAAGACAGGAGTGACTGGTTTAAGTGTATATTTATGTTTCACTAGTCTTAGTGTAGAAGGCTTGTCTTCTGCTGTACTTGGGGGAATAGACCTGCTGGAGACTATGCATAAGACTATACAAAATACTGATCCCACATCTGTGCATCTTGTATGGGAGGATATATCCATCTGCAACAGACAGTCACAATGAGTCCAAGGTCTGGTATTCCAAGTCCAAAGACAACTTTCTGTACATGCCAGACTGTCCAGTGTTGCTTGTTACTACCTATATGGGTAGGAAGATTCTGTGTAATAAATGCTAATATCTTTTTGATATTTGCACAGTGAAGAATTTACTGATTCTCAACATAGATTGGTCGATCGAGTGTGTGTGTGAGTAAGTGTGTGTGTGTATGTCTCTCTCTCTCACTTTAATGCCATGAAGCCTGAGCCTATGAATTAAACTGATGAAACCAGAACCAGTATTTACTATTTTCCCCACAAATTCAATGATTCACCATGAATTGTAACATTTCAGGATATGTGAAAATTTGTGCAATTGTGAAAATTTTCTGCTTCAATTCATGATGCTATACATTTAAGTTACAATACAAGGTTACATGAAATTGTGGGATCTGGCTGAACTTGCATGAATACTGTAAAGAATTCACTACAATTTACAAAAATCAACTACAAATATTGCACTAGGAATCAGTCACGAATCAGTGCACCAAATGCATGTACAAATCAGGAACAAATACATAAATTCACATCTATTCTTGACAATTTGTGGGAGAAGGCTGTCACCCTTATTTGGGTGTCAGGTCTTGGATGTTCAACATAGAGCAGCTGTTATATTGGCTCTGAAGTGTCAACACCAGCTGCTGATTAAAAGAAGACTGCTTCAAAGAAGGAGGAGAAGAGCACCAATGTGGTAGTGTAGACCGTTGCTGAAACCATCCAGTTTGATGTGGCTACAGTGACAGTGGTATGATATACAGAAGTCTGTCAGGCCATCATACAGCAGGTATGAAGTCATGCCACGGCCAAGGATCCAGGAGGGACGGTCTCCAACAATGACAATTTGATAAACCAACCCAGATTTTTGCAAAGTCAAATGCTTCATCAGCATCAGTCAGGTGGCATGAGACTTCATACAATTAATCATGCAATTCTCAATAACAATCCCTTAACAATGCAGGAACTGCATGCCCAGTTTCATTATATAGATGAAGAACCCCAGGGAATTCCAAACACCTTCACCTGAAAGTGCATTTTTGGAATCTGACAATGGTCTTGATGAGTGCATATGTAAAAGTAAACATCATGAAGTCTCCAACAAATGATGGCACACCTCGTACAATGGACAACTAAGTGGAAACTAGACATATTAAAGATATGGGCATTTTTACATGGTATTACCATTAAATGAGATCAGAGAGTAGAAGCCAGATGTAACTAATTTGGAACTTAGATATGCTATCACATGCTTCATTAGCAATATGATCACACTTACAGCTTCTGTTTCGGATCCTATTTGCTAAGACCTATTGGCAGGTCTTGAAGAAATCTTCCCAAAGGCAGAGCTGCAGGACCCCTGGGCAATGTAGGGTAGTGACAGTATTCATGAAGTGAGCAAGAGAACCTTTCATGTAATATGATGATTATCTTATCAGACAAACTGATAGGGTAGATAAGTGGCAGAGATAGTGTAAACAATATGATATGATAAACATGTGCCAGCAAGGAAGAAATGGGTAAACTTTTTACACTGTTCTCTTTATCAAATTCTGGCATAGAGATAGGCACAGGTCGAAGGAACTAAAAGTTGCAAAGAAGTTCAATGACATGATCCAGAGAGAAAAAAACAATGAAGGGTATAGGGGATGTCAGGTGAATAGTTGAGAATGCAATTTCAGAGGTGCAAGACATCTTTTAAGGTAGTGACATTCACAATGGTGATGAGAGATGTATTTGGGTGAGGTATTTTATAAGATGGAATCTTTGCCCTAAAATCATTTCCACGCAAGGATTGAAGAAGAATGAAATATACAGTGTGAGATAGGGAAACAAAAAAAATTGCTGTCCATTCATCCATATCACAACAAGCAGACACATCACCACATTTGATAGAAAAGGTAACAAGTTTCGACTGTACCAAACTTGGCAATAATTGACTTCAATATGACTGTGGGAAAATCATTATAAACAGTCAAATGTAGTACTTACATTAAAGTCAATTACTATTACTTTTTGATTTTCTTTTACTGTATCTAAAGGCAACAGATGTGCTAAGGTTTCCAAAGGAATTAATGGCCAAGAAGGTTATATTTTGGACAATACATTGTCATACACATGTACTAAATAACACTGGTTCAGTGAGTATGAACAGCATTATTCAACAATGTCCAGATCATAATCTTTTTTAAAAAGAACACAGGTAAGGTGAAGGATGTGATGAATTCATGTGAGAAAATTTCCTTGTAACATCTTGTAACATAATAAATATTCACTTCATACTATTACTGTCATAAAATAATAGCATCTAAAAAAGTACTACTCAAAGCATCAACATCAACATCAAAAAGGTTTGAAGAAATAACATACTTCCTATCTTCCCCAACTTGACTACCCCACACACAGGGTATGTCTTTCAAGTGTGCCTTGTCTATTGTTTACAATCATTATTGCCAATGTATTACATCAAAATTGTATATGACATAACTGTTCTGCTGCAGAGAGATCATGGTAAAAGTATGAACATAAAATTCAACAGCGCTGTTATCAGTTTTATGTGTACTACAGATATGACAGAACTAGTAATTACAAATCCTACAAAATCATTGTGATTATAATGCATTCACTTGTATTCACTGACCATACTATTATTTTGCGTGATCACTGCGTACCAGGATTTTATGTGATGCTCAAATGTGTGTCCAGTAGGCACAAAAGTGGAGAGTGGACACAGAAAAAACATTCACAGCATCCATTGTTCAAGAGAACAATTACTGATATTATTAGAGATTATAAGTAAACGTAACTCTGGATTGTGGTTGCTAGTTACCTGTGGGTACCACAGAGACATACAGAAATGAAAGAGAATTTTTTTTTCTAATTAAACTAAGTCATAGCTATTCCTAGTGGTATGCCTATAGAGTGACATGGTTATCTCCCTTAGCTGTAACGTCACAGCATTGTTCCTGAACACCTTCATATTTTTTCAAAACTACCTCTCCTAATATGCATTGCAAGAAGGAAAGGGTGGGACCTAGATCCCATAATCCAGAGGTAAATTTACTAATAATTACTTACAATATCTGTAATTGTTCCTGGTTATGTTGTAACCATTCCTTCTGGATTGTGGTTGCCAGAGTCTCACCTAAGGATAGAGGAGTCCCAGTGAATGAGGAAGAACAGGAATACCACTATACTACTGCAATCAAGAATTCCCTTTCAGGAACTTCTTGCTCAATATTCCCACCACCATGATTCAAGTGAATGTTAACTTGTTATCAGATTACTAGGAGAGGAAGTTATAGAGAAGAAGGATTTTGTATATTTGGAGAGTCTATTATCATTCTCTGAATTAGTTCCAATAACAACATTATTCTCCGTATAAGTTTATATCACTTTATCAGTTTATATTACATCACTGACTTATGACATCACTTCCGGTTAATCAACATTCATTCCTGATCATCTATGTTCATCTATCATATCTGATCTCATGATGCAACTTCCGGATTATGACGTCATTACCATCTATGACATCACTTACGGTTATGGCGCCATGTCCCATATAAGACATCACTTCCTGAATGTTACAGTAAACTCCTTTGACTTGATGAACCTCCTCAATAAATCTAGTGATACTCTCCAAATCATTGTGACCTATGATCCCATCACCTTTTGAGGATAAACCAATATTCTGCTAAGCTGGTGTCAGTTGTTAGTTTAAGAGAAGTAACATAACCCTCACCAGTCTAAAGTCCAGTGTTGAATTTCTTGAGAATACCCTTGATGGGGTTCACTTCTGATTCTCCCTGCATTTCCCCTTTCTTTGTCCCTAAAAGAACCCCCAGACTCCCTTGAATCTATCCCCCTGATGGTATAATATCTATGAGAGTTGAGAAATTGAAATAGACATAGACATGGACAATACTTTATTACCTTAAAAGGAATTTGTTTTGTATCACAAAGCTAGAGGGAAAAAAATAATAAATGAATAAAGATGATAACAAGAAATCAACAACATTTACTACACAGGGCATCAGAGTTGGTATTCCACATTAGCCTGCTATCAATAAATGTTCCAAAGTACTTCTATTCCATTACTATCTCACTAATGAACAAAGGTGATACTTTTGGGGAGTTATTTCTGAAGTTAATACTCAGTTCTTTTTTCTTTTTCACATTTAAAAGAAAATGATTCTCTATACACGTTGATGTGAAATATTTTACATTATCTCTGTACTGTCGCTCTGATACGTAATCATACATCTGAGCAACAATGGCTGCATCATCAACAAACTCCATCCATAGAGTTTTTTATGTGAATTCATTTCCATAGTTTGCAGTTTCCTTCACATGATGTGTGCTTGCATCGTGTTAAAGGTTGAAAAGAAGTCAACGAATAGTATTCTAATGTCGGACTTGGGGGTCTCAAAATGCTCATATACGATATTGAGAAGAGAGAGTGTGGCGTCAACAACTCCATGCTTGGATCTGTATGCAAACCGTAGGGGCTCAAGCAGATGGTTTACTTCTGTCTTCAGAAACTTCAAAATAATGCACTTGAGACACTTCATAGGAATGGAGGTTAATGCAACTGGATGATAATCATTCAGTTCTTGTGGCTTGCTCTTCATTGCAATAGGTATAATCTCCGACGTTTTCAAAATACTTGGAATGGAGTGATCGTCCCCTGAATGTTGGTACAGGCATGTGAATACTGAAGCCAGCTGTAGTCTCCACTCCTTGAGCACAATACCATCCAGTTTGTCTGGTCCTGCAGCCTTTCTACGCGTGAAGCTCTGTTGGACATCACCTACAGTGATGGTTACGGAAGCATCTGAATGTTCTATGTTTTGGAAAAAGGTCTCTATCTCTTGACTGAGATCATGACAGTCAAATCGAAAATAAAATGAATTCAAATCTTAAGCAAAGATTCTATTGTCTGTTGTAACAATATCCTCACGTTGCTTTGTACTGCCAATCATTGTCTTGATCCTCTGTTGTCATGATCCCCCACCATGCTTGTTTCAGACTGCACTGCTGGAACTGGTATTCCGCCTTTCCTTTGTACTTGGCTTCACATTTACGTGTCTTCAAACTGATTTCTTTCTGTGTCAGCTTAAGATGATTAAAATCATTTTTCATGAAGGCTCCCTTTCTGTCATTTAGCAAGGATTTGAAGTCTTTAGTGACCCATGGCTTACTGTTTGGGAATATTTTGCTAGTTTTTGTAGGTATCACATTTCCACACAAAAGCTTATATAACATATGATAACATCATGCAGATTATCAGGGTTGTCATTATCTACGCTAAATACAGTCCAGTCAGGGCGTTCAAAACAGCCTCTAAGATTTTCAATACTCATTAGTCCATGATTTCACTGTTTCAACTAGAATCCTTACTGTCTTAAGTTTCTGTCTAGACGTTGGTAGGAGAAATACACTATTGTGACCTGATAATCCAATAGGGGCTTCTTGTATAATCTGTTGGTTCTCTGTATATTTCCATAGTACAAACATATTGTTCTTCCTTTCCGAATTTCACATTTGACATATTGTTCATAACTGGGTAGAACTGATTTCAAAATACATCCATTGAAATCGCCAAGCACAATTTCAGCACATCTAGGGAAATAACCTCAAGATTTTGGACATGTTCATGGATAACAGCTGCATCTTTCTTATTGTCCACACTTGGGGGGATATAAACAAGCAGAACAAATACTTGGCCAAATTCACGTGGCAAATAAACTGGTCGCAGAGACACAAAATAACAGTTCGATGTTAACTGAACACAGTTTGTCTCTAACAACAAAGTTCTTACACCACTTCTCATTAATGTACATGCATAATCCTTCTCCAGTTGTTTCCCTCCCAGTATCCTAGATACTTCTATCCAAACAGTTGGGGGAACTGAGGCCTTCAAGACGATGTCAGCCAAGTTTCCGTGAGACACAACACACAACTGTCTCAATATTCAAATAGATATTTCGTCCTGGCGTAAAGTTCATCAAATTTGTTCCTCAGTGATCGAATGTTTGAGAGGATTAAGATTGGTAGAGGCGGTCTTGATTTCCACGCTCGGACCCACGGCAGACTCCCCCTCACCTGCCTCTTTTCTTCGTGGGTTTCTTTTCTGATTTGGAACTAGAATTACATTCCGGGGATAAGCTTACAGCAGATTTCCATTCAGCTGCTGCTCCCTGCACTGCCAGCAGCACATTACGCCCATACTGGAGCCCACGACATCCATATTGGTTGGCCATTATTGAGTCCACTAACAGCCTCCAACTCAACGACACGTAACAGACTAAAATACTTAGTGTCATGTTGTTTTTCATGTGATGAATGGGCTTGGGAGTCCCTTCTAATGGGATCAGGTGGTCAAGCTAACTGACTTGATTAACCCAATATGTCATTGTCCTAATTGTGTAGATCGATGCTCATGTTATGATTACACACAATGCCATTTAGAAAGTGGTCAAATGTAACAACATACTAGTATGTCATATTGCCCTAAGTGTAATCCCAAGTATGACATATGCTACAGATGTTCATGTTGTTGATCAATGGATTGTCTGGTCCAGACTCAATTAATCACAGACCAATACCACAAGCTGAGAGAGGCATGAAACTTAACTTGCTCACTCTGTGGTTGATGCTTGACTTTTTGTGTATAGAATACAGAGCATCCAAACTGCCTATGGGTATAAACTATTGCTAGTAAAGCAGGCTTACCAATATCTGGGTTAACCGCAACTACCAGCAGTTGAAATCCTTGGAGCTGATGATAAGGCAAAGCTGTCACCAACATAAAGTCCCATCCATCCATGGCAGCCAACTCCCTTCTGCATTTTGCATAAGAGAGCTCGAGAAATCTATTTGTCTCCATATATCCGAGATCTTCTCCTTGTTACATAATTCAAAATCATGGAATGACTGCTGTATGGATGATTGTATCTCAGACCATACTAGCTCATAGATGAACATGGTTAGAGTATCAGCTTGATCTTTGAATAGATTTTGATTTAAGACTCCCATTTTTCCACCAAACTAGGAGATTTAGGCAGATTTCATACTTTTAGAGGAACCTAGGAGAGAACAATTTCCTTTTCCCAGCTTGATTGAACATACCTGTGGCAACTTTAACCTTGAAAATTCTCTTCCGCTTTGTAACACGTCTGTACGTGGAACATGCAGAAACATTATGAGGGTGTTCAAGAACAATGTTGTGACATCACAGCTAAGGGAGATAGCACTAGGAATAGCTATGACTTAGTTTATTCAGAAAAGGTTTAATCTCTTTCATTTCTGTATGTCTCTGTGGTACCCACAGGAAACTGGGAACCATAATCCTGAGGGATCATTGATGACAAGATTATATTACTTCATTGTATCCACCAATCATCTATGGCTTTGCTAAGTGTTTCGTTTCTTTGTGAGGATTTACTTGCAATCATTTTGCCCATCAGTCCATATGATGACCATTTTTTCACATAAACCTCATTTTGACTGCAAAGACCCTTAAAACTAATAATTAGGGGTACCAAGGAACCCCAAGTTTGTGATTCGAAGTAAAACCCTGTAGGACAATGTGGGGCAAACATTTGCATCATTAAAATATACCAAACTCTGCAAATTTGGAAAAATATATTTCTGTTATCCCTCTCACATAACAATTTGTCGTTCAAGTGAGGGCATTCTTTCTAACACAAGTTTATTTACTACTAAATTACTTTGTCACTGATTCATCCGTAGAAAACATTTTCATGGATCAGTAGTATCTGCAATCAAATGTTTATTATAAAGGATTTGTTCAATTTCAGAGTAAGCATTAGCTCTCACACTCAGTAAATCTTTATTCTTGCTGGATGTCTGGACTAGTACATTATAAATTACTGCAGTTGATTTGAAGAAACATAAAGTAAGTCTTTTTCTTTTTAATCTATCATTTTGACAACTAACAAACGCATGCATGGGTTTTTCACAACAGTCAAGATGAGTGACCACAATACCCATGTAGCATCGTGTGATATTCCATTGTGATACAGAAAGATGCTAGTAATTTCAAACATATATTTCATGCAACCTTATCAAATATCTGGAGATTCAGTCAGTGGAATTCACCAACCACCTGAATTGCAAAATTCGTACTTTGACAAATGAAAACAGAAATGAGATTAAGAACAGACCATGAACAAACTGAGGGTGTAGTTGAAAAGAAATGTTCAGCTAATATCAGCTTAACCAAAAAGGGTAATAAATCAAAATACACTGAGTGACAATATATATACAGTGGACTCTGTCAATACCGTCACCACTGAGGACCAAATAAAAATGCCGGTTTTGACAAAGTGCCGGTACAGGCAGTTTGCCTCATGATGCTGATGCACACTGGAAGTCGTACTGTCTTGTTAGCATTAACAACATGTTTGAATAAGGAACAAGGCAGTGTCAGAATGCAGTCATTTATGACATATTCAAATAATAACAAGGTTGATCACTGTAAAAAAGTCACTGATCTTCTAAATGTCAGACACTGTCTGTCTGCCAATTCCGTATGTTGATGCTTATGCTTTATGTGTGGGTCGAGGCATTTTATCACAATCTTCTATCAGCTGCACTTATTGTTGAAGTGTCAACTCTTATCTTGCACGTTTTGCAGGCCGAGACATTTTGGCAATACTGATTGCTGCACTACTGACATTATACGATTTTCCTTAAATACCTTCTAATTACTCAATGTATGTGACACGTACCACCAACAAGATACTGATTGACACTTCCGTTTTCTGGACAATATTGGGAAATGTCTTGTTACAGTGTTTACAGTCAAACTGCCCACTATTCATCACTCTATGTAATGTACACGTTACACTCACTAATTAACAAGACACTAATTGACACTTCCCATTTTTGAATAATCTCTGGTAGTAACAGTGAATTGTGTTGTTACATCATTCGGACTGAATTGCTTCAAAGGGTTGCGCCGGCTGTCATGTGTCAGTTTTTACGGATTTGTTTTCATAACAATTTGTTCATTGGGACTGAAAAACAATGCCGATATCTGGAGTAGACACAAGCTGATGTTTCTGTATGATAATTAAGTGCATTTCTGCCGGGACTGAAACTTTGTGCCATTGCAGATAGAATGCCGATGTTTACAGAGGCTGATATTGTTAGAGCCCACTGTAATTAGGAGTGAAGAACTCTTTTTGCCTATCTACTCTACCTAACACCTTGCTTTCCTGCTTTCCTCCTTGTCCATCCCAAATAACCATCATAACTTGACAAACATTTTCTGTAGCACTGAATTTGAAAAATTTCATCATAAATTGTTGACACTGAGTGGAAGGATGTAGACTTTTCTCCCAAGGCCTTTCATGTCTATTAGCCCATCCACTCTCTGCTGCCCTCCTTATAAGACAGCCTCCCAGCCAACAACCAAAGCATGCAGCATGCCTCACTTTCTACCCATGTGACCACCTTTGACTTATCTTTCTCGTTCTCGGAGCCACTAGGATAATCTTAGTCATGGATAATCTGCACAGCGGGGAGGTTGGGCAGGATTCCAACCCGTGAGATAGGATAAGTACACAAATATACAATTTATTCTTAAAATTCTCAAATTTTTAAACTTATCCTATATCACAGTATGCACCTATCCCATGGTTGGATGGCCTGATGCAGATGCTGTACGTCTTGACAGTGCAAACAGCAGGAACTGTCTAGACTGGTAACAATTGTTACATGTTATGACTAGCACACGTATGGTTGTGATGAGTTCTCCTGAACTCCTTGGCTTACTAAGCATGTCTCCCAAGTAATACCCTCGCCACAACACGATTTACAAGGCACCCCTGTGAATAACAGTTTTTTGACAATAATTGGTCAGCCCCTGCTTTGAGAATACCCCCACAGACCCCAGCAGTGGGTGAAACTGAAAGAGAAGCACAACTCAGAGTTTTAATGTTCAAACTGACCCTGACTCCTTTACATAAGTTAAGCTCAAGATGGCAACTTAGGAGATGTAATGCAGCAAAAAGAACTGGGTTTCAGGAGTGACACAATTCACTGATGTAATTACAGGTCGTGAAATGTGAAATATCAACCTCTACCACATCGTGAAACAAACCCATGCTCCAGATCCATCCAACCACCTGGGTGGTAGTATCTCCGTATATCAGCATAGGACTAAGTGAAGTAGTTCTAACCTGTAAGAAGAAGAAAAAAGACAGACATGAGGTCCAGACTTAGCAGCTACTGTGTGGTACCAGTCCTCATCTGTGTTGATAAACAGTGAATTGTTGATGTGCCAAAGCAGGGGTCAAAACTGGTACAGGCTTTGGACATCCATGACCTAAAGATCTCGGAATGAAAGGAGAAGATAGTCAGACTACCAAAAGCAACATTGCATGATGGCATGCAGTCAGCAGTTACTGTCCAGAGCTATAGTAGAAGCTAATGTCTGTATCTCATGCAAATCGGATGCTGTCCAATCCGGCACAGGCATAAGCCTGTAAAATGGTGGAAAGATATTTGGAGAGATAATGTGGTATGAGGCACTTCTGCCCTAAACATCAATGATGACAGGATGAAAAGATACTTGTATTAGTGGTGACATCTTCATAAGCAGCAAGAAAAAATGCACAAAACTATCAGGGCAGTTTTGGATCTTCAGTATCATTCAGTACCAAAGGATGGTGGACAACGAGGAATGGTAAACATCCTGGCAGTGCCTTTTCACAATGAAGTCCTATTGGAAACCCAGGAAAATCTGGTCAAGGTGCTTCCGCTTAAACCACATGCAATTGACATCAAGTGCATAAAGTTTAGATATAAGAGCAGCAGTAGCCAAGCTACCAGGAAGAAAGACCCTGTCTTCCAAGGGTTAGGATTTCCTGAATTCTCGAAAACGTCTTCAAACTTCTTCTACTTTCATCATACAAGGAATGGCTCCAAGTACGATGAGCTGAAGTGATAGTTATGGCTACTTGACAAGAGTAGTCGTTTTGTAATGAGTATGTATGGGGCTGACCCTCAGAATGTCACGAGAGAATAACCTGTGGAAGTTGGACAGAAGTCAACATTGGTACGAAAGAATTGTGCTTGAAACGTTCGATGATGATCAGTGGTTGAATAATTTCAGGATGAAGAAGAATACTTTTGACTTCATTTATTCCATGCTGGAAGATCGCCTTAAACTAGACCCATACCCCGTTCAAGAGCCATTGTCTACACTGAAAAAACTGCTATTGCAATATATTTGTTGGCGTCAACCTGTGAATATCAGACACTAGGAAATCTATTTGGTGTTGCAAAATCAATGGCAACACTATGTGTTCATGATGTTTGCAGTGTCCTTGTGGAAGAACTCATTGATAAAATTTGTGAAATTTCCAAAAGGTGAAGATCTGAGAGATGTTACTGAAGGATATGAAACATTATGGGGTTTCCCTAATTGTGCTGGATGCACTGACGGATGTCACATACCAGTCAAGGCTCGTGAGGTCGACTATTTGAATCACAAACGTTTTTTTTATCCATTCTGTTACAAGGTGTGTATGATTACAGATACATTTTGAGGGATATCAACATGGGCTGGCCTGGTCGTGCACACAACACACATGTTTTCATTAACTCTGAAATATTTCACAAAGGAGAGAACAACACGTTGTTTCCAAGACAACACAAGCAGATAACACTTCCTGATCGAGTTACTTCCATACCCATAGTTATTCTTGGAGATCCGTCTTATCCTCCGATTAGTCTGACACCATGGCTGCTGAAGCCATATTCCAGGGTTAATCTCACAGCAGTACAAGCAATGTTTAACTACCGCCTGAGCAGCACCAGAATGACAATCGAGAATACGTTTAGAGGATTAAAGGGGCGATGGAGGCGGATCCAGAAACGTCTTGACGTAGATCTTGAGCTTGCACCTACAGTTGTAGCTTCCTGTGTTATATTGCACAACATTTGTGAGTTGCGTCAGGATGTTTACGAAAAACGCTGGACAACTGATCGCGATGACAGACAGGAAGACGACATCGGTCATAACCATGACGGTGATGTTGTTGATGCTGTGACGAAAAATGTTGAATACACACGTGAGCAAATACATCTATCCGTTCACATGACCCAAATACACACGTGAGCATTTTTGCACATGTGTAAAAATACATTTGCATGGGGTCTGACACAGGAGTAAATTTGCACATGAGCAATTTAGCACACCTGTGCATTTGTGTTCACATGACAGCAAATTTGCACATGTATAAAAAAATACACACGTGAGCAAAACAGCGCATATGAACAAGGCATAAGTCCAAATCGTTTGCATGGAAACTCAGCAAATGATAAATGTTAACAATCTGAAAAAAGCCAAAGGCACCACTTTGGGGTCTGACTCTCATATCTGCCAAGTTAACACATCTCCAAGAAACACAGATCTCACTTTTGAGACAAAGTCCGAAATGTTTCCATGGAAACCGAGAAAATAATAAATCGCAAAAACCTGTACATAGCCAGATATATCTACCAAGTTTTGCAGAAAAATACTGAACAGTTTTTGAGTTCAGCTCTGGAAATAAAGTCCATCCAACCATTAGGCTAAGACCAAAACATTCCATGGAAAAACAAAAAAAACCAAAAATTCCCAAAATCTGTAAATAGCAAAAGGCACAACCATAGGTTCAGATTAATACATCTATCAATTTTGGCCTAAAAATATTGAACGGCTTTTGAGTTATGCTCCGGAAACAAAATTATATTACAGACGGACGGAGGAATGGACAGACAGATGAGGTGTCAACTATATTCCCCTGCATTACATGCTGGGGGATAAAAATTAAAATGTCAAAAATCTGTAAATAGCAAAAGGTACAACCGTAGGTTGAGCTTATTATCTTTGGTCTAAAAACATTGAACGGTTTCTGAGCTCTGGAAACTAAATGATTATGGACGAACGGATGAACAGACAAGGCACTGACTATAAAAAATGTCATAGGGATGCTCACTTCTTGAAGAAACATCACTGCTGGTATCATGCACATAAACTTGACCCTTGTGTCCAGAAACTTGATGATGATGTAAAAGGAAGGGTGATGAAGATGACAAACCAGGGGCCTGTTTCACAACGCTCTCATAAGATTAGATCCCGTAAGTTTCCTTGTAGCATCACTACCTCCTATACCCTAACATAGGAGGTACCAATGTTATGAGACTTTAGGTGTACAGGTGTTTTGTGAGATGGACCCCAGGCTATGATTGCACCTTGAGGCACATCATAACACTGTTACAAGAAGTCTGTAGTAACAGGATTTAGTGAAGCGTCAGAAAACATTTTTGGACAGCAATCCTGTCTGGTAGTGGTAATGTACAAATGAGTGGTTGTAGAGCTGATATCTATGCCATAGGTTAGATTCCTAAACAAAGTCATTCATCAAGGTGAAGATCAGATGGCAGATTAAATGTGGAATGCTATGAGCTCTAGTCACACAGACGTCTTGGAGGTCTGGGGTTGTCAGAACTTTAAGTGCTGGCATAATCTAGATGTGTGAACTATTGACATAGCTACTACCTCTGTTCACCTAGAAGGAAGGGGTACCAGGTGGGATGAGTCATGTGACTAAAATCTTCCAGCATCTCACATGTCGTAAGGTAATTCAGAGAACATGCACTCTGCTGTAAGGAATTCAGCGTATCACAAATGCCCTGAATATTTACATCGTGTTGAAAGCTGGCAGAGTTCAAGTAATAGCGGATGTAATTGATGGTATCTAAATGCAAGCTCACAATCCTCGATGAGCATGTAAAAGAATTATTGTAGACAGGTTCCGATCTATCAAATTGGATGAAGTAAGCAGATCATCTGGTATCTTGCTGAAGGAAACAGACCTCACAAATGTGGTCAAAACGATATCTAGCAGGTTGTTTCGGCAAGATGGTCTGAAGATTAGTAGACAGTTGATTCAAACGGTTTAGTGAACCATGTTTCCTCATTAAACAAGAAAGACATGGAGAGCCAAACTGAGTCCTGTGAATCATTATGAAATATTCAATCTGGTGAAAAGCACTTGTAGAAAGCTGATTCGTGAAATGTGGTTTCGGTGAATGTTAATTCATGGAATACTATTTCGATGAAATGCTGATTCCTGGCATGCTGTTTTTGGTGAATGCTGAATCGTTTAATGACAGACTGGAGAGATGCAACTGTTGATTTCAGTGAAACTGATAAACAACACATGAAGTGGATGATCGAGGCATCTGAGAACAGGAGACAACACTTCCAATCACCAAATGGGAAGCAGTCAGCGAACCGACCAAAGGAGTGTAACAAACATCTTGCAACATCAGCGGTGAGTTAGTGTGATTTCTTCACTGCTAGATGGACGACGAGATCTAAAACGGCATTGATAAATACAATCCTGACTGTCATAGCAGAAACCGACTGCTTCTTATCCATATTGACTGATAGCACCAGGGACACGGAAAGCATTGTCATAAGGTCTAACTGCTTGAAAGTAGCCCAGTTGGGGATGGCAGAACATTCAACAACTACCATACGGGATGTCAACGACATGCACTTTCTTCTTCTTGGGCAAGTCTGTCTTACCCATGAGGTTAACTTTATTGAATGTTTGAAGAAACAATGAGTAAAGTAAATCACGTCTACACACAGGTGTGACAAGAAGAAGAATGATGCTCTAAAGGTGTGTAGATAGTGGGGCATGTTGCATGCTTTGATTGACAGCTGTCTTATAAGGTGGTCAGCAGAGAGTGCATAGGTGAATGGACAAGACAGGCCTTGGGAGAAAAGATTACATGGTTCCATTCACTGTCTAAGCAAGAGAGAGAAGTGCATACCTTAAGACAGGATATGTTTAACAAGAGTCATCAGAATGACATATCCCTGGCAAGTTTTGCTCCAAGATATTAAGAAGTTTTAGAGTTGGGCTCATACTGAAAGCTTTTTCAGTCATGCTCCAGAAACAAAATGATTAGGGACGGACAGACGAGGCATTGACTATATCCCTTTACATGCTGGGGGGATAAAAATGATCTATTTAGCATTGATGCAGCATCAACTGAAACAACAGCGTCAACTGAAACAAACTTGCTGACACACTGATACCACGTTTTATGACATCCCCACATTATACTTACTCCTTTGCTTTCTTATTGCTTCCATCATAAATCCCAGTTGGAAGATGGTTTATTAAACCGAGCCTCTGAGCTATTTTTATTTGTTCCTCTTCTGTTAACTGATTGGCTGGACGACTTATGTTGGGTGAGGGATGATAGATTGGAACACTCTCCTGCAAGTAATAAAGGATTTGGTCCATTGTCAACAAGAGTCATTACAAGATGACATATCCCCTCCGGCCCCAACATATTTGAAAGGACAAATCATCTGAAGGTTACGTGACGTTTTTTAGACTAAGTTTGAATCATTTTTGTGGAAATCATGCAAAATAGAAATGCCATATGTCTGTAAACAGCAAAAGGTCAAGCACAAGGCATGTGTAAAATATGATTCATGTTGACAATCTATGCAATGTTTAAATATTACAGTCACGTTATAAATTCACTATCAGTATAAGCAAATCATGTCCTTTTCATAAAGTTTCATAATTAACTAACTAGGATTGTGAGAAAACAAATAAAGACATATATCTGCTTCGTTATATTTTGGTCTGTTTTCTCATATCTTTTCATAATAGTGAAGTAAAAGGAGTTTCATCTTTGTTGATCAGTCTCTACTTATACTATAAATTTGTGCATACAGGTGGCGCAGCAGAGGTCACAAACCAGTCACATGTTCAGGGATATCATCTGGGTATTCACAGGAAAAAAGACAATAACAAAAGCAACAACAATTTCATGGAAACTGCTCTGCAGCAGTGCCCATTATTATGCCATTTTTTTTAAATTCAATACTCCCAGTAATTATGCAGTTTTCACATTTCAAAACATACAAGAAATAATGCTGGGAATTGTGATTTCTATTGTCCTGTCAAAACATTTTGGATTTTATGAAGTCTATCATGAAAGGTTAGTTTAAATTATATTTTAACTTAGTTGCGCATAATAGCGGATGGTACCAAGAAACAGTGATTTTCTTGCAGAACTCAAGACTGCCAAGTATATTTGCATGCATAATATATTTAGAACTGTACTGGACTTCAAACTGAGAGTTTAAGAGCAGGATTGAACTGTCCCTCTGGCATCCAGGGGGTTAAGGTATGTGAACATTACAGATTATTTCCATATACAAGTGACATCCTCATTGTTTCAAATGATATTCTCAGTTTCAGTAAACATTGATATGTCTTGTAGTTCATTTCCATATTTAAGTAGAACTAATAACCGAACATCTGGTATTTGTTAATACTCTAAAGCTGACTACACTCGATAATAATAACCTACTTTCAACACAAAGAAGAACTTGCAATTGAATGGCAGTGACATCAGATCAGCACAAATGACAACCGATGACCTCCATTCCAGGATGTTTACAAAAAACAGCAAATAAGATAGTGAATGCAGATATAAGTGAAAATAGTTAAATGTTGCTACAACAAAGGACTATTAGAAAAACTAACCTGGTAAGGTGGTGGGGGACCAAGGCCTGGGTCAGAGCCATCTTGACTATCACTTCCTCGTAATAAAGATATGTCGTCTGTATTCGGTGACTTTAAACAGTTACCCATCCTCAACATGCATGTACCCCCAACACAGCGTATGCGAGGATGTGTGTTTGCGGGCTGTTTTGTTTTAAAACACACTTTTATCTCAGTCAGCCATGGCAAGTAATAAGTGTGACAGATCAAAACATTCGCCGTATCACACCTCAACTTCCTCTGTATGTGAGTGACGTCAAGACATATAGTCCAAACGATCAGTATTTTGTTTCTGTTCTTACACACCATCAAACACATGATGAATAATATACTTTATTAGATTAGATTGTTCATCTTTACGCTTGCGCTCATAGAGTAAGGTAAAACAGAACGGAAATTTACGTTTTGGCGTAGGAATATCTTAATAGAAACGTAAACAGAGCGTATATTCACGGTTTCGATTGATGGTTTGGCTATTCCTTAGTCTGAGAACCAACATCCTTTGAAATCTTTTACGCTATGTCATATGAAACGAGACGGGATATGGTCTGAAAGAAAGACAATGGCTATTGTAAGGGTACTTTTTTGTATAAAAAGTATCGCATTCACGTTTAATACTGTGTATCTGGAATTTTTGTTTGTGTTTATTTTGGTTGTTGTTTTCATAAGCGGGTGTGATGGAAGATGTGACACAATGATTTATTAGTTAAGTAAAACTGACACATGACAGGGTGGCCAAAGAGTCTGGCCATGCATAGGTCAGACTTGGCCAGCACGCCGGGCAATACTAAAAGTGGATTCCAGAAAATGAAAACGAAATCTGTATATTTGGGCATATAAACCCCCTGCCTTCATAAACATATAGTTGGATTGATAATGTATAGTTAACAATATTTAAAAATAATAATGATGAAAAAAAAACCCAATAACGACACATAGAGATTTCCGTAGGAAGGACATCGTCTTGTTGCTATGTGTTTCCCTTCATATGTCTATGTGAGAAGGTTAATTGCTTATGTCTCTTAGTGTGTGATGTGACATCTATGGCAGGAAGTGACAGTGTTTTTGACATTTTTGCTTACCTTAATTAATATTTTGGAGTTCCCTAATTAACTTTTGTCGTCTCATGCTGAATCAGCGCAGGATGTTTATGTTAATGGAAGGTTTTTTTTATTGTCGAGTGTCAGTGGACAATTATACTAAATGATTATGTATATAAAGAAATACTTTAAATCAGAACCTTTTGTATAGTTATAAAGTACCCATTCACACACACACACACACACACACGCACACACGCACACAAACAAACAAACGAACAGACAAACAAAATATTGTGTTTTCATTGTAATCTAAACAGTGAATAACGGCACTCAAAATTCGACATCAACGCGTATGCAGTTGCCTGTAGGAAAAATAAGTCTTTCGAAAAAAGGTCCTCGGTTAAAAAGTACCGGAAAAAACTACTCTAGTAAATGAGTGAGTGAGTGAGTTTAGTTTTACGTCGCTCTTAGCAATATTCCAGCTATATGGCGACGGTCTGTAAATAATCGAGTCTGGACCAGACAATCCAGTGATCAACAACATGAGCATCGTTCTGCGCAATTGGGAACCGATGACATGTGTCAACCAAGTCAGCTAGTCTGACCACCCGATCCCGTTAGTCGCCTCTTACGACAAGCATAGTCACCTTTTATGGCAAGCATGGGTTGCTGAAGGCCTATTCTACCCCGGGACCTTCACGGGTCACTCTAGTAAAAGTAATATTGTGATAAAAAGCTATTTATTCATCAACTTTGTGGTTAAGATTTTAGAAACACCTTGATAAATATGGGTTATTAAAACTCATGGGCAAAAGCACGTACACGCTTTTTATTTTGAATTTTTGGCAAAGTTGTTCAAGTCAGTAAAATCCTTTTAGACCGAAAGGGTTCTCCCACACACTGACTAATCATGCGCCCAAACGCAGCATGTTGGTTGTGTAGAAGTACGTGCATTTGCGAAAAATGGCAAACCGTGTCGGACATTTTTCGAAATGCTTGTCGAGAACTGGTATAACAAGAGTCATCATATGCCCCGGCCCCCACATATTTGAAAGGACAAATCATCTGAAGGTTACTTGATGATTTCTTCGACTAAGTTTAATCGTTTCCATGGAAATCGTGAAAAATATGAATGCCATATATCTGTAAACAGCAAAAGGCACCACTTCAAGATCTGCCTCATATATCTGCCAGGACCTGTTGAAAGATATCAAATGGTTTTCGAGTTGTGCCCCGGAAAGTCTGAAACGTTTCCATGAAAACCGAGAAAATAATAAATCCCCCAAACCTGTACATAGCAAAAGGCACCACTTTTGGTTCTGATTGATACATCTACCAAGTTTTGCAGAAAAACATTGCTTCGGAAATGAAGCCCATTCCTACATTTCGAGACTAAGTCCGAAACGTGTCCATGGAACCCGAGAAAAAAATAAATCACAAAAACCTGTAAATACCAAAGGCACCACTTTGGGGTCTGACACACATATCTACCAAGTTTTAGTGACAGGTATTAAGAAGTTTATGAGTACTGCTCCGGAAACGAAACACACCTCTCACTTTTAAGACTAAGTCTGAAACGTTTCCATGGAAACAGAGAAAATAATATATCACAAAACCTGTACATAGCAAAAGGCACCACTTTGGGATCTGCCACACATATCTGCCAGGTTTACTGATATATATTACAAAGTTTTTGAGCTCTGCTCCGGAAACAAAAGACACCTCTCACTTTGGAGACTATTTCCCAAACGTGTCCATGGAAACCGAGAAAATAATAAATCACAAAAACCTGCAGCTGTACATAGCAAAAGGCTCCACTTCAGGTTCTGATTGATATAGCTGTCAATGGGTGCCTGTGGTCATCGGCTTATGGTGAATTAGCTCATGCTTTTGATGAACACTACGTTGACGAAGACAAATGAACACGTTGATGAGGACGAAGGCATACTTTAGTGGTTCAAACTTCTTCAGTTGGTTTCACAAGACATGACAAACAAGTATACATGAATGAGGTGAGCAGACTTCCAGCTCAACCCCAGGGCCTTTCCTGCGAGCGGCATAATCCTGTTCGCGGTCGTCCCTACAAAGACAATCGGAATGCCGGTCTCCACACTCACATCTCACGTACAGTATAGATGTGAGCATACATATACACAGTTTTTAACAACAATAGACAGGCAAAGATTCAACAATGGACAGATAGAGAAACAATAGCACTTCCTTCTACACTTGATGTGATGACAGACACAGCCAAGGGGGATGACAAATAAAGGCCATAAATGTCATATACAGTAATTAATGGAAGTGACAAGGTAGCTAACAAAACTATGTACTCTGCGGTAGTGATAAAGATCAAGATTGTAGATTGAATAATAATAGCTAAATATCATATAGCGTGGCTACATAGTTTTTGGTCTGTAGAAAAATTTGGACATTGCTGTCCTGAAGTAGACACTATAACATAGCTACCAAGTTTTGCAGAAAAATATTGAACGGTTTTTGAGTTCTGCTCCGGAAATGAAACGCACCTCTCACCTATGAGACTATTTCCGAAATGTTTCCATGGAAACCGTGAAAATAATAAATCACAAAAACTTGTACATAGCAAAAGGCCCCACTTCAGGTTCTGATTGCTATATCTACCAGGTTTTGCAGAAAATTATTGAACGTGTTTTCAGTTTTTCTCCGGAAACTAAGTCCACCTCACCATTAGACTAACAACAAATAGAAATGCCCAAAATCTATCTGTAAGTAGCAAAAGGCACAACCATAGGTTGAGATTACTAGATCTATCAAGTTTGGTCTAAAAATATTAAACGGTTTTTGAGTTATGCTCCGGAAACAAAATGATTACGGACGGACGGACGGACGGACGAGGCGAGCGAGTGTTTTTTTTCACAGATGAAAGTCGATCCATACTCCATGATGGCCGGGTGCGAGTATACCGTCGCAGGGTAGCAAGACTAGCACCGACCTGCGTCCAAGAAGTGCTTCCTTTTGGAGGTGGTGACGTGATGGTGTGGGGTGAATTTGTGGGAATCAATATACACGATTGGTCGTAGTACGTGGAAACCTGAAGATAGAGATGACATTCTTCAACCTGTGGCAAATACCATTTCTTCGCTAGCAACAACAGGGAATACTTCTGAAGAACAACAACACCAGACCCCACACAGCGCGAATTGTCCAAAACTTCTTGAACGTCCAGAATATTGAAGTTCTACCATGGTCAGCCTGCTCACCGGCCTCAAACCCCCATAGAGCACACGAACTTGCAGATGGAATAGGATTCCGAATGACATCATTCGTCGGCTGACGACATCGATGAGACAGCGAATTTGGGCCTGCATTGCTGCTGGAGGTGGTTACACTCGTTACTAATCATGTGTATGCATGCGTGACCGGAGACTTGTAATGACTGATGCATGCCATGATTGACTCTTGTTGTATCTATGAACTGTGCTATTCCTACCTCACTGTCCATTACATGACATGATTGACTCTTGTTGTATCTGTGAAATGTGCTATTCGTATTCCTACATGACATGTGGTCTTCATCCGTGATGAGTAGACACTGCATGTTGGCTTTATTAAATGTAATATAATTTTAAAACAATGTATGGTTTTCTTTGATTTCATGGATCATTAATAAGGGTTTTTACTTTCTTTTGCTCAAGAGTTTAGATTCAATGGTCTTTTATCTTTTTAACGAGACTTATAAAACATAAAGTACTCACATCAGCTATATAAAGGGCGAATACAATGACATATCAAATATTTAGACAGGTCTTTGATCTTATAAATGACAGAAACATGAAGCACTTACATTTTGTGACTATAACAGGTTACATATTCAAATTAATCTTTGATCTTTAAAACTATGTTTTCAAAGGCATGAGCTGTAAATGTCAAATAGGACCTTTCTCCTGGAACTTTTTTCCTAGGCAAGTTTAGGACGTTTTCCAGTACTTTTTTCAGTGGACTTTTGTCCTAGGCAAGTTTAGGACGTTTTCCAGTATTGTTTTCAGTGGACTTTTTTCCCGCACACTCTTAAATGTACTTGCACACATGGAAGGCAAGATGGTATTATATCTACCTACCTATCTAGCAAACTCAGTGCCAAACAATCTTTTTCTATATATTCTCAAAAAGACACTGTATCACAAACTCTCCGGTCCGGTTTGGCCCAGGCTCGCAAAAGCAGCTTGAGCCTAGCACATATATCTAGAAATGTGTTTAAATCAATAGATTAGTGTCATAATTACCTAAATATAACTTTATAATATTATAAAATGCAACATGTAAAGAAAAGTGGTCCCTTAAAGTGAAGCCCTTTCTCTCTCTCTGTTATCAACATGGGCTTCAGTCACAACTGGGAGACTATACAGAGTTGTAGATTATCCCAGGTCAAAAGCATTAAGTCTCTGTTCGGTTCGACTGGTTTGTGTTTATATCGACAGATTATATTAGTATCATATCTAGCTAATATAATTGCCTCCGGACAGAGTCTCAAAACGTAGTACATGCAAACACGTCGCCCAAAGAGAACCCCAATATTCAGTCTGACACTGCTCGGGCTCATGAAATTAACACACCTGTTAATTACACCTCTATCCAGCTTGTTTAATAGCAATCAACTAGGTGTCCTGAATCAGTCAACAAACCCACTGATTACCTTCCATACCCGTTCAGCCTTATTGCATAGTCCACCGCTTCTTTGTAACGTTTTTCACGGATTAGTATGTTATCACTGGCAAAGTTAGAAATGCTAAGGTATAAATTTATACTTCCACTTCGTGTTGTACAAAGTATGGGATGTTCTCAGTACATTTTCCAGAGTATAAACATCAATGAATAGTAGTACCGATACAGAAGACAGACTGAAGGTATTCGTCACATTATTTACAAACATGAGTAACGTAATAAGTTTAATATAAGAAGATATATGCAAAAATAAAACATGTTACGGAATTGCCGTATGACATGGTGTGGCTATATAATTTGAACATACGAAAGTATGAAAACACACCCACAGCAATGACACTTGGCTATCCAGCTCTCAGGATCAGGAGAATTTGTCACCGTGAGAGCTTTACCACGTAAAACCTACACGCGGAGATGCCGTTTCGGGATGTTGTAAGTTGCAACTGTTTCAGATAATCCTGTTTTCCTGAACACACATACAGACAATAGATATGTTAGAGAGAGAGCAGAGATAGAAGTAAATTGTCATTAAATTCACAGTGTCTCACTTAACTTTCTCCAAACGCATTCCTACAAAACTGGCCTAGGCAGTAGCAGCTCAAAACGTTGTCAAAAACAGCAGCCTACTACGCACAAAAGCCCCAAACGGCATCTAACCTAAATAAACCTTTTTACTGAAAAGTAAGAAGCCACAAAAAGGTACTGCCCCTGTTCTAAACAATACCAGCTATACCACGTTAAAACACCCTCAAACCATTAATAAACCAAATACTAAAACTATTTACTACAGCTTCGATAAACGGTCACATACCGAAAGCCTGGAAACATTCCCTTATCATACCCATACACAAACAAGGCTAAAATGTCAACACAGCCGAATCATGCCGGACAATATCTCTAACATCTATTATATGCAAAACCATGGAGGGTGTGGTTAACAAATGCCTCAGACAATTCCTTGAAACACAAAATCAGTATAATACAACTCAATAAATGTTTCGCAAAAGCCGCTCCACCGTATATCCTCCAGCACAAATTCAAAACTAAATCAGAATGTACAGCGGTCATATTACTTCCATCTTTACCAATTATTTTCTTGTATAAATAACTTGTGAATAAATCTGTACTGGAAGTCCAAGAGTTTAATATCATAAAAATATAGCATCCCAAGGTAAAGTAATATTTGTCAAAGCTTCACGTTTTCTGTAAACTTTTGGCAATGTATCTGTGTTGATCAGTTTATCATAAAATATTCTACAACCTTTAGAGTTTGAAAGTATTATCAATGTCGCCTTCATTAATACAAAGACGGCACTTCCACTTCCACAGAGGTCATCGTGTACTGACCATTCAAATTCATTCAGTAGTTCTGAATTTGTGAGTTTATACGACGTTGAGTAAGAGATGGTTCATCGGCCTCAACGTAGAGACTATCAATAGGTGACGTTCTGAAAGACCCAAGACAAAGTCTTAAGCCTTGATGGTGGACGGAGTCAAGAAGTTTAAGATTGCTTTTGCAGGCTCCACCATATACGATGGAGCCATAATCAAGTTTCGAACGCACGAGTGATCGATATAGATGTAAGAGGGTTGCTTGATCCCCTCCCCACTTTGAGTTGGAAACAACTTTCAACAAGTCAAGAGCCTTCAGGCATTTAGTTCTAAAAGGGATTTAATATGAGGCAGAAATGTTAAGTGGGAGTCAAAGATTAGGCCCAAGAACTTGGCCTCCTTTCCAACTTTGATGGGAGTGCCATCTAGAGATAGTTCAGGGTCTTTATGTGGCTTATATTTTCTGCAAAAATGTATACAATTAGTTTTGGATTTAGAAAATTTAAAGCAGTTTTCAAGACACCATTTATTTATTTTGTTTAAACACAACTGCAGTTGCCGTTCAATAGTATGCATGTTTTCCCACGACAAGAAATATTAAAATCATCCACAAATAACGATCCATCTAATGAATCGTTTAAAACTTTTGATAAACTATTTACCTTTATGCTAAAAAGTGTGACAGACAGAATACTGCCTTGTGGAACACCCTGACCCCCCCCCCCCCCCCCAAAAGATAGTTTATTCCAATAATATTCTACAGTGGAACTGCAGAGGAGTGAGGACTAACTTACATGAATTACAGCTATTAGTCCAAGATTTTACACCTTCAGCCATATGTCATATGTCAGACATATTTAAAACAAACGGATACATTTGACCTTCGTCAATTTAATGCATATCATTGTTTTTCACCTCCGGGTGATAGGGCCACTGGCGGGTCATCCATTCTAGTCAGACAAAACGTTATTCAAAGCCCTGTTCCACTTATTACTAATATGCAGGCTGTTGCAGTGAGAATTACTTTACATGTAGCGTTTACGCTATGCTCTCTTTATATTTCGCCATCTTCGACGTTCACTAAAACTGATCTTCAAGCTCTATATGATCAGCTCCCGAAGCCCTGTATCATAATGGGAGATTTAAATGGGCACAACCCACTCTGGGGTAGTGTAACTACAAACAGTAAAGGTAAATTGTTGGAGGACTTTTGTTCTGACAATGATTTATGTATTCATAATGATGGTTCCAACACATATTTACACCCTGGTACACGGACCTATTCTGCTCTTGACTTGTCACTCACAAATTCAGAACTACTGAATGAATTTGAATGGTCAGTACACGATGACCTCTGTGGAAGTGACCATTTTCCTACTATATTAAAAGCTGTAACTCCATCCGATGTTCCTCCATCATCAAGACGAAATTTTAAAAAGGCTAACTGGGCTTTATATGAAACACTGTGTGCTGAAAAACTTAAACCTGAACGTTTTATTGACATTCCTGATGCTATTAAATGCTTTTCTGAAGAACTTAACTCCATTGCTGATGAGTGTATACCAAAGTCCTCTGTAGTTCCACGCATAAGAAAACCATGGTTCAACGATGAGTGCAAACAAGCTAGGAAGGCAAGGAAAAAAGCAGAACATTATTTCCGTCGCCATCCTATGGTGCATAATTTAAATAAATTTAAAATTTTAAATGCTAAAGCACGGCGTACTTTTAAACAGAACAAACGCCAATCTTGGCAACATTATGTATCTAAAATAAATTCTCGGACACCCATGTCCAAGGTGTGGAACATGGTCCAGAAAATTAAAGGTAAAGGTACTAAATCTACAGTCCATCATCTTAAACATGGAGATCAATTGCTTACTGATAAATCAGATATTGCTAATAAACTGGGTGAAACCCTTGCTAAACATTCTTCCTCTTCAAATTATGTACCAAAATTCCAGCAATATCAAAAACAAGAAGAAAAGAAAACTATTAATTTCAATTCCGATAATGGGGAAGATTATAATGAACGTTTTCTATTCATGAACTCCATACTGCACTTGATCAAGCTCATGATACTGCTACAGGAGCTGATAACATACATTATCAACTCCTGAAACATTTACCAGAATCCTGTCAGGAAACTCTCCTAAATATTTTTGATGGTATTTGGACATCGGGTAACTTTCCTCCTTCATGGCGTGACGCCATAGTAGTACCAATACCTAAACCTGGACGTGATCATACCGATCCATCCAATTATCGGCCGATTTCATTAACAAGCTGTGTTTGCAAGACCATGGAACGCCTGATAAATAATCGACTAGTTTGGTACTTGGAAACTAATAACCTTATAACTGATATACAATGTGGTTTCCGCAAAAACAGAAGTACTGTTGATCACTTAGTGCGTTTAGAATCATTTGTTAAAAATGCACTAATTAATAAACAACATGCTGTGTCTATCTTTTTTGATCTAGAAAAAGCATATGACACAACCTGGAAATATGGTATTTTAAGAGATTTACATGACTTTGGCTTGCGAGGTCGTTTACCTCAATTTATAGCCAACTTTTTAAATGATAGACAGTTTCAAGTTCGAGTGGGTCCTACCCTGTCTGATCATTACAGTCAGGATCAGGGTGTTCCACAAGGCAGTATTCTGTCTGTCACACTTTTTAGCATAAAGATAAATAGTTTATCAAAAGTTTTAAACGATTCATTAGATGGATCGTTATTTGTGGATGATTTTAATATTTCTTGTCGTGGGAAAACATGCATACTATTGAACGGCAACTGCAGTTGTGTTTAAACAAAATAAATAAATGGTGTCTTGAAAACTGCTTTAAATTTTCTAAATCCAAAACTAATTGTATACATTTTTGCAGAAAATATAAGCCACATAAAGACCCTGAACTATCTCTAGATGGCACTCCCATCAAAGTTGGAAAGGAGGCCAAGTTCTTGGGCCTAATCTTTGACTCCCACTTAACATTTCTGCCTCATATTAAATCCCTTTTAGAACTAAATGCCTGAAGGCTCTTGACTTGTTGAAAGTTGTTTCCAACTCAAAGTGGGGAGGGGATCAAGCAACCCTCTTACATCTATATCGATCACTCGTGCGTTCGAAACTTGATTATGGCTCCATCGTATATGGTGGAGCCTGCAAAAGCAATCTTAAACTTCTTGACTCCGTCCACCATCAAGGCTTAAGACTTTGTCTTGGGTCTTTCAGAACGTCACCTATTGATAGTCTCTACGTTGAGGCCGATGAACCATCTCCTACTCAACGTCGTATAAAACTGTCTTTACAATATATTACTAAATTATATTCTAATGAATCTAACCCTGCCTTTAACTGTGTGTTCAATCCCCTTTATGAGGATTTGTATAACAAAAAATGTTCTCTTGTTCCACCTCTTGGGCACAGAATTAAACCATTTATTTCTTCTGCCGGTATTGAGCTGGAAGGTATATCACCTTCCCGTCTTCTTTCTTCTCCTCCTTGGCAATTGGTTAGGCCACAAGTTGACCTAACATTAACTACATTTAAAAAATCAGAAACGAATGAATTACAGTATAAACAAGAATATCATCAATTAAAACATAAATATAGCAATTACAAACCCTTATTTACAGATGGATCCAAGGACGGTGGCGCTGTGGCTTGTGCCACTGTCATTGGATCCAGAACAATATCTTCTAGATTACCCGATAATAGTTCTATTTTTACAGCTGAAGCTAATGCCATATTAACAGTTCTTAAATATATTCAAAGACACCCTAAACTTAAACAATATATAATCTATTCCGATTCTCTTTCTTGCCTTCAGGCTATTAAAAATATTTCTTGTAAACATCCACTTTTAATTGAAATTATTGAATTGTATAATACTCTTGCTACTGGCCAATACGACATCGTCTTTTGTTGGTTACCCAGCCACGTGGGCATTTCTGGTAACGCAATGGCCGATCTTGCTGCCAAGGCGGCACTCAACAAATCTGTGACACCACTTCTTATTCCATACACTAATTATAAAGCTAACATTAGATCTTATATCCGTGATCTGATGCAGAAGAAGTGGGACACCCAAGTGGGTATAAATAAATTACATGAGATAAAACCTTACATTGGTTATACCCACTTGGGTTGTCAGTCCAGATTTGAAGAGGTTATTTTACGACGATGTCGTATTGGCCACACTAGATATACTCATTCATACCTATTGAAAGGTGAGGATCCTCCGTTTTGCATCCCTTGTGATGAGAGAACCACGGTCAAGCATATCCTGCTTGACTGTGTTGAATTCTCCATCATAAGGGACAAATATTTCAATGTAAAAACAATTAAGGACCTTTTTAGCACCGTAAGTTCTCATTTAATTCTTGGCTTTTTAAAAGAAATTGATTTCATCACTGAATTTTGATGATTATATTCTGTACATAGCTGCATTTTAATTCATGGTAGTTTAGATTAGTAACTAGAATTGTTTGTGGCTGTACCCACAAAGGGGGTTGAAGTACCGTAAAATTATTGTCCTCTTGAGAGGGTACGTAAGTCCCTACACATTTCCTGTACGTTTAAACTTCCAGTGTTTTTAATCGTAGCGTATGTGTATTTTTAATATTTGGCTAGATGGGACTAAATTGCTAACAGCTGAGGGGATGATGTAAATCCAACTAGGGTCCATGCAGGTAGCAAAGGTACTGTAAGTCCCCATGGCCCCTAGTATGGTGATCTACCTTCAGTTGTTGGCAATCTATAGCCGGATTTTATGTTGTATTGTCCGAATAGTGATATTAGTTTTATCTTTCCACGCTAGTTTTAATTTAAATTGTGATATCCTTTTCTTTGTTAAATGTTCTCGTTACAATATGGCTGAAATATTGCCGATGTGACGTTAAATATTAACTCACTCACTCACTAATACAAAGATCTTGATTTTCGAGTTCATGATTGCTTTTTGTAGCTTTCCAAGCAGTAGAACAATTACTCAAAACTCTATTGTAATCGAAAAATAACTTTAAAGAAGAATCTTATTGAACCAGTTGGGAACCAATGCAGCAAAAAGGAAATCATGCAATGAGTTCTGGAAGTCAATCGAGCCCTATTGTAACACTACCAGCATACAAACAAACATCACCCCAAATATCTGGTATAAGCACTGTAGTTACCTCTTCAACAGATTGCACACAGTTTGATATACATTTCGAACATTTCTTGAAATGATGTTAGTTGTGAACAATGTAGAGATTGTGACGATATCTTGGGTGACGAGATCTCAAATGATTAAATTTTGAACACAGTTAAGAAACTAAAAAATGGAAATATCCCGGGGCTGATGGTATTTCAACGGAGGACATTAAGGAAACTTGTTCTATATCGTTCCGTTACATGAAGCGAGAGATAGAGACGATCCCTATAACTAATTTATATACTGATACTGTAAACAGAAACAAACTTCTATATATACTTTTCAACAATTGCCAACATGGTAAAATTAGCACTGTTTTACGTTCAAATACAGTAAACCTGAAATATTTAACTCAAGGAATGGCGTTGTATCTCATCACCAATTCTATTTATTATGTACATGGCGGAATTAGTCAACGACATTGTAAACAGCGACTATAACTGCGCTTTTACTGATGAGACTATAAATGCGCTGTCAATTCTACTGTTTACGGATGATGTAGCTATATCTGGAGACACCGTTGTGAACCTACAGGAAAAGATTGATATCTTTGAACAATTATTGCACGAAGTGGGGATTATCAATTAATACAGGCATTATAATTTAGGGTTTTTTTGTTTTGTTTTGTTTGGGTTTTTTTGTTGTTTTTTTGTTGGTTTTTTGGTTTTTTAGGGGGGGGGGAGGGGGGTTCAAAAAAGGTGGCAGAACAGTAGATAAAGAACAGAGAAACTAGAAACCGAAAGTATATGGGAGTAACGTTATCTTGTAGAAACGTATTCACAAAAACTTGTGATGTTTTGTGTAACCAAGCAAAAAAAGTCTTATTTCCTATTAAAAAATCCATGTACACATATAAAAGAATTCCGTGCGATATATCTTTCAAAATCTTTGATTCTAAAATCCAACCTATAATATTATATGGAGCACAAATCTGGGGTACTGTTATCCGCCATGAAATGGAAAAAGTTCTCTCAAAATCTTGTAAAAACGTCGATTATCGCACACCGAACCAGGCAGTTTCAGCCGAATGTGGTAGATATCCTGTGTAAACTACATGGCACGAGTTATATCGTTCTGGCAAAGTCTGCCTTGACAACCAGACAATCGTTACTCACGTCCCTTGCATGATATGTTGAAACGTTTAGATGATAAAGGGGATGTTAACTGGGCTTCGGCTACACGAGCAATGTTTTAACATGGCTTTGCCTATATATGGATATACCGAAATGTTGGAAACTGCGAATTGTTTTTTAAACAACGTTGTAAAGACATGTACTATCAAGAATGGACACAAGGTATAGGAAATCAAAATCATTGCATATGTATTCTGCCTTCAAATCAGATATTGTTCCAGAATTGATTTTGATTGCCCTCTCTTCGCAACATATGCGCAGAGGTTTAAAATCAGATGCGGCTCCACAAGTCTGAAAATAATTTCGTATAGAAGATCTGAAGGCGATGATATTAGTGTAGCCACGTGTGATTATTGTAAAAGTATACCAGAAGAGGAGTATATTGTGTAAATGAAATGCTTTACATACATCGGAAAGAACCCACTACCTACCAAGCAGTTATATTATGAACCCAAACAAAGAAAAAATTGTTCATCTTCTAATTACTAATGCGTCTGTCACTACATAGTCATAATCACTGACCCATGGGGTCTCCAGGTTACAGTCGCCGGGTACACACCATAACTGTTTCCACAACCTTTCACAATCATCCATGGGAGGCCGTTTATCATGCTCACTATCGACACTTGTCTTAAGTAGCCTGTTATTATATTTCACATATTGAAATAGAAATGCAGCAGACAGGGTTCGGGTCATTACCACCTCAGGGCCCTCGCCCCCTCACACACAGCCCAGACAGCGAATGGGACTTCTCCCAGGAAACACTGCCTAGTCGAACCCACCAAGAACTCTCCGGAGAATATGGAGACCCCCAAACACTGCAGCTTTCTGCATTATCAAGATTGTCAGAAGGGGTGGAGAACCCGGGCGCTCTCCTGATCTGCGCCAAGAGTTCACGAGGTACCAAACCATGGGCACCGAGAACAATGGGGAGCCTGGCGACAGTGTACTTGGGATGCAAGAGAGACATGTATAGCGCAAGGTCCGCATATTTATAATTTTTTCCTGAATCTTGCCAATCACATTGCTCTCAAAAATTCAATGATGTAAATCATTTCATTGGCTTTATCAGAAAGGACAATATCAGGTTTATTGGCAGGAATTTATCTGAGGCTGTATATGGGCCTATTTCACAGAAGTTTAAAACTGCCATTTTCCATCACGCCCTGGACATGTTCAGGGTCGTAGCATGGATGGACATTGGGGTCAAAGCCACAGGAATGGCGAAGGCGGTAGCAAATGCAGCGAGCCATGCCATCATGTCTCTTCAGATATGCTGTTTGTGCCAAGGAAGGGCATCCACTGACAAGGTGTTGGACAGTCTCTGTGAATTCATTGCAAAGAGGACATTTCATATTGATATTTTCCTCAAGAATTACATTTTGGCGATTGCGAGTGGGTAGTGACTGGGCCTGAGCAGCAAAAGGGAAGCCCCAGTTTCACATTTGAGACCAGCCGACTTATCCAGGCGAAGGAGTCAGTTGGATTGCTGTTCTGTTCCGCACACGGCTAAATATATGCAAATATACACAATACAATCTGTTGTGAAGGGCCTCCACATTAATCACAATACGACCTCCAGAATTGATTGGCATATATATGTTACAGTCAATCTGTGAAATCAGTCATTTCACGTAATGCCTCAACGATTTAGGCATTTGCATAATGACTGATTGTGTCACAGCCAAACATGGCCATGTACGGGGAACGTTGAATCCCGGCATGTAGACTGGAATTCTTTTGAAACTGCACACATTTTAATCCAATGGTCCAAATGTTCGTTTTGTTATCTCCCATCCACGCAACTAACATGTCCTTTATGTCTCCATTGCCTCTTTCGACCGAGCCTTGGCTCTGTGGATGCCTTGGTTTCCCATGTACCATGACCAATTTCGCCATCCAGTAAAAGACTCGATCAAGTTCAGGCAGGGTTATTAATCTATCGAAGTTCAAAGCAATTGCAACAGGAAGATGGAAATAGAAAACTGAACAAATATCATTGAATGACACTTTCTTCGATATTAGGTAGTATTTATGTTTTGTCCTCTTTCCGGTTAGTGTCGACGCTAGTCTCAGTTCTTCCAACGTAGTAGTGTAAAGCTCTCTCGGGATTAAGACCTTTGGGTTGTTCTTGTACTTTGCGAGCAATTCGGTTTGATATCCATGTTCTTTGCTCCAGATGCTGAGCATTGGAAGTGACAGAGTTTTTATTTTATTACCCCTCTTTGAGTCCAACTGTCATTGAGTCGAACTGTCATTGAGTCGAGCTGTCATTGAGTTGAGCTCTTTGAGTCGAGCTGTCAAGGTAGTTTGCGAGAATATACGGATTGCCTGAAGCTTTAGGCAATCTGTGTAATCAGCTAACACAAAAGTCAGTCATTTTACGTAATGACTAAGTGAATTCAGTCATTTCATGAAATGCCTAAACGCATCCGGCATTGCGCGAAATGCCTAAATGGTTTAGGCATTTCGTGAAATGACTGATTTCACAGATTGACTGTAGCATATATACGACTAAGAGAGGAACGAGAGTGGTGGACTCTGTTACCAGACATGATCCTTCTGGTCAGGTAGTCAAGATTCTGGATGTCTTGTCCTGTCCAGTCAACTACTGCAAAGGAATAGGAGAGGATTGGCGCAGCAAACGTATGGGTGGATATGACTTTGTTTCTAGCATTTAGCTCTGAGCTCCAGATTTTCCCAAAGCCCAAAGTTTGTCTTGCATCTGGGTTTTCTGTAGCTTGTCTCGAACTTGCATTCCAAGATAGATGTAGGCCTGATCTTCCACAAGATGTCGAATAACTCCTCCCCCTTGTAACTTGACCGATCCATCATAAGTTACCTTGCCATGTTTCAAATGGAGAGTATTACATTTGTCGAGTCCAAATGTCATGCCAATATAATTATTAAAGGACTCGACAAGGAGAGCCTGTTCTTTCAAATTGGTATCTGCTTTGGCAAGGAGCACGTTGTCATCTATGTTGAGGAGATGACTAAGAGGTGTTCTGAGGTGTTCTGAGGTGTTCTGAGGTGTGCTGAGGAGGTCCGGGATGGTAGCCTTCCTCCCTATTGGACAGAAAACCCAACGGATTTAAAGAGAGACAAAAATGCAAAGGACTGAAGGAGTCCTCCTGAAATATTCCCCTTTCTGACTGGGTTAGATTCTGAAGTCTGCACCTGCCCTTGCGAGTACATCTCAAGTTGAATTAAAGACTTGCGTAAATCAATAGTCCCTCATGGAGGTCAGTACACTGAAGACACTTCGGAATCCACTGGTGAGGGACTTACGAGTCATATGCTTTTTTGTAGTCAATCCAGCACATCCAGAGTTTGCAGTGATATGTTTTGTCCTCTTCCAAAATAATTTTCTGGAAAAGAAGTTGATCCTCGTACCCCCAATATCCTTTCTGCACTCTGTAAATTATTTCATTAGAAGAGCAGTATGACACGAGGTTTGTCAAACACCCTGCAAGTAGTTTGTATTGTGTATTTAAATATGTCATAGGGCGGAAGTTTTGGGGCTCAGTGAAGTCCCCTTTTTTGGGAAGGAGTATTGTGCGACCTTTGCAGAAGCATGGAGGAAAAGGTTGAAAGGTGAACCAATGGTGTTTGGACACAGGGAAACAGTTTCCAATACCGGTTTCAATTGCCATCAGGTTCTGGAGCTGTTTTAGACTTGGGGTTTTTGATAACCTTCTTCAGGCAATCGGGTGACATGTAGCAGACAAACGACCTAGCTCGTTATTTTCTCATGCATTGCATTGTAATAATCACTGACCCATGGTGCCTCCAGGTTACAGTTGCTGGGAATAGACCATATCTGTTTCCAGAACCTTCCACTGTCATCCACGGGAGGTCATTTATCATGTTCACCATCACATTTTGTTTTCAGGTGCCCGTAGAAGTGTTTTTTATTTTTTCTAAAAGGTCTATTCTGCTTGATAAATTTATATCTCTTTTCCCATTTTTTTTTGCCTTCCCATCTCCATTATGTTTTTGTGTCACTACCGGAGGAAGGCTGACCAGGCTGTGAAAGTGAAAGATGTAACTCTTCTTGGCTTGTAGTAACCCAGTAACTTCCAAGCTTCAAGAGGTCAGCCCTAAATGGGTGATGTATGTTCAGCTCAGGGAATAAAATTCCCCTTTCTAGGCCCACTATGAAGATGCGTACTTGATCAGGCCATTATTATTTTAATGTTTTACAAATTAAAGCTGAAAATGCAGCAGACAGGGTTCATGTGATCCTGGCAGTCAGGTTCTTCATCACCTCATGGCCCTCGCCCCCTCTACATGCGAGCCCAGACAGCGAATGGGATTTCTCCCTGGAAACACTGCCTAGTTGAACCCACCAAGTGAGTGACTGAATTAAAATTTAACGTCACATCGGCAATATTTCAGCCATATCGTGACGGGAACGTAACATTAAAATGGAATATATAAGTATTATAAACACCTGTCGACGAAGGACAGTAAAACGACTAGAACATCATAGAAAAGAATGTAAAACTAGTAGCTATGCCTAAAACAATTTATCAATAGAGGACAATAAAATCTAAAACTGGGCTATAGATTGCTAACAACTGAAGGTAGATCACCATACTAGGGACCATGGGGACTTACAGTACCTTTGCTACCTTCATGGACCCTAGCTGGATTTACATCATCCCCTCAGCCATCAGCAATTTGGGAAATCTAGCCATACAATTAAAAAAACACACTTGTACTACGATTAAAAACCTGGAAATTTAGAATTTACTTTGAATGTTTGTGGACTTACGTACCCTCTCAGGAGGACAATAGTTTTACAGTACTTCAACCCCCTTTGAGGATACAGCCACTAACAATTCTAGTTACTAATCTAAACTACCAATTATTAAAATACATATATCTACAGAATCGCAGTGCTCAAATTTCTACCATGAAATCAATTTCCTTTAAAAAACCAATGATTAAATGAGAACTAACAGTTGTAAAAAGATCCTTGATAGTTTTGACATTGAAATACTTATCCCTTGTGATGGAGAATTCAACACAGTCAAGCAGAATATGCTTGACCGTAACTCTCTCATCACAAGGGATACAAAACGGAGGATCCTCACCTTTCAACAGATACTTATGGGTATATCTTGTATGGCCATTACGACATCGTCGCATGATTACCTCTTCAAATCTGGACTGACAACCCAAGTGGGTATAACCGATGTAGGGTTTTATTTCATGTAGTTTATTGATACCTACTTGGGTGTCCCACTTCTTCTGCATCAGATCACGGATGTAAGTTCTAATGCTCGCTTTGTAATCAGAGTATGGAATAAGAAGTGGTGTCACAGATTTGTTGAGTGCCGCCTTGGCAGCAAGATCGGCCATTGCGTTACCGGAAATACCTACGTGGGTGGGTAACCAACAAAAGACGATGTCGTATTGGCCAGTGGCAAGATTATTATACAATTCAATAATTTCAATTAAAAGTGGATGTTTACAACAGATATTTTTAATAGCCTGAAGGCAAGAAAGAGAGTCGGAATAGATTATATATTGTTTACGTTTAGGGTGTCTTTGAATATATTTAAGAGCTGTTAGTATGGCGTTAGGTTCAGCTGTAAAAATAGAACTGTTATCTGGTAATCGAGAAGATATTGTTCTGGATCCAATGACAGTGGCACAAGCCACAGCGCCACCGTCCTTGGATCCATCTGTAAATAAGGGTTTGTAATTGCTATATTTATGTTTCAGTTGATTATATTCTTGTTTATACTGTAATTCATTCGTTTCTGATTTTTTAAAAGTCGTTAATGCTAGGTCAACTTGTGGCCTAACCAACTGCCAAGGAGGAGAAGAAAGAAGACGGGAAGGAACTATATTTTCCAGCTCAATGCTGGCAGCAGAAATAAGTGGTTTCATTCTTAAACCAAGAGGCGGAATAAGAGAACACTTCTTATTGTATAAATCCTCATACAGAGGATTGAAAACACACTGTAAAACTAATTTTATGCGTCGCTGCTCAAGAGATGGTTCATCAGCCTCGACATACAGGCTGTCAACAGGTGAAGTTCTAAAGGAGCCAAGACAAAGTCTTAGACCTTGATGATGGACTGAATCTAATAGTTTTAAGTTGCTTTTGCAGGCTCCACCATAGACAATGGAGCCATAGTCACGTTTTGAACGCACGAGAGATCGATATAGATGGAGAAGGGTAGCTTGATCCCCTCCCCATTTAGAATTTGAAACCACTTTCAACAAGTCAAGTGCTTTCAGGCATTTAGTTTTAAGTGATTTAATATGTGGTAAAAACGTTAAATGTGAATCAAAGATAAGACCCAAGAACTTGGCTTCCTTCACAACTTTAATGGCCGTCCCATCTAGAGATAATTCAGGGTCTTTATGTGGTTTGTATTTTTGAAAAAATTGTATGCAGTTAGTTTTCGATTTAGAAAATTTAAAGCCGTTATCAAGACACCATTTATTAATCTTGTTTAAACACAACTGCAATTGCCGTTCAATGGTATGCATATTTTTACCACGACAAGAAATATTAAAATCATCCACAAATAACGATCCATCAATTGAATCGTTTAAAACTTTAGATAAACTGTTGATCTTGATGTTAAAAAGAGTGACAAAATACTGCCTTGTGGAACACCCTGATCCTGATTGTAATGATCAGACAGGGTAGAACCCACACGGACCTGCAATTGTCTGTTATTTAAAAACCTGGCTATAAATTCAGGCAAACGACCTCGCAAACCGAAGTCATGTAAATCTCGTAAAATGCCATATTTCCAAGTTGTGTCATATGCTTTTTCAAGATCAAAAAAGATAGACACAGCGTGTTGTTTGTTAATTAGTGCGTTTTTTACAAATGATTCCAAACGCACTAAGTGATCGACAGTACTTCTGTTTTTTTCCGGAAACCACATTGTACATCTGTGATAAGGTTATTAGTTTCCAAATACCAAACAAGTCGATTATTTATCAGGCGTTCCATGGTCTTGCAAACACAGCTTGTCAATGAAATCGGACGATAATTGGACGGATCTGTATGATCACGTCCAGGTTTAGGTATTGGTACTACTATAGCATCACGCCATGAAGAAGGAAATTTCCCGGAAGTCCAAATATCATCAAATATATACAAGAGCGTCTCTAAACAGGATTCTGGTAAGTGCTTCAGGAGTTGATAATGTATGTTATCAGCTCCTGTAGCAGTGTCGTGAGCTTGATCAAGCGCAGTATGGAGCTCATGAATAGAAAAAGTTTCATTATAATCTTCCCCATTATCAGAATTGAAATTAATACTTTTCTTTTCTTGTTGTTTTTGATATTGCTGGAATTTTGGTACGTAATTTGAAGAGGAAGAGTGTTTAGCAAGGGTTTAACCCAGTTTATTAGCAATATCTGATTTATCAGTAAGCAACTGATCTCCATGTTTCAGATGATGGACAGTAGATTTAGTACCTTTACCTTTGATTTTCTGGACCATGTTCCATACCTTGGACATGGGTGTCCGAGAATTTATTTTGGATACATAATTTTGCCAATATTGGCGTTTGTTCTGTTTAAAGGTACGCCGTGCTTTAGCATTTAAAATCTTAAATTTATTTAAATTATGCACCATAGGATGGCGACGGAAATAATGTTCTGCTTTTTTCCTTGCCTTCCTAGCTTGTTTGCACTCATCGTTGAACCATGGTTTTCTTATGCGTGGAACTACAGAGGACTTTGGCATACACTCATCAGCAATGGAGTTAAGTTCTTCAGAAAAGCATTTAATAGCATCAGGAACGTCAATAAAACGTTCAGGTTTAAGTTTTTCAGCACACAGTGTTTCATATAAAGCCCCGTTAGCCTTTTTAAAATTTCGTCTTGATGATGGAGGAACATCGGATAGAGTTACAGCTTTTAATATAGTAGGAAAATGGTCACTTCCACAGAGGTCATCGTGTACTGACCATTCAAATTCATTCAGTAGTTCTGAATTTGTGAGTGACAAGTCAAGAGCAGAATAGGTCCGTGTACCAGGGTGTAAATATGTGTTGGAACCATCATTATAAATACATAAATCATTGTCAGAACAAAAGTCCTCCAACAATTTACCTTTACTGTTTGTAGTTACACTACCCCAGAGTGGGTTGTGTCCATTTAAATCTCCCATTATAATACAGGGCTTCGGGAGCTGATCATATAGAGCTTGAAGATCAGTTTTAGTGAACGTCGAAGATGGCGAAATATAAAGAGAGCATAGCGTAAACGCTACATGTAAAGTAATTCTCACTGCAACAGCCTGCATATTAGTAATAAGTGGAACAGGGCTTTGAATAACGTTTTGTCTGACTAGAATGGATGACCCGCCAGTGGCCCTATCACCCGGAGGTGAAAAACAATGATATGCATTAAATTGACGAAGGTCAAATGTATCTGTTTGTTTTAAATATGTCTCTTGGAGACATATCGCTGAAGGTGTAAAATCTTGGACTAATAGCTGTAATTCATGTAAATTAGTCCTCAGTCCTCTGCAGTTCCACTGTAGAATATTATTGGAATAAACTATCTTTTAGGGGGATTTATTGGGGATCTACCCCGCACTCTTTTGGAGGGCGACAAGCTATGTGCCCTAGAATGGACGTTTTCAGAAACGTCCATATCTTCAAGAGACCCATATTTATTGAACAATTGTATTTTGTTCTGTGACCCTTTAGGAGCTCTGCCACTTTGTTGTTTCGAAGCATCAGGCTTAGGCTTCGGTTTACTTTTAACAGGTGGCTGACTATCAGCTGTCGATTGAGACTTTGAGTGTGACTGAGATGGTGATGATGATGATTTGTGATCGGAAGAAGACTTTGATGAAGGAGATACGGTCTTTTGTGTATTCTGAGCTGTGTCTGTCTGAGTAGACTGTTCTGAGATAGACTGTGGAAGATCAGGAGAGATAGACTGAGGAATATCTGAATTTACCCATGTCAGGTCAGTCTGACACGAACTTGACGAAGTTAGTACTGGCGTAGTTGTTCCTTTTGATAAGGTTTCAGATGTTTTTGTGACAGAGGCGTAAGTTTCAGTGTGCTCAGTAGATTGTACAATCTTTCTTGCTTCAGCAAAACTGACGTTCCTGGAAAATTTGATTTTTTTAATTTCCATTTGCCTTTTCCAAATGGGACATTCTTTCGAAAAGGATGAATGGTTTCCTGAACAGTTTGCACATTTTTTGTGAATACTGTCACAATCTTCAGCTACATGTGTATTCTCAACACAGTGAGCACATGTAACAGACAATGTGCAAGTATTAACACCATGTCCGTACTTAAAGAAGCGCAGAGGATTTGGAATATATAAGTCAACATTGAGATTGCAGTAACCTGCTTTGATTGACTTTGGAGGTGTTGGAGCTGAAAATGAAAATATATATGTGTTGGTTTGGACAGTCACATTATTTTTCCGTGTTGTGAAACGTTTGACGAAAGATACTCCTTGATCTTTCATCTCGGACATTATATCGAGCTCAATCATGTCTGCTAGAAGACGCTCACGGTCTCGAACTCTGCCTTTGCTTGTATTCAGTGTTCTGTGGGCAGAAACTAATACCGGGACTCCGACAAACATATCAGTTGATAATAGGTTGGTAGCTTGTTGTTTTCTGCTACATTCAATCACCAGTGAACCTGATCGCAAGCGTTTGATATCTTTTACCTCACCTGCAATGACAGTGATACCTTTTGAAATTGCAAAGGGATTTAATTTTAAAGGAGTCTTGTCAAGGGTCTCAATAATCCAAAAACGTGGCCAGTGATCAATTTGTATAGAGGGTCGATGTTGATCATCATTTTCCAGTTGACGTTTTGTTTTTTTGTTAGGGGTTTGGTAATCCATGATTATTGGTATATCGGTTCGTCATCCGAGCTCCCCACCCACCACGGAGTATCACAAGGACAATGCTAAAGCAAGCGGGCCTCCAGCTTACAGCACCAAGGATACTCGGATGATATACTCCAGCAGAAACATTAAAAATATTAACAGTTCCACCAGATTGGCCCATGAGCCACCGCCTTCTGGGCATAAGACTCTAGGCAAAAACATATATAAAATGATGAATTTCAAAGTTCATGTAATAAAAAATCAAGTCAAATAATATTCTATGAACAAAGGGAGCCAAGACTAAAATGCAAACAATTCCAAATCAAATTCTGTGCAATGACATAAAATCCATGTACAGGGCTTGGCATGACCAGCCGATTGGCCGAACCGGGCCCACTCAACCACCCGTCTAGGTGAAGCCAGGGCCGAAGTGGTGTGTTGAGCAATAGGAACACTGGTCCTGCTCCCATTGCCCTCAACCACCAGGATCCCCTCCTCCACCGACACAGGGCCGCAACCCACGGCAAACGGGTCGGCGGACCAAACATCCCCCCGGGTCAACCACGGGGGCGTCGGCGAGCTCCCAGCACCACCCTGCACCACCCTGCACCCACCACGAGGAGGTGGCTCCCACCAAGAACTTTCCGGAGAATATGAAGGCTCCCCAAGACTGCAGCCTTCTGCATTATCCAGATTGTCATCAGGTCTGTGCTCCTGGTGGAATGTCAAGGGATCAGGAGGTACCAAACCAAGGTCACCAAGACCAATGGGGAGTCTGATGACAGTGTACTTAGGATGCAAGCAAGACATTTCAAAGGCGAGGTCCGCATATTTATCATGCTTTTCCTGAATCTTGCCAATCACATTCAGTCAAGAAGGACAGATGTTCAATGATGTAAATAATTTAATTGGCTTTCTCAGAAGGGACAAGATAAGGGTTTTTTTTTGCAGGAATATATCTGAGGCTGTATATGGGCCTATTCCATTGAAGTTTAAAGCTGTCATTTTCCAGGATGGCCTAGACATGTCCAAGGTCATACCATGGATGGACCTCAGGGTCAAAGCCACAGGCATGGCGGATACAGTAGTGAAACTAGCGAGCCATGCCATCATCTCTTTCCAGATATGCTGTTTGTGCCAAGGAAGTTGGAAGTGACTGGTCTTGAATAACAAAAAGGAAGCCCCCAGTTTCACATTTGAGACCAGTTGCGAACGAGTCAGTTGGACTGCTGTTCTGTTTCACACACAGCATGTACACATGGTGCAATGGCTTCTCACAAAGTTTCTCCACAAAGGACCAGCTCTGAGTAGACTTGGTGAAGGACTTCACCTGGTTTATTGCCATCACTGTACCATCCAGCAGTACATCACCATTGACAAAATCAACCTCAGATTTCAGATCGTGTCCAACAACCTTGGCATGCTTAAAATAGCTGTGGAATTCATCGTGAATCTTGAAATGCATCACCAGAGATCATCTGATAAATAAATATGTGCAAAAGTACACAATAAAATCCTATCATGAACAGCCTCCACATTAATCAAATCCCGACCTTCGGAAATGATTGGCACATATAAACAATTAAGAGAGGAACGGGGGTGGTGTGCTGTACTATCAGACATGGTCCTTCTGGTCAGCCTTCTGCATTACCCAGATTGTCAGAAGGGCTATTCTCCCAGTTGAGAGCCCAGGCATTCTCCTGATCTGTGCATTGAAGCATCCATGATATTCCATAACACAAACCCTATCGATAGTTCACTGGGCACTTATAACATAAGAAAATACAAATGCACTGGAGTATAATTTTAAGCCGCATATAGCAATATATTGCAGCAGTATCCTGGCGGGTGAACACTGAAAATGGGCTTTGTACCCAAGTGGGGAATTGGACATGCTTCTTTAGAGTGAAGGACAAACATGTTTAGCCACCAGGCCACCCCACTACCCACTTAATGGAGAATGAACATTACTTATTCAGTAATAGTAGATTTTGCAAAATGACTGATCATGATGTGTTGTTTTATCATATTAATTTGTGTTGACAGAAGAGTCTGTGCAGGTTTAGGAATCATAGCTTTTTTTCATGTTTAAAAAAAACCAAACAAATCTGGACCATTTCAGCAAAGATTTATGTCATGATGAGAGACTGAGTAGGAACAACTATGCACAGGTCAACTAATGTGTGGGTGTTTTCAAAACGATGTTGAACATGGACAAACTTCATAGCAGTAAGTTTCTGATAGTTGATTTCAGTTGGATGAACAGATTACACCAGAAAAGAAGCAAACACAAGCAAACAACAAAAGAACATTTCATATTATAAACTGAGCATGCTTGATGCATATACATGTATGTTTAATATACCTAAACCCTGTGTACATACAAGGAATACCCATAACTTACTATGTCGTTGAATGCTCTAAATTCAACAATGCTGTAGATTTGATAAGTTCATATGATGACAACTGCACTGATTTAAGTATGTCTTGATTATCCTTAATGTTGAAAGAAAGGATACTGAAAGCAATCATGTGATTGTTGAAAAGATAATGATAATGGCATTGAATCAATCATCTTTAAAAAGTAAAAGCCTTAACTGTTTCGAAGATGTTCTTCTTTTCTTAACTGAACACGTTTTTAAGTTATGAATGAGAATTGTTTTCTTTATATAATATGACACTGAGCAGATCTTTTCCATTTTCTGTTGTAAATATGATGTCAAATGTAAGTGTAAGTTTGCCAACTTGACCTTAAGAAAACTGATAAGTATCACTGCAAAATAGGTAAAAAGGGATATGTTATATCATGTGTAATAGCTGTTAGTTATTACATACATGTACTTATGCTCGTTCAACCTGCATGTATGTCATGTAATTGCCACTCTTTAATTTCATGTCAAGAGTTCTAAATGCAGGATGCACATTTCAATGACTCCTCACCCATAACTTGATATAATGTTAAGCCCATCTTTCAATAAGGATGCATTGTAACAGATTTGTGCTATCGCCATTTGAAAGAAATGTGCTGTGACCTTGAGGAATATGCTTGTCACATTTCAATTTCATAATGGTTTAGGAGTTTCTCAGACCTAAGTACAATGATCACACCATACTTCAGAGCAAAGGGGCAACATAAGGTAAGAACTTTGAATTGATAACTTAAACATGTAAAGGTGCATTACATCTTTGTGCGCATTTTCATGGAAACATTTTTCCAGTATTGTTTGTCACCTGGATCAGTCAATGTTGTCCCTGGTCTTCATCTTCTCAAAAACAACCTGACCAGTTCAGTTGAAACAAGACATATTTTCTCCTTTCAGTGATGACACATGCATTCACTTGAGTGGTTCCAATACAATATATTCATATATTCATATTTGGTCATTACTTTGCTATATTGTTATATAAAAAATATTTTGTATGATCAGGATATAGGGTGTCTTGTTTGGACTTTATTTTGTGCCATCTTGTAAGTATTGACATACTATTGAACTTACATCTCAAACTGATAGTACCAAAATGTGATGGTCTTTCTGTTAATGACACTTCACCTTGTTCAAATGGTTCTGATTTAACTAGACACTGTGTGGGATTGATAATGGCTAGAAGACATTTAACAAACACTAGCTGAAATTCTATGACAGGACCATTGTGTGATAAATGTATTTCATTTGGAAATGACCAGAAAGTTTGACAATCATAATTAATCATATATAGATGTATTGCACAGTCATTTTAAATCTGTATATTTGTCTGCTAGTGCTCAATTTAGGTTACTCAGTTGAGCTTTTCTAAATTTTCAAAGTGTCTTCTTACAATAGTTACAACAATATGCACGAAAAACATAATTACACACTTTCAGAAAATTGAACAGGAGGAATATTTCCTGAAATGATGGAACATCAACATGTATTTTAGATGCCATAAATTTATGATACATGCAAAAGTGACTAAACAAGTGCTATCATGGTGGAAATACCATGAATCCTCTGGTATCACTTCTGAAGTTTCCACTTCTATAGGGTGTTTCGAAGGAGACACTGAAAGTAACTTTATTATGTATTGTTTCCATTACAGTGCTCAAAATAACTTAATTTGAAAAACACAGACACCAAAGTACATTGACTTTCAAGAATGTGTGATATCTTTTATTATTCCCTTAGAAACCCCAATCTATGTATTTTGAATTGGATTGCAAAACAGCACTATAGCTCATTTTAAAATGTCAACAAACAGAGCGACTTTAAAAAGAATGCTAACAGAATTGATATCCTGCTATTCTGAGCAGGAACAATGAACAGTTTTTCTTAATATATACTCCAAAAATGTATCAGATGTTCCAAAGTAATCATTGTTTTGGGAAGTACAAAGAGGTACTAAGTGAGGGTAATGGATGGACATGAAAAAGGACGGACTAGGTGTAACAGGACAACTTGGAGGTGTATTGGAAGGATACAAATAATGTAAAAAGTAATGAGTGCCTCAAGTGAGCTCCAAAAATTCATAAAAACAACTGTTCATAATGTGTGGCATGGTCTGAATCCATCTACAAATGACAGTTTTAGGACACACTGCATAAACGTTAGTTCATCTGACATAACCATTTACCTGTGACATAGATGTACATGTCATCTCATCATGTCTAAAACAGGAGCAGACTCTTGGCTGGTAATGTCAAGTCATTTATTCAAAGTTGTCATATGAGTTATTGTTCTGAAAGACGAAATGTGAACCAAAACAGGGTTGCCAAGCATGAAGATATCAAATTTTCTTGTCAATAACTTCAAGTCCAATGACCTAGGACCAAAAGAACATCTATTTGACAAACACCATATTTCAAGGTCTTCCAAACCAGTTTTGTGGGCATGACAATTTTGTGTCTGCAAATATTAATTGTGAAGTCACTTACTTACATCTCGATGATATCTACCAGTATGGAATATTGCAATATCCCCTTTGACCTTTCTTATATTGTACATAACACAATCTGATCACATTATATCGGAGGTGTGAAAATCAATACTAACATCCTATCTCCATGCACAGAGATGCATGTTCTAGGTATACTACTTTAGCCTGTTGGAGTGTATGGTTCCAGATCAGGCTCAAACTGCTAAGGTCAAAATGTCAGTAATATTTACAATAAAAACTAACAACAAAAACCCTACAAAAACAATAAACAAACAAACAAACAAAACACACACTAAAATACAAACAAACAAAAACAAAATACCAAGGGTCATTGGAACATAATTGACATGTTTTCAGCATGTTGGTCCAGAATTTTTAAGATGATACCTTTGTAGTAAATTAGGTACAATGAGCAAACTTGACATCGGCTAAAAAGACACAGAAAACATGTTTTGAGCTCTACTAGGTCCATTTGTATTTAGGTATAATTATGTTTTGTGCAACAATACATTGTAGTTTTTACTATTTTGAAGATTGGGACAGAGCCTGTAATCACTGATGGGAATACGTGTGACATTTCATTTATTAGTGCAGTAGTTTCACAGAAGCAGCTGTTTACAAAGCATTGTGAATGGCAAAGAGTGGACAAAGAGGCCAGCATGCAAAAATTCTTGGGACTTTGATGTTTAGACCAAATGGCACAAAAATGTGCATTCTACATAAAGAAATAAAACCTGAAATAGGATGTGTCTTTTATGTTTCAGGAAACAAAATTAGCTACTGGCAATCTCTCAGCTATACAAAAGCTTTTTCAATGCATGTACCTGATATCTGGAGCCTAGCTAAAAAAAACCCCTTAACATCCATCACATGTCTTGTTTACTAGGGATTTTATTTTCTAATGAACAGTTAAGGAGTATTTCCCAATTCCTGATTTTTTTGGATTCAGAAACATCAAACAATACTTCACATTGGTAAAGATTCAAAGAATGCTACACCCAACACATTATTGTCATAAATCCAGTAATTTGACTATCATGTTCACTATCTGCTATTGATAATCATTTGTGCAAGTAACAGTTTCTACTCATGTCAGGCGTACCTCATTCATCTGTTCACAACAGCAACATCTTACTTCGTTCCAAGTCTAATATCTTGATTCAGAATATTTTAGAAGTGTGGGAGTACACCATTACATTGTGAGTCAGAGAGTATGGCTTTATGCTGCTTTTAGCAATATTCTGGCAATACCACAGTGGGGGACATCAGAAATAGGGTTCACACATTGTACCCATCTGGGGAATCTAACGCGGGTCTTCAGCATAATGAGTGAATCCTTTAATGACTAGGCTACAGCACTTTCTGATGACACCATATGTAATCGAGGTAGTATTACTTGAATTATCAGCAAGGTATAGTTTAATAATTCTTGCAAATAACCTACAGAAATTACATTCTGCCCATAATGAACCAGTGTGACTGAGGGGTTCTTACACCTAGTGATTGATTGAGTATTGTGCTATGCTATTTGAGAGTGAACATCCTACAATCAAAAAGTCCAAAAAGTCATCTAAATATGCTGCTAAAAGAGACACTCCACATTTTAGCATCATTATATGACATACAACACTGTTTAATGTTTGAAAAATTCTTGGGCTCTTTGATGCACCGAAATGAAACTTGAAACTTGAAAATATACGTCACATCCATGTTTCTGCTACAACTCCAAGGTAATTTGAAGGATGAACTGGGACGTAACAATATGTAGGATGTCAATCAAATTTTAACAAAAAAAGACCCCCATATGTATTTCTATAAATTTCTATGGGCTGGCTTGGGACCAACTAAAAAGTCCAAATTAGACAGCAATCTGAGTTTCACAGAAATTTCCTATAAAGCAGGATTATGCCAGGCTGCAAGTTCGGTTCAGTATATACAGCAGTCTGAGTTGGACAGACTGCACTGTAGATGCCAAGTTCTATCTCTTCTAATATTTGAGTGTCTGTCATTTCATGTTCTGTTACTGTTGATCTATGATTAATGGTCTCTACATTTTTATAACAACCTTTTCTTCATCTACTACTTAAAAACCCTCCCTTAGACACCTTAATATGTATTCTCTGTCAGGATTATTTTCATCAAGCAGTAACTCCCAAGATTCAACCTTTAATACTGATCATCCCAGTGACCAAATTGGAAGCTTTACACCTGTTCAGTCTTCAATTGAAACTTGCTTCTGTTGTAATGCTTGAGCTGATTGTGTCCTTTCTGAAAACACAGTGCATGCTCCTCGACTGACCATGCTCTGTTGGTTGTTAATGGACCTCCTCATTGGTGATCCTTTTTGATGTCTGCAGAAGACTTCATAAGCTGTCTTATTCTGGCCATTTGCATACTTGGCTTGGGATGAGTTGATGCTCTTAAACATCTGGCAATGGTGATCCCCACTTGAATTCTTCCCTGGCCCGACATGCCCTGTATTCTCTATCACAAACAACACGCTTGACCACATATACTTTGTGGAATATATGCTTATGTCCTGGATACACCTTAAATTTTGAGGTGACTCTTCTGTTGAAACTTCAGCATTTCTAACCCAGTTTCTCTGTATCCCATTATTATATTTTTGTCCCAAAATCTATGCTCACCCCATCCCCGAGACCCACTTGTGAATAGCGTCTATGGATTCTATCCAAATGGAGTTTTGCTTACCTGTGCCATAGTCCAATATGGCCCCTGACCAAGTCAGGTGATTGGTTACTCTCACAGATGGGCTCCAGTTTATTCTAACTTTCCATTGAAGAAAGGGCCTGTTGTTCATTTGTTGATTTCTGCATCCAACTCCCTGCATTTCTCTTCTAATCTCAAACACTGAAGATTTTCTTCCAGTTTGTTCCATACTTCCTCCACACTGCTATTGCTGGCTACTGACCCATCCATCATTATCAAAGTCGAACTATCCCCTTCAAATTCTGCCATTTTTTCCAAGTATTCCTTCTTTCCCCTCATGCATAATTTCAGATATCTTGTTTCCTCTGGATGCCCGATTACCTCCCCTTGATGCCATTTATCTTAGAGTGATGTCATACCCTGTATGTAAAATGTTACATGCCACTGCACCCTTTAGACAAGGCAGATAATAACAGTGCAAACTGAACTTAACATTAACAGTGAAAAGGAGGAAACATAAGCAAAAGCTGAAGTACAATAGAGACATACTTTTAACTTTTAAAAACTATATATTTTAATTAAAATGAGACATAATATATTATTCTGGAAAATAATCTGTCTCTGTTACATTAACGTACCAGAAGAACTGGGGGCTCATAAATCTAGAGATCTATTATTGTGACATGCTGCCTCAAGCAATATTCCAGTTATATCACACCAGAAATAGTCTTCACACACTGTAAACATGTGGCAAATCAATATTTGGGGAAAAACAGCTAAATGAGTTTCAGAGAGACATTTTAAACCTCAGTATCATAATTACTAACATCTCCTATGGTCTCTTAGTTTTTTAAGTCCTTATTAATCACTGCAAAACATGATGTCCAGGACATGAGCTAAAGCTAAGTTCTCTTATTGAAATACATGTACTGTTATTTTGAGCCCCAAGTCCCAAATTTACAATTTCATGCATTGCACCACTCTATCTAGATTCTTCTTGACCCAAGCTGCCATGACATACTTCTGGTTCTTGTGATATCACTTTCTGATAATAGCACCTTTGACATGAATGAACATGATACCAGCAGTTCATATAACAACTGTTCTACATCTGATAGACAGTATGGTTTGAAACATGCTTTCCAAGATTCTACAGGATTTCCTGAAGTTTTCAGTGGAAAACTAGGTTAAAGCAGATATGCATTCTTTGATTCTCATGGCTCTGGTTCTAGAAGATGTACTCTAGGGACCCTGCTTTTGACTACTTTGGGTAAAGAAATGACTGACTACGGTGACCTTTATATGGTGACATGACACTCATCCTTGCTTTCTGGCTCATCATGGTGACCATAAGCTCATAGTCTTTTACGTGGATATCCAATTCTGAGGAGATGAAAATTTGCAAGTCAAATCAAAATTTGGCGGAAATGCTTCCTATTGCCCCATAAAGGCCTCTTTGCTGGGGATTTCTTCTGGGTGCATTGTAGTCTTCTATCATGTCTGCTATCTCCAGTGATATTGTTTCAAAATGTCAATGAAACATGTCTTATAATGCCTTGTGTTGTTTCTTCTTAAACTCCAGTAATTTATGGAAAAGAGGGGAGGGGTATTTGAGGCAAGATACTACTGCATGCATGACTGATTTTGATTGACTACACCAGCTGTAGATGTTAAAGAGAGTACTGTTGAAAATATCAAGATGTTTTTAGTGTAATGATAACCAAAATGCAGGATATATATCAATAATTTGGAGGTAGGGTACACATATTTGCTCAGTAATTGCACAAATAGCTTGTGCAATTTGATTCATAGGTTGTTATTTCCACTTTACCTCCCTTGAAGAAAAAAAGAATACGCAGCACAAACTAAACACAATCCAGTAACTGCCTTTACCAGACATCACATTTGATACCAATGTAACAAATATAGCTGCCATGGAAACATGTTTGCTCACTGAACAAATATCAACATGGAGAGTGTTTGCATTTCCAGGTAAGTCAAAGTCAAAACAAACCAGTCCTGTACTTTCTTTTCTTCGTGGAAAGAAGAAACAGTTTCAGTCTAAACCCTTTGGGATATAATCTAAACTCCTGCATCACTAAATGATAAATTACTCACCTAACAACAACAATTGACCTACACTGACTTCCTTTACATATAATGTCTCTGTGATGGTTAATACTAAAAGATTAAATATGTAAATTCCATCTTAACAAAAAATGAGTACAGTGTCAGTTTACATGTTTTTTCAGTTGTATTAACGGATTTAATGGTTAAATGTACTTGAAACAGCTGTAAATCTCAATTTGATGCTTTTATTTTCTAAATGTTGATCTCCTTAGTATAATCAGTTATCAGATTATCAGTAATTTTACAATGCATAATAAAAGAATTCAAAAGCATTGATAAAATGGAAAGATTAACTGAGGTTTACTGTTGTCAGCGAGGGTTAATAGTTGGGAAAAGGCCAGAGCTCTTCTAATGTAAGTACCAGTGCTAAATAATGTCATGTTTCACTATCGGTGTGCAATGCAATGTTATCTGTGTAGCAAAAACTCAATTAAAACATATTCCAAGAATGTGGTCAGTTTAAAAAATGAAGTATGCGCTGTTGCAAAGTAAATCATTACGACTACCATCGTGCAATTGCTTGCCAACAATAATGGAGTGAGTGTTGAGCTGGTTTCACCATATCCCTACATAGCATAACACCGCATTCTGATAGCTGAAGAAGGCAAGATGTGGCATGTTGAACTACTGTCATCAGTACCATAATTAAACCCAATACAAACTATAAGTTTCTTTCATAATAAACTTATGAATATGTGAAATGTATCTCTTATCCTTGTCCAAAAGGATACATCCTGAAATACGTCATCATGACAAATCAACCCTGTCTTGATTGGCAAATTCCACCAAAACTTGGAAGATGCCTTCTGTTCTTCTGACACAGTATGTTGTCACAATGTGAGTGGAGTAACTGTAACAGCATCAGAGCCATCCCAGGGAAAATAGATTAAATGAGCTCACTTTACAGAAATCCATGTAAACTTAAAGGAAAAAATCACTGAACTTCAAAAGCATTGGTACAGAAATGGTTTTATCTTTAAATCATTGAAAATGGTCATATGAACATAATATAAAAAGTCCTCCCTTCAATGTTGATGCAAAGAAACTTTTTAATTTATTTTTATTTTTTAAGAATTGATACAAAATGTATCAAACTTTCAGAAATCTATTTCTTAGGTGTAAAAAATAATAAACAATTAAAACTATTTTTGAAATTAAAGTCATGGGTTTGAACTTGAGTTTTAGATAATAAGAGAGTCATCCCCATGCTTCAGATGCAGTTTAACACCAGAGTTGTAGTGTAAAACTTAAGACAGGAAAAGAACATGGATCTAATGATTTTTTGAAGAATAGGAAGGGAAGACAGAAGAATGCTGTCCATGAATCTGCATTTCAGAGTGGTTGCATATTTAGAGCAAAGTGATGAGGAACTAGTAACAGTGAGTTCTCTTGTTGATAAAAAGAAGAATTATCTGGAAGAGGATCTGGAATCATTCACTCACATTCACATGAAATCCATTTTGGAGAAAATATTGTGATTACTGAAAGTGATGGAAAAGCTGGCATTGTAACTATAAGGGCAAACAGCTGCTACAAGGATACACAGAAGGCCAGTTCATCCAGTTTGTTGCCAATAACATCAACCTTAACATAAGGACCATAGACGGATATGGCACTTTCACAGAATGGGGATTATTGCAGCTGGTACTCCAAGATCCAAGATACGTAGACACAGCCACAGGAACCATCAAAGTACATTGTCATAGTACAACAAAACTGTCTCATCTAAAGTATGACATGCTCTCTCAGATTTAATGTGATGACAAAACATCAAGTGTAAACATACTGTGGAAGACAGCCTGGCTGCTCTGTCCACTCACACCTTCATGAGATGGAACAATGATATAAGAGAATAGTACATTTCCTGGTCCAAATTGCAGTACCTTAATTCCAATGATCGACCTCAATTATTGCTGTTTGTAAGAGACCAGACAAAGAAGTACAATGTCACTCGGTACTCACTTTCGATTAGCCACTCTGGCGGAAAGCCACAAATATCATCTCCATCAAATTCAATACAAGTTCATTTTGATATTTGCGGGTATTCTTGTTGTAATGAGCTTTCTAGGTTGCATTGGACAAATTATGTCTGACACTGGACTATGAGAGACCTTAGAGCTTGTGTACTCTGAGAATGCAGTCACCCATATGTTGACCAGGAAGCCCGTTGTCAGAGTGGTAAGAGGTCATGATTTTGAGGACATTGCTCTACAATCTTTGCAGATATCTCAAGCATTTGATGTTAAACTGTACAGGACTGATGATGAACCTGACCCAGCTGACAGTGATGACACGGAACAGGAATCATATGGCACTGGAAGTGATGAAGAGGAACCCACACAGACTGCACAAGATAAAGGAGCTGTTGATATGTGGAAACCAGAAAATGATCTCTTGTCTACTGCAGAGGTATTTGATGAGATTGAAGCTCGAAAGTTGACCTTGAAGTGGCATGCACATATCCTTTGCTGACATGGGTGACTGAGCGGTTAAATAAACACTGCAGTGCACTAAGTAAAGCGAGTACTGCAGAGCTCTGGCAAAGTACCTGGAAATGGTAGAAATCCTGAGAACATTCATTAAAGCAGAAAGAACAGGTCATTGGTTACTCCATCTGAAATACACTTCAACTTATATTTCCACAATTTGTTACTGCAGTCCATTGCCTCTACCTGAAATCAGCATGCAAAATCTGAAAGTGTCTAATTCACAGGCATATGATTTATTCATGCATGGGCACCATGTCCTGAGACAGTGATTGCTTTTGGGCAGGTCTTTCTACAGATTTCTACGGATCATTAAACAAATTCTCATGAGAAGCATGAAAGTGCCCGTTGTTTGACACAAGAACGTGGTATGTCTGAGGTTCAAAGGTTAGTTGGTCACTCTCCCACCTGTCTTGTTCAGAAATGAATGAAGCAATGCAGCAGCTAACTTGACAAACATACAATACAAGTGAACAACACAAGAAGAGCAGCAATGCAAGGCAGCACGGAGATCAGAAGGAGAAGGACACAGAGGCCATAACCGAATATCTCACTGACAGAAACCCATGTTATATGGAGGCACTGATGAGCATTTCAACTGGTATGATCTCTGTTAATAGTAATCTCTGTTAACAGGAATAAGACAAAATGTTATGAATGTCCACTTCTTTATTGTTTCTGGGCTATTCCTTGCCCCTTTGTAAGGTGGATGATGAAGGGGCATGGAATAGCTAAGAAACGCTGTGTGAACAAGAAAGAAGAAGTTGACATCCATAACATTTTGTCGTACTCCTGAATAACAACTTCTACATGTCTCTCAAAAACCCAAATTGTACAGGATTTCACATTCAAGAAGAAAGACCATAGTACTGTCATAAGTGACAACACACATAAGAAAATTGAAGGTGAACCAGCCAAATTTGAAGCTTAACTTTAGTTTAAGACACTTAAAACAGCAGCAAGAGGTTCTGTTTCAGAAAAAGATTTAAGGTCTCTGTGTATTACCCTCCTTCCCTGTTTGAGTCACCACATCTCCTCAGAGAAGGTGACAAGCCTGCCTTAGCAGATGCAACTCAAGTGAAACTCAAACCAGGTGAAACAGAACCAGGAGTTCGTGAAATGAAGTTACTGATAGATAGTGGTTGTCTCCTGCAGTGGTTACCATGGCCAAGGACTTGTACCTATGATCAACTTTGTGTCATGTATGCTGAATTTGTTTGAGGCATGGGTGGAAAAGGTATAGTTGTTTTTGATGGTAATGATAAAGCACAAAGGACAACACTCATTAAAGGCGAGTAGAGGGATATGCTGGAAATGAAGTTCAGTTTACCAAGGACATGATCCTGAGAGGAAAGAAAAATATGTTTCTAGCTAACTCCAAAAATAAACAGAAGTTCATCTACATGCTGAGTGACAAACTCAAGGAATCTGGTACTGACACAATCCATGCACTTGCTGATGCTGCAATAACAACAATAATAATAATATATTTATAAAGTGCCTAATGCTCAGTTGTGCTAATACAGTGATAAAACTGGAACATATATACATATAACCGAGAATGATTATCGACTGGTACACAGATAGAAATAGGTCAGTCTTAAGCTGTGATTTAAAGGCATCTTTAGTGGTTGTATTTCTGAGGCTTGGTGAAAGCAAATTCCAGAGTTTGGGGCTGACGAAAGAGAAGGCGCTTTTGAAAAATCCATTTAGTGATTTTGGTCAAGAGAGAGTATCTGGAGGATCTCAGCTTCCACTGAGGTGAATAAGGGGAGATAAGTTCTTTGAGATGGGATGGACATTTTTTATTGTAGAGACAGTTGTGAGTGAGGGCAAGGAGGTTGAACTTGATTCTTGCAGAGATGGGAAGTTAGTGAAGTGACTGAAGCACAGGAGAAAAATGGTCAAAGCAGGAACAATGGGACATACATCTGAGATCTGAATTCTTTGAAGTTTCTGAATTGATTTGGATGGCATGTTGGTGTACAGTGAGTTGCAATAGTCAGGTATTGAAGTTACTAGGCAGTGCATCAATGTTTTGCAGGTTTGAATGTCAAGATAGTGGCAACTTAAATACCGTTAGACATTGTTAGACAGATAACGAGAACATCATTGGTTGGAGATGATACAGACTTGCTCATTTTAGTTTGCTATTATGTTTGAGTCTTTTTCTCACCAAGGTCCAAAACTACATCAAAGAAAACATCCATATGGGGCATCCAAGAAACAAAGGAAAAAGTGGGAGAGTTTACGCAAAGGCATTCTGTTTCTGCATACAATCTTGGTAGGTGACACAATTTCAAAAGTTTTTGGCACTGAAAAAAGAGTTGCTCTGAAAATGTATGAGAAATCTGAGGATTTCAGAAATATTGCTTGAGTGTTTGAAGAAACTTTGCTCCATCTTTTCAAGGGTGCAAACAGTCACAGCCTTGACCACTTGAAGGCTGAGAAATTCACTCAAAAGGTAGCAAAGAGTATCACATTTGTGGATTCAAAGAGTCTTCCTCAACATCTGAAGCAGCAAGATATCACAGCTACAGGGTACTTTAGCAGATTCAAGAATGCAAGGAACAGAAACAGAATCTAAACTGAGTTGACTGGGGTTGAACAGCAGATGGGAAGTGTTTGAAGCTTCTTACAGTGAACAAATTACCTGCTCTGGAATCATAGTTGAAAGTTGTCAGATGTGCATGTAAGAAAGGGTGTCAAAGTTCAAGTTACAGTTGTAAAAAAGTTGCACTCATGTGTAGTGTAGCATGCAATACTTGCAGAGGGGCCAGCTGTGAAAATTCTGCAAAACCAGACATTTGTGAAGAAGAATAATGTTACTACCATTGTTGAGAAAATATACCAAGTATTCAGATGAAAGTTGTGAAAACAATATTGTGACAATAAACACGTTCACTACATAATCTGTAAATGCATGTGGCATTAAGATTAGTGAATATTTGTCAGTAAAACCTACTGAAATTGAAACAGGTTACTTCATTTTCAGTAAAAACCATAACTTTGAAGAAAGAAAAAAGTAGCTAACGTAATCTTAAAATGTTGTATGTTTTTTCTTAAAAATTAAAGTATAACGAAAAATAGTATAACGTCAATTATTGCCTTATTTACCCAAAGATATATTACTTTTTGAACCACTTTATTAGTAGAAAATTCTTTTCTCTGCAAAAATCAGTAAAAAAGTAAGTGTGTGTCTCAACTGGGTATTTAAAAAAAAAAAAAATCCCAGTAAATTAAACTTTTCAACATTTTGCCCAAAAAATCAGGTTTAGCATTGTGATTGGATGGAGGACTTTTTTTATGTAGCCTTTCACATGCTGAAAATAATTTCTGTACCAATTTTCGTGGGTATTTTCTTATTTTCACTGGACTTTGTTATCACTGGTTTGTTGAACCTAGGAAGTTAACAGATGCATACCTATTTGTGAAAATTTGTGTGATTTGTGTAAACTAAAGTACTGTGAAAAAAAAGATCCAGAGTGAACCTTTTGTTTTTTTATCCACCACTGGCAAACCACTAGAAACACATACATCAGTTGTCATCCCCCTTGTTCTCTCATAAACCACTACACAAATACATCTGTAGTCACCACCCTTGTCTGTAAACCACTTCACACATACATCTGTAGTCACCACCCTTGTCTGTAAACCACTTCACACATACATCTAGTCACCCCCCTTGTTCTCTGACCTAAACCACTTGACACATACATCTGCAGTCACCATCCTTGTTCTCTGGTAAAGTGAACAATTTTTCCAGAATGCTGAATAAAGTTTCTTGTGTGTAAAAATAAAGTAAAAAATCAGCAGGCTAATTCTGGCTGAAATCAATAGAATCATAGAATGAAACTGAAACTGTAATCGACATCATTATCTTCTTGCAACAATTGAAAATATACTAACAGACTATGCTGACAGAACTTACATTTACAGACAGGGCCACACACAGTTGTACCCCTGGAGTTACTGTAAACTTGATACAAAACATTTTCCTAATCTTACATTACATACATAAAGACCTTCAAATTCCACAGATTGTATGAAAATTTATCTGTTCTTAACATAGAGATAAATAACAAAATTTCTAATATTGAAAACAAAAAACCTTTGACTTCACTTGAGTTGGTCCTAAGAACATCACATTATCAAAGAAAACCATAACATACTGATACCATATAAACTACAATAGCTATAAGATATCTGAACGTTTGTGAAATTGAGGATGCAGACTCTCTGTGCCAAAACCAAGAAGAGTCTTTATGCAAAATATCATCATAAAATCTCACATAATATTTAAAGACAAACATTTATATATATACCTCTCATTTCAATATACAGTCATGCCCCATTTATCCAAACACTTGTGTTTTTCTTGAAATTGTATGGATAAACAAATTTCCAGTTATCTGAACCACAGACCATATGTACATGTACAAAGAAATGTAAAAAGAAACACATATAATAGGCCTCAGACATAATCTTTATTGATTGATAACACATCAACAAGCACTTGTTGCTTCATTTTCATATTTCCTGCTATGTCTAGACTTAAATCATGTGAACCAGCCACGAGAATGAGCGAAGTCTGTGATACCCATGCTAAAGTCAAAAGTACATGCTTTTGATGGGCAAATTGACGTGCCTCAAAATTAACACAGTGTCACCTTGCTAATTACAGCTAGTTAATCGTTCACTCGTCACAATGAAGACCCGGGTTCGATTCCCCACATGGGTACAATGTGTGAGGCCCATTTTCTGGTGTTCCCCGCCATGATATCACTGGAATATTGCTAAAAGCGACGTAAAACCAAACTCACTCACTCATGTTAGGGCACACAAGGCCAATAGATATATGGTGAAAACATACTGACAGGTACTCAGCCATCTAGACATTTTCATTTAGAAAGTGAGTTTTCTGGATATCTGATGTTCGAATAAATGGGCCATGTCTGTACACATATATATATATTACATGCTGGATCTTAGGTTTGCTTTATTCATTTTGCTGTTGAGAACAAATGGATAATGAAAGCAAATACATCTGCCTCACTATTATGATGTATAGATACTGTGATATCTCTTACCTTATCTTACACCTATTAAAATCAGTTATAACACGAATGACAGTAGATGTTGGGAAATATCAAGGGCACAACAAAATATATGATGATCTGTTGGGTAAGTCAAGGTCTATCTACTTCAGTCACAGATGTGGTTTTCTTTCTGCTGCTGGCTACTGAACACAATAATTCTAGTAAAAAAATCATGGCTTGCTGAAAATAACAGTCTGTGCATCCTGACGTAAACAGGAAGTTATAACCCAATGTTGCCATACAATTTTACATTCTTCAAAAGACAATATCACCTTCTTGCAGGTGTTATCTGGAGCAGGGCAACACTCATGATTTGAGCATCAACGTCTGGGACAATTACTGTATTGAGAATAGTTTGTGGCAGAGCAGTAAGGAAACAGGGAGTACAACATAGAGTACCAACATCCTGCAATATACCTAGTTTTGCTACCACATCAGAAACATGCATAGTTTTGTGTGAATGAAAAAATAATTCAACAAACACCATACAAACTGAACAAAAAGTGTTATTATGAATGTAGTTGACTACAAATCATAATTTACATTATGAAGGTCTTACCTGAGTGCTTAATCAGACAATGTACTTAAATACTTAACTGTAAAGTATAGAGTGGTGAAAAGATTAGATTTGCAATTTGAGGCCATGATTCAAATATTTTAGAAATGTGTGAGAAGTACATATATATCATCAAGCTCTTTCCATATTGTGATGTTTTTTTTCGAAGTGAAAGTGGCAGCAAAAGTAAGAAGTTTAGAAAACCAACCAGATCCTGCCTGTCAACACAATAAAGTAACAATGCATTGAATTACACACTCATACATGAACGAATTGATCAGTGATGGGTCAAACTGTCACTTAGAACAAGGCTGCCAAAGATGAATAAGTCTAAAAAAGATCAGAAAAACATAATGCTGCAGTTCCATAACCGATACACACAATCTCAACTTCATAAACTTTATTACAATGCAATAATATTACCTTTATGCATATGCTTGAATGTTTGAAAAGTATGTAAGTGTATCAATGCCAGTCTAAAATTGTTTATCATCTACTACGTACATCCATCCATGTAGATGATATTATAATCTTGCATGTCATTACTGAGACTGTGATTTTGACTTGTAAAGTTATGACCTTATTTGATATAGTATCAACAATATATTCGATTTAATTCTTTATTTTTATAAACAATCACTGTATATATATATGATTTATTGAAATTTGTAGCAGCATGTTGGTTTATTTTTATTTTCCTTTTTCTGTTTTTCACAACTTAAATAAAAAAAATTTGTTTACCAGACATACTAAAATGAAGTTTCCTTATTGATTGTACCTCAATAAAGACATTTCAAGGTTGAAAACAAAAGAAAATCAGTTATTATTGATGTCTTGAAAAATTCTGTACATAGACAGACCTGGAATTATTATTGATTACTTGAGAAAATATGGTTACCAAGTTCATAGTCTGATACTAGATGATACGGTCTCTTGAGTAGATTGCAATATGTAAATTTGAGTTATAATCTTCTGTGCAGATGAAAGCATCATCTATGAAGATGTTGAAAGGATTTTAGACTCTGGTGCAAAATATGAAACATATTTTACATATGAAATGTAAAGGAAATGGACAACATGCCATGAGCTAAGTTGCACTACAGCAGAGGAAAAAACTTGCATTACAGCAGATGTAACATATATCAAAACATTGAACCCTCATGTAACTAACTAAGTATTAGTTCATACCAGATTAACTTTGTCAGTTTCAACTTTGACCTCCTCATATTTTACAGAAAAGAAAGGTAAAATGTTTCTTAGTTCACAAAAATAATATCCATACACTGAACGAGTTGAACTTCATATATACAGCTGAAAAGAGACAGGTTATGTAAACATCAATTTTTTTTCTTAGCATGAGGGATTTTTACAAGGACTGAAAACATTATTTAACTTTTGTTACTTGCTCTATTGGATATTTCATCAGCACAATCCATTTCACAGACAGTCTCTTTAGTAAAGGTTTCGTGAAGAATAATGTGTAGGAAGACTGTTAAAAATATTTCACTTTTGTTTAAAAAGACCTTCTTATATTCTTCATTTATCTATATTTGTACTGACTGACATAAATGTTCCACAGAGTCAATACTTTTGTGTCCTTGCCTCAACAGCAAAAGGATGAGTGGAAGGACAAAAAGTAGATTTAATTGGCATGATCTGACAATAGCTTGATTGTTCTTTATCCAGTTGACCTGCAAAGATTCTTTTGAAGCTCATAAACGTGGCTTGAAGGCTGATTCACTGGCTTGTTCTTCCATCAAACATAGTCACTTTCCAGAAAACAGATGCATCTGAAATATGCATGAAAATAATGTTAGAATATGTATTAGGATTGTACAATCTGGCTATTTTGTTCAAGCAATAATTACATATATTTTTTATCACCTGTAATAACAAAACTGAAATTGAGTTATTACCCAGATAACATGTACAAGATCATCATGTAAAGAATTCACAGCAAACATTAAAAGATCTTATACAAACTGCACATTTATGTACAAATAAATGTTGGTGTAATGGACCTGATTACTCTGTTTGGAACATAAATGGCATCATTGATTTCAGAATGGATGTTAATTACAATCTTGAAGTTATCAAAGGACAAAAGTCATAGAATGGTTCTTGTTTAAAAACTAATTCTCATCACTGCATATGCAACTCCCAATTAATCAGGAATTACAGGTAATTGCCAAGTCCATTCACATCTTTCATTCATCTTTTTGCATTTTCCATTAATAGCTGATAACCACAAGAGGGGGGAATTTGACCAAACTCTTCATGGTCCATTCAAAAATATTTTACAAGTTATTAAGCTTCATTTCTTTACCACCTGAATACAAGTGTGTCTGTCATGACAATAGAAGATCTACACAGAACATAATTGTTGCCTTGATTGTAAACCTAATTGTATAAGGTATGACATTCTGAAATTACTGGCTGTACAAAATGGTTATTGTTTGTTTTTCTTCATTGTTTGTAGTCTGTTTTAGAAAGATAAGTGACACAGGATTCCTCTGATGCATTACTCCCTTGTACTTGCCCAATAAAAAAGCCTTAAATACATTTCGCTGAACAGGAAGTTCTCATGACATGACCTCCTATAGAAAATTTTGTCAGATCTTGACACTGGAGTAAAGGATTGATTTTAATGAGCACAGGGACATTTTCAATAAGCTATTTTGCCTTTCCACACAACAGTATGATATGCAGCAAAATTTCATATATTTCATGGATCACCAATAAGCACCTGAGTCACAACTGGGACCCAGAGATCTACAGGCTGAGGTTACTTGCAAGATGTGCAATCACATGGTAATTACCAATTAATCAGCTTATCTATATAATATCTTATCTATTATACTTTTATTGTGCCGTGTTAACTATTATGGAAAAAGAACCAGATATTCAAAAGATGTCTAGGTAGTTTAAGCTAACTATAGTTTTACTGAAAGCTGATTCATTTTGTACTACCATTCAGAACATGAAGTTGATGTTTGATTCAGTTTGGCATTATGTAGTCAGTGGACTATTTATGTAAACAATGATTTGTTTTCAGACATCTGTTCTTAAATTGCATCAATAATGTTTGTCTTGACTATTCATAGATGTAAATGATTTTCTACACCTTACCACACTTTCACCAAATGCTTGAAAGCTTGGTCTTCGTTCCCGCTGACTGATGAATGGTGCATCTGAGCCAAGACCAAGTGTCCCAAATATGCTGCCTCTGCTTCCACGTCTTTCCAGTTCCTACAAAGCATTACAATTTCATACAAAAAGATGCAAAAATTGGTCCTACATATGAAAATGTAATCATAAAATAATCAGTCATTGCTGAAATAAATCACAAGAATATCTTCCTACCCTTTAACTTAGGCAAATCCTAGATAAACAGGAGAAATCTATACCAACATACTACATCTGTTTGAAGAAGATACTCATCATGTGCTTTCATTTTCACATCGGTTCCACGATCAACATCCCTCAGTTAATTCATCTTGTCGTGAAACTCACATCCAAAGTATGTAAAATATGACACAAGCAGAAATATTTTCATATCTAATCTTTAACACCGCATGATTCAATGTAGATGATTTTTTTTAACATTCCCTAAGTTGTTCATGAGCAGCACACAAAAAACCTGAAATAGAGTACATAATTTATTCACTGCCTCATTTACAGTTTTTTAACACAAAGCTTTTATTGATTTCTTTTTTCTGGAAGAAAAGGAAGTTTGTCCTTTTAGACTTTACTTTCATCTACTGACCAAACAATTCACATTAACACATTCCCAGCCAATCCAATCTGTGAATTCTCAGAAGATTCCATAGAACTTGTTATTAAACATATCCATGTGAGTTGTGTCCCCAACTGATGTCATAATTGTCTAGTAAATCCTCTATCTTCCTTTGGTATGACATTCCACAGAACATCGCAAACTTTCAGCCTGCATTTGTGTGTGATTGAGTGTCATTCATTCATTAATCCAGTTTACCTGGTACCACCACATGGCACTCTGTGTTCACCAGAATCGGTGATAGCTTTAAGTCGCTTTGAGTGCACAATATGTTTCCAAGATTCCTATCCACTTTGATGTCTTTCTAGCATGTCAACCACATGCACCAACTGGAATCATGCAGCAATGCTGCCAATAAATACGTTCTATGTTCCAATCTTGGTGATATTATTCCGTTCACTGAATGCCTGTATGAAGCTGAAGACCTCTTTCTTGAATCTTGAGGTTACCCAGGTAATTAGGAGGCATCACAGGTTGTACCCACAAGTCCTTGCTAAACATCTTCAGATCTGTGACAATGACTGTAATGTTGTTGTTGGGAATGAGGAAGATCAGAGAACACAACTTGACTGGTCTGTACATTTCAGTTCCTGAATAGCTCTCTTGTCTGATGACACCTTAACTGCCTTGGAGAAACTTGGAAACAAGATCCTCAAATAAGACTTAGTCCTTGGTCAAAGTGGTCCTTTTGTCCTCTCTCGTTGACTTTATAACCTACTGATTAGATGTGATGAACCTGCAATTTTTGACGTATGCAGTCCATTGAATGACTACCCTACTGGTTCATGCCCCTTTGAACTATTCACAGGGTTTAGTCTCTAATCAATAAGACATCTCTATTCGCCTATGTCTTCAATCGTCAAAAAAAACCAAATCTGACAACTAGGGTGAAAATATGCAACCCTACACTCATAATGAAACTGCTTGACCATGGCTTTAGTGATCTTAATAAAGTGTGAGCAGTTGGCAGAAGTGCTTGAGGTAACAATGGATTATTTGACAAAATCTAGTCCTTAAATTGACATTTAAGTAACTGTGAGTTTTCTGTTGGGTTCTTCATGGTTTTAGATTGATTCAGGAAAATAGCATTAAGAGCTCCATTGGGCAATAAATTCAAGGACATAATATAATGATTGAGAATATCTTTGCAGTCTACAGTTAATAGTTAGCGGGGTGGGGATTATGTCCAATTTTGAAAACAAACAACCTGTACAATAAGTTTACAAAGTTTTAATCTGCATATAGGAGTTATCTCATTAGGATTCTAATCATTATAGGCAGGCCCTTGGAGTCTCCCTTGCAGGCATATTTCAAAGACTATACAAATTGGGAGTAATTAGTTATACAGGTACAGTACAGGTACTAAGTGGAGGGCTCCATTATATGTTTATGTTCATGAATAGTCAAACTGGAAGTCAGGCAAACTGTAGCGCAAATGTGGTTGTGCAGCGTAGAGAAAAGGACCAGTCTTCATATAAGCAAGCGCAGCAACAAAAGGTTAGCAATGCACTTCCCTTGCTTTGGTTCAAAAAGTATTTTTCATGTCAAAATATAACATCGCCACCATCAAAGGTACACACCAATATCCTCACCAGGTTGTGCTCTCCAATTTCCAACCCCATATTTAATAATTACTCGCGTGAAATATGTTTTATTCAACATTTTAAGCGCCAATCATGGTATTCAGTTCGTATTTCGCCTCCATTATATTAAGTACCCCTGCCAGCTTCTGGCTCAACGGAGTGAAGGAACAGGAATAAGCAGATATTATGAAGATATACCATATTGCCTAATTTTATCATGATTCTGTTGGATTGTATTTGTCTTAAGGGTCGTCTTTATTGTTAGATCTTTCGTGACATTTATTCTACAATAAACACACTTCTGGCATAGTGGGCGTATGAAGCATGGGAGGTAACTCTTTATGTATTCCATACGGAATAATAACTTGTTCCTTCACTGCTTTGAACCGGAAGCTGGCAGGGGTAATGGAGGTGAAGAACGGTCTGATGTACCATGAGTGGCGCTTAAAAAGTTGAATAAAACATATTTCACGTGAGTAATTATTAAATATGGCATTGGAAATCTCAGAGCACAACCTAATGAGGAAACTGGAGTGTACCTTTGATGGTGGTGAGATTTTATTTTGACATGAAAAATATTTTTTGAACCGAAGCAAGGGAAGTGCGTTGCCAACCTTTATGACCTCATATATATGAATACTGGTCATATTCTCTACGCTGCGCAACCCCACTTGTGCTACAGTTTGCCTGTAAATGGACAAATCAGAATTCAGTTACAAACCAGACTCAGTGTTTGGAGTATGAGATAAAAATAGATAATTTCTTCAGCAGAGACGGCCACAGAAGTGGTATGAGATAGTATCTGTACACTGAAAGAAGCCCTAAATGATATCACCCTAAATGATATTATGCTTGTAGTTCCATTTGCATGTTTAGTTTAGATACCAGGACCCTGATGACAAGAGGACCTTGTGCTTGAAATGGTTATTAATTGTCATGTTAATATGTCTGTAAAAGTGTTATCTGAATCTATCTGAGGAAAAAGTCACTTCAAAGTCTGTCACTTCCAAATAGTGGTTTAAATTTCACACTGGACATTGACAGCTGTATCCTCATTCACCCACATTGAAGACATGGATCTCCAGTTGTTTTTGCCTGATTGCCAGTCTGATCTACACCTTCTGATTTTGAGCTCTGAAGCTGTTATATCATGTGCTGTGTTCATTTCCACAGACCTTAAAGCAAGTATGGAATTGTTCAGTCAACACTGGCACCATCTCATAACTGCTTAGCTGTATACAGAAACAGCAAGTAAGTCATGAACAGAGGTGTGGCTTTCGTCAGATTAAACCAGTCAGTTTGTTTTACACTTTGAAGAAAACACTCCATTAACAGAAAACACTTCTGCAAATGTTCCTGATGTGCAGAGCCATTGAGGCTGTTTCATGAGTGAAGCTTTTGGCTCCCTGAAATCATTTTCAATTGGTGTCCTCAAAGGCTATCTGTCTCATCTCTAACAACTTCTACAGAATTGCTGGTAATGGAAAAGTACATGCATCACACATCTTTCAATGAGATGGCAAGAACATTGTGGATAAGGTCTTGTGAATGGACAGACTGTTGTATCTCTAAGTGAAGTAAATATTAGCTCAACATCTGTTTCAGCATATCTGCACCTTTTCACTCAGTGATGCATCCAAGCCATTATGTTTTGGTGTGAAATCTTGACATCCCTTCACAAATGTTCTTACTAGATAGTCCTCCACCATAGGAAGTTCCTGAATCTTAGTGGTTGAACTGTCCAACATGTTTCATTCCGTCCATGCAAAGGTTGCAAAGACTAAAGTTCAGTATCTGCATACTGCATCTTTAGTTGATGCCCAGTGAGTGACTGCCGACTGTTCATACCCTGATATTACCACCAGCCAAAATGACCTCCAACCAACTGTTAACTACACAGACTGTGATGGAACCACTTAACATGAGTTATCAACTTCCAAGTGTAGATGTTTGAGCATGAAATTGTTTATGAAAGCATGGTATCTGGTATCTCTGCCTTGGTTTGTGCATTGTAACCAAAGATTCCAAACAGCATGATTTGCAACTGGAAATGGCTCACTTAGAATATGAATCTGAGGAATGGCCTGTGGAGACATGCAGGTGTGCACCTTATAGGTCCTGGTGCAGAATATGTCTAATTTGAACATGAAGTCATTGAAATGGGCCACATAATATATTTCATCAATTGTTTTTTCTTGTTGAAAATGGATGGAAAGCATCACTTATCCCTTTCACTATGATGATGCTTCATTTTGGGAAACATACAGGTATTGTTTCCAAAGTGAAATGTCTCCAAAACATCCAGTAACTTCAGAACCAATCTTATCAGAGCAACTGCTATGGACAATGTCATATGAAAACGTGAAAAGAAATCAGTCCAAATCCTTTTATACTGTCAGTGTTTGCTGGTCTGAACTTCTCTCAACAATGAAAGTTGATAATCTTCGCTGACAAGTATAATGATGAACCAGTAGTGAGTGGCTATAATAGCTGTTGCAGTCCTAGTCGGTAGTGACATGGTAAAGAATAAATGACAACTTCTTGACATCTTATTTTTTAATAAAGACGTTGACATCCAGTATCTTGCCTCTAACTGTAAAACATCAGTCAAACAAATCAAGATGAAGGAGAATTGCTGTGCTGACAGCCAGGAACCATAAAGTGCAACCTGACTGCATTGCATACTTACATCTCACTGAACACCTTTGTGTAGTCACCAAATTTGTTATGGTCTGATTTCCACCTCCATGAAGAACATTGTATGTTTCTGCCCTGGATGATTTTCTTGCATCAACAAGAGAAATTTCTAGCACAATTAGGATGCAGGAACTTTAACAAGTGTGTTGACCAAAGAAGAGACTTTGCTGAAAAGTAATCAGCAACCACCTGCATCAACACAGTCCATCACTGATCACATGATTTTTTCAGTAATGTATGTACAATACGTTTGTTCCAGTAAGTCAGACAAGAATGAGTAATAAGACATGCATGTTTCCAATGAGAGTATAGGTTATCTGTGAGGTGTTACCTATCAGCTATTACAGCAGAATTGCCCATTAAGTGAAAATACATTTGATTTCATGCTTGATAAATATTTTGTGTTACCGAAACTTCCTATTTTCCTGGCAGATTTTTTCACATTTAAGTAATTACCTTGAACAGACTGAAACTGAAATGCATGCTAAACTGTAACTAAAAGATGAGAAAGACATTTAGCAGTACATATGTACTTGCATGACAAAGAATGATACTTGGATGACAAGATGGCCCAGTTGTGTTTGAAGATACCATACACAGAACACTTTAATTTGATTTATACAGACACTTATCACACAATTGTCAATGCATATCATCTAAGCATTTCGTCACATATTACTTCATTAATTGCTCTGACATATTTCAGCATGCCATCCTAATTTGTGGATTCTTTCCTGATGCTCTGATACTATTGTTTACTTACTTCCAACTTAGATCTTCTATCGAATCATGAAATGAATTTGAGCTATCTTCAGACAAGTATATTTTATGTTTTTGGTGTGAGTGTGAGGTTTGTGTACTTTTGCTTAGTTGTGTATAAACACACATGCTAGTAAATAGTAAGATCTAGGAGTATATACTATAAACAATGCACTAAATGCTATCCTAACAGATGTCTAAATAGAATTACTACTTGTTTTGAGTTCTTTGCAAGACGGTTATGTAAAAACTACAAGGTGAAGACTAAAGCTTACTTTTGTCAAAACACTGTTGCATGTGATGCCAAAAATGCCAAAAAATGAGCCTAGAACTAAGGCTATGGTATGGTATGATATGGTTTGACAGAAATGAGTGTTATGTATCAAATGAATAGTGTGTAATGATGGTTGGTTTAGACATAATTTATGAGCTCGCTGGAGATGATTGTAGCATTAGAGTAGTCTGTTCATTTTTAGATAACAATAAATATACACATCAATTTTTCTTTTGTGTAAGTAAGTTTATTTTGTTTCACCACTTAACATGTTTTTATTGAATACATGTCCTTTTAGGTGTGGATGGGAGTTTCAAGACACAAGTAAGAGATTAGTGATCCTTATCTAGTGGATTTACATCCACAAGTAAAAACAAGCAATAGTTTGTGGAAAACAAAGTGAAATGAAACCACCAATGTCATCATTAAGCATGATAACTTAAATGTTCAATTTGCCATGTGAGGAGAGTTATATGTCTCAGTTTGAGAGAATGGGAGAATATATATTGTTCCTAAAGGCAAGGAACAGTTGACATTACTGGTGGCATGAACAACGTCTGAAGACATTATGAGCAACATCATGTGCAGTTCACCTGGTCGCCATTCTTTGATATTTGAGGCAAAAGTTTCACCACCAAATAATACATTTTAGGTAGGTAGGTAGGTAGGTAGGTAGGTAGGTAGGTAGGTAGGTAGGTAGGTAGGTAGGTAGGTAGGTAGGTAGGTAGGTAGGTAGGTAGGTAGGTAGGTAGGTAGGTAGGTAGGTAGGTAGGTAGGTAGGTAGGTAGGTAGGTAGGTAGGTAGGTAGGTAGGTAGGTAGGTAGGTAGGTAGGTAGGTAGGTAGGTAGGTAGGTAGGTAGGTAGGTAGGTAGGTAGGTAGGTAGGTAGGTAGGTAGGTAGGTAGGTAGGTAGTATGCAGGCACGTACATATGTACTACACTCCACTGGTATCATCAATGTATTTTTTTAACTCTTTATCATTTACTTAGCACTACCATAAAAACCAGTTTAAAAAACAATCCTACAAAATGTTTCGTAACTGATGCATGAGGAGGCAAGTGACTATGTAGAATATTCATCTGATTCATGGAGCCCTAATTCATCGCTGACCACATGCGCTGGTCTATTATAAACAGATATCTACATGATTGTACTGAAGATGAGAACTTGGAGTCCACAAAAAGTGCAGCAGAAATATTTCATCCCTTGAAGTTTGTATCTTAACAAATATTAACATGCATATATTTATTATAAATAACACACATTAATATGCAATAAATGATTTTTGCATGCTTAGAATGTATTAAAAAGACAGACAGACAGACAGACAGACAAACGGATGGACAAAAAACAGAGGGACAGATGGACAAACAGACAGACAGACTTTTGACTTGCAAGCATGTCCAGGTGGTAGGAAATATATGATTACAAAAGATATAATTTTTGCAAAAAAAACCCCTCAAAACCCCTTAACCCCCTGGATGCCAAGTGTGTAAGAATGTAGGTTAAGATATTCAGAAGTATGCCAGAAAATATTGGACTGCTTTGGGTCTCACAAAACTTGGTTACTTTTGTAAAACCTGTACATGTAATCGGTTATCAGCAAACAGCCCCATGACCAGCAGTGGGGCCGAATTCTAAGGGTACTCTGAATTAAGGACACCAGATCCTACTACATGTACTAACATTGTCATGAAATGTAATACAAAATATGTAATTCACAAAATTACACAGTGAAACAATTTCTAGACTGCTAAAACTTCATACTGAATGTGTCAATTCAATTTCTGACACTCATTTTTTCAGAAACTCTTTGCACTCTAGCTAGTTTCTAGAAAAGGATTTCCTTTTATCATGGGCATATATAAAGTATTTTATAAGAGATCAAAATTGAAACTACCTTGTCCATGCTTGCTCAAAACATATTTTTTAGGTTGTAAATGAGTGTGCATCACGACACAAAATCTAACATATTTTAACTTGACTTGACTAATTAATAGCACTAAAAAATCTGGGAGGTATGCTCAAAATATACTGTATGTTTTGCTACTGAATGAAGGTGTATCTCTATTTAAAATATCTAACCCAAGGACAAAAGCAGAAGACACATAGTTGAGCTGCTTAAAACACACATTTTTGGGGTTGCAAACATATGAAAGTCAGTTTACTTGTATCATAGACATAGATTCTACTGTATCAACATCAGAAATTACAATCTATGTCATAAAAGTTGCCTTTCAAAGAATAAACATGTTGTATCCCCCAAATTAGATATCATTGTTCAACTCACCCATTAACAAAACCATTTGGCCCATGGGTAAGAATATTTACTCTTACTCAACTCACATTTGGGGAATCACAATATATCAAAGTGTGTTTACACATGACATTAAAGTCAACTTCTCTTAACTAAATTCAGCTAATTCGTTGTATTATGAAAATAAATATCTTGCCCATGAGCGAGAATATTTTCATTTGCTTAAAGTTAAAATACATACAGGAATGCATGTAAGTATCAGGACTAATAATCCAAGTTTTAACTTCAGTATTGATGTCTAGCTAATGGACCATCAAAATTATCTTTTTGTAGGAACTCATTTTTTGATTATCTGAAAAGATAAAACGAGATGTACAATAAGTATCACTACACTACACATCTGAAGATATTTAGTGTTATCATATTGAAGGGAGATCATCTTCTTTTTGTTTCATGATATAATGTGATTGTTTTCTATGTCCAACAATAATACAGTGGAACCCTGTTTATCTAGACATTTTGGTTTCACTTGAAAATTGTCCACATAGCGAGACATCTGGTTAACTGGATCAAACAAGCAAAACTTGAAAATTAAGTGAAAGCAAAAAAGGACAAGGTATGATAAGGGTGGTTTTTGGCCCACTAACAGAATTGGCTGAAAACATGTTATTTGTTTAGAGACAAGTTAGCTTTGCATAAAAATGCTATATTTTATATGTTCTGATGTGTAATTTTAATGCAGTGGGGGCCCAGAATGGGTTTTATCAGTTCCCATGAAAAATAACACAAAGTCTGAAATATCAGTGTGCCATAATGGCTTATTTACAACTGTCATTTTATTTACATACAAATTACCGCAGTTTTACGACAGGTAGTCATGCTGAAAAACATATCAATGTCAATCATACTGTTTTAACCGCAAGGGGCCCAATTAGGGTTGCAAAACATTGTTAATTCAATTACTTGCCAATTGTGTCCCCAAAACTCAGTCATTATTCACAGCATTCTTTGCAAATGTAATCCATGGGTTCATTGTACAACATGTAAGCATGATGACAAACATGTTGTACTAAGAATCACAGGGGCCTGATTTGGGTAAAGTTACATTTTGGGCACAGCTTCATTCCAGCTAGTAAGTGTTACAAGTCAGCATTTACAACCAGTTTTAGCAAATATACAGTTATCATCTCAATCATCATATGTTAATACAATAGCCAACCATGTTGCACTAAAATCACAGGTCTTGACCTCAAAGGGGACCATTTCAGGTGAAATTTCATTGTAAGTGCAGGTTCATATCAACACCATGCACACGTTAAAGTCAGTATTCAAAAGACTTCACAGAGTAATTATTCACTACTTATCCACTTTAAAGATAAAAAACATCCACTATTACTTTTCATTCACACAGTCATCAATCTCAGTATGTGATTCACTCTCAGGAACTGCAGTATTCAAAAGTGTATAAACCTAAAGTAGATCAAAATATCTAAAATATGAATTTAAAATATTGGGTACAAAGGCAACTAGACTGACTTGAAAAGGTGAATGGTCAGTGTGTCTCAAGAAAAGATTTACATGATGTTAATTAAAGCTTATTTCACCAGTGTTGTAACATAGATTACCAAACTTATGAAAACAAATTACAATATTTGGATTTGATGCGAAACAGTTTAATTATACATTGCAGACTTGATAAACAAACTTTGAAAAAAAGAAAGAAAAGTTACATGGATTTGAACTTGCATGTCTGATAACAAAAAATACCAACAGTCCACTGTTGCAACCATTAGGCTACATATTCCTTTGCCTCCCAGTGTGAATTTAAGCTTATATATTACACTTTACAACTATGTATGACTTGACATCTGCTTGTGTTCATCATCTGCTAGACCTTGATACAATGTTCTTATTCTAGCTAAAAAAATCCTTTTCATACAGTTAACCCCCTGGATGCCACAGGGACATATATGTCCCTCCTCTACATACCTCACTTTGAAGTTCAATAAAATTGTAAATATACCACGCATATATAGATACTTCACAGTTTTGAATTCTGCGGGAAATTCCCAGTTTCTTGATATCATCCACTATTATCTCAGACCAAGCTAAAGTGCTAAAATCGTCTTTCAAAATAGGCTTCATCGTAAATGTCGCCATTTTTCAAACTGTACAAAATCGAGATTCACAGCGTTATTTGCAGTATCTTTTGAAATGTGAAAATCGGATAATTACTGGGTGTGATGAATTTCAAAAATAGCATATTAATGATCACTGATATCAAGTTTTCATGTAACCAGGAATGATAATTCTGAAACGTCACCGATGTACCTAGAATCGGTTGGGATGTTTTCGAAAATACACTTACACGAACGCCGAAGTGCGCTTTCCGCCATATTGGATAGTGTTTACAAAATCACGATTCGAGAAGGCCGGTATTGAGACGCCTATTGCATCATGTATTCTTCATAGTTAGCTGCGACAAATGCATCATTGAATTCCCCAAGCATCTTAGAATCAAATTACAAAAGGTCTTTGTCACCAATACCAACTGTCTAGACAAAACGAAACGAAATATACTTTGTAAGAAAACGAACGCTGTGCTCGAAAGACAGCGCTTGACTGAACTGTAAACAAAGAAAAATTCCAATTTTACACTGCGTAGCATTTTCGGAAATTTTCCAACATCCAGATGTCTAATCATTGCTTACAATGGCTCAATACTTTTAGTATATTCGGGGGAAGAGTATCGTAGCAAGAAAAAGCAAACTGAAAACAGATGCAATGAAAGCATTTGGTAATTCATGAGAAACTGTAAAGCTTTTAGTGCAGCGTGACGCCATGACTGACGCAAAATCACGCAGAACGACAACGGTACTTATCTGCATTTCTGGCTTCTTCCGTCATTTACAATGTAAACGACAAAAACATATAACAATACACAGATAGTCAGAATAATTCTGATTACTTACATGTCACATTTATATACAAAAGATCCCTGAATCAAACAAAAAGTCCTCGCAAATTCCTGTGTACCCTTCTCAGCGAAGCCGCCATTTTGAAAGAAATCGGTCATCGGTAGTGATGTCACACGTCAACATTGTTGCACATATTAGGCAATTTCTTGAGGTGAAGGTCGGTTGAACAAGAGTAAACACAATGCCCATACCATTCCGATTGCATTTTCAGTATTGTGATGTATATTTTGCATATCGTTCAGATATTTTTTCACGAAACTGATTTCATTATCTACATATATCCATGTTCAACACCATATCATATGTGGATATAAGGTATGCGTTTTTATTCTTTGAAAGCTTTTGATTGTTTGAATATAATACTTACATGGGAAATTGACTCAGTAAGTGAACTATACCACATTTTAAGCCTCTACACAAGTGTTGGAAGATCACACGTACCCTTTACTGCAACATGTGCTTTAGTTCCCGTGATGTGCAATATTCAATACGTTGGGGCAAATATTGCAGTTTCATATGAACAGGTTAATAACCAGCGATTTAATTCCAACTTATAAGTAAAACGAATAATATTAATGAAAATGATTTGCACATTTTATGAAATGTAGGGGCGCACATACTACTATTTAAAGGAATTGTCTTGTTCATTGTATTGGTTTGTGTCGTTTTTATAGACAAAACAATTATGAATATTAATTGACCAGGTGCGAGTTTGTCAAAAACGTTTCATGATTCATTATCATTTTTCTCGATGATAATGTCAATTCAAATTCGATTAAAATATATCTGATGGCAGAATATCTAACTCAAACAATATTTATACGAAAATTGTTAAAACTATATAAACCAGGTCATGTCTTAATTTGGACAAACCTTACGTCCATATCCTAATACTTCTGTACTGAAAAAGCGATATCTTTGTATACTTATGATGGAATTGATTTCATAATCATGAGAAGAAAAGTCTATTTCCTAAATGAATATTCAATGAATAATCAGGTATTGTGAAATTTTAATTTATGCTAAATTGATGCTAGGCAGGTGCGCGTGTTGCTCACAATAAGATATGTAGTAGAACCGTGTAATTGTTGATATGTTCAGGACACTATTTCAGTGATAAAACCATTCATTTTATATTTTGTCTAAAAAGTGTTGAATTCTGACACAGAAGCCGAGATCTTTTACACATTGAGTGGACATTAGGTTAGATATATATACTAATCAGCAACAAGAGTTGTCTTTTTCCGACGTCACAAAATGCACGAAACATGCCGTGACGTCAACTAAAATGTCGCAGTATTTTCAGTTATTTCATTACATTTGAAATTGTGGCTGTTACTTCGTCAATAAAGATGCAAAATTAATAAAAATACATCTACACAAACAGGAGAATATGGGAATCTAAGAACTAAAATATGTATCGGATAGGGACATCCAAATCGCTATTACCTGCTTTTTGATGTAGTACACTGGCATCTTATCTTACAAATTGTGAATCTACCAAACGGTATCCTCTCACATTGGGGAACTTTGTATTGGAATAGTTTGGTTCACTGTGAACAAAACATCACGAAAATATACTGTCGGTATCCACAGCAAATTCTCTCCATGTGATCGGAGTTACATTGACCTAATGTAAACCATAGCTGAGTTATGCCCCCTTATCTTTATACGTGCATGAATACTGTGTCGACGTTTGACGCCATGGTAGAAAATCGATTTTTGACATTTATTGCAGGTCATTTTTGATTTCGTGATTATGACGTTATGCATTAGTACATATATCCATTTCATATACACTTATGTCGTTCAGATATCAAGCAGTATTTTCTTCGCTCACACTTTCCGCAAAGATGCCAAATTAAAAAAACCGTAGCAGAGTGCTTTTATTGGTGCACGATAAAAAACGGAAAAATTTACTGTTTTTCAACACACACAAAAGTTTTGGACAACTTTTAGCAGTGTCTATTTCTCAGACCCCTGAGGTAGCCGCATATATATTTATACCAACTGATGGGAAATTAAATATTCTACATTTCTGTGCAATTTTATAGCCGTACGCAGATCTAGTACCACGCGAGCGCAAATCTCGCAAAACGTTCACTTTTCAAACCTTACGAAAATGTGCGCTTGAAAAAAAACTCGGCATCCAGGGGGTTAAGTGTAGTCATTTTGGTTAAATCTAATATGTCATTGAAAACATCAAGGTACATAAGGTCTTGGAAAATCCATATGTTTATATATGGCAATCCTGTTGAATGACAGTGTTATTTTGACAGTAAAAGGGGACTCAAAGGTGTTTGATACACAGATGATAGAAAAACTATGATCAAATTCTTACATAATAACAAAGATTCTCACCTTTACAGTACTGCTTGATCATATTTTGAAAATCTTCATACATCTTCTTACTTTTCTAGCAGAGACCAACAACCCAAAACCAATGTTTACCTCTCATAAATCAGCCTTGTGAGTGCCTTATGATATTGAAAATTTTAATAAAGATGTTTGATATGTGTATTTTAGATAACAAAACCATTCAAAGTATAATGTATCATGGCACAGATGTGTAAATGTGATGGATTGTTTTTAAAGATGTTAGTTTATGTCAATGTTTATTTTTTGAGATGTTGTATGGGGCAATTTCATAAACCGAAAAAATGTACTTTTTAAAAGATTTTGATGTGAGCAAAAGCGTGACCCACCACAATTTTTTAGGTGTGCATTCTAATTTACTCTCTTCATATGTGGTGAAAAAATTGGGATGGGTCACGCTTTTGCTCACACTTTTCTACCACTCTGAAAATCAGAAAATGTAGGTTTCTAGAAGATATTGTAAAATATGTTAACTTTGAGGTCTTCAAAGAGGAAAACTAACAACACCAAAAACATAAAAATGCAATTGGAGGTAACTTCAACAATTAGTTTAGCTCCTTTTATGCTAAAATTATTGTGTTGTAAAATTTTGATAATCATGACATGTTGTGGGCCAATAATGGCCTCTATCATACCTTGTCCTTTCCATGTACGTATATCAATAAATCAACAGTCAAAAGTAATAACAGTAAATATATATCATTATTAACATATAAGTCTACCGATAATACATAGAAGGCGGAACGCAGGTTACCATTTGTCAGGTTGTCTTGGACGTAATCATGTGGTAAGTTAGATGAAAAACATAAATCGATGACAAAAAGTCACTATTTTAAATGCCCTAAAAACATATGACATCACGTTCAACTTATGCTGTCTGCAGAAAGTAAACTTCCGGAAGGGATCTCATGACTTAGATCACGTGGCACGCTATTTTTAACTTGCATCGCAACAGATTGTAGGGGTCGATGTATAAGTGTTATATACAGTACAATTACAGTGTAGGTTACCTTAATCCTACTTAATATGTGTTTTCGTTACTGATGAGATGTTCTCACACCCGCCAAATCCTAATGAACAACCAGAGTGACACACATCCCTAGTTAAATACTCTCACAAACACAAATAACATCACAAATATCTGTACACTTGGCACTCTCACTGGCTGAGCCATTTCATGAGAGGCAGGTCCTTGATCACATCCAGTCAACTAGTGGCCAACTCTGATGATTTGTCTCATAATTCTGAACACCTGAATATAAACCTAAAGTGTGCTGCTCACTATATATAAGGTCATCTCTTGTTTTCCCAACAGCATTTGAGGTTTTTGTTTTGGAGGGACAGGTTTTACTTTTCGTTAGTAAGACAACTTCCCAGGTTTTACTTTTCATGAGCAAGACCGCTTCCCAGGGTTTACTTTTCCTAACTTTATATGAACATCAACATTCAAATGATACATGAGTGTTTGAAATCAAATGAAAAATATAGTTCAATATCAAAGTCACAATACAAAGGTTCTCCGAAGCGGGATTGGAACCAACATCCTCTCATCCTTAGGCAGACGTATTACTGCACGGCCACCGAGCCGATGAAGGTGGGGGGTTAAATTATCTCCTTATAAGTTACTGTCATTAAACTGATTTTACGTGCACTTCAATTATTGTTATGTAACTTCATTAAATGATCATCTACATTGTAATTACCCATCATTGATGGTAAATGATAGAGAACACACTTCTCCGAGGTTTTGGTAGACAATGTGAAACCATCGGGGTCAGGAAATTTCTCCCCCTACAGTTTTACATTGTCTACCAAAGTCGAGGAGAAGTGTTTTCTCCTATACATTAAAAAGTTGTCTAAATCTTAACGCACGAGAGCCAAGTCACTGCTCAACACCTCAGACCCTGTGCTGACTGCCTGGCTCACTGTGGTGAGACTAATTAGGTGCTATTCACATCTGATATCCCTGGCAGGTTTTGGAGATTACAGGAAACTGTCTTGTCATTCAATCAAGTTCTGATTGTTTAATTGTTTAATTGTATTGTAAAGATATATGTTGAAAGAAAGCAGGTGTGAATACATATCATGTATGTAACATTTTACACAATTTTATTGCACTTTCTCTTGTAGACCTTTGGTGGTGTGTACATATATATTTTCTTAATATATGTATGTATTCTTTGTATGTAAGACATGAGACATACTTAAACAAATTGTCCCTCTCTTATCATTGTGTGAGGTTAAATAGCACAAAACATCTATGTCAATGGCAGTAAAGAAGAATTTACGTACAAGCTTAATAATCTTCTATGAATGAAACTTCTTCGCTGATACATTGCTAGTGGATACTGAATATCTTAAAGAAAGTACTAATACGCTAGTCTGTGACTTACATGGAACAGATTCACAGTTTGTCGCTTTGGTTCATCTAGATTTAATGCTGAAAATATACATTATCATATGAACATACATGTGTACGTTTTGTATAAAACTGTTCCTTGCACATATATAAGACAAAGGGTAATGGGATGGAGCGTCGTCAAAGTTCCCGAATTGAACGTTTTGCATCTGAGCTGTTCAATATAGTGGTTGATTTGTTATCTAACTTGTCTCACATTCCTGGGTCTTCCCATAGACACGGTTAAGGGCGAAATCAGGTTACCCCAGGACAAGATAGCACAACTGGTCCATCAACTTTCGCAGCTGGTAGATGCAACATCCAAGAAAATCACACTGCATTCGCTGCAATCAATTGTGTGCAAGCTTAACTTTTTATACAGATACAGATACAGTTGGCTTTCAGGGTTGGGGTGCATATTTCCAAGGTCACTGGGCCAATGCCAGGTGGCCTGACCTATGGATACAAGAAGGTTGGATGAAAGACATGACATTCTTAAAGCTCTTTCCTATTGTTTTGGTGTTATACATCTGGGGCAGCAGTCTGGCCAACAAAAAGGTAATCATGTTCTGTGACAACCAGGCCGTGATGAGTATTATTAACTGGCATACCGTCAAAGGGAAAGGGTGATGAAACTGCTCAGGCGAATGGTCCTAATATGCTTGCAAAACAACATACACTTCAAAGCACGGTATATTCCTGCCCAAGACAACATAATAGCAGATGCTCTTTCGAGATTTCAGTGGCCACGGTTTCGAGCAGCAGCCCCCCCGGGGCAGATCAACAGGCCTCTGGAAATCCAGTTGACATCTGGCTCATTTAACAGCAGAAGCAAACAGCCTAGTAGCAAAATCAATGGCGGTGAACACCTGGAGGACTTATGAGGCAGCTTTTCAGTCACTACGGCTATTTCGGGCTGTGTACTCACTGCCTGATATGTGGCTCGTACCTTTAGATCATATGCTACATTTTGTTGCTTATTAGTCACTATCACGAAGATCTATCAGCACAGACCATTCTTACATTTTAGCTCTATCCTCCATGCATTGGATCAGTTCTTGGCAGTGCATGAGTGGGGCGGTGGGGTAGCCTAAAGGTTAAAGCGTTCGCTCATCACGCCGAAGACCCCCACATGGGTACAATGTGTGAAGCCCATTTTCTAGTGTCCCCCGCCATGATATTGCTGGAATATTGCTAAAAAGCGGCGTAAAACTAAACTCACTCACTCACTCAGTGCATGAGTAATCATTTTCTAGTGCAAAAGGCAATTGCAGGGATGGCCGGGAGATCCAGGCAGCCAGACACACGCCAGCCAATCACACCGGATCTACTAACTCGCTTTTACGGATTTCCAAAACAGACCAATACAGCAGTGCCACACAAATTGTCATTCAGGCTCTGCCTCGGTCCATGTTATGCCCTGTCAAAGCCTTGTCGCGTTTTTTGGCAGTGCGTCTGCGTACAGACGAGTATTTCTTTATCCATGTTGATTCAGCACCTTTAACAAGACTTCAGTTTCAGGCAGTTCAATATAGTGGCTGATTTGTTTGTATGATACTATTCCTTGCACATATATAAGACAAAGGGTCATGGGATTTGGCGTCATCAAAGTACCGAATAGAACGTTTTGTATCTCAACTGTTCAATTTTGTGGCTGATTTGTTATCTATGACCAATCGTATCATGAGATACCTGTCAGAGGAAATGACAGGTGATGGGGCGTGGGCTAAATTTCTAGTCACTAACCAGCATGGATACAGATTGATTATTCGCTAGATTGCTGACCAATCGATAAGCTGGATTTCGGCTTCATCAACTCTTGCTGTCATGAAAAAGTTTGCGTATCGTGAACATACATAATCGTAAGGTTCCATGAAATGTACACACAGGACTAACAAGCGAGTTTATTTTTCCTTCAAGTATTCAAAGCGCTAGAATCCAATTATTATTACCCCGGATAACCCAATCCAACCATTGAGTAGAGACGGTATTTATTTGCATGTACATTTTGCACACACTACTAGTACAGCAAACATAATGGCTTGCACATTGTTATGACTGAATATCATAATTCAAGTACATGTATTACAGAATTCAAAAAGTGACACGATACTGATTTCTTATAATGTATACACTTGTGGTTCAATCCCCCCAAATATTTATGAAGATGGGCATGCTTATATTTATATTGAATGCAAACGAGGTTCAGAAGATTGATAATGGGCGTGACTCCGGAAAACAGGTTGTCCAATGACATAACAGCACATTAGTTTGTTTTACACTTGTCATGTGACAAAACTTTTCATTCAAATGGACATGCATTTTGCAAGAGGCTGTTATTTTGAGGTTGAAAGAGGTGTTCAAATATCCCATTACTGCTGTCTAATTTAAAGGTCACATGCAACCAAAAAATCAAACATAATTAAAACACATTTATCACTTATTCATGACATATAATATACATTGCTGCTTTTGAAAAAACAAATAAACACAATTATAAGCGTACAATCGCGATTCAAAAGTGCAATAATTTGTACTTGGGCTTACTTCCCCCGAAACGAAGCCCTCGGGAGACCGAACCCAGTCATAGCAGATGGATATGCACTCAAGTGTAACGACGGCTTCCGATTGGCTGTTTCATTTGCTGATATGCTGAGGGCTGATTGTGTGTACAGAAAGATGATCTGTTTGATGGGCATTTTAGAAGTATAGCCAGTCACAAGAAAGTAAGATTCTTTATGGATAACAACTTCTTTTTGTGTACTTGATGCGTCGTTTCAGTATGGATTCATATACTGTTGTCAAACAAAATCATATACACGAAAAGAAGTCGTTATCCATGAAGAATGTTTATACAGATGTTGGGTTTAGAAAATACATGTCTTTGAATCTGCGCTCGATCCAATAAAAAATCATGTCAGTAGAGATGGTAAACTACTGCGTGGCTGGAATCTGTCATTCGTCCAAGTACAAAGCAGGACTTGAAACTGACAAGAGTTTGCACATGTTTCCATCAGATCCAGTCATCCGAAAAAAGTGAATGTAGTTTGTTTGCAACCCACAGACATAAAAACATGTCATGTGTATCACACGTGCCTAATTACTTAATGTGGCAGACACGGGACTCGGGTGCACGAGTCCTAAATCAACTTATTTTCTTTATGTCGTATAGTGTGATAGGTGTTAAGTTCAAATTGCATGATTAAAGCTGTGTATTGCATGTTGTCTTTAGCAGACAGGCAGGCAGGCAGACATATAGGTGTGAATAAACCAGACACTGAGCTTTCTCTGAGACAGAGACTGCTTACCACAATCAACAAGTTGTTTTACGTAACGAGTAGATTATTTACTTGTTTATGTACACAACCAAGATTAGACTACTGCTCACGACCTCAGACACTGGTCATGCATACTGTTTCAAGCTCCGCGAACCTATTCACTGTGCATGCGTTATGGGCGCAGCGCATCACAGCTGTTGAAACCAGTTTTCCCCCCAGCGCTGGGGGGAATTTAGTGAAACGTTTGAACTCCGATTTCGCGGGCTTTTTTTTCATCGCGTTTTTTTCCACTTTATAGGTTGAATTGGCATTTTTTATGGTTTGTTTCAGTAAGTGCATACTGAAAGGTACCAGAATCTGCTGTGTTTTACGTTGCATGTGACCTTGAATGATTATACGCATGTGTATCAATTCCGTAACTAATATATTATCCTGTTTTTACTGAAGATGGATAAATTGAGATTTGTTCATTGATACACATGATAATTACACTGGATCAGATAATTACGGAGATCAAACACAAATGTTTCTTACACAATGCTTATGTAAACTGCACCAAAAAATCAGATTTCAAGTCAACATGAAACTTTCAACACTTTGAAGTTACCTTTGTATGGTTTATGTGTAATATATACTGAGTCAGAAAAGAAACTTCACAAATTTAAAAAAAATTTTCTCTGATGATACATCTATGTATCTGAAATGGGATACCTATCTTTCAACTCTAGAAAAACATCAGAAAAAAACCCACTTAAACCCATCCATTCGTCATGCAAATGACGCTAGTGCCAAATCAGGTTTTGCATGTACAGTCGATCATGTGATCTTCACATGAAAGTTTTCTTCATTTGCACCTGTTTGCATTGGCCTCAAGAACAGAAAAAACAACACTTTTAAACCACAGTTCTAACGGGACTTTAAATGCCACGATTGTCAAATGTGCAACGTGAACGTGCCGCTGGAATGTTGCAAGCGGGAAGATCACAAGAACAATGGGATGCAGCCGTCATACTGTGTATGACATGTGAGGTTGTCTGCAAAAAACTGATCGCCCAAGGTCGGGTCCACGTGTGACGTCACGAGCAGAAAACTGTCAAATCGTCCTACATCACCTATGTGACAGATTTCTGCTGGCTACATGAACCAGGGCTGAGAAGTTTAGAGGTCGACCCTCCTCACTGACCGTTTGAAATCGGTCGCGGGCTGCCAATCCCCATTCTCGACATCCATACTGTGACTTCACATTCTGTATACCCATGTTTTGGAACGGCGGTGTAGTCTAATGGAACTGATTGTGGCACTGTTAGTGTATTGAGTACATCACACAGATCTCAGCAATGAAATAATAACAGTTTAACCATCTTACCATCTCTTCTTCTATAGTGCTCTGAAGAAAGAATGTGAAGTTTCTTTCTTGACTCAGTATATATATATCATGAATCGATGCAAGAGTTATCATTTCATATTTGATTATGTAACATTATCAACCTTAGAAATATGAAAAATCAATAGTCACAATTGAGTTAGTTCTAAATTAGTAACTTGTTTTTTTTCAAATCTGTACGAAGATGGGTGTAATACAGTATTGCTATTTATGTCTACAATTCATTATATAAACTGTTACAATGAATGAATGAATGATTTAATTTAGAAGGTTTTGTAACCTTGTCACCATTAATTCAATCAGTATGCAAAAATAGTATTTTGTTATTCACTCCCTATGATGGGCAACAAACACTTACCTCCTGTAACAACATCTCATAATCCCCTTTCTTGCAGACATGGGTTCATTTACCTGTATAAGCCTATGACATTGCTAGCAATTGTTATCACAACATTTTAACACTTCTTCTGATTAACACAGAAGGTAACCTCTCTCGTAAGAAAAGCTTATCTTTGATCAGTACTACTAAATTGATTGAAATAATAGGCACAGTACGAAATTAAAATGTAAAATGCACACGTGAGTGTCTCACTGAATGAGAGGTGCTTTCTGCTGATGAACATGTGCAGCTCTCGCTGAATAAGAGGTGCCTTTTTTCGCCGCCCATACGCGGCTCTCCCTGTGAGAAGCTAATTAATTTGCCGCACAAACATGTCTCTCTGCCTTAATGAGTTAAAAAGAAATTTAAAAGATTTGTGGATGACACATTTAATCTTGTATTTAGCAAAATTGAAACTTTGGTTGAATTGCAAGTTTCAACATGTGTTTTCTTTTATTGAAAACGATTAATCTGGTTTTCAAGAAACACAAATGTGTTCCTGCTCTTTCCATTAGAGGCAATTTGACCTTTCAAATTAGAATCGAACTGAATCTTAATATCGGACCTGAACCTGAATGGAACAGCTGTAAACAGACAATCCAGTGAGTGACACAATGAGATACCATGAAGAATGTTATATATATATGAAGTGTGTGATATACATAACTACCAAATTAGTCATGATACCAGGTGTTTGCACAAACATGAGCCCATGCTGCCTCTCTGGTAGCACTTGTCCTAAACATTAAGCTGTGGCAAGTCAGATAAGTTGAACTTATCCCTTTTGTCATACAGCCTTGTGGAGATTTTGTTGTGACTCTAAATCTTTATGATGTGGTCTAAATATTAATCCTTTGAGTCAGTCTCACTTTTCCTGCTATGTTCAGATAAGTAAATCCAGGGGAAAGCAATACGCTATGTTTTTCTAATGAACAATATTAGATTATCGATATGCCTGAGGCTTTAGTACCCACTGGCCAACTTACCTTGTTTTCTACTATATATTCATAAGGAAACAGATCTGCAGCGAGGGAGAGGAAGCATCAAAACATGTTTGCTTTCAGTTTTTATAAAGTTTACTGAATCTTTCAATGAGTGCGTTTAGTTTTACACCACACTCAGCAATATTCCAGCAAATTGTGGCCATCTGTAAATAATCGAGTCTGGACAAGATAATCCAGTGATCAACAGCATGAGCATTGATCTACACAAATGGGAACCAATGACGTGTCAACCAAGTCAGTGAGGCTGACCAAGCAATCACATTAGTTGCCTCTTACGACAAGCATGTTCATCTTTTGTGGCCAGCATGGGTTGCTCAAGACCTATTCTATCCAGTATCTTCACAGGTAACTGAATCTTTGAAGATAGTTAAGGAGGCGTATCTTTACTCACCCCATATTTTTAGAAATGCTCCAAGATAGAGAGTTCTCCTTAAGTTTGTCATATGGGATAGTAGTGTACACACTTAAACAAATCAAATGTTTAAACAGGGCTAAACACGGTCTGATTCTGATTAAAAATTCAAGCAAATTCTTTGAGTTTTTGAGAATCAACCTTGTAATAATTCCATTTGCCTAAAATACTTTTTGTTGTTATATAGAGAAAGTTCTTGTTTTTAGTATTAAGGATTATAGTTCCCGTTTGGGACTGAGTGGTACATTAACTGGACCCAGCAATATATCGCTCTTGGTAGCACAATACTCCAAAATTTCAAGGTATTGAAATATGGATTGACTCTTCCTTCAACATTTGCTTTTTATGGACAATAATCATGTCTGGTTTGGCCTATGTTTGGTGCTATACTTGAAGTGCTGTGTGAAATTAACCTAAATGTTTATTTTGCTTCATTCTAAGTCGTTTTGGAGTAATATGCTCCACAAAGTTTCGTGTAAAAACAACAATGCATGACAGAACATGTTTTTATTGGCACCGGTGATGTGCTTCATCCGTGGTCACATTATACACAGGGTATAGGATTTATCCTTGATTTTGAAGGGGTGTAGAGGGGGGTCGCATTATACACGGGGTCGCATTATACGCGGGTATACACGGTAGTGCATTCCTGACTCTAGAGGATGCCATGGTCATGTAAAGAACTACATGTGTTATATTACTGCAGTGTACTGCACTTTCCAAGTGAGTATACTTGCAATCCAGAATAACCATTAAATTTCCCATTAGTGAAATTGATGTGCACATGTATTGTTATTTGACAGTTGTAAACTGTAGCATCAGACATGACATGTCATTGGCATAGAGTTTCCTTGTATTAAGTCTTCATTTATTGTGAAACACGTTTATGCATTGAAATGCATCATTTTTAACCAGTACAAGTCTACGTCTAACATTTTAGCTGCTAAGGAATGCCAGGAAGCAAACCCATGAACTCACAAGGCATGAGAGAGAAAATAGCTTCTTCACTTAGAGACATCTTATGAACAATCATTGTGTAGTGCAACTGGTCATTCAATGGACCACGATTCATGACTGATCCATTTCCCCATATCATTCATCTTAAGCATACTCAGCCCTCATTATGTCAGTTCTGCATGGGTGATGTGGCAATATTGGTGATTTCACCTACATTGGTCTCACTGGATATGGTAGTGCCATTGACTATATTACTTTATCCAAAAGGCTTTTGTCCTACCATATATACATGGAAACTTGTTTCAAGGACAGAATCATCACACCTGTTAATGTGTTCATTGCAGTTATGTGACTGCATGCTATCTGCAGAACTGAGAACAACCTTTGTCTATGGGACATAGACCAACTGGAAGAGTTTAGATATAAAGTAGTTCTGGGGAATGTGATTGGCATTATTTAACACTGTATTACATTATCTGATGACATGGATGACGCCTATTTTCTTGAAGCCTGGTCTGTATGAATTATTCTGCCTTGCATTGCACCCCTTGGCTCCACCAATGCAAAAAAATCTTCAATGTAGTCTTAAGTCATTTTCAAAAGGCGAGGTTCAAACCCCCTGAATCACCCCCTTGGATTCGCCTATGCATTGTACATTCGACAATCGAGGTATGCCACTTGTAAGTTTGTTAAGCAAACTTTATGTTTCTGTACTTAACAAAAGAATAACTTACTGGTGTGCCATAAATGGTACAATTGAGGAATTAAAATTGACATAATTCTACCACAGATATTTTTGTTCTTTTGTTCATCCAAAATTATCTTGGTAAGCATAAACTTGATATATACGGCTTATTCTTTGACTTGGCTGAAACCATTGACAGTGTTGAGCATGTGAAATTATAAAATAAGCATATCTCCTGAAATAGTTACACTCTTTCATACAGTGGCTAAGCTTAAGGCTAACTTGGAGTAAAGAAAGTATGAAATTAGACTTTTTGAAATATTCAGGTGTCACTTTTACTAGAAGTTTTTCTTGGTCGAGACACCATTCTAATACTTGGAAAGGAAAAAAAGGCTTTGTTTTCTAGCTCAAGACCCTAACAAATAGTCCCTATCCTACTGTATGGTGCAGTAGTTTGTATGCTGTATCAAGATGTATTGAGACTTGAAGAAATAGGAGACTGTATTGTGCATGCTAAGTTTAATATCCTTATGCCAGCCAATGATTGTATGCTAATTAACAATCTAGCAATGTATATTCACCATTCAATTTCAATGCATAGACTGACTTGAATTGGGGATTTTTTTGTTGACAAAAGCTAAAGACAGATAGGCAACCAGGTTGCATCGTTCCTGTGTTCAGATTTTAGGGTCTTCATTTCAGAGGGCACAGCAATATCAACAACTGTTGGAAAGATACCTGATGTCATGTATGGCACTAACTAAACCTCATCTCCCAAGTTGCATTCATTTCACATAAGTGCCATAAAGAAGACAAATACTACATGTATCTTGTGTGTGTGCATGTATGTGTGCGTGTGTGTATGACAGTGTGTGTGAGTGCATGTGTGTGCATGTATGAGAGTGTGCACACAAGTGAGAGCGAGGGTAATACTGCCTTTTGAAATGATAGTAGCGACAGTCCAAGTTCTTGCCTCCCATCTGCTCTCTGACTCAATGAATGTTGCGAAAACCTTCGACACATAAAGACAGACCCAAGCTGCTGCACCTTCATTGACAAACCATTGTTTATTCTACTAATTCCTTTCACTGACACGTTTTGCAGTGATTGTTTGTTTTAGAACAGCATCATTTGTTTAATCACCATGTGCAGAATGAATTGACAAGACAGGACATAATGAGAAAAGGCCATGAAAATTGGGTATATTGTCACATTGTTGCCCATGTCGGATGAGGCAATATAAGTCTCGGGTAACTTAGCATCAATAAAGAAAAAGTGAAAACTGACCTTATATGTCAGTCATCATGTTCTTTTCAAAGATAATTCCTGAATTATTGCTGCATTCAAACCTATCTATACTTTTCATACTGTCGCTGAAATGATTGTAATAATATCAGAGATATGCCTGCATTTGCATCCAAGGCCTTTATTGCTGATTTATAATTATTATCTTCCCCTGACTTTATTGATAATTGAAGAAATACCATGCAGAATGTAACAACTGGATAAAACTGTAAATATCAACTTTTGATGAGCAGTTCTTCACACATGATTTCATTTGTTTGAAACTTCTGACTGTAGTTTTAAAGTATACTTAGTGTACAATATATCTATAATCCAAACAGTTAGTCCGTTTCAGTAGAGATGCCTGTTATCACTGTTTGAAAGAAAAGATTTACACACAATATTCTATCCCTTATACAATGTCTACATCAGTCAGTGATGTCATTTATTATATACATCAATTTATTGATTCATTTCTTACAAAATTTGATACCATTTAAATCTCTTAAAATACAGAGTAAATTACAGAGGATGTGTATGATACTTAAATAGAATTAGATGACAAACATATGGGTTTTTTTGGGGTAAAATTATGTTGACAATATATTTTCTCTGACAATAGAAATTGTGTTTAAAATCTAATATTGTTAGGATGACATAAATTTGAATTTAACTCCATGCTTATTCCCTGTAGATATGTTTATGTATTTACTTCTGTATAGATATAACAGATAATACTTCTGTACTGACTGTTTATATCATTTGTGTAAGAACTTGAAAAATCAGGTTACAGCAAGGGAATACAAAAAGCTTGATCTGAAAATAAAATATGAGCTTTGTCATGAGTGTTAAAATCATCTAAATATAGTGAAGGCAAACTGCATGCAGACACTGAAAGTCAGTAATAGGTGAACTATTTGATGTTTACAACATCTAACTGTCTATTATTATATAGACTGAAAATTATAATGAGTATGAATGTACTTTTGCTTATTTGGTCTACCTTTAGAATGCAGCACTACAAACTTTAAAGACACGTCATAATACTACTTTATGTAATTGCAGGTGATTTTGTTCAAAAGCATGTTCTTGAAAAAATGCCCCATGACGCTGGCAAAGCAACAAGGTCATCAAGCTCAGCGAGTGTGTATAAGCTCCGCTCACTAGTACTGATGTTTCATCTCTACCAGCCATGGCATTACAGAAAACCAACAATGTTGTGAGTTCCCAGTAGTAGTTCCCGGTTGATGTGCAATTTTTCGCAAGCACCAGCTGTAAATATTTTTTTCTTTTTTGACTAATATGCTCATATTTCCTTGTATTAAGAGGTGCTGAGGAGTTATATTTTGTGTATTTATATATTTTGTATTTTTAAATTTAGTAAGAATGACTTACATTGGTCACATTGTGCCATGTTTTATTATTCACAGTTTTGGTCAATTAAAATTATCTAAATATATCCTATATTTTGGTTTCAAACATAACTATTTGGATCAAATGAATTATAACTGTAAACTAACATACATATATATCTTTGTCATTCAGTAATGTGCACCATTACAAAGAAATATTTATTTTTCGAAGCGGTAAGAATTCATTATACTGGATACGTCAGCCATTTTCGTGCCAGTTTGGTGGGCATATTCTATTTATTAGAATTATTCCAAGGTTTAGGTTTAGGTTTAGGTTTAGGTTTAGGTTTAGGTTTAGGTTTAGGTTTAGGTTTAGATTTGGGTTTAGGGACCTAATCTAAAATAGTAGGTAAATGCATGAGTACCAATTGTTTTCCTTTTCCTCCATTTTTAATTCTTTGTTCACAAAGAAAAACAGGAGACCAAAAACGTCAAAAGTTAAATAAACGATGAAATGGTTTAATGTCGAAATTTTGGGCTGATGGAAATCAGCCTCCAGCAACTTTCACCTCTAGATCTACATATTTTCAATGATGATTTGAAGTCTAACTCACCCTATTGCCTATGTCTCACTCAATGCGCGATCCACATTATCCTAACTGTGTTCCCTACAACACTTTTCTGTCACGAAAGCACACAATGATTTTTACACAAGCACGTCATTCATGCATGCACTGTGAAATCAACGTCTGATGCCTGACGTCAACAACCGTTTTCAGTTCGAACCATATCGGCTCTTTCAACACAACATGGTATCTTGTAGAATACGGAATAGGACAATTGTGCCGAATTGTCAGTAGATTGAAAGTATGCGGCACCAAGTCTCCCCTTAACCTTTGTAGTTGTCCGCAACCAATTCGACTCTTTCCTTTCATTTCCGTGACATCACAGGAATAACTAGCTAAATTTGCACATTGTGCAACAATGTGGACATAGCTCAGTTGGTTAGCTGTCGGGCTAACAATCCGAAGGTCACGGGTTCGCGTCCAACAGGTTCTCACAAGCTGGTTGCCTGTCTCACTGACATGTGACCTACGGCTGGGAATGTCCTCACGGGAAATTGTGCTTCTGAATTCTAAAGGTGCTCCGTTTATTTGTGTGGTGAATATGTACTTAACTAGTATAGCTTCTTCTGCATCTGAAAAAGTATTATTTTCTCCTATTTAAACTTCCAACATTCCAAAATGCCATTTTATCACACAGACACATACAGACAGACAGACAGACACACACACAGACAGAATGACACACACACACACACACAGACAGAATGACACACACACACACAGACCCCCCCACACAGAGACACGGCAGTCATTGTAGAAATCTGCAATAGATATCCACAATACAATTACTTTATGAATCATGCACCCCTACAGCTAACCCAAAAAGATAGATTTTAGCTATGTCAGTTCTATCTATTAATCACATCTGAACACTGCATTCTGATATGTGGGTGATTACTGACATCTGAGATTGTTTATTTTACTTGAACATTGTTTTTCATTTCTCTAAGTTATATTCCTGCAAAATATTTCTGTTGCAAAAAATCCCAATATATTCGGATCTATGAACTTCACACACATCATACAAAACCTTCATATTAATTGAATGCATACTGACTAATAAGCCATAATAATGAAAGAGATTAGAGTATGTATGCAATGAAAATACATCTATTTCAAGACTTTCATTACTGATTGTAAAATGTCAACAAAACAACAAAATGTATATGACCTGTTTGAAAGAAAAGCTGATTCCACAGCCTGGCCATCTGGTCATTCATTATTGCAATTAAGCAATCACAGGTATCATGGATTTATAGTGGAATCACAGAATAGATATTTCAGGACATAACACTTGACATATCATTGTTCAAGGGAAAAATATGGTGTCCATGCACCAGTGTATACATTACTGGGGAAGGTGAAGACACAACTGGTTGACTGTCTCTACATGTAATAGTATTACATACAACTTACTTCATGCACTGTCAGTTTATGTTGGACTATCCAGATCAGTGCATCTAGTGGATTAGTGAAAGGAAGATAAATTGAAAAAGATCACTCATTAGATGAATGCCTTCTTGTATAGATTCCTGGGCATCACAGGAATGCTCTCTGTACTGGTGCTAGTATCACTAAGTCACTGGACAATGTACAAACACATGGCAGATGTGTTGTCCATTACTACCTTTATGTAAATGTATTTGCATGACAGCATCTGATGACCATTGCTATCTTTATGTAAATGTATTTGCATGACAGCATCTGATGACCATTGCTAACTTCATGTAAGTGTATTTGCATGACAGCATCTGATGACCATTGCTATCTTTATGTAAATGTATTTGCATGACAGCATCTGATGACCATTGCTATCTTTATGTAAATGTATTTGCATGACAGCATCTGATGACCATTACTATCTTTTTGTAAATGTATTTGCATGACAGCATCTGATGACCATTGCTATCTTTATGTAAATGTATTTGCATAACAGCATCTGCCAGGGCAGCTGTGATGACGATTAATACCTTTTCGTAAGCGTATTTCTATGACAAGAGACAGGTTAGGTCAAATCATCAAGGTGGAAAGGTCACTTGCACATCCATTTCCAAGAATTCAGGCTATGAACTATGACGACACAATCATTATGGTGTTTTGGAATAAGTGATTATATTATCAGTTTTCTAGTTTTCATTTCTGAAGTGTTAAATGCTGTTCAGTAAACACAACAAAGATGCAAATCTATGCAATATCATAAAAGTACAATCTGCCGCTCCTTATAATGTTCTGCAACATCAAAAGGCTTGAACCATTAATGTTACTAGTTGTTTTGTGATAATGATTTCATAAAAGGGAAGTTGAAGAGAAAGTTTGGGTGTTTTTCCCACAGATGAGATACACAATATTCATATAGTCATTTTCAAACTTTACTATATTAGAAACCAGTGTAAATGTCTCCAGCCATGCTCCTAATTCTTCAAAGCCAGTCTAACACAAGATAAAACAAAACATTTATGTTTCATAGAAAAAATATCCTAACCGGTAAAAATATATTCATAATTGCATGTTTTCCATGTGCATTTCTTCGATGTGATTTTATTGTACAGCTTTAGGTTGGAGTAAAACTGATTTTTAACAGTGTGCAAAGAGTTGCCTCCCTTTGTCCAGCACATGCCTTAAAGGAGAATAGTTCATTCTTTGGTATATGGAAAATACATCCTAAAAGTTACCATATGCTATTACATTTGACAAAAAGTTTGTAAAATCACAATAAAAACATGAAAAGTACCCTCGATTTCCTGCCTTTTATGGAAACACCTGACAGTTAATGAGCAGAGGGAGGTATCATATGATATGACGCCTTCTTTGGCTGTTTTTCACAACTTGACTGTGACCATGGATTGTAAAGCAATAAAAGATGCTCTTGATATCATTTTTTCACCTGGATGTTAGACTGTACCAATTTTACATCATGCAAGAGAAACTTTGAGTGAAAATGAAAGAGAAGAATCCATTAAAACCGGGGCACCATGTGATATAATTCAATTCATTATTTGGTATTTTGGCCATGCAGGAAAACCAAGTTCCATAGATAACAGATACTATAACTATAACTATCAAATAATCCTTTTTATTGCTTCAGTTATATTGTTAATGTGCCAAATCATTTTAGGTGTTTTCAAAGTACAGATTTCTTTACATTCACTGAACTGTTGAAGCGCAAATCAAGATATTTATTATCCTTAGCTATAGAAATTTCAGATTTATTTTGCAGAGAGGGGTCCATCACTATGAAATACAACAATTTTAGTTTTCTTCATAATATAAACAAGACCACATTCATCACTATAAGATGCAAAGATATTAATTTGATTTTGTAACCCAACAACTGTGTCACAGACTAATATCTCATCAGCAGCAAAGAGCAACAGTAAAATTTCAACAATGTCAGGAAACAATTGAATGCCATGTTTGAATGAGTCTTGTATTTGTTTTAGAAAATTCATTAATAAAGAACAAGAAAAGAATCGGAATACATAGACTTAACCATTCTGTACATTTTGCAATTTACACCAAGTTTTCTAAGGCATTCAAGCAACTTTACATGATCCACAGAGTCAAACACTACCTTAAAATCAACAAATTCTATATACAGTTTATGTTTACGAAATGACAGTAGCTCTGTGATAATGGCATAAAATGTGAATACATGATCTTGAGTGGAATAATCTTTCCAAAAACCAGCCTGTGTTTCAGGGATAATATTTCTCATGTTTGACCACATAGTAAGTCTGGAATTCAGAATACCTTGTCTAAAATACAGATAATCGAAATACCTCTATAATTATCTGGATCATTTGTCTTACCACTTTTATGTATGGTTGTGATGACAGATTTAGCCCATTCAGCTGGGTACATGCCTCAGTCAAATAATTGACTGGAGCATTTCGTCAAAAACGGCAGAAAGCTACACAATGATGATTTCAGCATTTATGGTGGAACATTACCTAAACCCACTGATTTCCCTGATTTTAGATGGAGCATAGCGTTTTCAACTTCTTCCGAGGTTATGGGGCTGTTCATTAACATATCATCTGTTTCCTCCATTGAATCCTGAGTAGCCTCGTCATTTAGGGCAATCAAAAGAAGTTTTCAGCCTGAAGAGTGTTGGAACTTGAAGATGTGACTTGGCCTTCCAGCACAAAGACTTGTAATGGTTTCTTTGCTAACAATATTCACTGCGACTCATTTCTGTAACGTTGAAAAAACCTTAACGCCTTTTTGGTCTAAATGATTTACAGTTAATGTACCTTCTTGTACTTGATTTTCTCCTCATACAGCTGGCAGCATCCATAGATAGAGAAACAAATTTGTCAAGGGATGATTTGGCACTGACATCTAACTCGGCATATAGCTCATCCCCATACCTTCATGCTGGTGACTCTAAGCTAGGGTTAAAAATCTTTCAATGGTTCACACTACTTATACCAAATATTATCAACATCACTTGTATTGGAAGGGGAGTCAACAAATGAAGGTATACATATAAATAGTTCATGGGATAAATGGTCTGAATCTGATCTGTCCCCAACATTTAAAGGTCACATGCAACCAAAAAATCAAACATAATTAAAACACATTTTTCACTTATTCATGTCACATAATATACATTGCTGCTTTTAAAAAACAAATATACACAATTATAAGCATACAATAGCGATTCAAAAGTGCAATATTTTGTACTTGGGCTTACTTCCCCCGAGATGAAGCCCTCGGGAGACCGAACCCAGTCATAGCGGGTGGATATGCACTCAAGTGTAACGACGGCTTCCGATTGGCTGTTTCATTTGCTGATATGCTGAGGGTTCATTGTGTGTACAGAAAGATGTTGTGTGTACAGATCTGTTTGATGGGCATTTTAGAAGTATAGCCAGTCACAAGAAAGTAAGATTCTTTATGGATAACAACTTCTTTTTGTGTACTTGATGCGTCATTTCAATATGGATTCATATACTGTTGTCAAACAAAATCATATACACGAAAAGAAGTCGTTATCCATGAAGACTGTGTATAGAGATGTTAGGTTTTGAAAATGCATGTTCTCTGAATTTGCGCTCGATCCAATAAAAATCATGTCAGTAGAAATGGTAAACTACAGCATGGCTGGAATCTGTCATTCAAGTACAAAGCAGGACTTGAAACTGACAAGAGTTTGAACATGTTTCCGTCAGATCCAGTCATCCGAAAAAAATGAATGTAGTTTGTTTGCAACCCACAGACATAAAAAATGCCATGTGTATCACGCTTGCCTAATTACATGATGTGGCAGACATGGGACTCGGGTGCACGAGTCATAAATCAACTTATTTTCTTTATGTCGTATAGTCTGATAGGTGTTAAGTTCAAATTGCACCTTCATTAAATTGGTTAATGACTGAAGCTGTGTACTGCATGTTGTCTTTAGCAGACAGGCAGGCAGACATATAGGTGTGAATAAACCAGACACTGAGCTTTCACTGTGACAGAGACTGCTTACCACAATCAACAAGTTGTTTTACGTAACGAGTAGATTATTTAGTTGTTTGTGTACATAACCAAGATTAGACTACTGCTCACGACCTCAGACGCTGGGCATGCATACTGTTTCAAGCTCCGCGAACCTATTCACTGCGCATGCGTTATGGACGCAGCGCAGCACAGCTGTTGAAACCAGTTTTCCCCCCAGCGCTGGGGGGAATTTAGTGAAGCGTTTGAACTCCGATTTCGCGGGCTGTTTTTTCATCGCGTTTTTTTCAACTTTATAGGTTAAATTGGCATTTTTTATGATTTGTTTCGGTAAGTACATACCGAAAGGTACCAGAATCTGCAAAGTTGTGTTTTACGTTGCATGTGACCTTTAAGGTATTAACAAACTCAAATAAGTCTGATGACTTGCAAAAAAAATCATTTACGCCATTACTTCCAAAATATGTATACTTGCTTGTAAGTTCTCCTTCTAAAAGTCTGTTTAAAATAAACATAGAGAAGATTCAGAAAAGTATTTCCAAAGTTCTTTGTGATATGATCCTGGGACAGTCGATCATTTACTGGAAACTGGCTGTCACCTTCCGTGTGAGGCTCTTTACCATGACCAAATATGTCATGATACTCACAGTTAGGTTTGTTGCCATCACCTGTACTCGCATTCACATCACCACATACTACTAATATGAGCATTACCAAACTTGGGGATATGTTCCAAGAGAAAACTGTCAAGCTTGTACAAATGACATGTCAAGTCAGAATATTTGTAATATGCAGATTCTTGTGTGGGACTACAGAAACGCATCAGGTATAGGTGCTTTTTAGTAGCTGAAAACATTTTAGTGAACTTTAGACAAATCAGGTTATCAGATTGTATGTTTGAACAATGTAACCCTAAAGCACTTGTAACACATACACAAACGCCGCCAGACAGTCTGCCTAACATTGACAACTTCACTGCATTAGCATAGTATATATCACAGCCAGATAACCAGCCTTGTCCATGACAATCAGTAGCAAAAATCTCTCCTAAGCAGACAATATCAAATGTTTTCAAGTGCTTGTTAAAGATTGATCATCAAGTTTACATGGAACACCACACACATTCCACGACAAGATTGACAAAGTGTTGTCAATTTCACCGATGATTGAGTTTCCTAGTGAGGTCATTTGATAAGCCATACCTTCCTTCTTTCATCGCTGGTCGAGATTTTAGTGCTTCAGTCTTGTCGTCTGATTCTCTGAACTCACTAGCATCTGAACGTTTAAGGCCGAGACATCGAGCATGAACAATATGGCTGCGTGACCAGGTGACCATGAACATGATCATTCAGGATGGAAATAAAAGCATCTTTGCACTGGATATTTGTTTCACCAGATTCATTGGCTACGCCATAGAGTATTACATTGTCTCTTCCACTGAAAGCCTCTAGTTTATCCAGCTCATCATCGAACCTTGTCACCTGGTCGTGCACCAAATCAGTTTTATCAGTGAGCGAGTCAATATCAGCATGCACCACCTCAATATTCTGGTGCATGTTTGTCAATTTGGATTTCATTTCTGCTATTTGTGGTTCCAGGTTACCACATTTGCTATTTATGCTTCTTTACTTTATTCAGATTTCCATTAATACTCTGTTTAAGTCTTTAAACTGGGTAATTAATTCATCTATTGAAACCTTAAGTGATAAAGGCCCCGGGTTTGATTAATTTGAACACATACATGTAATTCAGTGAGTAACAACTTCAGCCAGCACTGGTCCACCACCAAGCACATACACATCACAATATCCACGTGCAGTGTGATAGTCAACGTACAGCTGGTCACACAAAACAGTTTGAAATGTTGACTCTTTTGGTAGATACACAGAAAAATCCTTTCACTGAATGTAGTTAGCTAGTCATGTTGATGCTCCGGTAATGAAGGCAAACACTAGCGCACAAATAAAGAGTCTATACTGAACATTAGAACCTCTGCCAGTGGGTGAGTAGTCACCAGACCGATCCGAGCATGGTGGATCTCAATAAATAGCATCTTTGAACAAATTGTTTAAACTCACAGTCAGTAGCTCACTGTCTGATTGCGTCTTTATTCACAGTATTTCCACATTTTTTGTGCAGATCACTCACTGCCCACCATTCACTATGACAATTTGTAAAATGTCAGTCTGGAATCACAAAATCTGACATACCTCACATTGGGTCAAACTTGCTGATAAACTTCCCTTGACCGTCTCTGTTGATACTTTCATCTGTTCTTGTCATTTGGTAAGAATCAGTTTTTTGAAACAGCATTCACTTGATACCTGTCTGTACAACATAACTGTAAGACTGTAACTACAGTCTGGCTTCAGCACAATAATAAAAGCTGAACTCTATGACTGGTCAGCCATGTCGGCCAGTGGTCAGCCAATATGTATGGATTCACTAACATCCACATTGTAAACTTCGCCCTCATTGAAAACCATTCAAAGTCCAAATTGTCATAACCTTGAATTTGTATATGTAGCCATGCAATCTGAGCAGATAATCAGAACTCATATATGCTGCATAGAAAATAGATAGGAACCAAACTGTATAATTCAATAAGGATTGAAAATGGTTTTTGACATGTGGTGCCTTTTATGAGTATGAAGTGTTAATATTTCAGTCAGTAATTAGAAGTTGACATCACAATATCAAAGAGAAGCATGATTTGTAATCTGTTGAGATGGACATTCCTGACATGGTGTGGAAGAGACAGAAAGAAACCCATTCACACCGTTAACATTAGATTAAGTGATTTCACACCACTCTCACTGTATAGTATCAGTCTGTAAATAATCACGTCTGGACCAGACAATCCAGAGATTGACAGCATGAGCATCAATCTGCACAACTGGGATACAATGACCTGATAGTTGAGTCAGAGAGCCTAACCACCTAAGCATGGGTTACTGAAGATCAATTCTAACCCGGATCTTCATGGGTGGGGATGTTTTGAAGGAAATTCATGTCAAGATGGGGTGCCAATGTAGAGACAGTAGAACTGGTATGATATGGCAATGTCTATGAGTGTAGATGATAATTCTGGCAGCAGAATTTTTTATTCTTTGTAGTTTCTGGATTGATTTAGTGGTGAGGTTGTCAAACAATGCATTACAGTAGTTGAGGTTAGAGTGAGTTTAGTTTTACACCACACTCAGCAATATTCCAGCTATATGGCGGCTGTCTGTAAATAATCAAGTCTGGACCAGACAATCCAGTGATCAACAGCATGAGCATCGATCTGTGCATTTTGGGTGAGTGAGTGAGTGAGTTAATATTTAACGTCACATCGGCAATATTTCAGCCATATCGTGACGAGAACATGTAATGGATGATATATATTTCATAAATAAACCTGTCAGCAAAGGACAGTAAAACAACTAGAATATCACAGTTACAATTTAAAACTAGTCTGGAAAGTTAAAACTAAGATCACTATTAAGACAACACAATATAAAACACGGGCTATATATCACCAACGACAGAAGGTAGATCACCATGCTAGGGACCATGGGGACTTACAGTACATTTGCTTCCTGCATGGACCCTAGTTGGATTTACATCATCCCTTCAGCCGTTAGCAATTCAGAAAATTTAGCCATAAATTAAAAGGACACGTATTCTACGATTAGAAACAGTGGAATATTTTGATGTACTTTTAATGTTTTTGGACTTACGTACCCTCTCAGGAGGACAATAATTTTACAGCCCTTTAAAACCCCTCGAGGATACAGCCACTAACACTCTAAGTTACTAATTCAAACTTCCAAGAATAAAATATTTATCTATTTACAATTCACTTAGCAAATCTAAGTCTTTTAAAAATGCAATAATTAAATGAGAGCTAACATTATTAAAAAGATCTTTCAAGGTTCGTGAGTTAAAAAGTTTATCCCTTGTGATGGAATATTCAATACAGTCAAGCAGGACATGCTTGACTGTGATTCTTTCATCACAAGGGACACAAAACGGAGGATCTTCACCTTTTAATAGATATTCGTGAGTATACCTCGTATGGCCAATGCGACATCGTCGCATAATGACCTCCTCAAATCTGGACTGACAACCCAAGTAACTATAACCGATATAAGGTTTTATTGCATGTAATTTATTTATACCTACCTGGGTATCCCACTTCTTCTGCATCAGTTCACGGATAAAAGATCTCATTGTGGCTTTATAATCTGAGTATGGAATAAGAAGTGGTGTCACAGATTTGTTGAGTGCTGCCTTGGCAGCAAGATCGGCCATCACATTCCCAGAAATGCCTACATGGCTGGGTAACCAACAGAAGACGATGTCGTATTGGCCAGTAGCAAGATTATTATACAATTCAATAATTTCAATTAAAAGTGGATGTTTACAAGAAATACTTTTAATATCCTGAAGGCAAGAAAGAGAGTCCGAATAGATTATATAGTGTTTATCTTTAGGGTGTCTTTGAAGATATTTAAGAGCCGTTAGTATGGCCTTAGCTTCAGCTGTAAAAATAGAACTGTTGGCTGGTAATCTAGAAGATATTGTTCTGGATCCAATGACAGTGGCACAAGCCACTGCACCACTGTCCTTGGACCCATCTGTAAATAAGGATTTATAATTGCTATATTTATGTTTTAATTGATTATATTCTTGTTTATACTGTAATTCATTAGTTTCTGATTTTTTAAACGAAGTTAATGTTAGGTCGACTTGTGGCCTAACTATCTGCCAAGGAGGAGAAGAAAGAAGACGGGAGGGAGCTATGTTTTCCAGCTCAATGCCGGCCGAAGAAAGAAAGGGTTTAATTCTATGTCCTAGAGGAGGGACAAGCGAAGATTTCTTGTTGTATAAATCCCCATAAAGGGGATTGAAAACACACTTATAGGCAGGATTAGATTCACTAGAGTATAACTTAGTAATGTATTGTAAAGCTAACAAGAGATGGCTCATCAGCCTCAACGTAGAGACTGTCAATAGGTGAAGTTCTAAAGGACCCAAGACAAAGTCTTAGGCCTTGGTGGTGGACAGAATCAAGAAGTTTAAGGTTGCTTTTGCAGGCTCCACCATATACGATGGAGCCATAATCAAGTTTTGAACGGACGAGTGATCAATATAGGTGTAAGAGGGTTGCTTGATCCCCTCCCTACTATGAGTTGGAAACAACTTTCAACAAGTCAAGAGCCTTCAGGCATTTAGTTTTAAGGAACTTAATATGAGGCAGAAATGTTAAATGGGAGTCAAAGATTAGGCCCAAGAACTTGGCCTCCTTTACAACTTTGATGGGAGTGCCATCTAGAGATAGTTCAGGGTCCTTATGTGGTTTATATTTTCTGCAAAAATGTATACAGTTAGTTTTGGATTTAGAAAATTTAAAGCCGTTTACAAGACACCATTTATTTATTTTGTTTAAACAAAGCTGCAGTTGCCGTTCAATAGTATGCATATTTTTCCCTCGACAAGAAATATTAAAATCATCCACAAATAACGATCCATCAACTGAATCGTTTAAAACTTTTGATAAACAATTATCTTGATGCTAAAAAGAGTGACTGACAAAATACTGCCTTGTGGAACACCCTGATCCTGATTGTAATGATTAGACAGGGTAGAACCCACACGGACCTGGAATTGTCTGTCATTTAAAAAGTTGGCAATAAATTGAGGCAAACGACCTCGCAAACCAAAGTCATGTAAATCCCTTAAAATACCATGTTTCCAGGTTGTGTCATATGCTTTTTCAAGATCAAAAAAGATAGACACAGCATGTTGTTTATTAATTAGTGAGTTTTTAACAAATGATTCCAGTCGCACTAAGTGATCGATAGTACTTCTGTTTTTACGGAAACCACACTGTATATCTGTTATAAGATTATTTGTTTCCAAGTACCAAACAAGTTGATTATTTATCATGCGTTCCATGGTCTTGCAAACACAGCTAGTTAGTGAAATAGGTCGATAATTGGACGGATCAGTGTGATCACGTCCAGGTTTAGGTATTGGTACTACTATGGCGTCACGCCATGAGGGAGGAAAGTTACCCGATGTCCAAATATCATCAAAAATATTGAGAAGAGTTTCCAGGCATGATTCCGGTAAGTGCTTCAGGAGTTGATAATGTATGTTATCAGCTCCAGTAGCAGTGTCATGAGCTTGATCAAGAGCAGTATGGAGTTCATGAATAGAAAACGTTTCATTATAATCTTCCCCATTATCGGAATTGAAATTAATAGTTTTCTTTTCTTCTTGTTTTTGATATTGCTGGAATTTTGGTACATAATTTGAAGAGGAATAGTGTTTAGCAAGGGTTTCACCTAGTTTATTAGCAATATCTGATTTATCAGTAAGCAATTGATCTCCATGTTTAAGATGATGGACAGTAGATTTAGTACATTTACCTTTGATTTTCTGGACCATGTTCCATACCTTGGACATGGGTGTCCGAGAATTTATTTTGGACACATAATTTTGCCAAGTTTGGCGTTTGTTCTGTTTAAAAGTATGCCGTGCTTTAGCATTTAAAATTTTAAATTTATTTAAATTATGTACCATAGGATGGCGACAGAAATAATGTTCTGCCTTTTTCCTTGCCTTCCTAGCTTGTTTGCACTCATCGTTGAACCATGGTTTTCTTATGTGTGGAACTACAGAGGAATTTGGTATACACTCATCAGCTATGGAATTCAGTTGATCAGAAAAAGATTTGATAGCATCAGGAACGTCAATAAAACGTTCAGGTGTAAGTTTTTCAGCACACAGTGTTTCATATAAAAGCCAGTTAGCCTTTTTAAAATTCCGTCTTGATGATGGAGGAACATCAGATGGAGTTACAGCTTTTAATATAGTAGGAAAATGGTCACTTCCACATAGGTCATCGTGGACTGACCATTCGAATTCATTTAATAGTTCGGAATTTGTCAATGACAAGTCGAGAGCAGAATAAGTCCCTGTACCAGGGTGTAAATATGTGTTGGAACCATCATTATAAATACATAAGTCATTGTCAGAACAAAAGTCCTCCAACAATTTGCCTCTAGTGTTTGTATTAACACTACCCCAGAGTGGGTTGTGCCCATTTAAATCTCCCATTATAATACAGGGCTTCGGGAGCTGATCATATAGAGCTTGAAGATCGGTTTTGGCAAAAGCCGAAGACGGTGAAATATAAAAACAGCATAGTGTAAACGCTACATGTAAAGTAATTCTCACTGCAACAGCCTGCATATTAGTATTAAGTGAAACAGGGCTTTGAATAATGTTTTGTTTGACTAGAATGGATGATCTGCCAGTGGCCTTATCACCCGGAGGTGAAAAGCAATGATATGCATGAAAATGACGAAGGTCAAATGTATCTGTTTGCTTTAAATATGTCTCTTGGAGACATAACGCTGAAGGTGTGAAATCTTGGACTAATTCATGCAAATTAGTCCTCAATCCTCTGCAGTTCCACTGTACAATATTATTGGAATAAACTATCTTTTAGGGGGATTTATTGGGGATCTACCCCGCACTCTTTTGGAGGGCGACAAGCTATGTGCCCTAGAATGGACGTTTTCAGAAACGTCCATGTCTTCAAGAGACCCATATTTATTGTACAACTGAATTTTATTTTGTGACCCTTTAAGAGCTCTGCCACTTTGTTGTTTTGAAGCATCAGGCTTAGGCTTAGGTTTGCCTTTAGCAGTTTGTTGTCTATCAGCTGTCGATTGAGACTCAGTGCGTGACTGTGAAGATAATTTATGATCAGAAGAAGACTTTGATGTTCCAGGAAGTGATTCCTCAGTCTGTGATGACATAGCTGGGTATAAAGGTTGTGGAGAGTCACAATTGACCCAAGTCAAGGTAGTTTGGCAGCTTGTAGATTTTGTTATTTTAGGGCTGCGCACAGACGATGTGTTTGCTACTGTAGCATAACTTTCTGTAAGGTCAGATCGCTTCACCAGATTCTTTGCTTCAGAAAAAGATATGTTTTGGGTAAACTTTATTCTGTTTATTGCCATTTGCTCTTTCCAGATTGGACACTGTTTCGAAGAAGAAGAATGTTCGCCTGAGCAGTTGGTGCATTTTTTAAAATCACTGTCACAATCTTCCGTTGTGTGTGTCTTCTCACCACAGTGAGCACACACAACAGACAATGTGCAGGTATTTACACCGTGTCCATATTTCTGGCATTTAAAACATCTTAGTGGGTTGGGGATGTACGTTTCAACTTGGATATTGCAGTAACCTGCCTTCACTGATTTGGGAGCATTTGGCGATGAAAAAGAAAACAGATAAGTATTCGTTTGGAATGTTTCATTGTTTTTTCGGGTTGAAAAACGCTTCACATACAGCACACCTTGATCTTTCATTTCACATGCTATATCAAGTTCGGTCATGTCAGCAAACAATCGATCCCAATCTCTGATGATACCTTTACTCGTGTTCAAGGTCTTGTGAGCAGAGACCGTGACCGGAATATCCACAAAAGATTCAATACTCATCAAGTTGGTTGCTTGTTGTTTCTTGCTGCACTCAATTAGTAAGGCACCCGAACGTAAGCGTCTTATGTTCTTAACATCTCCTGCAATACCTTGAATACCCTTTGACACTGCGAAAGGGTTCAACTTCAATGGTGTATTTTCCGGAGTCTCAATAACGAGAAAACGTGGCCAATACTCAATCGATAGAGACGGTCTATGATCAGCATCAACAGGATCAATTTCAAGTGGACGTTTAGTTTTTTTGGTTGGTATTTCATAAGCCATGATTGGTGTCATATGGTTCATCATCCGAGCTCCCCACCCACCACGGAGTATCACAAGGACAGTGCTAAAGCAAGCGGGCCTCCACCTTGCAGCACCAAGGATACCCGGTTGATATACTCCAGTAGAAGAATTATAAGAAATTAATCTACCAGACTGGCCCATGAGCCATCGCCTTCTGGCATAAGACTCTAGGCAAAGTTCATATTATCATAATTTACAATCAAACAAGTTACAAATCACCAGTATTGCCAAAGCCGAAATTTAAAACAATTCCAAATCAAATTTGTGCAATGGCAGATAGACAGTCCATGCACAGGGCTTGGCATGACCAGCCGATTGGTTGAATCGGGCCAATTCAACCACCCGTCTAGGTGAAGTAAGGGCCAAAGTGGTGTGTTGGGCAAATGGAAAGCAGTTAAAAGCCCAACTGCCCTCAACCACCAGGTTCCCGTCCTCCACCGACACGGGACGCAACCCACGGCAAACAGGTTGCCCAATTTAGTCGCCTCTTACGACAAGCAATGGGGTGCTGTGGACACATTCTGTCCCGGGTCCACACGGGAGAAGAGCACTTAGCGTTATCCAGCACCCACCACGAGGAGGTGGCTCTTTATGGGTGCCCTGTGCAGTTTGGAACCATTGACATGTGCCAACCAAGTCAGCAATTCTGAGTGACAAATCCTGTTAGCAAAGTTGCCTTTTATGGCAAGCATGGGTTGCTGAAGGACTATTCTACCCCGGACCTTCATGGGTCTCGAGTTTAGAAGTGACAAGACAGTGCATCAGAAGTTTAAAGATGTCAGCATCAAGGAAGTAGCAGACTTTGCTGATATTGTTGATGTTGTAATAACAGGCCCTACTGGTGGAGGTGATGTATGTATCCCTGGACATGTTGGAATTGAGAATGACACCAAGATTCCTGGCACTCTCTGATTGTGGGACGTCTGTGTTGCTAATATGAAGTGAAACTGATGGAGAAGCAGTCTTCAACTTAATAAGCTGATGTTTGGAGCCAATGAGTAGGGACTGTGTCTTCTCATTCAACATCCAATAGCTGGGTATCATCCATGATTGAATTTCCTGAATGCAAAGTTCATATTTGATATCTGAATCAAAGGCAATGAAGAGCTGTGTATCATCCTCATATATGTGAAAGACACAAGAAACAATTCAAGCTGCCTGCAGAACAGAACTCCTATGGTTGGTGGGTGGACCCATTCTGTGTAGACTACCACTTGCCCATTTCAAAAAGGAAAGACGATCGAGAATTCAAGCTGTTGCTTTCAAGAGTTGAAGTTCCTGTAGACACTACATAGTAAAAAAAGCTGAAAAACATATGTGCAAACATACACACAAAAACACATACATAGTTTTTTTTCTATGTAGAAGTTGTTGCATGCAAACTGTGTTGGCGTTTCTGTCTTCTCGTCAGCTCGTGTGTAGGCCGGTGTGCAGTGCTTCCAGGTTGTATGGATGATCTTCCAGGCAAACACAATGTCTAATGAAAGGTTGGTCAACTTTTGGGCCGATTCTAGCATCTGTCCCACCTTCATGATATCCAAACGGGTCTCTTCTTGTTTCTATTTCTCTGCGGAGTTCATCTCCAGCCTATATACGATGTTGACCAAAATAGTCATGGTACGTTTCACAGATAAGTCCTGATTTGCTGTGCATGAGCCTCGATCTTCCCCAGGCAGTTGTGGACCTGATACCTTTGGACCTTACCAGTGCATGCAAGGACTGATGTTGGCTTGTCCATGATTGGAATCCTACCCATCTCTTCTATGATTGCCATCAGAAAGATGTGCTTGCTAGAAAGAATAATCAATTGTACAGTAAACTGCTCTGCAAGGTCTGTCCAACTATACAGGTTACACAGATTCATCTTGTTTAGTCATAAACCCTTCCTTGGTTACATTGCGGAAGTCTTCAGGCTTTTGACACTCTATGACTGCTCTGAATATGCCAGGAACGACAGGTTAACTTCATTTCGCGTCAACCAGAGGTGGAAAACAATTGTGAAAAGTAAAGTTATTGAGCTTGAAACAAAGCTGCATGTGTACAGGATCTCAAGCGAAGTAGATCTCTCCTTGTTCCATAATCTGCACTAGTCTTTCAAACCTGCCACGCTCTGGACTTTGGGACGACAGATCCCTCTTCTACAGCATGCACTCAAAGGGGTTGTGAATATGATTGCTACACAAATTAGACCAGGTAACTGCCAGCTGTGTTCGGCAGACTATAAGTGCCTGCCTCATCATCTGTTGCATGAATGCCCTGACCAGCGTATTCGTGACAGCCGAGAGACTTTGTGGCTCTCCATCCTGGACACATTTGGGGTAGCCGTATATGTCATGCTGGACTCCATGGAACTGGACGAACAAACAAGAACCCTTCTTGGGGGGCATTTCCTCCATATTGAGGCATGGACGTTTTTCCCTCTCCAGTGGACTCACTTGCGATCAGCATCTAAACTAATTAACTCTTTCCCACTGCTTAACTTCAAATCTCCAAGCTTGGAGGAACTAAAGACACTCACTCACTATCCTACCTCTTGCACGTAAGGACGAGAAATTCAAGAGGATTCAGAGAGGATAGGATGAGATTTCCTATAGACAGTTGGTGTTTGTTGAACCCTTTTAATGGACTCCATTTTTGTTTCTGTGTGTTAGGGATCACTATTGGGGTCAGAAGAATGAGGAAGGCAAAAAGTGTTTCTCTCTATATTCAAGTTTGTACTGCACTCTTCATTCTGGGTTTTCGCTTCTTATTTTATCATTGTTTCTAGAAGTGATGCAGAACCTCCATTGTGTATATCACACTTGTGTATACCTTTTGTTACTGTCTGAGATATCCTTAGTGATCAATGGTGATGTACAAACTTGGTGTCCAAAGTAGTCCCAATGATGATAAAAAGGACTCATACTGGTTGTTGTTTTCTTGTGGGCCTTGTCTATTTCCGTGACAAATTAATACATCAAACCTATAGTTACACAACCTTTTGTCTAGGATCATGATCTTCCAAACCTGTCAGCTTTCTGCCCTGGGTAATGATTGGAGAATGCACAGTTGCAGCTTGGCACATGTGGTGTATGTCAACACTGCCTTCCATTCCATTGCAGAATGACTGATCAAGATCCAATATAATCTTGGTTTTTGTAATTACTCCAGAAGAGTGGACACACATGCTGCAAACTTCCATGAACCCAGATACTCTCTTGCTCACTCAGAGAAAGTTGAGTTGTGGCATCTGTCTAGAGTATATTTAGTTTGTCAGCACTTCCAAAACTGAGGGACTCTCAAGATCTATCAACATTTTAAACAAACTGGAGGAGACTCCATCTTGTTTCAAACAGCAACATTTACCACCATAGCAGGTTCACTCCCATAACACAGGACACCCAAAACACAGAACACAGACATGCAGAATTAAAATTCAGTCTGGGCTAGAAGTTTATGCTGATCACACCTAATTAGATAACACAAAAGCATTGTCTGAGCACAGTGCAGGCATGTTTTAGCTGACACACTTGACTCACATGTGATCATACCAAATGGAAGAAAACCTTGTTTGAGTACAATGCCCTTTCTCCAGTACCTTATATCTTCATTAAACAACTTTATAAGAGTCAAAAGATCAAAGTATGTCCAATATTTTTTTCATGGATTGGATAAAGGTCACATGCAACCAAAATATTAAAAATAGCACTTATTCATGACATATAAAAAGCCTTACTGATTATGAAAAACAAATAAACAGAATTTTAATCGTACTAAGGCAAATCAGAAGTGCAATATTTTGTACTTGGGTTTACCTCCCTTGAAACAAAGCAGCTGCGATACCGAACCCGGTCAGAGCTGGTGGGTGTGCACTCAAGTATAAGAGGCCTTTTCATTGTCCACTGGTTCATTTGCCTATTCGCTTACCCGGTTCTATGTTTATGGCATATAAGCCCAATAATTTCAAATTGGATGTGGTCAGTGCCTGAAGTTGTGCATTGCATATTGTCATCAGCAGATAGGCTGGCACTGCATATACGTTACGAGCACAGTGTAGCATAGCCGTTGAAAGTACTTTTTCACCCAGGGCTGAGGTAATCATTTGAACTCTAATTTCATGGGCTTCTTTTCATTGATTTTTTTTCAGCTTTACAGGTTGTATTGGCATTTTTGATGATTTGGTTCAGTAAGTACATACTGAAAGGTGTCAGAATCCGCAAAGTTGTGTTTTATGTTGCATGTGACCTTTAAGGATATTAGAAGAATGTTTTACTACAGAAGTGGACTCGCCAAGCACTTCTAGATGGATATCTTTTTACCAAGAACAAGGAGAAAGGAGGCAATATCTATTGGGATGCCTGAATGGATCCTGAAGTGGAAAGCACACAGTTGTCAGAAATTTCATCAAGAACACATCTTATCACAACCACCAAACCAGTGATGAGGGGTTCTAAAATTTCCAAGCACTTCGCTAAAAAGGACCAGAGAAGATAAACAAGTTTGTCAATTATAAATTCTAGTATAATGATAGAATCTTCGCTACAACACAATGACCTATTCTTTGCATTTTTACTTTTGGAAAACATTTTGACCTTGTCCTTGTAGTTTATATACTATTTCACCTCATGTGATTTATCTATAACCAATGTTTTGTCTGCTCCTTTGTCATCAGGTTTACAATGATGTTGTCAATCAACAAGAGGATGAAATGGTTCCATACCTTCCATCAACAGGAGAGTTAACATCCTTCCGTGGGCTGAAGTGGACCCTCAAGACCAGTGGACAACTACATACAGTGAAAGAAGTTTTCCTGCTGTTGGACAATGGGGATGGTAACAAACTACTGGCCTTCTGCACAGATGAAGCCCTACAGACACTTCAGTCTGCCAACAGATCTGCATGGATGGCATATTTGCATCATGGCCTCCAAAGTGGAACCAGGTGTACATCACACATACCATGAAGGAATCAACCCTGTATTCACTCCTCTATTGTCTCCTTTACAACCACCAGAGCACCACCAACTCCAAACTCTTCTCCCTGTTGATCAACGTCCAACAGACACTAAACTATTCCCTAGTCTAGTCAAATTTCTCAGAAATATGCATTTTAAGGATGCATGAGGTATTTTGAGTAAACACAAGGAAACCCCATATGTTCTTGGATAGCTTTTCATGCTGAATACGAATCTGTTGTTTGCTAAGCTCACAAATACCTAATTAGGCCACTAATTGAGGTCAAAGGTCATTGAGTTCACAATTCAATTTTTTTTAACATAGTGTTGTATTTATCATTCTCTATCCATACAATCAACTCATTTTACAATATACAAAATAATAATGTTATCCTGGGATTTCAAAATGTTAGATTTCAAGGAAGTGTTGAATTAAAAAAAGCCTATTTTCACAAATATCTACATTATGCAGCAAGTTTTAGATTTTGCATGAAGAGCTATGTTTTACAGGCATTCTTGCTCAAAATGCAAAGTAAAGCTGAACTTGTTCCTTTTGTTGACATAATCATATTCATGGCAAACTGTTCAGATCACAAAATTGCCATAATAAGTGAATAATTATTTCAAAGGTCAATGAGTGTGACAGGATGTGATAGCTAGGCATTTTACATGTATGCTACACAAAGGGTTTATACTGCTTCACATACACATAAAACTAAATTGCTTTCATTCATCCACTGGACTTGGTCAATGGTTTTAACTACACCATCATCCACATAACGGTTCACGGAATCATGGGAACAGGAGGGAACGCCATCTGATAATGTGTGAAATAGATAATATGAAATTGAACGTGAAAGTATTAAATAAGTGCATACAAGCCATTTACTGTATACCATATTCATTCTGTCTGAAGATCAACGCTATACTGAAAGTCTTTGCTATCAAATATTTGCATGTAGAAATCTTTGTGCCAGAGGATTTTCTTAGTTGATGCACTGGTTGTACCTTTTTATATTCAAACGATGCAATGTGTGTTTGTACCAGATGGGAGCCTTCAGTGGCAGTACATAGCTGATATAAGTTTGTTTCTGTTCACAAGCGAACAGGTTGTTGGTGATCTGAAGTCCATGTTTAATATTGTACTGCCTTCTTTAATTAAAATATTTTAGTTTTACGTGTTAGTTTTATATTCCTCTCTGTGATGCTCTAGTATTTTCACTGTCCATCATTGACAGGTTTTACCCTTCAAAGTGGTTTTATTTTTTATAGCATTTTTTGTCACGATATGGCTGAGATACTGCCAATGTGACGTTAACTCACTCACTCATTCACAAGCAAACTATGGAACCTGTTGCCAGCCTAAAGCGACAGAGACAAGATTTGTTACTTGAGCTGTGTGTTACATGTCAGGAAACCAGTTGGTCTAACCACACCAGGCAGAACTGAGCATCTCATCCATCAGGGAGGCCACCAAGCTCAGGAATAAACTCAGATTTTGTGCATTTCAGTCAGCTGTTGACAGGCACTCATCCCACTTTGAAGAACTGCCTAACACTTCTGGTGCATGATAAAAGGGCAGAAACTGAAAGCAAACCAGCTAAAACCATTAATCAAACCCAGTGCATGAATGAAAGCAGTTTTACTCTACATGAAGCAGCATACATGTAAAACGCCTGGTTACTGCATCCTGTCACACTCACTGACCTTTGAAGTAATTATGCATTTACTATGCAAATTTTGTGATCTTAACGGCTTGCCTTGAATATGATTATGTCAACAAAAGGAACAAATTCAGATTTGCTCAGCATTTTTCAGCAAAAATGCCTGTAAAATGTAGCTCTTCACTCAGAACCTAATAGTCACCCCATAATGGAAATATTTGCAAAAATACAAATTCTTTTGTTCAGCAGTTTCATGAAATCTAACCTTTATTTTACTTCTGCCAAGAAATTTGGAGGAAAACATAAGACCTATGTCTCTCTGGAGTTTGGGAGGACACTCCTAAGCATCTTAACGTGGACCTCAATTTTCGAAGCTGTCTTAGTGCTAATATTGTTGTAAATGCCATACATTAACATTAGTTTACGACTATCTTAGCGCTAAGAGAGCCTCAAAATCTAGGCTCTGAACGTAAACTCATCTTCTTCAGCTGTCATGGAGGTGATTAGCCTTATTTGTCTGGTATACTAGAAATTGATGTGAACTGAAGATTCAATTTATTTATTTATTTACTTACTACAACTACAGCAGAAATTGAAACATTATCAATAATGATGATAATTCTTAGAATACTTTCTCCACAGGTGTTATTTCCCCAGAGTAAGTGAGTTTAGCTTTACTCAGCACTCAGCAATATTCCAGCTATATACAAGAATCTGTAAATAATCAAGTCTGGATCAGACAATGATCAACAGCATGAGCATCAATTTATGCAACTGGGATACAATAGGGATATCTTGGGAAAAATGGGTGGGCCATTACCTGAAGCGTTAGAGGTAGTATTCTAATAATGATTATCATTGTTGTTAATGTTCCAGAATTCAGTCAAATCTGTCCTAACACTTAATTATCAAATCTCATGTAGGCACACTGCGTCAAAAGTACATCCCAAACTACAACAACAATAAATCACACAAATCTAAGTGTTTACTGATAAGACAATAGACCTGTGTTTGGTTGCTGTGACAACAGTTGAGAGAAAGTTGTATTTAATATTTTTTATTCTTACAGTTGTATTTAATATTTAATAAAACACACATATCACTATATCATCATATCACTGAAAGTCCCATCCATCCTGAGACCAAGTCATCTCCCTGACTGGATGTAACTTTGCAGTCTCAGTCTGGCATTTGAGGTATCAGACTCACTAAATGCAGAAGAAATGTTTCTAGGAACACAACGTATGACCTTCTGGCTGAAGTTTAATGACTGCACAGTAATCTGATATACTTCTGCACTTTCTTGTGTTGAAGCACAAACTTTTCCAGACCCCATATTCTCATCTCTCAGATATTGAGAGTCTTATTATCAGGCATCAAGGTTGGCATTTGGATACAGGAAATAATTTTCCTGGTACCCATGAATTCTAATATGTGGAAGGTGTAAATAAACTAGGTCCGGAGCTGTGATGATTGTGAACAGCCATAATGCAACTGATATTCCAAATATTTAACTGAAAGGGTATTTTGTTGAAAGCAAACTGTTGGTATCTCTGAGAGCCTTAATGAATCACAACATGCTGATATGTATGGCGATCATACAGTCCACTGCAGAGAGCAATTGTCTGAGGTTCTTCATGGACTCCATCTAAAACCTGATATGTCAAGTATGTATCTCTGCTTCCAAGCCATTTCTTTGTCAGCTCACTGACTTCATCAGCTTACTACCTTGCCAGTTATGTCAATTTTGTTGTTTTCTTGGTTACACTCAGTATATATGGCAACGGTTCAAGAATGTCTATCGAAATGTTACACTTACAAAATAAAAGAAGTTGTCATCCATAAAATTTGATCAGTATTGAGCAACTTCAGGTCGATAATCATCCTGGAGTTTTTACTCCAATCTCAAACTGAGTTTCACAATTTGAAACAGCTGAATTTTTTAACTTAAGTTTGTTTTGAGAATTCGGGGCCAGGAATACCAAAGAGGAAGATGTTGCATGAGGCTGAAAGGATGCAACTCAATGACATTTTCTGGTTCAAGAGCTTGTCTAGGTATGGCTGTCTTTTCCACTGACAACTTGAGTTCCTGTAGCTGACACAATGTCCTACTGTCAATTTAATCTTGGGGTATTCATCCTACTAGGCCTGGAAAACTATACCTTATCCTGTAGATACTGTCCTTTGCCATGCTGTTTAGATAGCCATGGAGCATCTGAATACAGTCAAGTCTCATTAATCTGACCTCCGTTGAATTGACCTTGTCCAACACTTTTGTTGGTAACAAATTGAATATGTAAACATAACTTAAACATAATTTAGTCTCAATTATTTAGCCTGACATCCTCCTTAATCTGACAAGTTGCTGTCCAATGCATGATGTCTGATTAACAAGACTTATGTTGTATGAAAATTCCTGCAGTTTCCATCTGAATAGTTTAAGGATCATCAGCACTAAAACTTCATTAGTCGTGGGCGGGGCTGTCAGAATCCCTGAGACAAACCAACAATTTGGTCCCTGAATAGTTTTTATAAACAGAGATCTTTCACCAGTGATTATCCATTCCTTGATGGATAAATGTCCTGTATTTTCAATGTAAATCCTTGTAAACCTTTATCAGATAAAACTTATTTGAATGGTAAATCTCTGTTATCATTCAATCATCTGGAACATCTTCCAGACCGCAAGATCTACCTGATCAAGTAAAGCTCATTTCAGATACAGGATATCAAGTGCAGAGAATCTGTTTTTTTGATTGAGGTAAAACCAAGTACAAAATATTTCACTTTTGTTTTGTGATTATACGCATATAATTTTGTCTATTTGTTTTTTTCACAATTATCATGGAATAATAATTTATACAAAAATTCACTTATTACCACTACAAGCATTATACATTAGGATTCAGATATTAAGAAAATATACATATAGCATATTAATTTCATCATGATCAGTAGTAGCTTAGAGGAAGACACCAGCTTAAAGCAAAAACTAATTTCATAGATCTGCAACTCCACAATGGTTTAAAATTACAAGTGCATTGTTTAAAGATGTTTGAACATAAATCTTAGCCTGAGATATTCAAAATGCCACGGTTAGACAAATCGTTCATTAAGACAAAAGCCGAGTCTAGACAGTTTAATGAGCTTCTTTGAAGAAAACATATCCTTAGTACAACAGTGTGAAAACATTTTTAATTAGGGTCATTAAGCCATGGCCCAGTGAAGCACATCTATTGTAATCCAAGCTATTGTAACTGACACATCAAAACAGGCTTGGATAGAACTAGCCAAAGCATACAGTAAATGTGCCAGCAGGATTAATGCCACTTAAGATAGGATTAATAGGATTAAGACCACTCCCCTCTGCCTGGTTATTCCAATAGGTCACACCTCACTCTGTATGTTCAGTATTTCATTGGCTATTATAGGGCACACCCATTTTGTATCCTTTAACGAGCCACAACCTTTTTATTTCAAGTTTAGATAAATAGTCTCCAACTGCATTTGTCGCACAGAAGGGTTTAGACTTCCAACTCAGACCAGCCCTAGCCCTCAGCCCAGAGGGTTGTACCGACTCTCTGTGGCCACCGTTGTTATTCTATTTCTTGTTAATAAAATTGTAATTAGCTTCTTGTGACTTCAGACTCTTTGCCGAGTTAATTCCCCCAAGCAGACCAGCACGCCAGTTGGATAAGGGATTTCACTGGTACGCTCATTTGGACCCGAGACCCTTATCATAATACAATCACCAATGCATTTTGTATATCATGAACAAACTATAATTGTGCTTTGATCATGTATTATTTTTGGTTTGAATGTGACCTTTAAAAATTGTTGTTGTCACCTTTATCTATTCAATATTTTTATCTATTCAAATAAATGTTTGGGACAACTAAAGTATAACAAACTTGAAAAAATCAACTTAATGCCCACAACAAAATTTGCAGGGATGAATATGATCTTTAGAATACAGTTGCAAAACCAATCTGTTAAACTTGACACACTAAGTTTTCAATTACCATATATTACTGTGTTTCGAGAAAAATACAACAGTATGTAGGAGGGTGTCAGCTTATCTATGAGATACAATTTCACAAAAACAGTTTCAGGTTGTTAGTGCCCTGTCAGGAGAATCTTACAAGTATCTTACATGTATGTATCCTTTTAATGCAATATATTCTTTCGAAATATATTGCACCAAAGAAAATACACAGTTGAGTAAATGAAATTAATAATAAGGATGTCATTATAAGGTGAAAGGTAGTTCATGTTACTCATTTCTTGCAGTTTTAAAGAGAGAATCAGAGACCACTGCAATACTCTTTAAGTAAAACTGGTTCAAGAGGGCCATTTGTAATAGGGCTTGTTATACATCTACTCTGATGACCATATTAGAAATTACATTCAGGTGTCATCATGAATTGGAACAAGAATTTGAAGTTCAAAGGTCTAATTGTTTCTGAGAAGGTAATGTTTTCGTTAGAATTTTGGAGTGCGAAGGTCAAGGTCAAATACAAATAACAGTTAAAAACAATATATACATGAAAAACAAACTCATAAAGAAATACATGCACACCAACTTTCATTTCAATTTGGATTAAAATGGAGTAATCCATTTCTGCTTTCAGTATGGCCAAAGTGCAAAAGTCAAATGAAGGCAATAGTTCAAGGTAATATCACTAAAAATGCACAATTAGCAACTTTACAATTGATATTTCCAATAATGAACAACATATTTCCTCTATTTCTTCAATTCAAGGCAATGAACATGCAGGAAAACTTGTTCCTTGCAAATCCAGAAACCATTCAGAGTGTCATGAAAGTTTTCAATTAAGGTACATTGTGTATTTTAACAAAAGATTTCTTTCATGGAGCTCAATGGCCCTTTGAGCCTGTACACATCTATACAGCATCTAGAGGGTTAAGACAATTCACTGTCCATGAATTTATTCTGTCAATGACATTATTTTATCATCATTTTTCAAACAAATTGTCAACTCTATGACATTCAATCAACAATGTCCATGCAGCATGTTCAATGTCAAACAGTAATGAGGTAGAGGAAGGGCATAATAATAGGAAAGACTTTTAGTCACCACAATAGCCAAGATGGAAGGGTGGATACAGCTTTCAATGATCGGACAATAACTTACAGGCACAACCAATGGGCCCAGACTATGTGTGCTTGGTCTGCGGGGTCTATCATACTTGTCACGATCTTCTCCAAAACAGAAAACTCCTAGACTATGAGTACTTGGTCGTCGAGGGCGCTCACCCCCTTCACCAAACATACTGATGGGTAATATACCCACACTATGAGTGCTTGGTCGACGTGGCCTCTCAGATCCACGGTAATGATATTCCCCAAATCCACTTACGGAGAATGGTCCAAGACTATGTGTGCTTGGTCTGCGAGGTCGATCAGGACTATTGTCATCTGAAGTGATACTTATTGACGGGTGCCCAGTCCCAGGAGGAACCAAACTATGCCGGCGCTGGATGTCAAGAGGCTTGTCTAAAGTGCATGAGGTCTTTTCATCCTGAAAAAAAATAATAAAATAAGAAAGGAGTTTGTATTTCATGAAAAACAGAAGTATCTCCACAATTATCTGAGTGATCCCTAAACATGCACCATGAACTATTTTTTTATTTACAATGTTATGTGACAGCTCACCATACCAACATCTACCTATATTCATCTTTAATTCATAATTTTGTCTAATGCAGTACAATTTAGTATCATCCCTCTAGCTTACAATTCATTGTGTAGATCCATTTTCATGATATCCCATCTGGTTTGAGAAAACATCTCACAAGTGCATCACAACTTTGAAACAAAGTTCCATGCATTGTACCATATAACAAAGTCCTTATCTACATTCAGATTCATAACAACCCTGATTCAGAAATTTACCACAATTGGTACCCTCAACAGGTATAGCTACACATGGGAAGAACAGAATACAGAAATACCACAGATGGTACACCTCAACAGGTATAGCTACACCTGGAAAGAACAGAACACAGAGGTACCACAGGTGGTACCCCTCAACAGGTATAACTGCACACAGAAAGAACAGAACAGAGATACCACAGATGGTACCCTTCAACAGGTATAACTGCACACAGAAAGAACAGAACAGATATACCACAGATGGTACCCCTCAACAGGTATAACTGCACACAGAAAGAACAGAACATACCACAACTTAAAGAATATCCAAACCAATATAATTCAACAGCTATGTTATTTTGCACTCTCTGATTATGATCAGTGTTTAGATATTCAGAGAATTAATTAATCTCTACTATTAGTCACAAGTGTTTAAAAACCAATCTAAATGGATACCTACCTATAAATCACTTTATATGACACTGACTAAAAGTAGGTCAAGACTGTCACTGATATAAGAATTTTAATGACATAAGCACTGCATAACAACAAAATGTCAACTGAGGAGATGGCATGCCAGGAGTCCAGATCGCAGTAGCATACAGCATGTTTGGGACATTATTGATCACAGAATATGTCAGGGAGGACATCCAGTACAAAGTTCTTATGAACTGGAACAAGCCCTCCATCAAGGATGGACTGCAATACCTATATGTCAAATTCAACATCTCATAATCAATGAGGACAGTCAGAAATGCTACTTCTGTTGGTCTGTGCATGGTTATTGAAACTTTTGTGATTTCTGAAAGACAGTATGCCAGAATATTGAAAATGGTTCTTCTTTGTTGCTGCATCTGCCCTTTGTAAATTCAGCACACCTCTGTTTGACCATATTATATGGCATATACTTCATAGTCCTGCATTCAATTTTCTCCATTTTGAGATAGCTATATATAAAGCAAATTATGGCATGTGGAATTTTTATTATTTTGCATGTCAAGCAGATGCTAAGATACTGTTATAGAAACATGTCAAATTTTGTTGAGTTTGTGCGACCCATTCAAGGTGAGGCCAGAAACATTTAGGATACCCCTCATATCTCTAAGGAACAACATTTCACATTGAACTAGGTAGGCCAAGTTATGAAGTTGGATCCTCTGGTTTGTCAGAAAGAATCAGTTAACATCTGAGACCTGCCTCACTTCAGGAGGCATTCCTTGCACAACAAACGCTGTGTAGTAGGTGAAAGAGCCATCAACATCTTTACAAGGTCAATTTCTATGAGTGAATGAGCATGAGAATGATAGACTGATGATCTTATGTCACACTGGAAGTGTTTCAGTCATACTGGGACCATAAAAGGTTAGGCTTAAGAAACACATTAATACTACATTGCCAACTGTCTACAAAGGACAGTAACATAACCAGACATATCACAGGTTTATATTTATCATTAATATATTTTCATAATAGGATATTGTGATAACAAGACAATATAGATTGTGCAATACATCACCAGCAAACCAAGTTAGACCACCATACTAGGGACCATAGGGACTTACAGTGCCTTTGCCCTCTGCATAGTATCCCTAACCAGTATGCCTATCCCATCATCCTTTTAGCTGCCTCTGACTGTTTGCAGGGTTAGCCAACAAGAACAATCAACAAATATTTTAAAATTAAAATTGTGGCCTATATAAATATACTGTAAAAGATGTGGAACTTTATTCCCTCTCGTTAGGCAATTATTTTAAGTTACCTTAACCACCCATCGGAAATATAGCCACCAACAGCCTCAGGTGGGGAGATCCTCTTCTTTCAAAATAAACACAGGTGTGTACATCTATTATGGCCAATGAATAATGTAGAATACCAAAACAAGACAGTGCTATTCATTGTGGAACACTGTGTTGAGTGTCAGTGGTATGCTGGTTACTGTATTTAAACCGGCAAATCAAAAAGTCTGGCAGTTTTTCTACTCTGCACGATCAGGCACCCATCAGACAGCTCAGATCCCTTTCCCACCCTTCCACCTGGGGACAGTCATACTAGGTATATGGCCAGGGCCAAGGGAAGGACAGTAATCCTAGTGATTTTAGGATGTTTAATCAGGATTTCACAGACTCAGCTGACAACATTCCTGAAGATAATGACAGTGTTGTGAAATTTCTTTCCTGGAATATTTCAGGCATATTCAATAAATTAAGTGAAACAGACTTTGTCAATTATATAAAATCATTTGATTTTACAGGAGTAATGATCTGAAGGGGATTTTTAAATTACTGACAAAGATGTAGATAAATTGGCACCACTTTCAACTGCGCTCTTATCATGTGGTAGTGACTTTGATACCAGAAATGGGACCAAATCTGACTTTGTTGAGCATGACATATAATCCTTCAAACAAGAATGGGAATGACCTATATTGGTAGACCTCAGATTGCATATAACATGTACTCATGAAGGAACAATGTAGATATAAGGTATACATGCAGGTAAAACCCTTTATGATCGGATATTGGTTTCAATTTGCCACCGGTCAAAGTGGAGAAAAAGAAATGAGAATGTTCTCAAATGCAAACAGGTGAACTGTCAATAGAATGTCTCTGCAATGGCAAAAAGTGCATGCATGTGCATTTCTGGAACTTGGGTTTAAGACTGACATTACAGACATTTGGTCTGCATTCCCTTTCGGTATGATGCGTCGACCTCAGTACTGAAGATTGTGGAAGAGCTATTGGGTGGCATCAAGATGGAGTTAGCTTCAGACAAATTGGAAGATGCCCGCACAGGTCCCCATCTGTAATTCATCATCTATGGGAATGACTTCTGGCAACTGGAAGAGTCCAGGATCGACCACACCCAGGTGATCCATGATCCACAAGGGCTGAATACCACTATGTCATTTTGACAGCTCTGTGTGAGAGGTGCATCATGCTCTACAGTGACATCTTCAACAGGCAACACACATGAACATCAGCACACAAATCATTCAGAACTATCTTCGTGTCACTGGTATCCATAGGGCCTGCACTGGCATCATTCTGGTCTGTACTGTTCATACTGGCATAATGTACAACAGTATAGAACCAGTACTGGACCAATGATTGCTTTCTGTCAGTGGCCCGTTACAGGCAAAATTGTATTGGGCTATGTATAGGCGGTTACTGTAAATATTGCACTCCAAAACAGTTCCATTACAGTAGAGACAATGCACTTGGGGAAGAGAGATTATCTCAGGACCAAGTTCTCTGATTAAGAGAGATGGCCAAATGGTAGAGTGCAACATTTTCCACATTTCTGAATATAAATTTACTTAATGTGGCACTAAAAAGTAATGACATTTGTTGAGAAGCACTTATAAAACCTACATTTTCAACTAAGGTTATGTGTTGAACTAAATTTTGAACAATAACATGCAACATGAATTTCATGAGACAACAGCATTTGAAACATTCAGTATGTGTCATGTTCTTAGATCATGAAACCCTGCTCACATGCCTCATTCAAGAGCACATAATCAGTAAATAGCCCAGCTTATAGCATTGTTTGATAACCATGTCATACTGGACAACTGTCAAAAGAAATTCATCCAGGACAATGAAAGAATAATGCATCATGTTTTCATCTTGTAATTAAACTCATACGGATATGAAAAGCTTGCGCTTTCTTGTTTTTGTTTTTTTTTGTTTTTTATTTGCTTTTCAGAGTTTACTTTTGGTATCAGTTCGTCTTAAATAGTAGAAACTGTATTAAACTTGACCAGGCCAATGCTGGCCAACTGTAATGTGCCAGTATGCAACCGTTATGTCTGTGTACTGGGCCATACTTCTTTGCCTGTACTGGTCCAGTGAAACTGACGGTGGGCCCCGTCGGAGTGGGATAGGCACTTAGTAGTAGCAGGGTGGTGACCGGTTTTGTTCTAAGTGAACTCATCAGACCATTCTGCATTAGCTGTGCAGCTCTTTATATACTCTGTGTGCGCATGGGTTATTGTGTGATGTCACAGTGAGCAAGTGTTCATGATTGACGTTATGACGTCAATAACCATTGTGTGTGTTTGGCAGTGGTTCAACCGCCGGCAGGGTTGTGCCGGTGCCGCTGGCAAGGCCGGCTCCAAGTTGGGTTTGGTAGCCGTTAGGTCCTTATGGCCTGTATTTTTGCCGGCGGGGTTGCTCCAGTATGGTTAGCAGAGGCTCTGGAAAGCGGGTTGGGGCTTGACTATGAGTTTATAGGCATATGTGAGTATGCTTGATGATACTAGGCACGTGTATATTGTTATAAAGACTGGCTGATATGTACATCGATAATGGATGTGTGTTGTATGAATTGTTATTATGGTATTGTAATAAAGTATTACAGTGATAAATTGTTTATTTTTTTGTGGAAAAGAAACAAGAATGGTTGCCTATTGGTTTGATAGGCTCGGAGGCCACTCCTTAAGGTATAAGGAGGTGCCAGAATCACACAAATGGAGTTAAAACTGACAGAGTTTAATCATGTATGATGGCTTATGTTTATATAAGTCAGGAGCAGTATACATACTGCGGACTAGAAATGTCTGGTCTGGGCATCGTGGACAGCTTAATATAATTGGTAATCATTGTTACCATTACCACAGTTTATTTTGCCAGCTTGTGTTGTTATGTTAGCGGCTTGGATGTAGGTTTTGGCACTTGAGGCCAGTGGTAGGTACTCCCTAGATGGGTTGTATATTGGCATCTTTCCCATGTTGGCGACTCCACAGATCCTCCTGGCACTGTGGTCAGTATATTGGCCATGGCTCTGTTATGAGATTGTCCATAATGATCTTGGGATCATCCCAGTTAGTGAAGGGTGGTATGGGTATGGGCCCGCAGTAAATGGTGTCAAATGGACCATGTTGTCAGTGATGGTCAGGTATAAAGTGGATCACATTAAATTCCGCTATGGTGGGTCCACTGCTGTAGGCAGCTGGCTGCGCAGTGGCCGGGGCCCCTTCCACTAGGGTAACTCCGCTGTTATGTTGATTGGGCATCACAGTGGTTGCGACCTTGATCTGATCCACGAAGTTCCTGGGATTCTGAGATGTGTATTTCTCGTGGTTTTGGCGAAAGTGTTTTAGCTAGTGATCTCTTCTATTGTACACTTTGCTACAAATGAGGCATTCATGTTAGCTATTTCCATGTTTGGTTTTAAGGTGCCGTGTCAGGCTGTATTTTCTGGAGAATGTTCTTTGACACAGATGACAGGTGAATGTAGACATCATGAAATTGCTTCCGACTGTTGGTGGAAACGTTAGAATTGGCGGATGACGTCATGGGGTTGCATCATAGAGGGGCCGCGTCATAATGATTGTGGGTGTCGTATGTGTCTACTAAATAGTGGCTTAGGTATCAGAGCGGATACATTGATAAATAGGACTAGGGGGATACCTAGGGGGCGAACATGTGGAGTCTAAATATCCACCTCAGCTGTGATGTAGGCGAGACGAACAACGCCTCACCTCTTGATAGAAAGTTTGCACCCAAAAGCAACTGTAACCCGCCATACAGTAATGATCACAGTCTGGAATCATTCTTCAAAGCAGTCACCAATGATTTCTTCAAACTGAAAGACACTAAATTCAAACATCATAACCTCATTTGTGATGAAATGACCGTACTCTCTGCTCTCAAAAAGAATAATGAAATTGTCATTAAAAAGGCAGATAAAGGTTCCGCTGTAGTAATCCACAACACCACGGACTACATAAATGAATCATTACGGCAACTCTCGGATGACAGATCTTATTGCAAACAAGAGGGCGACCCCACGGAAACGTTCTCTGCCCAAATCACTAGAGACATAACCAATCTCTATGACAAAGAGGAAATATCACAAAAAGTGTTCCTAGGCCTCGTACCAAATGACTGTAAAGCAGGGAGATTTTACACACTCCCTAAAATCCACAAATGCCTCACACAGGGCAAAATTCCGGGCCGCCTCATCATAAGTGGGAATAATACCCCCACTGAAAAAATCAGTAGCTTTGTGGACGAACACATAAAACAGTTTGTCCCACAATACCCCAGCTACATACAACACACTTCATACAAAGATTGCAGTCACTTCATATTCCGGCTCACCAACACATCCTCTTAGTCACACTAGACGTTACATCACTGTACACCAAAATCCCCAACCAAGAGGGACTGTTAGCCGTCGCTAAAGCAATTCACAGATATAAGCCTGACTGGCAAATCAGTGCCACTGGCATTCTGGGTCTTCTCAAATCTGTACTCCACAAAAACAACTTCATTTTCAACGGTAAACACTACCTACAGGTAGGAGGCACGGCTATGAGTACCAAATTAGCACCATCATATGCCAACATTTATGGGAGAATTAGAAACTAAACTCCTCCCACTACATGCTCACCAACCGCACATCTACACACGGTTTATTGACGATATTTTCCCCATATGGACACTAGGCCAGTCCAGCCTAGAAGCCTTCATAAAATACCTCAATGAAGCTCATCCCAATATAAAATTCACAGCTGAATTTTCAACCAACAAGGTAGCTTTTCTAGACACATGGGTAAGTCTAGACAAAGAGAACAACAAGTTATGCTTTTCTCTATATTGCAAGCCAACCGACACATACTCTTACCTGTTGTATACGTCATGTCACCCCAGACATGTCAAAACTAAGGGCCCATACAGTCAGTTCCTTAGACTTAAATGCATCTGCTCCTCTATTGAGGAGTATGAAAAACACAGTCTCAACCTCATAAACTTCTACCTCAAACGAGGATACCCCAAGAGACTGATACAACAGAACAAACATAGGGCTAACGGCAAGGACAGGAAGACCTTCCTGACAACCCCTACAATACCGTCTAAGACCAAACAAAAATCCATGGTCTTTGTTTGCGATTTCAATCCAATGAACATGGAGCTCTATGCCATTATCTGGAAGCGATGACATCTGCTATCTGGATCAGAAATATGCCAAAAAGTGTTAAACTTACCCCACATTACGGCCTACAGGAGGAATAAAACCCTGAAGGATTATCTAGTATGAGCCTCACTAGAATACCCCCAAAACATGCCACAAATCAGTGGCCAGGTAATCACATTCCTTGACGCTCCATGCAACAAACACAACTGCAAAATCTGCATCATAATCAATCATTCAGACACTTTCCACAGCAGAGTGTCTGGTGTCAAATACCGTAAACGACAGTATAGATGCACCAACAAAAATGTGGTCTATCTGCTTACCTGCAAAAGATGCAAAAACCAATATGTAGGAGAAACCAAAAGATGTTTCAAAACGAGCCTGAATGAACACTACGCTGACATCACACACAACAGAGATAAACCTGTTTCAATCCATTTCAACTCAGAAAAACATGGCAAATCAGATCTCACCTATGAGATCACTGCACAACTCAGAGACAACCCTGAGCTTGTTAGCACCACCCAAAAGAGGAGATCACTCGAACTGAGGTGGATATTTAAACTCCACATGTTCGCCCCGCAAGGTCTCAATGACAAGATAGTCGTCTAAGGTATCCCCCTAGTCCTATTTATCCTGTACTGGGTCAGTTCAACGCCAGTGTGCACAATAGTACAGGTCCAGTTCCAGAATGCCGTAAACGGGCCTAATTTTCTGACTGCTGGGACAAATGATGTTTTTTATCTTCCAAGCTATAGTCAAGAAATACTTAAGTGTCAAAGGAGGGAAATTTTACGTACTCTTGACTTTGCCAACGCATTCAACTCTTTGCAGGGGCATAAGCTGTGGAATCTTTTAACAAATCATGGTCTAATTATTTAAGTGAATATTTCATGTAGCATTTATGAGAATGTAAAGGTGTGTGTACATAACAATAATGAAAGTTCAAAAACTTTTATCAGCCAGTTAGTTATTCACCTTTTTCATAAATGAATTAGCAACTCAAAGTAATGGCAATCATTGTGTCAAGCTCCATCTGGATGTAACCCAGCTATTCTTACTGTTTGCAGATGATATTATTCTGTTTTTATCCACAAACAAAACTTGAAAAATAACAATTAACAGATATAAAACAAAAGTTCTTATATTTAAGAGGGAGGGGAGCTATCATGTAGTGAGGAGAAATGTTAGCAATTACAGTTTTTCAGAAATATCTAGGTAGGGATCTGCTATGGAAGAAATTCAGGCAGAAATCCATGCAAAACATTTCATACCAATCCCTTTTCAAAATATTTGAGGCTAAAATACTCCTAGTTTTATAATATGGTTCAGAAGTGTGGGGTTTACAAGAATTCGATGTGATAGAAAAAAATCATATATATGCCTTAAAAAGTTACAGGTGTGAAAATAAGTACACCTCTCCTGATAGTATATGGTGAGTGTGGTTGGTTTCCACTTTATCTATTATAGGATATTTATACAGTGCCCTTTCTCTGTGCAACTAGTGCTTGCTCAAGGCACTGGTATTTGTTTCCCTTGATCATTGGATGTCATTATCAACGTCACATGGTATTATCAATCTCAACTGCCTTGGGAGTATACAACTCTTGCTGCCAATCGGCACACCACGTTTATTGTGGCTTTCTCATCCTTGTGAGGTACGAAATACCCAATTCACAGCTGGGATGGACTGATACACATAGTCACTGTACTTTGTCCAAGTTTACTGCATGTTGCTGTACTTGGCATTTGCACAAGTTGGTGTTTGCACATATTCATATGGCCATCATCTCGTCATCAAGGGATTCGTGGGTTCTTTTACATGCACAGGCTTGTGTACTGACACTACACTCAAATATTCATCAAGGTCATCATATACTGGTCAAGACTATTTGCCTTCATAGGCTTCCCCAAATACCTGGTGAAAAAAGAAATGCATACCTAAAATCTGTTTTTCAAAGTAGAATGTTTTAATAAAAAATGCTTGAAATCAATATAAATGTCATTGCTAAATGTGAATACAGCCTAAACACTATTTCATGAATGCAACATTTTGGGAACCGTCGCCAAAATACAGCACCTTGATTAAAACTTGGAGAAATTGCACGTAGAAAAAGCTGTAAGCATATTGCACTTGCAAACATGGGTACTAAAGTTTCATACTGATGGGTATAAAAATGTGACAGTCCCGTTCGGAATCACTCTAAGCTGTTCTGTATTTCCAACCCTTAAGATGCCAAGACTGAATGAAGAGTGTAGAAACACAGCCATTGGACGTCTGGAAGCTGGAGAAAGTCATCAGTTGCCAGGCACTTCATGGTGAGGCATAGAGCAATCTCCTGTATGTAGCAGCGCTACAGACTCCACAACTCTACAAGAGATCGACCAAGGGTCAAAACTCCGGCACAGGACCGCTTCATCCTGGTGTTGCATCTGTGCAACCAGACAATCAGTGCAACATACACAGCCAAAAATGTTACTAGACTTCGGACAGTATCAGTGCAATTAGAAATCACCTATGACAGCATGGGATAGGACCGATGCGCTCATATACAGTACCTGTTCTGCAACATCATCATCGCCATGTGTGTTTGCGATGGTGCAAGACATTCTACCGTGAACACGAGTGCTATGGAGGAGGATCTGGTAATGAGTCGCGGAATTTCCTAGGAATGGTAGAACAGACCTGGTGCATGTACAAGGAAATTTAACCGCTGTATGCTACCGTGATTAAATCCTCCAGTGTCACCTTATTCCTGCCATTGAGGTCAGAAGAGAGATTTTCCAGCATGACAACACCAGAGCCCATACTGCACCATGGACTATCTTGCCAACAACAATGTGAATGTGCTGCCATGGCCATCCAGAGCACCAGATCTCAACCCCACTGAACATTGGTGTGATCTGCTAGACAGCCTCAACCACAGATGCTACAACAGCTGAGCAATGCATTTCAGGATGAATGGAGAAGGATTCCACAATGCCAGATTCAACACATTCAGTCCATGACCAAGCAGAGCAGAGGAGTGACAGATGCTCATGGTGGTCACACCAGGTACACAGGTCACAGACACAGATGTTCCCAAGAGCAGTAAATGATTGTATGTAGTGGAGGGAACATGTGCCATACGCTGTGTAAAATTTGGTTGTTGTACATTCTTTATTTATTGTGTAATCAGATTATATAAAACAAGGTAAACAGACATTTTGGTTATGCATTTCTTTTTTGGGACAAATATAAACTTACCTCTGGATAATGGTTGACTTAATCTGTGGTTTCCACATACACATACAGAAAATGAAATGACAAGTTTAGCACTAAGGCATAGCTATCCCTTGTGGTGTAATCCTAACGTAACCTAACCTACAGTTACCTCCTTTGACATTACATCACCCATTGTTTGTTTGAACAGCCTCACAATTTCCCCCCACAAGATATCCCTTCTTCTAGAGGAAAGGCAGGAAGGTCAGGGGCGAACATAAGTCCCATAGGCCAGAGGTGGTAGTTTAAGATATTTAGGATTGGGTTACTGTAATATGCACAGCCATAACACACACAGCAGGTTAGTGTGGTCTGCCTGGCATGTGCAGCCCATGCACTGCCTGTCTCTACCCCTATAAAAGGAGTAGCTTCATAGTATTCCTTGTCTTTAGTCCACTGGTTCACCAGAGGTGAGGACATTTATTTCAGTTGCTCGAGTCCTGGTAATCCAGACCAAGCAGATAGGCTTTTCGTTTACGTCAGGAAAGTAATATATTTCTTTTGTTTGGGCATAGGCTTTGAAATCAGAGGCATGTCTTGGTTGGATTTGCGGTTGGATTTGGGGTCAGCTTAGGTTGTTAGGTATAGGGTAGATTCTCCAAATGGTTTGTGTGATTTTGACATGACTTGCTTCACATCACCCTCACAAACATTTGTTCCTGCAGAACATCCCTTGCTGATACTCCTAAAGCATTTGATGCCCGCTTACAGAATTTATGCATGGCACAAAATGGTTTGCCCTTTTCTGCTTCAGCACAGAAAAATACACTTTAATCAACTGTTTCACACACAGCATCCAACTTCGTTTTTCATCAGGCATGTGTATCCCGTGCATGACTAGATAGTGGCTGTTCTGTTTCTGCGGTTTCAACCCGCCATAACAGATAACAACTTTCGTGGTGGAGTCTGGAAAATGTTCAAACATAAGAATGCTTTTGGGTATTAGTAAATGATAAACGTGTACCATTTATATTTATGTGGCAATTTCATTTCGCACAATGATAAAATTTGCAATTCATCAGTCTGTTTCTGACCCAAACAGACTGTAGAGACAACACTCTGAACAGATTGTGAACCCCAAGCAGCTACTGATGATACTAGAGCCCTTACTTCATGAAGAGAAAATTTCTTAGAAACTGATTCCTGATGGAACCCTTGATAAGAAAGGGCAATAATTTTCCTAAGCCATGAAGGAAAATTGTATTGGTATTCTTGGAAATTTCTGTATCAACATTGTCTTACATGTGTAATAGGCATGGTTATGATGTGCGTTACCTTCACCCAGTGGCAGCTGAGTTCAAAAATAATAATGTATTAACAAAATGTTAATCAACCTTCGTTGGACTTTGCATTGTGTATTTTTAAAAATTTGGTGTTTCAGGCTGATGCGCTCATTACTTTCAAATTCAGTGACCAGGTCGTTAACTAGGCAAGTAGGGAAAATATCAGAAAACAAGCCAACAACTGTCAATAATTTATTACAAAAAAGAATAAGTAGAAAAATACAAACAGGAACTTAACAACAAACAAATAGCACACTATTGCATTAACCGTTCAATTACAGGTCCTGTTAATTTCTATTATATAAACCACCCCTAAACCAACCCTATTCCAACACAAACATTACCCCAAAGCTATGTTGTAAATCCTGGTTCGTTTCCCAATACTACTTTCCCCCAACCCAACCCAACCTAACACTAATGAAACAAGAGTCATCAGAAGATGACATATCCCCCCGGCCCCACATATTTGAAAGGACAAATCATCTGACAGTTACTTATTGTTTTTTTAGAGTAAGTTTGAATCATTTCCATTGAAATCATGAAAAATATTAATGCCATATACCCGTAAACAGCATAAGGCACCACTTCAAGATCTGTCTCATGTATCTGCCAAGATCTGTTGAAAGATATGAAATGGTTTTCAAGTTGTGCCCCAGAAAAGAAGCCCCTCTCTCCATTTTGAGACTGAATTCATCCATGGGAACTGGGAAAAATAGAAATGCCCAAACCTTGTAAATAGCAACAAGCACCACTTTGTGGTCTGCCTCACATATCTGCCAAGTTTTGCTGAAAACTAAACTCAGCAAAAATAAAAACTTTACACTTGTTTCAAAGTCAATAATTTGAACATTTTGGAAAATGGGTTTGAAATAATGATTGTATTCAATTATCTTGTTATTAAAGATGCTATAGCATACAGATCATGTTTGTCATGGAATCGGTTCCACCGGAAATGCGACTACAATGTCCATGATCAGAAACTGTGAGTCACACCTTAATGAAATCATGTCAATATTGGGTGTGTCCTCCATGGGCATTCACAACTGTGATACAACGTCTCCTCATGGATTGGATGATGCGTCTGAACACAGCTTGGGGAATGTGCCACCATATGGCACCAAGCTCCTGCAAGTTCTATGGAGGGTTCCTTACTTGACGGAGCCATCTGCCTAACACATCCCACACATACTCTATGGGGTTGAGGCTGGCAGATCTTGAGGGCCACTCCATGATATTGATGCTAACATTCCTGAGGAAATTCATTGTTAAACTGGCTGTATGAGGTCTGGCGTTATCCTGTTGGAAAGTCAGACCTGGGCCATGAGATGCCATGAATGGCAAAAGCTCTGGAATGAGCACCTGATCCCTGTATTCTGCTGCATTAAGGTTTCCCTGGATGACAATGAGTCGGGATCGAGAATGACCATTGATAGCACCCTAAACCAAAATGCTACAACCCCCAATACCCCAAATCAGTAAAGGTTAATGTGAACCTTGATGCATCACTAAACACAACCCTATTCCAATTTGGCTGGGTCCATCTCAGGTGCAGTCGTGCCCACAGAAGACGTTGGTGTTGATGGAAACATCCCAGTGGATGTGGCAGTGACAAATCGATTATGCAAATGACGTAAGACAATCTGTCCGTCTTCTGCGTGTGACGTCACACGACAGCTGTGGTACCAATTTGATGGACATGTGTCTGGAGATTATGGATGGTATAAACTCGTGTTTTTCTGAGATGATACTCTACTCTGCTACCATAAGATCAATTGCATGTGTATCAATCAGTCATGTGACTTGAGGCACGTGGAAACATGATTTTAGCGTGCAGTGCTCTCCCCCTTGCTACGTAGTCCCGACCAGTAGAATGAATGTGTGACGTAATGCCCTTGACAATGCATTTAACCATAATCACAAGAACTTTTTCAAGAAAAGTTTTAAAACACTGTTTGAAAAATAATGAGTGTCAAGTTTTCATATTTGTTGAGTTTATAAAACAGTTTTCAAGTTGTGCTCCAGAAGGAAGCCCATCCCTCCATTTTTAGATTAAGCCCTAAACATTTCCATGTTCAAAGTTCACCTAATGATCACAGACATTGCCACCAATCATTGCCTACCCAACATATCTAGCGCCAAACACGTGACCTACCCAATGTACCTAATGTACCTAGCGCTATGATGAACACTCAACCCTGGTAACAGAGGCAAGTGAAACAATGTAGTACAAGACTAACTGATACAGTTATTCTATACATGGTATGTAATGATGAAACATACATTTATGCATCCCTATGCCCCATACTTTAATCCATCTTTTCTACACCCCTCACCCCTGAAATTAATGTTATTCTCCCCCCCAAATCACTTTATCCCCCAAATTATAAAAAAAAGAAAAAGTGGCTTCTTATTAAATCATTCAGGTTCATAACAAATATGACACAGAGAAAACAATGCGACATGGAAAATGAGTTCACGAAAGAATGCAACAAATACGAGGAGATGTATCACAGTAACAAGAAAACAGTCCAAGAGCTGGGTGGAGATGTACAGTTCATGAACTCGGGTACAACAGATCCCAGTAACATGGAGGAAAGGATCTCATCGTCTCCTTGTCTTCTACCTCTTGTTTCTGCTAGCTCTTTTTGTCATGGCGTGGATCTTAGGTGCCATTTTGCTTCATCCCTTGCCATCTGGCATTCCATGGAGAGGTGCATCATCTCTGGCTGGTGAGGTAGTACTGCATCCTGAGGATGGACATATCATCTGTTCTCCCTGGAAATGGTGGCGATGAAACCCACTGGTTGATGAGAGAGTGCATGGTGATTGGCTGCGTTTCTCATCTCAAATGTCTTTCCACATGTCCTGCAGCAGAACAGGCGAAATCAGAGTCAGTGGTCCAGGAGCTGTCCAAACTTGTTATAATGTGGGGTGTTGCAGCTCTGCAACAGGCAATACATCCCTCCACGGGGCCAGAGTGGTTGATCCGCCTCGAAAACTTCCCATATTTCTTCGGGATCAGCATGGATTTCCATGTCTCGATAACTTATGATGCAATATGTCTATATGTCTGAACGAAAAGAAACCAGCATGCGTAAGAAACAGAACTAAACTCCTGATCTGACTTCGGTGTGAACACTTATGGAGAATATCTGTCTCTTGAGGGCAAATTGTTCTCCCCAGTTCTGGTCCTGATGACAAGAGCTGGAGATTTCTCCATATCATCCTCTTTATCTGAAGTAAGTATCACCTCCTCTTGAGTTGATGTATCCATAGTGGATACCATATCAGACTGGATGTTCAATCTTTAGGTATGGAAGTGCCTTCATGAGGTTTAAGATGATCAACACGGACAGTGATCAGCTGTTTATTTTGTTGTTACTGAAATGAATATGTCCATGCTGATAGTTTTTCTATGACCATATATGGTCCATCCAAGCCCAGTCCTAGCTTCTGATTTGCTTTTGGGGGATTCCAACGCCAAACAAACGTGCCTACCTCAAAAGACCTAGCCTTCAAATTTTAATCATAATATCTCTTTTTTAGTATTAGCAGCTAGACCTATTGGCAAATCCAAAAATTCTCCGGAAAGTATCTCTAAGCCAATCTACATATTCTACTGGGCAGTCTCAGGCAACAGATAAAGGTGGATCACCAGCCATGAGATCAATCGGTACACTAACTTCCCTTCCTAACATCATTAGATTCAGGAAGCAATGTGTACTCTTATGGTGTGTAGCTCTGTATGCCATGAGTATACAGGGAAGATGATCATCTCAGTGTTCCTGATGAACATAGATAACATTTGACGAAGTGGTCGATTGAATTGTTTGACAAGACCATCTGACTGGGGACGATAAGATTGGGTACTACTTTTATCAAAGCCTAATAAATTACAGATTTCCTAGAACAGAATGGATTCAAATTCCCGTCCCTGATCAGAGTGATGTTGACTTGGGCAACCAAGCTTTATGATCAGGTACTGGGTAAGCCTCTTTCCATATTGTAAAGTAATCCCTTAATACCATTATATATTCTTTCCCAAGACAACTCCTTGGTAGTGCACCGACAATATCAAAAGCTATACACTGTACGGAGATTGAACTCAAAACTGATGCAACTGTGTTTTACCCTGACCTGGACCAGGCTTGCAGTGTTCACAGAAATCGCAAGCCTTTTAATGTCCTTAGACATACCTGGCCAGTAAAACCTAAGCTTAACAGCCTTGAGAGTTCTTTCACAACCCAAATGTCCTGCAATACGATTAGTGTGTAGATGTTGAAAAATACTTTCATGAACAAGAGCAGGAGCAACCAACTGTTCCCATGGACCAAAAATGTCTGACTCTACTTTCATGAACAAAAATACCATTCCTAATCACAAAGGAATTCCACTGCCCAACTTATAAGGCCTTAGCCTCCAAACACAAAGCCTGAACTTCTGACCTACACGGCTGGTCATGATTATTCCTAAGAAACTCAAGAATTGGTTGTATCAATGGATCAGTTTCCTGACCCTGTAGGAGCTCATCTCTAGTCCACAGTGGTACCCATTAGTTTGAAAATTATCAGAAGGATGAGAACAACGTGCCTCAACCACTGACACATCACATTTAATTTTGGTGATCCCAAATCTACTGCTGGATTTTTCCATTTTGAACTTTTGAACTTCTTCAGAGCTGCTACTAAGATGGAACTCTACGAGCTGGAAGCTTGATTGGTACAGCCTCAACTGTTTCTATTTTGTGAGTTATTACATCTGTTTGCCCTAAGAACCCATCTTTCCCCACAAAAATATCCTGAAATTCAGAAATAAGTTTCTCCATCCCTTGTTTTTGACCTAATGACAACTCATCAGGGCATTCATGAGCCATGGTTTTAAGATGTGACAGCAATTCCCGGGAATCAAAATCTCAGTAATGCTCAAGTTCAATGATCTGATCAGGTGAGCTAAGGGTGCCTACTACTGAGGAATCCTGCAATGTAACCCCTTTGTTGCTCATATTCACCACTGACACCACAACTTTGTCAGACGTAGCTTGAACTAAGCTCTTTGCAACAAATAAACCTTTTATCTGCATGGGATGAAAGAAGGCAATATGCTTCTTCAGATTGAAGTTGGTTAAACCAGTCAAAAACTGATCAATTAAATGAACCGATCGATGTGTATGGAATATCTGGATATGCCAAATGTGCCAACCTCCTTAACTGACAACCAAAATCAGTGACTAATTCATCCCTGCCTTGCTTAAGATTTCTGAATTCACTTCTGTAAGCTAAACACCTCTCTAGGATTAAACCACTGAGTTAGTACATTCTTAACAGCAGAATATCTGTTGAGTACTGAGTAATCTCTGAGCATCACTTCTGAGACACACTGTCAATTGTTGAGATTTCTCACAATCAGACCACCCATTCCAGTTAGCGACCTGTTCAAAGTATACCAAATGATCTTGCCAGTCACAAGATTTCACATCAAAACAATCAGGTTCAACTTCCCAGTGTGGAACTTGAGATGCCCCACTAGTAAGCATAGATCTTGCTGGATCGCTGTGATAAACCTCATTTCAAGCCAAACCCAAACCTTGATATGAAAGTGGTCTACAAACCCTGACTAGCTGATGGAATATTCAACATTTCCTGGCTAATGTTTCCTGCATGCCGACCTGATACATTGAACCAAACAGACCTATTATTTATCCTTCCACTATCAAATGCTGCACTATCCCCCAGCCTACCAAAATTCAACCCTTGCAATGGCAGTTGAACTGAACCAGTTGCTGTTGCACTCTGTGACTCAGGTACTCCATTCATATCTACTCCATCCATATCTACTCCAACCTCCCAGACATCACCCTCTCTATTCACTTGAACATTTGGTGTGGACGTAACAAACTGCATTGGACTTGTAGCTACTGACACAGGTGGAATAAAATGCATCTGATTCACATAATCAGTATTTCCAAGCTCCTCATTGGATGACAAACCAGCGTTGGATAGTGAAAACAGTTCAAACAGGGCCATGTTGAAAATAACCACAGCTTTTCAAATAACCCGATAAAAATAAAACTTCACTAAATCAAATAACTTACATTGTCAAGAAGTATTCCGCTAATTAAATATCCAACCGTAATTCTTTCCTTAATTTAACTGAATCCTGATCTGGGTCACGGCACCAAATCTGTAATAGGTGTGGTTTTCATGTGCGTTACCTTTGCCCAGCAACAGCTGAGTTCAACAAATAATAATGTATTAACAAAATGTTAATCAATCTTCGTTGGACTTTGCATTGTGTATTTTTAAAAATTTGGTGTTTCAGGCTGATGTGTTCATTACTTTCAAACTCAGTGACCAGGTCGTTAACAAGGCAAGTAGGGAAAATATCAAAAAACAAACAAACAACTGACAATAATTTATTACAAAACAGAATAAGTAGAAAAATACAAACAGAAACTTAACACCTAACAAATAACACACCGCATTAACCATTAAATTACAGGTCTTGTTAACTTCTACTTGACCAAACCTATTCCTACACAAACGTCACCCAAAAGCTATGTTGTAAATCCTGGTTCGTTTCCTAATACTAATACACAGTATATTGCCTAGTCTTAGATTTAATAGTCCACTCTTAAATGGAGAGTGAATGACCCTGTAACAGGATTTGTGAAGGGCAATTTTACCTGAATTTTATCAGACTTCTCAGTCTGTATTTTGCTGATTCTGAGGGGATTTCTTATACCTTTTGTCACGGCAAATTATTCACCGTAACAGCTACCAATTAATGTTGTATTAATGAAAATATGTGTTTAAGATGTAATTGAACCAGGGATAATCTACAGCATAATTTGAGTTTAGTTCCCCTGTTTCAATGCAACAAAAGATGAAACCAGTTAATAGCGACAGACAGTTTCCACAGTGATAGTGCACAACCACTGAAAAACTGTTTCCATCAAAACTAATGGTTGTCTATAAATAAGAGTATTTAATAAGAACTGCTTTGAAATCGTAGTTGTCTGGTTGAAGGAGTAAGCAGTTCACTTAGCTATTCTGGTGAGATGCTAATTAGACAAAGCTGAAAGCTGTAGCTATAGGAAAAACACAATATGTAACTAGTGAAAAACAAAGTAGTTGGTGAAGAAATAAGCTCCGATGATGAAAAAACTACGACCTCATTGTACACATTATGAAGTGGAACAGATAGCCCAGTGGATCCCCTGATGGTATACATATAGATGATGTACAGGATGGGAGATTCAAGTACCACCTACAAGAGATTGATGACAAAGAAAAAGTCTGCGGGTCCCGTCTACTTGTGTATGACTATACTCTAGACTATAGTTCTTTCTTGTGTCCTAAGAGTTGTATGGCAGAATTTCTCGTGTGGCTCGTTTGTCGTAAGAGTTATAGAATGGTTACCGAATGGTTAAACAATCTCCTCACAGAAAATATTGTCCTCCTACTGGCTGATTGTTGGACCAATATTTCTTGGGTCCATTCCTGGATTGTCGGAACCCTCTGGACCCCCTGCCTCTGCCCCTACTGGACGGGAATCCAGAACAAAACAGCCAAAAGTGAAGTGCTCAGCTTAACATCCCCAGCTGTCTCAAGGGTCAAATGTTGCAGAGGTTCCTGATGGCTGTGAATAGATGGGGAGACCGTATAGGCTAAGGAATTTCTCATATTCCTGGACTGCCTTCCTCCTTCTGAGCAAGTAGAGCCGACAGTAGTCTTTGGTTCAAATTCTGTGATGTAACCATATCCTCAGCCTGTAATGCTTGGCTACATAGACCATGGAACAAGGTTTCAAACTCCAGAGCGTTGAAAAAGTAAAAAAATCATTAACTGACTGCAGTAAGCTACTGATGGAATTCAGTTTATGTATTCTCTCAATAGTAGTCAATCTTCCCAGTCTACATAGTTGGTTGTGTGAAGCATCAGCCTGGGATTGATAAACCATATCCAAAATGAATGCGCCATGGCCATCTCTGTTGACATAAATACTAAAGTGGCCTTCTTTATACCCTCATTTTCCTGGGAGAGTGGTGGTGGTAACGTGTGCAATTCCCACCACAAACCAGTTGGTATAAGCTAAAATGTCAATATCCCTGAGATCCTTGGGGACAATAGACTGGGCTTGTATTGCCTGGATGGTAAACAAAGCCTGTTTCAGATTGACCAGGTTAACCCCTTCCCTGTCATGTAAAGCCCCTGACTTCCGCCCTTGTGGGGACAGACAGCGTACCCCCCAGTTTCAGAGTAACTGACTGTTACCCCCGGCTCTTGACATCATCAAGCAGTCACACAGACCCAAGGTCATATGCCACAATTAATATCCTCCTTGAATATTGTCCATAGAGAATTGATTTTAGTTTCATTTATTTTCTCAATAATCCTCTGATTGAAGGACAAGAATACAACCATTATCGTCAACAAATTCAAGTGGGAGGGATCCAACTTTGACTTAGATCTAGATATTGGTTTGATTCCAATCTCTGAGAGGAAGCAGGAGTACCCGGGGACTTAGATTTCTTAGAAATGCCTGTCCCAAATGAAGGAAAATGCTTACGCTTCGTAGAGAGAGATCTAACTTTGTCCATGTTTAACATTTTATCTCTGACAAATCTGAGCATAGAAGACAGCGATCTTGTAAAGTACAGGGTGTACCCAAAAAACAAGCTGAGCATAAGGAATGAGGGTCTTCGTCAGGCATGAACTTTTGACACTGAACACACTTATTCTTGGAAGGGACTGGAGCACAAAAATATGGTGGGGAAATAAGGGCGGGAAAATCTAGAAAACTAGACAAACTAAGATTTATGCAAAAACCTCCTACTAGGGTTTGATAGACTCAGTAGAGGTGTAACAAATTACACTGAGACTAAGTTTACTTGGACTAGAAAAGCTCAGTTTACCGCTACACAGCAAAGTGGCTTCCACAGCTTGTTGGAAGAGTTCATCTTTTGCTGATTCTGGAATATTTGGAAGTCCATTTAAAAGATACTCATGTTCTAACACTAGAAGACAGCCCATAATGTTTACATGTGAATAAGTGACATCTGATACAGCTTGATACACTACATCCCAGAAAGAGCTGACATTACCATTGTGCCAAGTTTGATTCCTGAGCAATTTTCAAATACTGGAGTTGTTGCCGGACATGCGCTGCAAACCAATTTATGTGTGACAGTACATCAATAGACGAACATGCCCCCTGATCAAAGTCCCTCAAAGTCCTTTGAACAACAGGAAGTTTTGGAATGGTCAAACAAGGAGTCCTGTGGTCAAGAGATGTCCAGGTCAGGAGTAAGAGATGGGAACATGCTTTCATGAATGAATGAGCCATCCTGGGTAATGACTGAACATCCTTCGACATTGTTTCATCAAAAGAATTCAAGGCCAAACGGATCACTGTGGAATCAGGGAGTGATAACGTGGGTGCCTTTTGTTGAGCCAGCAATCTGGAGGACCCCAGTTCACCCAGTAAGTACAAATCCACATTGGTACAAACTGGAGATGTAAAGACAAATAATATATATATATATATTCAGGTTCTTCATGACAGCGTATATAAAATGGTAAGAAAACACAATTATGGTACCTTTGCAATGATTTGACAATTTTAAGTTATTGTAAGTAAATAAATGCAAACTATGCAGTCCAGACTAAGTTATGTTCTGTTGTAAACATTTCACATTACTGCTATATGTCAAGTCAACTCAAAAGATATGATGGTTCTCTCTCCATCCTCATTTGTTCATTAGTTGTATCAATCTGATTGAAAATTTTCACACCCTAAGCACTTCTTCTGTGACATGACGCATGAGACTTATGCTAAACTATGTTGGATCAGGGGAAAATGACTGAGAAAATATGAAAGTCACAAAGTCAATAAACTTTCAGTCAATAACTCAAGAAAAATATAATGAATGCAAGAGCACTAACCAATTTTAGTTGTGGAAGAGCTGTAATAGATGAATAAATGCTGATAGAAGAAAGTTGAATCCAAGGGCAGTTCACAGTGTGAGTGCAGAGAAAATATGAAGGTTTATCAGAGAGCACCATGGAAAGGGCAATTCCAGGGAGGTAACCACTGAGGATTGGATCCTATTTAGATAAGGATTACTTACTTCCCATTGATATCTTATAGGACCCGTACAACATAACCAAGTAAAGAGGAAATTATTAAGACAACCCAGGGGCATATTTATGCCTATCATTGGAAACACACTGTTGTTATTTTCTATTTGTTTGGGTTTCTATCACAAAAGAAACATGATCTTTTGGCCAAGCTGTTCAAATTCAGGTCATGTTTGTACCTTAGATGTACATTACATGAACAACTTACTTGTTGTTATTCCACAGTTTGCAATATGCAATAACCTCAAATCCAGGATATATATTTCAAATTACCAGTAATAATTATGTTCTGTGATCAGGCTTTTCAAAGCATTTAATACAAATGATACTTGACCATTTGGTCCTCATGAGCTAATAAAGTCAGTTGTACAGATACATACCAAGCTCATTCCCAGTGACTGAATACTGTGGTTTCTCTTGTTACTGACACTAATGTCTCTGTTGGATGTCAGAGCCTCTGACACATTTCCAGCTGAAAAAGAAAAATAGTCAGATAAACATTTGAGTTCAAATAATTGTTACTTAATCACGACCAAGCCATTCTAAATGTCTCAAAGAAAATATTTAGTGATTTTTATGTGTTTCCCTTTACACAATCATTAGTTTTCCTTGAGTCAAATTCCCATAAAATATGCTGATAAAATCAATATATTTTTATATATCCTGTGAAAAACCTGTGATTCAGTTTCAAAATATACAATGTCAAGACTCTAGTTATTTTGAATTCAAATATCACAAATATCACAATGGTGCATGCATGCATGGGTGTTTGTATAAGTATGTTCAGCATCACTGATGTAGGGTCAACACTATGGTAACACTATTTCTTACAAGTGGGCTCCTCAAAAGTTATACAAATTTTGTTTGAAAACAGCAGAATGTTCCCCAAAATTTCATAACAGTGTGGAAAAACACATCAAGCTGTTGAAATGTCATTCTTAATTTTCTTTAACATTCAATACATTGTTACAAATGACAAATTTTTTATTCAAATTGTCAATATGGAACCACATGCCTCTTAATGTCAGTACTTTGCACATGCAAGTTGCTCTATCCATGGAAAGGGACAAAAACATGCATTGATGTTTTTTTCACTGTCATTCACTGTTCAGTCACGTTTGAAAATGCATCTTGAAAAGCGATTTGGGTTTACACTTTGTCCACCACTGTAACAGGCAGGTGCATTTGAGGCGGAGTAGACAGCATGGCCACTGGAATCAATGTAAGTGTTTTTTTGTGTTCTTCACAGATAAAAGCACAGTCATGTCCTTCCATGAATGTTGGCAGAGAATATCGTGGCAATGGAGAGAAAATCACAGATGCAATTGTGGCTGCACATTACCAATTTGGTGGGGCAGTCATCCCCAGGTTTAGACAGGTACAATTGCTGCTGGACATGGTCCACTGCACGTGGCAGACAATAATCTTAGCAGACAGCACTATAGGTAAGAAATCCAGTACAGTACCCAGTATGCATGTGTTTATGGTTGACCGTATTTACTGCAAGACAACATTAGGCCTCCTAGGACCAGTATTGTCACAGTAGTCCTTAAGTAGACGGGTGTAAGTAGACGGGTGAATGTAGACGGGTGTAAGTAGACGGGTGTAAGTAGTAGGGTGCAGAGCGGATGGAGCAGCTAGCATGCTCATCAGAGCACCAACTAAGTATGCCTGGCATGAACTCAGTTGACATGTGTCACCCCGCACCAATGGATCTCCAAGTCCAAGAACTTCACAGAGCTCTAGTTGAGGCATGGAATGCGATTGCACACGTTTTCTTTATGAACATGATCCACAGGGTGGAAGCACTGTCCACATCAAATGTGGAGTTGCCCCCAAAGCAGCTCCATTTCCTCGATGTACAGTGAAAGAAGAACATGTGACATGAAAGTAAAGGCAATTTTCCCCTCACATTTTCATTATTTTGCAAGCTGTGAAGCTTTGCCATTTGGCTGACAGGTCTAGAAATCTACAGGTCTTTCTGTATTAGCTTGACGCCCTCTACATATATTGCAATTGCTCATTAATTAAAGGCACCCTCCTGATTGTCAAAATTAGATTGCGGAAAATAATCATTTCAACACCAAATATGACATCCTCATCAGTAGATGTCCTTTTTTTGAGCTGTCAGTTCTTACATATGGTTACTTTAGATCTTCATTCACAGTGCAGGCTTTATAGCATCATTAATTATTCAGTTATCGTTGAAAAATATAACTGCACATTTTATATGGACTTGGGCACATGTAGCAAAAAGACATTCATTTCATCACAATTCATTGTGATTTTACTGTCCAGGGAGTTGACAGTTCGTAGTTTTAACCACCATGTCATCAACCGTTGTTCTGGAGGTGTTTATTGTGAAGAAGAATGTTTTGTTCTGTTTCGGAATTATATACTAATGGTAGAAAGTCAAGCAACCTGATAATTTTCAGATGCTATGGAACATGAAGCGCCATTTTCACTGCTATCGCTTTATGATGACACACATACTGGTGGATGTCTATCAGCCAATACTTCAAAGGTACTAAACATCATTACAACAGTTCAGTTTTATGCTGCACTCAGTAATATTCCAGCTATATGGTGGCGGTTTGTAAGTAATCGAGTCTGGACCAGACAATTCAGTGATCAACAGCATGAGCATCAATCTGTGCAACTGGGAATCGATGACAAGTCAGTGAGCATATCCATCTGATTCAGTAAGTATTATGCAAGCTGCAAGTACTTTTTGTGGATTTAACTGTCCATGTGCAGCATATCTGGTCTCATTTTGTTGAGTGTGTTTGTTTGTTGAGTGAAGTTTTCGTACAAATCTAACTACCTATGAAGAATTCATCATGTACATACTTGGTTGCTTAACTTTTTACCATCAGTATATATGCTTTAGTTTGACATGATTATGGTTTCAGGAGAATTTTGAAGTTTAACGAGTCGCATATATCCTTCAATACCAGTCATTTGTTGTCAAGCACACCAAAAACAGAAGAAACAAAAACTGACTGGATTCCATCCTATTGCGTAAATTAGTACAATAGAAAGTCCATATTTTTTAGACCAAAAGAGTCAACTGGATATATAAATATTAACCAGTATTATTTAATGCATCTAATCTCTTGTATATTGCAACACTATGCTCCTTATATTCAGCGTGCTCTGACAAACGGATATCAGGGAAATCTCAAAAAGAGACCCGGGCGCTACAAAAGTGTGGCAGTCTTGTTGGGCCTTGATAGTATATCAGTGACAATCTGCCTTACAAAAATACACTGAATTAGCGCAAAGAACACATGATAGGATCGGCTGTAAAGTAGGTCATTGTCTGCATTAATTCATGAGACTCATGTTTCGGTTTGACTTCTGCCACATGCATTTCTACAAGTCTTCATTGGCCTCAGACTGCATGTTAAGGGTATTAACTACCATTTCCATTGCCAAGTCAGAATATCAACAATAGTTGGATTTCGACAGTTAATGCTCTGGAATCCACGCAACTACATGAACAGTTACTCCTACGTAAACATTCAAAGCAATGGACAGTTTCAAAACAACCCCATAGAAAATGTAGTTTGATTCTTCGTCAATAAGTGAAGAATTACTGGTGCATTAAAGCCTACACTCTGAATGGAGACCTAAAATACTATAATAAGAATTGACACCTAAAAAAAGGCGCTTCTGTTGATGAGGATGTCATATTTCGTGTTGAAACCATCACATTCCGCGATCTTGTTTCGACAAAGCACAATTGCAATAAATATAAATGGTGTTAAGTTATTACAGAAGATCTGCAGATTTCTAGACCCATCAGCCAGATGGCAAAGCCTGATATACTTGCAAAATAATGAAAATATGAGGGAACACTTACCTTTACTTTCATGTCACATATTTTTCGTTCACTCTCCATTGAAGAAATGCTTTTGGGACAATTCCACATTTCATGTGGAGAGCGCCTCCCCCGCCACCAACCTGTGATACGGAGCATGTGAAGAAAGTGCATTTGTGTGTTGGATACAGTTCTTTAGGTGTAATGCTAACTTCAAGATTGTCTCCAGCAGTGTTAGTGATATCAGACTGCCTATTATGCACCACTGATAAAAGAAGGAGATATTTATACAGTAACTGAAGGTGACAGGTAACATTGTTGGTTTTTTTATGGCTTTTTTTTATGTTTTTATAGCCTGTGAGACTATAAATGGTGACAGTAATGGGTACAAATACATATATATTTGTGATGTTGGTACCCAAATATGTATTAGGCATTGATCTACATTGACATAAAAAAAGTAGCTTTGACGACTTTACTATCATTCCAGTTTACTAATTGCGTAACATGATAAACATTTAAGATCTGAGAATGAACCAATGTTCATTATGTTTTGAATACTTAAAGGTCACATGCAATGCAAAACACAACTTTGCAGATTCTAATACCTTTTGACATGGACTTACTGTAGAAATTCAACTTATAAAATTGAAAAATAATGCAATGAAAAGAAACCCTGCAAACTCAGAGTTAAAAAAATTCACTTATTTCAACCCAGCGCTTTGGCGAAATGTTGTCTCAACAGATGTCGTGCCCTGCACCCATAGCGCAAAAAGCACAGTGACTAGGTTTGTGCTGCTTGAACCAGGAAGGCTCTTGTAAAAACACAGCAAGCGATGTGTGCAAGAATTATTGTAGACAAATGCTTAGTGTCTGAATATATATCATTTTGATAGTCACAAATAAACCCATATAGATAGGAAATGAGAGAGACCAGATATTCAGAACCTGAGGAAATCTAGACTTGCTTCATTTAAGGCTATAGTATTGTGGAGAGGGCTAGGCAATAGGGAGAAAACCAGGTTCAGGGACAGACAAGGATTATCATTGTTGAAGAACAAGAGATATTTCTTGTGACTACAAGCATCTTGGGTCTGCAGTAATAAAAAGTGGTTCCATACTAGGTTGCAGATTTGCAAACCAAGTTTTCAAGAAAATACAGCATTAGAAATACTAATTTCATTGTTAAGAATTGCTCAGCTTGAAAACTGACATGTTTCAATACATGTCTATGGAAACACAGAAATAACATGTTGATTGTGATTTGCAGTTTCTGTTACAGACGAGACACAATGTCTGTCTAAATGTCACCTATGTGTCTGCTGGCTTGTCTGCTAATGACAATATGCAATACACAACTTCAATCATTGACCACATGCAATTTGAACTTAACACCTATCAAGCTATACACCATAAACAAAATACATTGATTTATGGCTCGTGTACCTGAGTTCTGTCTCCGTCACATTATGCAATTACACAGACAGGCAGGTGTGATACTTGTACACATGACATGTTATTATGTCTGTAGGTTGCAGCAAACAAACTGCATCCATTTTTCTCGGAAGACTGGATCGGATGTAAACTCAAATCCTGCTTTGTACTTGGACAAGCAACAGTTTCCAGCAATGCAGTAGTTCGCTATCTCAGTATTTGTTGATTGGATCAAACGCAAAAAAATGAGCATGTATTTACAAAACCCAACATCTCTATTATATGCACACACCTAAGGATATTGGCAAATGAACCAGACAATGAAAAGTCTTTGTTACACTTGAATGCAGAACCAACCTGGGCTCTGACTGGGTTCGGCATTCCAACTGCTTCATTTGGAGGAAAGTAAGCCCAAGTACAAAATAATGCAGTTAAATTGATTCATGATTGTATACTCATAATTTTGTTTATTTATTTTTTCACCATCAGCGATGCATATTATATGTCATGAATAAGTGATAATTGCATTTTGATTATGCTTGTTTTTGTAGTTGCATGTGACCTTGAAAGTTAATTTTGAACTATAATTTTAACTTTCCTCTCCTAACATAAAAGGTGTAAATGTTATACCACTGAACAGAATAACATAAAGAAATAGCCATCATTGACAGTAATTCTGAATATACTTGTCACGGAATAGAGACCGCAATTGCCACTAACTGACCATTGTATGACATTCCTTTTGTATCAAAGTGTATTACATCATGGTTATGTCTATGACATCACAATCAATTGTCTACTTGACATCATGGCAGTTTAAAAAACAGCTAGTTACAGTCAAGTTTTCACCAATCCCGAACAACATCTTTGTTGTGTTTTACTATTCGTCACAATACTCCCTCTATTACATAACTGGCATAAACGCTGCACTTTTGGTAGCAATCAATCAATCAATTTCAATTTGTAAGAATTCCAGTAAAAGACTGAGGAAGCATTCTTAACATTCTGACCAATGATAACTTTTGTTTCACAATTCCTTTGAATCCTATACCAAATCCATCATTGCTAGAATTGGTAAAGGAAAGATGAGATCTTCCTGTAGTACTTTTCCGGTGTAGTTGACAGCAACCCTTGTAATTCCTATGAATAGATCCATCAAACACTTGAGTAGCTTTCTTCCCTAAAACTTCTTTCTGATCAACAGGTACTTTTTGTGAAACCATTGAGCTGTATTGTCCTTTTATTGGGGAGGTCATGCCAAGTGCTGAATGAGTTGCTTTCCCTGATTAGTGTGGGAAGCATCATAGTTTGTACAGTGGCACACATGATCACATGTATTGACTTGTTCTGTTAATTTTGTTTTCAAAATTTCCCAGTTTTAATTTCCCTGATTTGATGGAGGATAGGTTAACTCTAAGTATGTCCCTTTCTCTCCTTCAGGCACCAAAAAATGTGGAAAAAGTATGTCATCATGATCCCCATGATCAAGTTTGGGAGATTTGCCATGTTCCCTCAGTTCCAGATGTGATTTGTGCTCAACTGTATAACCAGAGGCCCTTGAGTGAGTGTGAGTGAGTGAGTCTAGTTTATGCAGCACTTACCATTATTCCAGCTATAAGGGTGCAGTCTGTAAATATTTGAATTTTGACCAGGCATTTAAGTGCTCAAGAGCAGGAGCATTGGACTGAACAATTGGGAACTAATGCCATGTGTCAACCAAGCCAGCAAACCTGACCATCACATACAAGGACTGTAGAAGGTTCACTGACTGTTCACCTGGAACCATTACACCAGACATGGAGATACCTGCACAAACTGCACAAGTCTTCAGGTCAGCTCTGGGACATATCTGTTACTACCAGACACATGGACCACATGGACACCATGCAGAGGTTCGAACAGGTCCAGCCTGAGCCTGGACCTGTTGAGCACTGCAAAGGAAGGATTCATATGTTGTGGACAACAAAGATTTGCAGATATCATTTCCCTCTCTAGACAAAGGAAACTTTGGTTAGTCCATGTAAGTCCAGGTGTTTATCGACAATTGTGAGGACATTGTTCTGATGTCTGATAAAAGGAAATGTCAAAGAGGAAAAGAGAGTTTTCTCGTTGTCCTCTACAAACTTGAGGCTACTGCCAAGAAAGCCCTTTCCTCAGGGCATAACAAGACAATGTATCCCAGTTGTATAGGCTCACTGATGTTGATCATTGGCTGGCATAACAAGACAATGTATCCCAGTTGTATAGGCTCACTGATGTTGATCATTGGCTTGTCTGGTCAAGACTCGATTATTTACAGACCACCACCATATAGCTGGAACATTGCCGTGTGCAGCATTAAACAACAAACAACCGACCTACCATCATGATACTGCAAATGAAAGTCAGGAAGTCCAGGCCATTGGAAACAGGTTAAATATGTGGCATGAAAATTCATATACATTTGATTCATAAATATAGCTGGAATATTGATTACTGCAGCCTTAAACAACAAACCAGCTTTTTATGACAAAAATCTGCAATGTTTTCCTGTTTCCAAATGTTGCTGAAGGATTGCTTCAGCCAAAATTGAAGTTTCTGGTGCATTCAGATTAGGGCTGTAACTTAAGAAAGCACACAGGTGAAGTACATAGAATGGACACTTCATCTTGATAGTGATCAAATCATCCCCTTAGCAACCAGTTACCGACCTGGACCCCATCCTATGAGATGGATGTCTTGGAAGAGAGTGGTTGCCTATAGATTTCTACCAACAGTGCTTATTCTGTAAGTGTAGGACAACACACAACTCTGAGGTTATGGTTGAGAAAGTAAGACCCGAGACTGGAGGGTTGGGAGCACTATGCACCCTCGGTCTTACTTCCCTCCCATGGGTTGAGGGCTTACTTTCTCAACCATAACTGAGGAGGTGTGCTTTATTATACATTTAAACCGTCAATGATAACAGTAACTGAAGCGCTAGTAAAATCATTTTAATGAATCTAATTCCATTCCTCTCCAAGCTCATCAAACAAGCTGTTTCAGAACGTCTGTCACAGCACTTGACCTAGCATACCTTGCATGATCCACTTCAGTCAGTGTATCACCTTCAACATAGCACTGACAAAGTCGTCAATGACCTGAGATGTGCCATAGACTCAGACAATGCTGCCCTGCTTGTTCTGGATTTGAGTATGGCTTTTGACACCATCAATCACCAGAGACTGCTGCAACAACTAAAGGATTCTGGTGTCCAAGGTCCTGCACTAAATTGGTTCAGCTCCTATCTGTTTCAGAGCTCACAATGTGTGTACATTGATGGACAGTTCTCTGATTCAGCACATCTAAACTGTGGTGTCCCTCAAGGTTCAGTACTGGGTCTGGTATTATTCACTTCATACACAAAAGAATTGGGCAAAGTCATTAACCAGCAGAACTTCTGCTGATGTTTCCACCTTCTGTACACAGATGAAAAGCTGGATGAACATCAGTTAACTCAAGCTTAAAGGGGCACTGATGCGGAGCAATTTCCGTGGACTGGTGTAAACTTTTGTTATTGTTTTTTTCCCGTGAGTACCCGGATGATATCCCAGAATTCATGACTGGTTCGTGACCTCTGCTGCGCGTTCCGTAAGCGCAATTGATAGTTTAATTATAGACAGATCAACTGAGGTGAAGTCATTTGTACTTCATTACAAATGTATTATGAAAACAAATGAAACACTTTGAAGGTTAATCATCTGCCAGTGGTAGAAATGGTAAAAAACTATTAGGACGGAAAAATAACGAAGCCAATGTACGTCTCTATATTTTGTCTCATAACCCTAATTAGTTTATTGTCATATTTGTATGATTCTGAAAATTAATAAAAGAACACACGATTTGCTTATACTCATAGTAAATTTCTAACATAACAGCAACATTTATACATTGTATAGATTGCCAGTGTGGATCCTATTTCACACACATACGCGATCTAGTGTGTGTTTTCTGTTTCTGTTGAATGCTACAACAAATAAATTAAAACAAAATGCAAATAATGAATGTAAAACAGACTAATTTTATAGCAACAGTGTCAGGCTACTACCTTGTTCAGGAATGTATCCATCAATATCCACGTAAAAGAAATCGTATTCCATTCATCTGCAGCTGGTAAATAATCCTGCTCTGTGTCGCGTGTCTTACAACTGTCTAGTTTGCGAAAAAGTAACACATCGTTTCACGTCTTTCGTTGGTGAAAACTAGATAAAACTCTCATTGGTCTCCCAAGATAGCACACCTGGCAACTAATTGTATGATGTCCACTATTCTAAGTAATTTAATTGACCAATATTGAGCAATCAATCAATCAACGCAAGGGTGGTTAATTCTTTGAAGGGAGGATGTTGTTTTTGCACTCACACTTTACGACAGGGTGTAGTCATCTACACACACTGCCTTTTGACAAATCCGCTACAAGATAAAAGTAATTAATCAATCAGTGTGTTATCGGTTAATCCTTTGATCGATGTTTGTTTTTGTAACTCAGCTGATAGACCCTCTTGCATCACTTACATGCACATATTACATAACATACAATACATTTGCCATTGCAGACCTTAATTTATAATGTTGAGTATTTACTCCAGACAGGAGAAATGCCAAATGGCAACCTTTGTTGAGTAACCGAGTGGTGTTGCTACTAATTATACCTGCTATAAATTCATGAATTGACCATCCAGAGAATGATGACAAATAACACGTGTAGGTTTACACCATCAAACGCGAGTTACAGCAAGGAAGATGTAATCTCTGTGTCGCATGCAGCCTGAAAACACTTATGGGCCGAAACTGTTTTGAGGATACCGACGGAATTTCGTTACATAAGGAATACACACAGGCATTTGCTGTGTACTTGGGTAAATAAGTGAAATAAGGTGTTTTTTACGTAAGACAATTTTCAGATTTCTCTACCAAAGCCAAGGTCATCATTTTTTTGTTTACGAATTCAAATAAATCAACTGTGTGTTTTATTATCATAAATAATAAACCATTGTAGCTACCATAGCTACCAAAATTTACGTATGCTATTTGCTATCACAGCTGAACCAACACTCAAAACTACCTAAATATAAAGCTTTGCAATCTTCCGTACTGAAACAAATGGCTTGCTACGTGCCTGTAGACATCATATTTTCATGTAACATGATTAAATATCGAGATTAAAAACACAGAAATAGGATCAAATTGGATCAGTAAGTATACCATCCAAGCATCCGAAAAGAACTACACTGCTGGGATATATGGTTACGATTAGACAAGGAATACCATGGATATTTTTAAACAAATGGCATGTGATGGGCATCCGGCCTCCTGACTGTTTAAGTGAAGAAATTTTGCTAATATGGACAGGAGCCCAGTTCCTTTGTCCGTCACAGTCGAAGGAGTGGGCGCTGACCAATTTGCGGTCTGCTTTCGTAATTAGACCGTTGGCGAGAAGCATTATTCGCTCCGCATCAGTGCCCCTTTAACAATGATAAGACAGAGTGTATGCTAATAGGCCCACCTGCAAGATGTACCCAGTCAGCTCTCGCCGCAGTTCAGATTGGAAATTCAAGCACTGATGAATCTCTCATCATCCTGGTTCTCTCCCTGGTAACATCTAGGATTGATTATTGTAACAGTCTCCTTGCTGGTGCACTCAAGTCTATTACCATCAAGCTACAGTACATTCAGAATATAGCTGCTTGGATATTATCCAGCTGCAGGAAGTACTACCACGCCTTACATGACCTACACTGGCTGCCCATCTGACAGAGAATCAGCTATAAGATTTTGCGTCATGTGTATCGATGCCTGTCCATAATATCTGTGTGATTTGATCGCAGAGTACAAATCAGCACGACCACTGCGGTCAGAAGACAAGCTCCAAATTCAGCTAAAAACCTACTTATGAAAAACTGCTTTTCATAATGACTCTCTATACTTATACATGTGTGTGCTTAGAGCATGCACTGAGTATGGATTAATGTGCCATATAAATTTACTATTATTATTTTACAGATTAAGATTGAAATGCAGCAGAGAGGGATTAGGTGATCCTGGCACAGTCAGGCTGGTAAAGCTCATCATAACCTCAGGGCCCTCACTCCTTCTACACACAGCCCAGACAGCAAGTGCGACTTCTCCCAGGAAACACTGTCTAGGCGAACCCACACAGAACTTTTCGGGGAATATGAAGGCTGCCCGATGCTGCAGCCTTCTGCATTACCCATATTGTCAGAAGGACTGTGCTCCTGGTGGAGAATCCAGGCACTCTCCTGATCTGTGCCGAGAGTTCAGGAAGTACCAAACCAAGGGCACTGAGAACAATGGAGAGCCTGACGACAGTGTACTTGGGGTGCAAACGAGAAATTTCATATTTATCATGCTTTTCCTGAATCTTGCCAATCACACTGCTGTCAAAAGGGACAGCAAATTCAATGATATAAATAATTTCATTGGTTTTATCAAAAAGGACAAGATCAAGTTTGTTGGCTGGAATTCGTCTCAGGCTGTATATTGGCCTATTCCAGAGAAGCTTAAAAGCATCATTTTTAGGGATGCATTGGACATGTTCAGGGTTGTACCATGGATTGACTTCAGGGTCAGAGCCACAGGCAAGGCAGAGATGATAGTAAAAGCAGAGAGCCATGCCATCATGTCTTTTAAAATGCTGTTTGTGCCAAGGATGGGCATCCACTGACAAGGTGTTAGACAGTCTCTGTAAATTCATTGCAAAGATGACATTTCATATTGATCTTTTCTTTCAGAATCACGTTCTGGCGATTGCGGGTGGAATGTGACTGGTCTTGAGCAGCAAAAAGGAAGCCCTCAGTTTCACATTTGAGACCAGCTGACTTCACCCAGGCAAAGGAGTCGGTTGGATTGCCGTTCTGTTCCACACTCTGCATGTACACATGATGCAATGGCTTCTCAGACAGCTTCTCCACAAAGGACCAACCCTGAGCAGACTTGGTAAAGGACTTCACCTCGTTTACTCTCGTTGTTGTACCGTCCAGCAGTACATCACCATCTCAAACTTGAGATTGTGTCCAACAACCTTGGCACGCTTAAAATAGCCGTGGAATTCCTTGCTTTCATCATGAGTCTTGACATGCATCACCAGGGGATCATCTGATAAATAAATATGTGAATAAGTACATAATAAAATTCTGTCATGAAGAGATTCCACATTAATCAAACCCCAACCTCCTAAATTGATTGGCATATATAAACGATTAAGAGACGAACGAGGGTGGTGTGCTGTATTATCAGACATGATCCTTCTGGTCAGCCTTCTGCATTACCCAGATTGTCAGAAGGGCGATGCTCCCAGTTGAGAGCTCAGGCATTCTCCTGATTTGTGCATTGAAGCATTCCATGATAATCCATAACACAAACCCTATCAATAGTTCACTGGGTACTTATCATAACCTTCTGGTCAGGCAGTCAAGACTCTGGATGTCTTGTTCTGTCCAATCAACAACTCCACAGGAATAGGAGAGGACTGGCACTGCAAAAGCATTGGAAATTTTAACCTTGTTTTGAGCATTTAGCTCTGCACTCCAGATTTTCTTTAAACAAGATTTATACTCGGCCAGAGGTTTATCTTGAATTTGGGTATCCTGGAACTTGTCTCCAACTTTATTATGAGAGTGTAAATTGTATCATTAATTAAGTAATGATTATTATTGGGTAACAACATTTTGTGTTTTGAATGATAATTGTTATGGGCCTCATTCCGTATCATAAATGTTCAATACTCTTCACATTTTGGCAGCAGGCTTTAAGGAAGTGCTCTAGAATTGCCTCCCTTGACTATCTGTTTACTGCCGGGAGACTGCTACTGTTCTAGGGAATTCTACATTGATGGCAATGGTTGAATGTGCTCCAACTTTCAGGAAATATTGACTGTATATATAAAGGCTAGTTGCCATGTTGTCGACACGAAAACACCCACAGGTTCAGTGGAGTATATCAACCTGCCTCCGTCAATGCTTGACCTGCATAACCGCTGCCTGACTGCTTGCTGTGTTACATTCATTAAAACTGTTTTTCACTCTCACACCAAGACTTCATATTTGTGACCCATTACTTTAGAGTTGACTCAGTTGTATTGTACATGAAACCTCTATTGTGTACCTTTGTATCTTGCTGTTTTTTGTTTAATACAAATTATTGAAAATGTCACACTTCTCAGTGTTGTATTTTGCTGGTTCTAAGGGTATTTCTTACACCTTTTGTTACCTTTTCAACTGTAACAACTTGCATTCCAAGATAGGTGTAGGTGTGATCTTCCACAAGGTGTTCAATAACTCCTCCCCCTTGTAACTTGACCAATCCATCAGTAGATACCTTGCCATGTTTCAAATGAAGAGCATTACATTTGTTGATTCCAAATGTCATGCCAACATCATTATTAAAGGACTCGACAAGGAGAGCCTGTTCTTTCAAATTGGCATCTCCTTTTGCAAGAAGCTTGATGTCATCCATGTTGAGGAAATGAGTAAGAGGTGTTGTGGATCTGTGCCGCGGAGGCCCTGAGATGGTAGCCCTCCTCCCTACTGAGCAGAAAACTCAACAGATTTAAAGACAGACAAAGAATCAAAAAGGACAGAAGGAGTCCCCCTGAATATTTCCCTTCTGATTGGAATCGATTCTGAAGTCTGCATATGCCCTTGTGAGTACATCTCAAGGTGAGTCGACCGGCAACGCATTTAAGACTTGAGTAAATCAAGTAGTCGCTAAGGAAGGTCAATACACTGAAGAGACTTCAGAATCCATTCATGAGGGTGAGAGTCATGTGCTTTTAAGCAGTCAATCCAACACATGGAGAGGTTGCTGTGAACATTTTTGCCTATTCCAAAATCATTTTCTGTCCAAGAAGTTGATCCTTGTAACCTCAACATCCCTTTCTTGCTTCCTTCGGCTCTCTCTAAATTATGTCACATTGGAAGAGAAGTAAGATGACATGAGGTTTGTCAAACACCCTGTGAATAATTAGCATTGTGTATTCAAATATGTGATAGGGCGGAAGGTTTGATGATCAGTCAAGTCTCCTTTATGGGAAGCAGTATTGTGCGACCTTTGCAGAATCATGGTTGAACATCACCTGTGTTGACAAGAAAACTGAAACAGTGAAGTAATGGTGTTGTGACACATGTAACAGTTTCCAATACCAGTTTCGAATGCCATCAGGCCCCTGTGCTGTATTAGATTTGGACTTTTTAATAACACTTTTCAGGCAATCTGGTGAGATGTAACAGACAAACGACCTAGTTACTTTGTCATGCATAAACCACAACTGTTTCCAGAACCTTTCATTGGCTTCCACGGGAGGACGTTTATCATTAATATTTCTTCTTGTTTCAGTAAGCTTTACAAGGAACTGGTTTTCTTTGGTCTTTTGTTCTCATTATTAGATAGTTTGTTTTTAGAAACATCCAAAGTTTGAGCGGCATTACTTCATGTAATGAGTGAGTGAGTGAGTGAGTTTAGTTTTACGCAGCACTCAGCAATATTCCAGCTATATGATGGCAGTCTGTAAATAATCAAGTCTGGACCAGACAATCCAGTGATTAGCAACATGAGCACTGATCTGCGCAATTGGGAACCGATGACATGTATCAACCAACTCAGCGAGTCTGACCACCCAATCCCGTTAGTCGCCTCTTACGACAAGCATGGTCGCCTTTCATGGTAAGCAAGGGTTGCTGAAGGCCTATTCTACCCCAGGACCTTCATGGGTTTCATGTAATGAACAGTCCACAGAAAGTTTGAAAGAAATGGCTTCATTAACTCATTAAGGCTGAGAGACGCGTATGTGGGGCAAATTAATTAACTTCTCACACTGAGAGCTGCGTATTGGGGTTAATACAAAGCACCTCTTATTCAGCGAGAGCCGCATATTGGGGGTGATAAAAAGCACCTCTCATTCAGCGAGAGACTTGTATATGCGTTTTAAATTTTAAATTCATATTGTACCTATTATTTCAATCAATTTAGCAGTAATGATCAAAGATTAGTTTTTTTTCATAAGAGAAGTTATCTTCTGTGTTAATCAGAAGAACTATTAATGTGTTTTGACAACAATTGCTTGAAATGTCGGGGGCTTATACAGGCAAATTAACACGTCTGCGAGAAAGGGGATTATGAGATGTTGTTACAGGAGGTAAGTGTTTGTTACTCGTCATTGGGAGTGAATACTAAGATACTATGTTTGCACATTGATTGAATTAACGGTGACAAGGTTACAAAACCTTCTTCTAAATTAAATCATTCATTCAGTCGTTGTAATAGTTCATATAATGAATCGTAGACATAAATAGCAATACTGTATTACACCCATGTTTGTATAGATTTGAAATAAACCAAGTTACTAATTCAGACCTAACTCATTTGCAACTATTGATTTATATAGTTGACAATAGTACATAATCGAATATGAACTCTTGCATCTACTCATTATGTACATATATAGTAAACATAAACCATACAAAGGTAACTGGAGCATTTTGTTCAAGCTGTTTCATGTTGATTTGAAATGTGATTTTTTATTGCAATTTACATAAGCATTGTGTGCATTGTTTGTATTTGATCTCTGTAATTATCTTATCCAGTGTAATGATCACGTGTATCAGATCCATTGTCAATAAAAGGAGGATAATATATATGATATTGATGCTTAATTTCATTCAATCAGACATCACTAATGAGATATATGAACACCTCTTTCAACCTCAAAATAACAGACTCTTGCAGAGTGCATGTCCAGGTAAAGTTTTGTCCCATGACAAGTGTAAAACAAACTACTGCGCTGTTATGTTATTGAACAACCTGTTTTGTGGAGTCCATTGTCAATCTTCTGAACCTCAAAAACAATCATGTATGCCCATCTTCATAAATATTTGGGGAGATTCAACTGCAAGTGTATACATCACAATAAATCAGTATCATGTAACTTATTTTAATTCTATAATACATGTACTTGAATTGTGATATTTATTTGTAACAATGTGCAGATTATATTGAAATGTTCAGTAAGCCATTATGTTTGATGTACAAGTAGTGTGCGCAAAATGTATAAGCAAATAAATACTATCTCTACTCAATGGTTGGATTGGGTTACCCGGGGATTAAAATAATCGGATTGTAGCACTTTGTGCGCTTTAAAGAAAAATAAACTTGTCAAAGTGCTTGTTAGTCTTACGTGTACATTTCAGGCATCCTTACGATTATGTATGTTCACGATACACAAACTTTTTCATGACAGCTAGAGTTGATAAAACCGAAATCCAGCATATCGACTATATTGAACAGTTGAAATACAAAACGTCCTATTCGGGAACCTTGATGACGCCCATCCAATGACCCTTTGTCTTATGTATGTGCAAGGAATAGCATTATGCAATATGCATACATGTATGTTCGTGCGATAACATATATTTTCTGCGTTAAATCTAGATGAACCAACGTGACAAACTGTGAATCTGTTCCATTTAAGTCATACACTTGCTTATTAGTACTTACCTTAAAATATTCAGTATATACTAGCAACATATCAGCAAAAACGCTTCTTTCAAAGAAGATTATTAGGCATGTGTGTAAATTCAATTTTACTGCCACTGACATAGATGTTTTGAACAATTTAACCTCACACAATGATATGAGAGAGACAATTTGTTTAAGTATGTCTTACATACAAAGAATACAAACGTGTTAAGAAAATACACATGCACACGCCACCACAAGTCTACAAGAGAAAGTGTAATAAAATTACTAAAAACATTACATATATGACATGTATTCACTCCTGCTTTCTTTCAGGACTTGCTCGTATGACGAGACAGTTTCCTGTAATCTCCTAAAGCTGCCAGGATATCAGGCGTAGAGGTGTTGCTTACTAAAAGTAAAACTGGCAAATTGGTCTTACTTACAGAAAGTAAAACCTGGGAGCAAACAAAACCCCAAATGTGGTTATTCTGGGAAAAGAAGCTGTGTCTAATATATAGTGACAATCACTCTGTGGGTTTATATGTCCGAGGGAAGATAGAGAGCCATCACATGACTATGTTCCTTGTGGCACCAGCTTGGCCAACACGATAATGGTTCTACTACTGTTACATCTTCCTCAGTGACCTACACTTCTCAGACAGCTGAAATTGGACAAGTTCCATTGCAATCTACACCAGTTCTACTTACACATAAGTAACTATCCAGTGACATTTCTCATCAGCAGAATTTTCAAAACATCAAACCACGTTTCATCAACCGTTATGCAATCTCTCAGACCTTTGACATCTGCTCTCTTTGATTACAAGTGGGGTTGATTCCAGCAGTGGAAAATCAGATCAGGAACTGCAGAAAGACTTAATACTATGCCTGTGATTGTGAAAATTCTAATACATCTTAGAAACTACTTTCTTCTGTATGGAACTTTTGAAGGCTATCAATCAGCTCATGCCTCAGTCCCCACTAAGCAGGGGACACATATTTAATAAATCCAACATTACAATTTATTGTAAAAAATATAGAAGTAACATTTTCAACTGAATGTACGACATTTGGCACTTGAGTTTTACCAATACTCCTCTATGGAGCCGAAGTGTGGGGATGCAAGTATTCAGCTTCAACTGAAAAAGTTCACACAAACTACTTTAAACATCTTCTCAAAGTTGGAAAATGTGTTTCAAGCAAGGCAATTCTTGGTGACACTGGAAAACATTTGATTTTTATATCAACTCATGTAAAAGCCATCAAGCACAGGATAAACTTTCTATGCATGACAAGCGATTGCCAGGCACACCAGTGTTATTAACTACTTAAATCACTCAGTGATGTAGGAAAAAGAAACCAGGCTTCTGATATTAGAGAAACATTGTCCAAGATAGGATCTCACAGGATGTCGGAGGTGTAAATAATTTTTTATCATGTTTAAAACAGCACCTCTGAGATCATGAAATAAACAGTTTAACTTTCCTTACCCCCTACTCTTCATTCGGATATTCACTGGAAAGAAAGTCAGATATCATGAACAGTAGGAAACATCAACTAGTAAGAGTTTACTTCAAATTAAGAGCCTCATGAACAAACTTAAAGATAAACATGCTAAGAACCAATAATGCTACAACGGCGATCAACCCCATCTATGAACTTTGCAATCATAACCTTAATCCTCACTGACATATACAGTCAAACCCCGTTGTGTCGAACTCGTTGGGTCCAAGGGGAAAGTTCGACTTATCCGAGTGTTCGACACATCCGTCAGCATTGAAAAGACCAAGAACCAACACGACCACGTTGCTTAACACATCGTTATTTTGCAGTAGGATACACATACGAACAATATATCTTTGCAATAAACGTTTACGGCAGTATTGATCTTTAAATTACAACATATACAAATGTAAATCAATTCAATCACTTTATTCGTCATGGCAAATAAATATACATACAAAAAGATAAGAACAAGAATAATTTAACAAACTCACAAGCGATCCCATTTAGTTGACAGCACTAATTCATTTTCAGTCAGTATAAAAAATTGTATAGTTCATACAAACGGAATCGGAATGTACATACGTGTACATGTGGGGAATTTATCTATGACAGCCTCGTATTTTGTCTCTATTGTCTTAACAGATAATTTTCGCTTTTTAGGTGTAACATGCGATCCAGTTATCCCCCCGGACTGATCGGGTCGTTCGCTGAATTGCCCTGCCATGTTACTAACCGTACTGGTTAAAAATATTGATCCTACACCTTAAATACTAAACCAAAAACCAAACATCAATTTAGATAATCCAACTCCGTTTTCCTCACTTCTCATTTTGTATTTTCAAGGAAATCACATGACCGCTAACATAGACTGTCACATGACAACAACATGCGCCATTGTTTGTTTAGAGATATCCTGTCGGTCCGTGATCAACGTGTCACTGGTAACAACTTAATTAAGGTTAATTGTTTGAGTAAAATTCAGTTGGTAAGTGTGCTAACAATGTGTGTATAGATGCGTAGTTAAACATGTCCCTTGATTGTTGAGTCCGTTAATCGTTACTTTTGATCTTTAGGTAGCACGTTTATGAGGATGACTTCCGATTGCGCAACTGAAGTTTTCAGTTGCAACAACCAGCTTTGACAGTTCAAGACAAAAGGGTAAATTTGTACTTGTTAGAGCCTTAGGGGACCCTAAAATGAGTTCGACACAACCGGGAATTCGACACATCTAGTTCGACACATCAGGGTAAAAATAATGATAAATATAAGGAAATCGGCAGGGACCGAGATGTCAGTTCGACACATCCGAGAATTCGTCTCAACCGAGTTCGAGACAATGGGGTTCGACTGTATGTCCTTCCCCTTAAACCCTCACCTTCAACTCTATACCTTTCAAAATAGGCTTCATTGTAAATTTTTCGCCATTTTTCACACGATACAAAATCGCGGTATTTGCTGTATGTTTTGAAATGTGAAAACAGGATAAATACTGTGAGTACTGAACTTAAAAAATAGCATATCAATGAATACTGATATCAAGTTTTCATGTAGCCAGTAACAATAATTCTGAAACATTGCTGATGAACTCAGAATCGGTTGGGATGTTTTTAAAAATACATGTACACATACACAAACGCCGAAGTGTGCTTTCCGCCATAGTGGATAGTATTTACAAAATCACGTTTTGGGAAGGCCGGGTATTGAGCCATCTTTCACATCATGAATACTTCATAATCACCTGTGAAAAATGCATCAATGAATTCCCCAAACATCTCAGTTCCAATACCAGCTGTCTAGATAAAACAAGATGAAAGTTACTGGGCATGAGAATGAATGCTGTGCACTTGTTTGAAATGTAAGCAAAAAAAATTCTGCTTTTACACTGCGAAGCATTTTCGGAAATTTTCTCACATCCTGCCATCATTCCTTACAATGGCTCAATACCCTTATGATATTCAAGGGAAATTATTGTAGCAAGAAATAGCAAATTAAAAAAGACACAATGCAATGCAAACTGTCTAAGTTTCCGTGACTGATGCAAAATGACACAAAACGACAATGGTTTTTGGCTTCTTCCATCATTTACAACGTAAACAATAAAAACATAACAATACACAGATAGTCAGAATAATTCTGATTACTTAAATATCACATTTATGTACAAAAGATCCCTGAATCAAGGAGAGAGTCCTCGCAAAATCATGTGTACCCTTGTCAGCAAAGGCGCCATTTTTAAAGAAATCGGTCATCGGTAGTGATGTCCACACATCAACTTTGTTGCATTATTAGGCGGTTGGTTGAACAAGAGTAAGCAATGGGCATATCATTTGAAATGCACTTTCGGTATTGTGATGCATGTTTAGCATATTGTTCAGATATATTTTCACGAAACTAATTATAGTATCTGCATATCTATTCTTTGAAAGCTTTTCATTGTTTGAATATTATTTACATGGGAAATTGACTCAGTAAGTGTACCATATCACATTTTAAGCCTCTACACAAGTGTTATAATATCACACATAGCCATTACTGCAACTTGTGCTTAGAACAGTTAATGTGATGTACACTATTCAATACGTTGGGACCAGTATTGCAGTTTCATATGAACAGGTTAATAAACACCTTGTTTGTGTCGTTTTTTCACCAAAACAATTAAGAAAATTCATTGACCAGGTAGTTTGTCAAATATGTGTTATGATTCATTATGACTGTTTTCGATAATAAAGTCAATTCAAATTCGATTTAAACATATTTTGATGTCAGGATATCTAACTCAAACAATATTTATACGAAAATTGTTTAGAAATATATAAACGAGGTTATGTCTTAATTTGGACAAACTTTACATCCATATTCTAAGTTACATAGGTACTCTTTGTACCTTATGAAGAAAAATAATCACATTATCATAAGAAGGAAAGTTTATATCCTAAAATGTTGAATTCTGACATAGAAGCCGAGACCTTTTATGTGAGAGAGCATCACCATTTGCACTTCCTAAAAACCATAGTTATTTGGAATGTTGTTGCTCTTGAAATATGATTGGTGTTTGGCATGTAATTTGCATGTATACGATTTTCATTTTAAAACGAACTACTAGAAATAAACACTAACGAATGTGTGATGCAAGATGAGTGTAAAAATTAATGTTCTAAGTGAATTTTAAAGAATGGGACCCCATGCACGTGTATGGGGCTACTGCATTGTGCACATGCATATCACACGTTGTGTTTAGGGATGGTAATAGAGGGAAATGGTGGTGCATTCATAAGATGTCTGTAAATTAACATTTACTCTTCCTATCCAAATTGAATGTTCATTATCCCCTACTTTTGTTTAAGAGTATATGTATCAAATAGGGTCATTCAAATCGCTATTACCTGCTTTCTCATGTGGTACATTGGCATTTTTCTTACAAATTGTTAAACTACCAAAATGTATCTGCTCACATTGGGGAACTTTGTATTGGAATAGTTTGGTTCACTGTGGTCAAAACATAATGCAAATATACTGTCCATATCCACAGCAAATTCTCTACATGTGATCAGAGTTACATTGACCTAATGTAAAGGATAGCAGAGTTATGTCGCCTTTTCTTTATACCTGCATAACCGCTCTGTTGACATTTGACGTCATAGAAGAAAATACATTTTTGACTTTTATTGTGGGCCATTTTTAATGTTGAGCGTATAACCTTGTGCACTGGCACATAGATCCATTTCATATACACTTATGTTGTTCAAACATCAGGCTTTATTTTCTTAGCTCACACTTTTTCGCAAAGATGAAGAAATTAAAAAATCGTAGCAGATTGCTTTTATTGGAGCACGATAAAAAATGGAGAAATTTACAGTGAAATTACTTAAATTTAATGCAAACAAAAGTTTTGGACAACATTTAGCAGTGTTTATTTCTCAAATCCCTGAGGTAGTTGCAGTTAAATTTATATCAACAGATAGGAAATTAAATATTCTACATTTTTATGACAGTTTTATTGTCATCGCAGATCCAGGACCATACAAGCGCAATTCTCGTACAACATTCACTTTTCAAACTTTACGAAAATGTGCACCTGAAAAAATATTGGTATGCAGGGGGTTAATGAAGACGAGAGCCATGTACTTGTTTGTTTGTGACAAGTATATTCCAGCCAGAACTCTACAATCAGTCTACAGAGGCCCACCAACCATTCAGCAATGGGCAATCTTTTTGTTGCGAGAGGCAATAACTCTCTTTCCAACTTCTCACTTTCAGTCTGATTCCCAACTCAATGTGCTCTGCGACAACTCGCTACATGTAAGCTTACACATTGCCATGGTCACCTTCACTGAAAGAAACATTTATGACGAAAAGCCATTAACTGACACGTTTTGCTTTGATTTTTAGTTTAGAAAAGCATTTGTTTGTTTAATTTCCAAGTGAAGTGCAAATGGAAGGAATTACAGCAAATTTGAAGGGATTGCATCTCAAATGTAAACAATAGCAGCCCACTCGCGAAACAATTGCAGTGATATCGGCAGTTTAGCAGTAATAACATAAACACAACGGCCCTATCAGAAAATATGTCGGTAATACTTGAAACAAGTCTTCAGAGATTTCTCGGCTCAGTTCTATGATTTGTCGGTCGCATCCTGAAACTCACACATCAAAACATGGCGTCACTGGAAGGAGTACCCATCTCAGGGAGTTTTGTTTTTAGTTTCTACTGTTTTCATTTTCATAATTATCCATCTTTGACCACTCGTGTTGAATGTGTTTGCGTATGAGGTGTTGTGGGAGCTATAAATTATTTGTTTTTAGGAAAAGATCATCACTGCAAAAGAACGTCATAAGTCATGCCACCGGAGGTTGTTTACATAGCAGTCAGTTATAAATATATCAGTCACAGCTGTTCCTCACTCATCTGAATCCATATTGGTTATAAATTTTCACACTACTGTATATTTTTATGTATACTCATAAAAGTGCTATACACCTAATATCCAAGCAGTTAGTTGGTTGCATCAGAAACACTAGTCATTATAGTGTGAAATAAAATATTTACCCCTTGTAAGAAATGTTGTGAGCTACTTTATATATGTGAAGTTATTGACTCATTTCTTACAAAAGTTAAAGCTCTTAATATAATTAGTCATTTACAGAGATTTGTCTCAACAAACAGCATATAATTCCGACCCCCCAAGAGGATGTGTATGATAGAATTATATTACAAATTTGTTTCTTGTTTTGGTAACATTATATTCACAACATATTTCCTATGACAGATCGTATACTGTCTAACTTTAACTTTATATCCTTTTTTTCATTCGACGGTTTTTAAAGAAAACTTCACTTTATGTATGTTTGTTAGAAATCAACAGAGAAAATGTGTTTAAAATCAAATATATGTGTTTGATGACAAAATTCGAATTTAACCCCAGAATCATTCTATGAAGATATGCTAATGCATTTATGCATGTTTTTACAAATATTGCAAATAAACACAATGACTGATTAAAATCATGCATCTGTAATGTAATATTAAAGTACAAATGCACAGTCATACAAAAATCAAAAGGCATTACAACACTGCACAGGGCAGATATAACGTAAAGTGGGAAAAGATACTGACTTTATTATTATATTTGCGTTAGAATTTGAAAAATCAATTTATTGCGACAAAACACAAACAGCTATGTCTAATAAACGAAATATGAACTTGTTCATGACTATAATAATAATCTGATTATTGTGAAGGCAAGCTGTATGTAAACACTGCAGTAACATGTAAACCATTTGATGCTTACAACATTTAACAGTGTCATTTTATAGATTGAAATTTCTTATCAGTGGATTGAATATGTTCATGCATCAGTGTCATCATGTTTGCTCGTATTGCATAATCAAATAATGAGGCACTTCCTTTTTTCACAATTATTTAGACGGAACTTCTGGTTACAGAATGCTCCCAAGTTTCGACCTCCTTGCTATTCAAAAGTTTGTTGACCCAGTTGTTATCGAGTCTTTTGCCAAACATTTTCTGCCGTGAAATGAAACCTTCAGGTATTTGCAATACTGACATGTTTCTGTTTAATGTTGTAATGATCACACTTATAAGAATTCAGTTAATTTGCTGAAATTTGTATAAATGTAGGTGCCTTGTCAACTTTGGAGGAGTCCAAGTTGTAATGTCATTGGGTAATGTTTCATAAATATTGTCTCATGTTATTCAGAGCTGTATCCTCAAGTGCGCAAACCTACGCATATTCTCTAGTGTATATAACTATTAGGGTACTTTGTTCAGAAGTGTGGTATTATCGTGTGGATATTTTCTTGTCAGTTTATCGAAATTACCTACCACCCCTGTTAGTGATGTAGAATCGTCTTCCAAGAATTGGTGGACAAGTTTGAGTTGCCAACATGATGGCATTGACCTCAAAAGTTGTTATATCTTGTTTGAAGTCACCTTAAAGCAGATTAATTCTGTTTGTGTCCAGAGTAAAGAGTATAATATTTCAATAGTTTAAGAGTATAAATCTAGGTCATTGTGTAAAGAGTTAATATAGGGATTGTGGTAATGGCAGTGATTGATTTATATTTACGTACGCTTCAGTTAGTGTTGGAAGTTGCATTGTTGGATAATGTAACTCAAAACATCTTTATTTGTGTTTCAGAATATGCTTTGAATTTCTGTATTGCACCATCAAACAAGACAAAACAATACAGAACATATTAGAAGAATTCATGGCTCGGCTGTCTGTTCTATTCACACCAATCAGTATGAATGAGTCAAGAAAGAAACTTCACAATATGTAATTTAAAAAAATACTGAACAATTTTTTTCTGATGATACATCTGTGTATCCGAAATGGGATCCCTATCTTTTGACTCTAGAAAAACGTTAGGAAAACCCACTCAAACCCATCCATTTGTCTTGCAAATGTTAGTGCCAAATCAGGTTTTACACGTGGAGTCGATCACATGATCCTTGGATCGAAGCTTTCTTCATTCTGCATGTGTTTGCTTTGGCCTCAAGAGTTGAAAAAACACATATAAACCACAGTTTTAACAGTACTTTAAATGCCATAATTGTCAAATGTGTACCGTGAAAGTGACATTGGCATGTTGCAAGCAGAAAGATCAGTTATCAGAATCCAGGTTTACCCTCAGATTTGCAGACGGCTGGCATAGAGTCTGGAGACAATGTCGTGAATGGTATGTCCAATGTTGTGTACAGGAAGTTGACAGATTCAGGCGCCGAAGTTGCATGGTGTGAAGTACTTTCTGTGGGAACAACCATTCCTGACTTCTGGTCATCCATGGAAACCTAACAGCTGCTGCCTACCACGACCAGGTGCTCACCCCTGAACTTGTTCCTTTCATGGCGGCTCATGGCCCAGGTCTACAGTTCCAGCATGATAATGCCTGGCCGCATACTGCGATGTTGACACGAAATTTTGTTCAAAACACTGGAATCAACATCATGGACTGGCCATCGAGATCCCCTGACCTTAATCCAATAGAGCGTGTTTGGGGTGCACTTGGGAGAAGGCTTCATGGTCTTAGGAACCAACCTCAGAATTTGCAGGAACTTGGCACTGCCTAGCAAGAGCAATGGTGCAGAATCCCCAACCACGTGTTTACAAGCATCAGGCAGTCGATGAGGAGACACTCTGTTTGACAGTAGTGAATGTGTGGGGCGACCATACACAATACTGAATTGAAACATTTTGAATTTTTATTCTTGTGACTTGACATTTTGTATAGCCATGTTTTGGAATGGCAGCGTAGCCTAATGCAACTGATTGTGGCACTGTCAGTGTATCGAGTACATCACACAGATCTCAGCAATGAAATAATAACAATTTAACAATACTACCATCTCTTGTTCTTTTGTAGTGCCCTGAAGAAAGATGTGAAGTTTCTTTGTGACTAAGTAGATGTATTTTTTAGTTATGCAATAAAAAAAGAATCTGCAAAGTGCCATTGAATATGTACTTATCCTAGTAGAAGCATTACTTCTTCTGTGTCTGAAATATTCTGTTTAACACATGAATATTTTAATATTATCTTTTATTAAAAATTAAGAAAAACAAAACATTTTAATATATACCCTTAAGGATAATTAAAATGCAGTCATTGTTAAAATTTGCAATATTTTTATGCATTATTCATCCATACAGTGATTTTATATTTCATGCATATCAAACCTTTGTACAGACATAAAAAAGTAGATTTTAGTTATGCATATGTTTATCATATGTCAACCCATGTACAGAGCAACAGTAACTTGTCTTGCTTAGAAGTCTGCGTTCCTTGTGGGCCTGGCTAAAGTCTCAAAGATGCCAGTGCTACATGCATGGGATGTCAGGTCCATTACATTCCTCATGAAAACCTCCAGAGTAGCAAAAAGAGCATTACTATACCTGAAATAATGACAAAGTATCAGATGTTTGCTTTGGGAGCTTACAAATTCACCATCATGATTGAGAGGACATGCTTGAGAAACATGAAATGCCAGGAAACAACATCATGATGTCGTTAAAAATGTCATGTAAGTCAACAGGACATTTCCAATTCCAATATAGTTGACAATCTCATGGAGACAATCTTCAAATGGTAAAGAAAAGAGTCTGGAATAGCACTGTTTATTTAGCCAAAGTGGAATAATCAAAATGATAACACAATCTTGAGGTAAAGGGATAACCCAAAAGGAACAGCATTTTTCTGCTGTGAAGAGGTGACTGGGGTCCAGAAGGAAGAATTTGTTCAAGACCCTCATTTCAGTTGTTCTCATATTTCAGAGTCTGTTGAATAATCACAGTCTTAAGTTGAACTAGCCTTTCAGTACACAGTAAAGTCATCATTATTCAAGTGAACACAAGCAGGGTGGCCACCTCCTGTAGCAGGAGCGGATGGTTGCTGGTGGCAAAGCAGAGGATCTTCTCATCCTGGCTGTCATCAATGCCAAGGAAGGACTGCCTGTAAGTTGTCTCCTTGTAGCAGTCTCAAAGATCAACTTTGCTCAGTGGCAGCAACATCTTCCTCCTTTGCTTATACAGGGTGGAGCAAACAATGGAGTGAAACTTCAACATGGCTGCCTTGTCTTGGGGGCGCCTGTTCACTTCCTCACCACCTGCAGTGGAGGATGTTGGCAAGGCTCAGGGCTGCATGATCTTCTCAATGGTTATGTAAAGACTGGTTTCTGATGAACTGACCATCAGTAGTACACTTGCCAAAGCATCCCCATTGTACACACTTAAAAATATACATAAGTCAGTCACTGGTTGTTAAGTGTGTATCTATATCCTTCCTTACTATTTCCTTCTTACTATTCACTATATTGCAAACATACTTGAGTATAGATAATAAGCCATCTTGTGTGTTAATATCATTTCAGTTAATGATAATGAAACCATGAACATAGATACTGTCATGATAAATTAATTAAGTTCATTGAAGATACTTTTCACAATTGGCCTTTCCTCTTCTCAGATTTGTCTAATGACACTGTAAGGGATGGTGTACAGTGAGTGAACCAGTCTACTTATTTGCAGGTAAGTGTAACTGAGCCCTCCCAAAAGTGTTGGCACGTCCATTATGAGCACAATTGGCAAAAGTCACTGCACTCAATAGCAGACCAAAATGGCAACATTCCTTTCATCAGCTGTTTGGCTCCATGCTTGGTACTGGATGTGCAATGTCTCAATGGTGTGTTGTTCTTTCAGGAAGAAGAAACTGGAATGTACTTGGATGGGCCTTGGAAATTATCTTTCTCTTGCAGAGGACTATAGTCCTTAGTCCAAGAAGTGGTTTTTAGTCCTTGGTCTATTGCTGCCATTGTGACTCCACTGTTGCAGGTGAACTATTGGAACTAATCTGATGCAACAACACACATCCTCAAAGACAGGCCACATCTTGTTTTGGCAGGAATACCTCAAGCTCAAATTTTGCTTTGGTGAGAAGACATGTATATGGTACTACATTAAAATACTTTTATAACGAACGACGATGGACCACGGAAATTAGTTCCTTATATCCGTAGTTCGCTATACACAAAAATCCAACGAAAGAACAATAAAACACATTATTAAATATAATACATTCCTACTCAGTTTATTCATGCATTCATTCATATTACGTTCTTTTCACCTCAAAGTCAGTGATCTTACTCTGTGCACACTTGGCCAACTGCATACATCCCACAGCCTCATTCAAGTCAACAAGCGGATCGAAAGAAGACATGTCAGTTGTCACCTATGACACATGAAAGTTCTTCAAGTTTGTAGGACCATATTGGCTTCTGTGAATGAAGGTGGGGCCTGGTCTGTTTCATCACTGTTCGTGTCGTCACCATCGCATTCCGAATCAACTCGGGATATTCCGTCACACTGATTGGAAATGCCATCATCAGAGTTGAGTTCAGTAATGACAATGTCATTGTCAGCTGTGATAAAGTCACTGATTGAGTTTGCTCAATTGACTATTGACACCATTAATTAGTGTTAACTGGGACTTGTGGGGATTGGAAATCAGTTTGCTATAGCCATTAAGTATGTTATAGAGAATTCGTTATTCATGACTTTTTTATATGAAAATGAACAGAGGTTAATTCGGGACTTTTAAAACAGTTCGTTATAGCAGTCAGTTCGTTATAAAAGTACTCTACTGTAATTACATTATGGTTATGTGTAACATGTGAGCATATAACCTTCCTGAATGTTTTGGGAGTCCTTTTCTTTTGCTAATACCATGTAAGGTTATAATATCTGTACTGTACCATCTGCATAATTAGTCTCTTCTAGGTTTTATGTTAGGTGAAGTGTCTGTTCATGTGGGCAACAAAATTCCTGACAAACTGGAAAACTTCAGAGCTTATTGACACTAAGAAATATTTACTTACATGCATGTTTTCCAGAAGTTGATTTTTCATTAATCACAACTTGCAAAGTTATGCCTTCATCTCCTGATCCATCCTCCCCTTGCATTTTCAAAGAACCTCTGAAATGAAATGTGAGCAGGTGTGATAAAAGTAATTGTTGACCCAATAAATCAAATGTCTTTATACATATTTGTTTGCATGACTAACAAATCACTCTTCTCTTGGTACTACAAGCATGTTTTTGACTCATAGTATCAACATTCTACTGGGTAACTGATTTTTATCATAGTACCATGCCCCAAGGTCACTTAGAAAATTAGCTTGAGTCAAAAAGATGGTGTCTGCACAGGACATTGACCTTTGGTGAGTTACAAAAAAAGGTTGACATCCTGTCCAGATTAAAAAAGACAAACTATCCAGTGTTTTCACAAGGGATAATCCAGATTATGTGGTTGAGATCACGGGCAACAGGAAAAGGTAACATATTTCATCCATTTTATTTTGTATACAAATCATCCAACAGGAAGTAGGTGAGAAGCAGCATCAGCAAGTTCTGATGTTGATTTGACCACTCCTAAGGTGATGTCTTAGGATGTATTGGCAATGTTTCAACTTCAACAGGTCGACTTCAGTGTGAGTCTGCTCCTTAGCAAGAAATTTGATTACAGTTCTATTTGATACAATAAAACAATATGTTCATCATTGTAAAATTCACTCTCAAATGATGACCTTTTGAGTGAACTATGTGAGGAAACCATGTTCACTCTTTATGCGATGCTGATGTTATCAAAAATCTTAAAACAACACCTAAAGGATTAGCATGACTACCAACACCTTCATCAAACTTTACTGTGGGTTGACTTAATGTCCATTGCAAAATTCCGAAAGGTTAACTTCTTGTTCATAAACCAAAAGGATTTGTTAATGCTCAAATATTCTAATGTCCACAAAACGTTTACAGTCTGTGCTTTTAATACATATTAATCATGTTCCTATATTTGGGTATGCTATGTATTCATGTTATAAATGAAACAGAAACAATCTAAAATTATTTCATGTGAACATGTGTCATAACTTTGAAAGATTCACATATTTCTAATATGATGGGCCCCGTGAAGGTCCCGGGGTAGAATAGGCCTTCAGCAACCCATGCTTGCCATAAAAGGTGACTGCGCTTGTCGTAAGAGGCGACTAACGGGATCGGGTGGTCAGGCTCGCTGACTTGGTTGGCACATGTCATTGGTTCCCATTTGCGCAGATCGATGATCATGTTGCTGATCACTGGATTGTCTGGTCCAGACTTGATTATTTACAGACCGCCGCCATATAGCTGGAATATTGCAGAGTGCGGCGTAAAACTAAACTCACTCACTCACTCACTCACTCACTAATATGATGTAGATCTAGTGTGTCATATGGCCCTAGAACATTCATGCAGGCACGATAACTTTGGCAAGATGCAAGAAGGATATTGCTTCCAAGGTTCAGCTGCAGTGGGCAACCCTTCAGTAAAATTATAACATTCATCTATGAAATATGAATAGATTGTCCCTTAAAATGTCTGAAAAACACAATTATACTTCAAAGCGTTAAAAAATATCACAAAATAACTTCTTGCATAGTTGAAAATATTTTAGACTGCATTTGAAACTGAAGTCAGTCCTTAGGCCTGAAACTGACAGAAAACATCTCAGCCCACAACTTTTGTTTTCTGCAGGTCCTTAAGGCTGACAGCTTTTTTATCAACAATATCTATGAGTATTATTTCCACATTAAAATATAGGGCATACATATCCCGATAATGACCCACAACTTTTTATGGTTCTGGGTCCTATGGGGCTGCAGTTTTTCATGTAAATGAGGCGAAAGGGATATTTCAGCCTACAATCCTGTCATTGAGTCCTTGCGGATGGAATGTATGGAGCTCAAAAATCCACTTTAGTTCAAGAGATCTTCTTTTCTTCGTGGTTGTATCAGAGTCTTTGTCTTTGAGTTGGGTGATGATTTGGAACTATAAATCGTTTTTGCCATGATGTTCCAAGTTGAAATGAAGTGTGACAGGTTTGTCACACTTGTCTGTGATATCAGCGTAGTGTTCTGTTAATCGGATTCTGAAACATCTTTTAGTTTCACCTACATATTGTTTCTTCCAGCGTTTGCAAGTGAGATGGAATACTACATTGCGGGACTGGCAAATGCATCTTCGTGTTTTGAAGGCCCTATCGGTGACTGAACTGGTGAAGGTGTCACTGTTGCTTAATATTTTGCAGAATGTGCAATTCGCTTTGTCGCATAAATAGTTGACGAATTTGGCTGGCTGTCCACTAATTTGTGGTAGTTGTCATTAAGAGTCTTATTTTTACGATAAGCAGCAATATGTGGTGAGGGGAAAGTGGCTAGGCAGATGTCTGACACACTTAGTGCATGGGATTATAGTTACTAACTAGAATCATTCTATTGTGAATTTCGCGGTTTTTTTGGTGGGGGAGGATAAGAGAGATTTCCTGTCCTTTAAGTCGGACCTGGTTTTGTTTTGTTGTATATATTTCTTTGGATACCCTCGCTGTAGGTAATACTTGATGAGGTTGAGGCTGTGTTTTCCGTATGCCTCAGGAGTTGAACAGATGCATTTCAATCGTAGAAACTGACTGAAAGGACCTTTCATTTAGATATGTCTAGGGTGACAAGATGTATACAATAGGTATGAGTACGTGTCAGTGGGTTTGCAATAAAGTGTTAACACCAGTTTGTGGAGATCTATATTGTATGAGACCCAGATGTCAAGAAATGCAACTTTGTTTCTTGAGAATTGAGCCGTGAATTGTAGTGCAATGTGCACAATTGAAATACTATCCAGCTGGGCATATTGCAGCTGGATTTGCATGCGCCATAAGCTGATTGCGTACAGTTTTGACGTTTGGGCTCTGGTTTGGGCGAGCTCACTGGGGTATGTGGCGTGTATCGGTGGTGGGCTGGTCACAAATTGTGAGGGAATTACGTCTCCTTGAAGACTGATCGGCTGAGGTGTATCTTGGTTACGCGTTTCATACGAAGTGTACTCATCAGACGAAGATACTGGAGGCGCGCATGCCTTTTAATAGAGAGAATCTCGGTGATGGTGTTATCTATGACGTCACAGAGGTGTTGTCATGCCGTGACGTCATGGCAGCATAGCTTAAGCTTGTCGGTGGGGGATTCCCCGCTGGAGCCCTCACTTTGAAGTCAAATAAAATTCTCGATATATATATCACGCACACAAATATAATTCATAGTTTTGAATTCCTTGTGAAATTCCATGTTTGTTGATACCATCCACTATTATCTTAGACAAAGTGTTTAAAATAATCTCTCTAAACTGGCTTCATCGTAAATGTCACCATTTTTCACACTATACAAAATCGAGATTCACACCATTATTTGCTGTATGTTTTGAAATGAGAAAATCGGGTAAGCACTGAATGTACTGAATTTAAAAAAACAGCATATTAATGATCACTGATATCAAGTTTTCATGTAACCAGTAATGATAAATCTTAAACGTTGCTGATGAACCCAGAATCGGTTGGGATGTTTTCAAAAATACATCTACACGAATGCCGAAGTGTGCTTTCTACCAAGTTGGATAGTGTTTACAAAATCACATTTCAATAAGGCCGGTATTGAGATGCCTATAACATCACATATATTTCATAGTCGACAAATGTATCCTTGAATCCCCATACATCTTAGAATCAAATTACAAATGGTCTTTGTCACCAATACCAAATGTCTAGTTAAAACGAAACAAAAGGTACTGGGTATGAGAACAAACGTTATGCTTGAAAGACTGCACTTGTTTGAAATGTAAACAAAGATTATATTGATTTTACACTGCATAGCATTTTTGGAAATTTTCCAACATCCAGCCATGTAATCATTCCTTACATCAATACGTTTAGAATATTCAGCGGAAGAGTATCTTAGCAAAAAATAGCAAATTAAAAATAAACACAACACAATCATTTGATGATTCATAACAAACTGCCAATGTTTCCATGCAGCGTGACACCATGACTGATGCAAAATCATGCAGACAACGTTACTTATCAACATTTCTTCTGTTATTTACAACGTAAGCAATAAAAACATGTAACAATACCGAGATAGTCAGAATCATTCTGATTACTTACATCTCACATTTATGTACAAGCGATTCCTGAGTCAGGGAAGAGTCCTTGCAAAATCTTGTGTACCCTTCACAACAAAGACGCCATTTTGAAAGAAATCGGTCATCGGTAGTGATGTCACACATCAACATTGTTGCACATATTAAACAAATTCTTTGAGGTGAGGGTCGGTTGAACAAGAGTAAACACATTAACTCTATCATTGTGCAGCAATAAGTGATGTCATTTAAGACACATCAGATTTTATTGTTATCTGGTGAAGGTGTGTTAATAGTTACAAAATTATACTATACACTGCTAAACTCCAAAAATGTGTGTAAAGTTTTCATTGGTGAAGGGTTATTTGATGAACACTGTGATTGGCTGAAATTCGATTTACAAAGCTCATAGAAGGTTTTGTTGAGGGTTTGTTGGTAAAATTCTATGGTTGTGGTGCATTTACTCACTCACATGACATATCCTCTCTTGACAGCTGCCTGTAGTCAAATGTTTGTCCCCTTCAATAAGTCTAGTCCACTCTGTCCAGTCAAAGCCAGTCAGTATCCAAGCCCATCCATTGTGTTTGTACTACAGTCCAGGTGCTATCATGTGAGCTGCACTCTAATAGCCTTAGCATCAAACTTAACTTGTATCAAATTCCCTCTTTTCTTTCTTCCCTTTCTTTTAATCATTTTTTGTTTTTGAATCCAAAACTGAAAAGATCAAATTCCACTTTAACTGCATGGATGTTGATGTCTTTATATACAAGTTCAGGAACATGAAGGTAGGAGTCCGAGTCCCATATAAGTACAATAAATCTCTTCTTGTCATTTTGGAATCTGATTAAAACTTTGTACAGGGTTAAAATCCAAGTTTCCTGTCACAGCAGAGCTTCAAAGCTGCCCATCACAGAGGACTTGAAGCAGCCTTGCTGGTGATGCCCCTCTCTTGGTCAAACAGTCTGAGAGCTGATGTTTTGTGTCCACCCACTGTATTCTTTTGATTAAGCCGCTGTCCCTCATCTCTTTGATTGAACTTATCTCCATCCTTAGTCTGTTCTCTGTTGGCATGTTGGTAGACTTCAGATCGTTGTAGAGAGACTGGCAGTCAGTGATAGCCACCAGTGGAAGCACTAGTGGGGTTGTTTTTCCACTCTTTATCTCTGTGTATAGTGAGGATATGAATATACCTATATCAACACCATCTGCCATGGCTAATGTCTCTGCTGCAATGGTGCTTCGGATCACCCATCTGACCTTTTTTGAGTTCCAACAGATCGGCATCACCTCTCCTTTGAGATTGGAAATAAAAATGATGTAGGACCCTTGACTACCTCCATCTGAGAGATTGCCAAAACTTGCATCATTGTAAATTAGAAGCTGAACCTGATAGTTCTTAATATGTTAAGCTCACTTTTTCTACCTTGATTGTTTGATGACTTTGTTTATCTCCACCTGATGTTCAATTTTTGCATGCTTGTAACAGGATGACAATCTTGAAGCTTGAAATAACACATCAGGTCAACTCTGTCTAGCAATCCACAATATTTGGCCTACTTTTGATCTGTACAAGACCCTCTCCTCTTCATTCAAAATCTCTTCCTTCTTCATGGCTCTTGATTTCTCCACATCAATGAATGACAAGTATTCTGCATAGGTCTGTTGGCTGAGTCTTATTCACATACCACTTCCAATTCCCACACACTGGAAAATCTGACTCTGATGCATCTCCTAATCCATACACACATTTCTTCAGCTTCCACACCTTGTCAGATCTCAATTCTTTTGGTGGTTTAACATAGATGTCTCTGTCTATTATTTGGCCCTGCAAAAATGCTGTCTTGATGTGCATTGACCTAGGTATCCATTGATTTTCAGCCATAACTGCCAACACAACCTTCAGGGACTCACTTGAGCAGGTAGGAGAATCTCTCTCAATGTCACAAATATTGTTTTCTTCAAATCCCCTGACAAGAAGTCTGGCTTTTGGCATGATTCCATTTTTTGTTTCCTTCATAGTACAGACCCAGCGTGTTGACAGCATCTTCTGATATCCTTTTTTTCACTTCTTCATAAACATCATTATCTTTCCAGTTCTGTAACTCTGTTTCAGTCCATGAAATACCATCTGCAATGAGAACTTCATCTTGTGAACTATCATCTGTCTGTGCAGCATCTGCTGATTCTGTATGACACTCATCAGACTCCTTCAGACTCCTTTTTATTTGGCTCAGGTCAATAGATTGTCTTACACCTTGCATGTCTTCCACCTGAAGCTCTATGTTATACCAAGACTTGTTTTTTCCCGGTAGCTTTACCTGCTCTGTTTAATACTTTGGCCTTTATTATTTCACCACTATCCATATGAGATGCTTTGACCACTTTTGACCTTGATCCAATCTATCCTGTTCAAATCACAGTCTCTCACATCTGAGCCACTGTCGTCAGTGTCATCAAGGGCATATTCCTGCCAACTTGGAGTTTTTTGACTGCCTTCACTATCGTCTTTGTTTGATTCATGCAGGTCATCAGTTTCTTTCCGGTCACCTAACTTTTGTAGCCTGCATTTATGTACTCTAACCAAAGCTCCACCATGTCTAGCAAAAACCACAACCCCTTCTTGTCCGATGACAGTAGCTGGTCCTCGCCACTTTATGCTGTCAGATCTCCTGTAGTAGACTTTCTCTCCATTAACAAAAGGACCAGACTCTGGTATGATCTGTTTCCTTAAAGCTCTTCGGATTCGTTGCCTATGATTCCTGCCTCATAGCATGCAAAGTGTTGATATGTTGTCCAATAGTCTTGCTCTCAGTTGTTCCATCTAATGCAGTTAGGTCATTTGTCAAATTCGTAGGCAAGTTTGGGTTTCTGCCATAAACTAACTGCTGCACACTAAAGCCATAGACACTGGTCATTGTATTCTTGGCTGAGAGTGCCCAGCTGAGTGCTGTCTCCCAATCACAATTCTGCTCTTGACGAACTTTTTTCAACATTATCGTCAAAGTTTGATTATGTCTCTCCAAAAGTCCATTACTCCAGGGGCTGTATGCTGCTGTGGTCTTTATCTCAATGTTGAAGTTCTCACACAATCCCTCACTTCATTGCTGTTAAACTCACTACCATTCTTTTCAGTGCACCATGCACACTTATCCAGCAGGACAAAAACTTTGTTACAAACTCTCTTCATTCATTTCTTCTCATTATGGCCCCTGAGCTAAATCTGGTGAACTGGTCAATAATATGCAAATACCATACTCTGTCTTCAAGTTGATGGAGATCTACCGCAACTGTTTCATTGAAATCTGAAGCAAGAGGAAGGCCAACTGCTGGCTTAGGAGGTTGTCTGTTATACTGCTGACAAATTTCACATTCACTGCACACCTCATCTATCACACTGATAGTGTCTTTGTCAATCAAACCAGCATTCTGAAACAGTTTTCTGAGGAGTTCTTTCGATGCATGTCCAAACTGTTTGTGCAGCTTCTTTATGATAATTTTCTTCTCTTCCTTGATTGCTGTTTCTTCTATCACCAGGACTTCTTGGTCTGTATTGTGACTTTCAATACATGCTCTGTCTCCTGATATTTCCACACAGTACTGGCCACTTGAGGTCAGACTGAGAGTAACTGGTTTGTTAAACATTTCAGCTTTGTCTGTACCTAAATCCATCTTTGTCTCAGCTTTCTTCAGGGATTGCTTGCTCAACAACAATGGAATGTCAGCAATCACTACCTCTGTCTCTGTCTTACACTCTGTTTCACCAATTGTTGCAGGAATTAAAGCTGTCATGGATGATGTCACTTTGAATCCATCTCCAAATCGGAATGCTGTTTCACTCTCTTTAGTAACCACTTCAGATTTTCTCTTCTGGCTTAAATTTCCTATGAAATTGTCAAACCACTGTCGACCGCATACTGTTCTTGTACAGGCCGTATCTAGAACTGCACATCCAAAGGCTTTCATCATAAGGATTTGATTTTCTATCTTTTCTTCTTTGGTGAACAAGGTAAGATTGCACGTTTCTTACCTGATGTCTTCTGTCAGTTTGATCTTCTCTCCATCTATGTGTGGACAGTCCTTTACCCAGTGGAAAGCTGACTGCAAATCACACACTTTGTTCTGCGACCAAGTCTGTCTAATGGGTTAGTTCCTTTCTGGTTACTACCCTTTGAACATGTTCTATTTTCAGTGGAGTATCTATAGCTAACTTTGCTTCTTGGATAATTGTGAGTCGTGTATGCTGTTTCTTGTTTGATATCCATAGAATTTTCAGAATTAATACGAGTTGTGATGCTTTCACCGAATATTCTTTTTAGTGCTGCTTTTACTGTCTGATATTTTTTGTCACAAGCAGCTGTTAGAACCAACTGCCTTTCTCTAACTGAAAGATTTGCAAAATCCAGAAGTTTGGAAGCAAGAATGGAGTCAGGAAATTCCAACTGGTATTTCTTCTCTCAATTCAAAATGGGTGTATGTAAAATAGGCCAAGTCTATCTTGTCCTGTTGGTACAAAGAGTCAAGTGCTTTTAGTAAGGTTTTCAGTCCTCCTTTTTCGTTTAAATCCTTAGCCTTAGCTTAACCAAACATTCAGCTCATTTTTCCAAACTTCATAAACACTGTCTTCTTTCAGTGTTGGTGGTGTTTTAAAATTCACAGCCAATTTCCTCTGTCTCTGATTGGGTACAAATTCTTTTAGGCATATCAAATATCTTGAGTGTCCAAGCACATAGCACTTAGCATCCAGCCTTGTACAGGATAGCACAGCACAGCACAGCACAGCACAGCGGTAGCATTACTTGCCAAAGGTTAGTTTTAATTAACATTTTATGTTAGACATTATTATTGATACTATGCTTACATAGAATTCAAGAAACACTACAAATAATTAGCAAATTATTTTCACCATAACATGTAACTGAAGTGTATGCCCTTGTGCAGACCTTTGCAATGGTGTGACATTGTAAGTTGTTCACTGGTCGCGAGGGGGCCATGGGCTCATATACCCTTGAGGTGTGTTTATATATGGGAACATAAACAAACCTCGAGGGTACATGAGCCTATGGTCCCAAAGGACCAGTGAACAACGTATTTATCTTACCGAACACCTGAATTTTAATTTAGAACTTTTTGAAGCACTTCTGTTCACACAAGCTAAACAGATATAGAGTTATCTCCCTTCCATCGATTTTCAATCACAAAACATCCGTAATTTCTGTGCTTGATGTGGGATTCAATGTTATTCGAAACAAAGAAGTACTACCATGAAGCACCAGAAGAGTTTAGAATTCCCAGCGGTGTACACTGAAAATAATATATCGCCTGTAAGCAGGGTACATTGAAAGTAATAGAATAGCGCTTAGCCAATCAGAAGGCGACATTCATGTGTGAGGTAAGATAATGGCATATGTTGTTTGCAGGTGCCAAACAGGGTAGATATTGAAAACTCACATTCATTTTATATTGTCTCATTGGGACTAATATTGCAGTTTCATATGAACAGATTAATAAACAGCAATTTAATTCAACCTTACAAGTAAAACTGATAATATTGATAAAAATAATTTATACATTTCATGAAATGTATAGGCACACATATTTAAGGGAATTGTCTTGTTCATTTAATTTGTTTGCCTTGTTTTTATAGACAAAGAAGTTATGAAAATTGATTGACCAGGTGCGAGTTTGTCAAAAACGTTTTATGATTCATTATCACTGTTTTCGATAATAAAGTCAATTCAAATTCGATTAAAACATATTTTGATGGCAGGATATTTAACTCAAACAATATTTATACGAAAATTGTAAAAATATGTAAACCAAGTCATGTCTTAATTTGGACAAACCTGGTCCATATTCTAGCAGTTCCATAATTGAAAAGCAATCTCTTTGTACCGTTCATTGCAAACTTATGAAGAGAAATAATTACATAATCATAAGAAGAAAAGTTTATATCTTAAATGATTATTTAATGAATATTCAGGTGTTGTGAAACATTAGTTTTCATTTTATGATAAATGTGTAGCTCACAATAAGATATGTCGTAAAACCATCTAATTGTTGATATATTGAGGACACTATTTCAATGGTAAAATCATTAATTTTATGTTTTGTCTAAAGAGTGTTGAAATGACAGAGAAGTCGAAACCTTTTACACAGTCAATGGAAGTAAGGTGAGATATATACTAATCAGCAAGCCAGTGTCGTCTTTTTCCAACGTCACAAAATGTGCAAAACATGTCATGACATCAGTTAAAATGCTGTATTATTTTCGGTAATTTCAAAACGTTTGAAGATATGGTTATTTCCTCATTAAAAATGTTGCAAAATTAGTCAAAACACATCTGCTGAAACAGAAGAACATGAGCATCGAAGACGTATTGTGTCGGATTGGGCCATCTAAACCGCTATTACCTGCTTTCTCATGTAGTGCATTGGCATCTTTTCTTATAAGTTGTTAAACTACCAAAAGGTATCCTCTAACATTGAAGAACTTTGTCTGGAATAGTTTGGTACTCTGTGATCAAAACATAACGATAAATACCCTCTCCGTATCCACAGCAAATTCTCTTCATGTAACATGAGTTAGATTGACTTAATGTAAAGCATAGCGGAGTTATGTCCCCTTATCTTTATACGCGCATGACATCACTGCTCACATATGAAGTCATAGAAGAAAAAACATTTTTTGTGAGCCATTTTTGCTGTTGAACGTATAACGTTATGATTAGCACCCAAATCCATTTTATACACACTTCGACCCCAACCTCTCTCCATCCTGAAAATCACAGGATATTTCACAGGATATAGAAAAAAGGCACTGAAATTATACAAGATGAAGCTGTACGGCTCTGTTGATCTACATTTTGATGACTTGTGAAGATGCAGGTTAGAATTGACCATCAGTAACCAATGCTTGTCATAAGAGTTGACTTATGGGATCAGGTGGTCAAGCTCACTGGCCTGGTTGACACATTAGTTCCCAACTGTGTAGATCGATGCTCATGCAGATGACCACTGGATTGCCTGGCCCAGAGTATTGTCACAGACCACTGCCATGTAGCGGGAATATTAATGAGTTCTGCATAAAACTAAACTCAATAACTACATTTTCATGATGATATTTCAATGTACATAACAACGAATGGTATGGATTTACAAATTATTTATTACTCTCTTCAAAAAAAGAAACAAAAAACCCAAATATCAATGAAAATTTGGTGTTATTCAAGGACGTGTAGATCAGCAGAAAACAAAGATACATGAATGAAATTTTGTGGAGTAATGCATTGCTATCTTGACTGTATTTCATGAGAATAATAGTCATCAGCCATTACTGCTGTCCACCAGGTGGTGTTGAATTCAGTACCTCGTATGACCACTTCCAGCTGCTACCACTGCCTGACACATCCTAGGTACAGATCGAATCAGTCGGAATTTTTGTTATGGAATCTTTCTCCATTCCTCCTACAGCAAGTGGAACAACTGTAGTAGATTCTGTGGTGGATTATGACATTGACGTACCCGTCTATCAATCTGATCCCAAAGGTGTTCGATTGGGTTTAGATATGGGGATCTGACGGGCCAGGAGAGGTTATTGATGTTGTTATTGGCCAGGGCCCACTTGCACAAAACATTCTTACAGCTACAATTATTGGAAATCCTCAAGATTGCAATCTTAAGTTTCAGCTAAAATCGCTATCCACTTGCACAAAGCGATTGTAGGCTAAGATCATTGTAAGTTACAATCAAAACTTAAAATTGGACGGAACCAATTGTAAGGAGCTAAGATCATTGTAGTCAGTAGCAAAATGGCATTCAAGTTGGTGTCTGTTTCATGCAAATAATTAGCTTTACGTTAGGGGATCGCTTTTCTATTGCATAAAACTGTATGATTCGCCTTGACAATTCAACAACACAGAGAATGCAACATCGATTTAATGTCAGAAATATTGTTATTTGCAGTAGTGAACAAAATCATTATCAAGTCGATATCGTGAAGTATGATTCTCACTCGATTCAGTGTTGGAAAAAGTATGAACACCATACCTTTTTCATAAACAAGGAAAGGATAGTAACAAAAGTGGCCATGACCTTTTCAGTAACACAAGGGCAGCTAATCTTAGTTTTTATGCAAGATGGGAGTGGTTTCCCTTTGCATATTATGCCGTTGCCATAAAATCTGCCATGCCCAAATACAATGTATGTTATGTTGTAACATCACAGATCTCCACATATATTTGTTTCTGGTCAATGATTTTGTCTAAGTTTATCATTAAAATAATCTACAGTTGGATAATGTACCAAATTATGTTTCTTTCTATTTATATATTCTAAACTTAAATGTGACAAGAGACAAGAGCTTTAATCTATGCATTTTAAATAGAATACACATATTCTTCAAACAGGAAAAATACACTTGCTGAGGTATGTGAAATTTGCGTAAAAATATTTTTTCGCAAAAAGAAAAATAATTTCAACAAAATAGTCTCAAGTAATTAACACACTATGGATAAGTATTTAACAACACATACAACACACATGGAACAATATCGTTTACATATTTCCCTGTCATGCATTTTCCACAACACTCCCACAGTCATGTCACCCTTTCATATCTTTACAGATCTAATGCTTGTGGGATATATTTGGGATTTTACACTGACTAGATGCCAAACTGTTTCATTGACAGCCATTGACAAATCATGGTACATTTAGGTGTTATATCATAAGGAAATTTTATTCATATGTTATCTTTTAATTTTCATGATTAATAGGTCAATAATTCAAGACCCAAATCTGTTCATGTATGTTTGTATTTCAATATTTTCATAAAACATGATATTTCTGTGGTTGCAGTATCACATTCTTAGTTTATAAATCAAATTAGAATGTAGAAAAATTAGAGAATAATCCACGAGGTACAAGCGACTATACATGCTACCTTCCACGTTATCTTTTCCTTCTTCCACATTATCATTTCATTCTTCCACGTTATCATTTCCTGCCGTTGACGGTCAACAAGGTGAAGGACGTGCAGACGGAGAATCTGATCAATGTATCGATTGGCCGTCAGATTGCCTTGGACAAGCTTAAGTTCCCATCTGCGGTGTATGAGAATATCCCCCACACCATAACACTCCCTTCACTGAATCTGTCCACCCATCTGATGCAGTTAGGAGCCAAACATCATCTGTAGACATGGTCTCTAACATCACATCACCTGAGGAGATAACAGGATTCATCGCTAAGCCATATGTGTCTCCAGTTTGCCAGGTTCCATGGCAGCACTGTGTTACACCATCTCACTCATCGACGTCAATGTAGTCATGTCAACGAAGGGGCAACTATTGGATGTTTGGCATGTATTCCTCCGTCTCGGAGGTGGTTCCCGATTGTCTGATCGGACACTCTCTGGGTTCCAAACTGTTCTTGTGCTGTGTCCTGCGTGGTATGATGGTGGTCACATTGGTGGGTTACCCGGACGTACCGATCTTGGGCAGGTGTGGTGACTCTAGGTCTTCCTAATCTTGGACAGTCATTTGTTGAATTTGTTTGATGAAATCAATCCCACAATCGAGTTATTGTGCTGGGATGAACATTGAAGATCCTTGCCATCTCACTCTTTGATTTGCCAGGCTGCAATCGTCCAATCGTCTGATTTTGATCAGCAGCGTTGAGAAGTCCCATTTTCATGTACAGTACTTGCAAAGATCATGGATGAAATTGTGAGATTCATTTGGGTCTTTCATAGTCACATGCTGTACTCATACTTTGCACACGAGAAACAATCAATGTGCCTGATATTCGTGCTGCATTACATCCACTCACATTATGACAATCCTCATTGATAAAATCATTTTTGGTTGTGTTGGTCAAGTCAAGCATGACCTTCTAAAAGAAGCTTGGTGACGCAAGTTTGTACTGATCACTCATTTGAGTTCCCAGTAAGCTTTTATGTTAAAAAGCGCATTGTTGTCAATAAATCTTAGCTTACGTTTGAAAAATAACAAAAAACCTTACACTTTAATGTTCGCATGACATTGTGCACCTGGATTCCTATGCCGTCCTCTCGCTAACACTGACAGTCGGTCGAGAAACTGTCTTTGGTATCTTCGCAAGCCTATGGATTTCTATCTTCGCTTCATAATCAACTCCATCTATCATAACCAACCACAAATTTTCTGGGATCAAAGGAATGACAGTACCGTAAGCATGGCTATCAATCCAGATATGATCACCGACCCTTGACACCATCTTTGTTTACACTGTGAAAGTAGTCCCTAAAATTTGCAGATGACCTGTCTAATTTGCATTGGTGTCCATATATGACCCCAATGGATATCGAAAATATCCGTTGACTTTATCCTGCTGAGAACACTATCCATTGTATGATAAATTGGTATGTACAGTAAGTAGGATACCTATCAAACATGTACAGTATTTGGGACACCCATGAAAGTATATACTGTAATTGGGACACCAATCAAAACATGTACAGTAATTGAGATACCCATCAAACACTTACAGTAATTGGGACACCCATCAAAACATGTACAGTAATTGGGACATACATCAAACATGTACAGTATTTGGGACACACATCAAATATGTACAGTATTTGGGACACCCATCAAAGTAGGTACTGTAATTGGGACACACACTAAAACATGTACAGTATTTGGGATACCCATCAAAGCATCTACTGTAATTGGGACACACATCAAACATGTACAGTAATTGGGACACCCATTAAACATGTACAGTATTTGGGACACATCTCAAACATGTACAGTAATTGGGACCCCCATCAAACATGTACAGTATTTGGGACCCCCATCATCTATGTACAGTATTTAGGACACCCATCAAAGTATTTACTGTAACTGGGACACCCATCAAAACTTGTACAGTAAGTGGGACACCCATCAAACATACAGTATTTGGGACACACCTCAAACATGTACAGTATTTGGCACACCCATCAAAACATGTACAGTAATTGGGACATCCATCAAGCATGCACAGTATTTGGGACCCCCATCATCCATGTACAGTATTTGAGACAACCATCAGAGTATTTACTCTAACAGGGACACCCATCAAAACTTGTACAGTAAGTGGGACACCCATCAAAGAGGTACTGTATTTGGGACACCCATCAAACACGTACAGTCATTGGGACACCCATCAAACATGTACAGTCACTGGGACACACCTAAAAAATGCACAGTAATTGGGACACCCATCAAACATGTACAGTCATTGGGACACATCTCAAACATACAGTATTTGGGACACACCTCAAAGCATGTACAGTAATTGGGACACCCATCATCCATGCACAGTATTTGGGACACCCATCAAAGTATTTACTGTAACTGGGACACCCATCAAAACTTGTACAGTATTTGGGACACCCATCAAACATGTACAGTATTTGGGACCCCCATCAAACATGTACAGTATTTGGGACACCCATTAAAGTATCTACTGTAATTGGCTCACCCATCAAAACTTGTACAGTAATTTGGACGCCCATCAAACATGTACAGTATTTGAGACCCCCATCAAACATGTAAAGTAATTGGGACACCCATCAAAACATGTACAGTATTTGGGACACCCATCAAAGTATCTACTGTAATCGGGACACCTATAAAAACATGTACAGTAAGTGGGACACCCATCAAACATGTACAGTATTTAGGACACCCATCAAACATGTACAGTCATTGGGACAGCCATCAAACATATAAAGTAATTGGGACACGGATCAAACATGTACGGTAATTGGGATACCCATCAAACATGTACAGTAACTGGGACACACCTCAAACATGTAGAGTAATTGGGACACACCCTTAACATGTACAGTAATTGGGACACCCATCAAAGCTTGTACAGTAATCAGGACACCCATCAAAGCATTTATAGGAATTGGGACACACATCAAATCATGTACAGCAATTGGGACAATCAACTAGACCACTAAGCATTTGGCGGGAAAACACCCCGTCCTGTGCTACTGGGTAACTGAGTAACATGCACAATGAAACTGTAAATACATACCATACATTGTTATGTTACCTTCCAACTTCTCTAAGCCCATCAAGCATCCGATATGTCAATTTCTTTTTCATTACAAAGGCCAGTATGTCTTTCCAATAGAAAAAAACCCAGGATTTATCTTTATAAGCTTTTCCTGTGCTTTTTACTGGTTCACAATGTTATGCTCTTATAGTGTACAGTACACAACAGTGTGTACTTCAAAGAACCCATGTTCTATGTCATATGACCAGATGGTGGCCATATGAATACGTGCAAACACCTAGCTGCAGATACAGTAACATGCAGTAAATGTGGACAGAGGACTGTGACTATGTGTCCCAGTCCATCCAGCTGTTAATGGGTACCTTGTAAGGAAGAGAAAGCTGCAATAACTTGGTGTGCTTATTGGCAGCAAGAGTTGTATGCTAGGAGTTGAGATTAATAATACAATGTGTTATTGAGATTGTTTAATACAATGTGTTATTGAGATTGACAGCCAATGAATGAGGGGAAAAAAATACCAGCACCTTTAAGCTGTACTGGTTGTGTGGATATGTGCTATATAAATATTCTATAATATAATAAGAGCTCACATTTCATTATGTTGAATCCTAGACTTGTACCAGTTTTAGACAGTGACTACATCAGTGATCATGGCACAGATAAGCAGGAACATAAGACAAGCCTCGAATATTTTATACAGCTTGCCTTACCTATGACTTCTCTAACACTGTGGAAGAATTTGTCATCTCATGGTACTGACAGAAGGATGAACAAAGTACCTTGCCAAAAGCAGGTATAGTAATGACTGAAAGTAATGATTGAAAGCACTGACATTTAAGTGAATAATTTACAAACAGGTAGGAACAATACTGAACATGATGATTTTTTTACTCAAGATTTCCAGTGGTTAAAAGTGCATACCAGCAGCACTTACCTTATTGGTACAGTGAGAGTAACCGTTTCCATTTTCATCTTATTTCTCCTCTGACGATCAATCTGTTCAAGCATCTCACGAAGAACCTCCATAAGATCACTGAACTGAAACATGGCAGAGATATGCATAACTCTTCTTACCTTTTCTCAATAAACCTTATCTATGTACATATATCTCTGCATATATAACTTTACTTACATAGTTCTTATATATATGCTGTCTTCTTCATACATCTCTACATACGGATAACTATACTTTCATATGATACTACTTGGAAGCAGTGCATTTTAAAGCATTTACAAGATTTTGCTTTGAGAGGTTGGTTGCCTCTTTTTGACAATTTTGAACAGAGAGGCAATTCAAGTCAAGCGGGTGAACCCTGACAGATCATTAAAGTCAGGGGGGGTGAACCCTGACAGATCATTACAGTGAGGGGCGTCAACCCTGACAGATCATTACAGTGAGGGGGGTGAACCCTGACAGATCATTGCAGTCATTGGGGGTGAACCCTGACAGATCATTACAGATAATTTCAGTCAGGGGGGTGAACCCTGACAGATCATTACAGTCAGGGGCGTCAACCCTGACAGATCATTACAGTCAGGGGGTGAACCCTGACAGATCATTACAGTCCGAATCATGCTGTTCCACAAAGAAATCTTTTGTCTATCATATTATGTAGTATTAAAATAAATTGTCTTAACTGATTCAGTAGATGGATCACTTTTTGTGGGTGACTTTAATGTTTCTTAATGTAAAAATATGCATACAATAGAGGGACAGCTAAGTTTTCTGAATCCATGTCTAACTGTACACATTTCTACCATAAATTTACTCTGCTTTTTGACCCAGAACTAATGGCACCCCAAGTTGTAAGTAGGCCAAGATTTGCTTGTCTCTCATTTGACCTTTTGACCTTTGCTAAATATCTACAAAATATATGCCTGAGGGCACTTGACTTGTTGAAAGTCATTTGTAATTCACAGTAGTGAGGGACCAAACTGATTATTGCTCCATCATAAACGGTGGAGGCTATAACAGCACCCTTAAACTATTAGATATTGTCCACCACTAAGGTCTAAGGCTTTGTCTTGGATCCTACACGGCTTCTCCTTTTGACAGTGTCTACACTGAGGCCCATGAGCTATCTCTTACACAATGCCACATAAATCTCTCTCTAAGTATGGCACTATATTCTGCAGTATTGTTCTGAAAGTTCTTGTGTGAATATATCTAATCAACTAAACGTGATAACACTTATTGTCTGTAAGGAACTAAACGTGATAACAATTATTTCTAATGAGCAACTGAAGAATTAAATATGATAACACCTATGCGTAAAAAGGAATGTGTGAAGTACGGATTAAATGTTCAAACTTTTTGTTGATGAATTTCTAGGAATTTAACTAAATTTGCTAACTCCTAATATCTAAATGCTAACTCTGCTAATGTTCAAAACCCGACTAATACCACACTAATATAACCTCGAAATATGTAACTTCTAACTTTCTTTCCTATGAAAACCCAACTAAAATTTAAATGTAACCGAACTCAAATCGTCTGTAATCTGCAATGTTGAAAAACCAACTAAAAATGTTTAACATTGAATCTGGGATCCTGTACAGTTCACTCGCACGTAAATCTTGTGCAGTCTGTGTCTATGGTATGAGCGAACTGAATGTGTTCCTACGAATGTTTGTTTATTCCATAAACATTAAATGAACCAAATGCGTTTTTCTGAACACTCCCAAACAAGTATCCTCTCTAAGCATCCACAGCTTATAACAACAATATTTCAGGTTGCCTGCACACACTTTGCCATACCAATTAGCTCTGTCTGTAATTGTTTACACCATTTATCTATAAAGAATACAAACACTCATTTAGTAATATATGAGTAACAGAACTACATGTTTATATGAAGCGCCTGTACTATGACATCCCAGATTTCACAAGCATGTATGAGAGTCAAAACCCTACGTAATTTCCTGTCAGAGTAGTTTTGATACCAAATCCTTTGCCATATTTGTTCCCTGTTAGGGTATTTAGGGCATTAAAAGAAAGTTCGGCCAAAGTTCAAAAACTATTTAATCACACCTAAACAGGACACTAATGTACAAGAAAAACAATCAGGTGATCAGGATTACTATCTTTCAATTCAGTGCACTTTCTGGGCTATCCTATTATCAGAGAAAACTTTTTATTGTATAGGTCATCACACAAGGGATTAAAGATACAGTTATATGCAGAGTTGGAATCATCAGAATAGGTGTCTTTAATCCCCTCTATGATGACCTGTACAACAAGAAGGTTTCTATGTTTCCACCTTTACGAAAACAACCAAACCCTTCCTTTCTTGCTGCTGGCAACAACAAGCTACAACACTCCTGCCAGTGTTCTTCTCCTCCTTGACTGTTAGTGAGGCCACGAGCTGACCAGAATAATGTGTTTTCGATTATCAAATAAAAGCTCTACTTTCACAATGAAGGAGACACACATTAGCTCTTGAACATATAAATAAACAACCAGTATATAAACACTACATTATATTTTCACACTCCTTCTCGTGCCTTCAGGCTATTAAATTCTCTCATGGGAATATCCACTTTTCATTGAAATAATTCAACTGTATAATGATCCTGACAAATCTGTGACACTAATTCTTATTCCATACTTTGATTACAAATCTGTGATTAGATCTTACATCAAAGAGTTAATGAGAAAGAAGTTTCCCTTTAAATAGGGATCAATATATTACATCAAATTAAACAAACTATCAGTTATACCTACTTGGGTTGTCATTCCAAGTTTGATGAGGTCATTATGCAATGATGTTATTACAGGTACAGCAATTATACACATGAATGCCAATTTTTGCATGCCTTGTGATGAAAAAAAAAAAAAAAAGTCATGTTTTACTTGACTGTATTGATTTTTTCATCACAAGGGATAAGTATTTCAGTGTAAAAACAGCAAAGGATCTTTTTAGTAATGTGAATTGTTGCTTACTTACTGACTTTAAAAAAAAAAAATAGAATTATTAGGGCTCCTTGCCACAAGGCAGGAGACCTATTGTAATCAATCAGATTATTATTATTTCTTGAACAGATGCACAATCAAAATGTCTACTGGAATCACTAAATTCACTTTTTGGTCACTATTTTGGACTGAATATTTTGGTGCTGTTTCTCAACAAATCCTGACAACTGTTCCCCCAAAATTTGCTTCACTGAAACTACAAAAGCTACGGCTTTCAAACTTTGCATACATAGTGTCTATGTACCTCCCTATGCAGAGACATTGTCAAATGTGACTATGTGCAGATTGTGGCTGCCATATTCGATACTACTTCTGGGCAAAAACTTTCAACAAAAACACATTCTTCTTTTGCAGATCCAATGCTTGAAACATTTGTTCTGAACTTGCCTGTGGGTGGTGAACAATATGTGTCCTTGGTAAAGCCATATGATGCAGCAGTCATATTGGATTGGAGATGATAAAAGGAACTTTGCAGTTTTTGTGGGGTTGGCACTTTTAGCACTCCATAATCTGTATCAGCACCAGAACTTTGCAATTTTGCAGATATAGCGTATTTACCTCTAATATGTAAATCTTGAGTTATGTTGCAACATAATAATAAATCACGGATATCTACAGTCAAATTTGCACAGGCACGTGCAGTTCATCAACAGTACTTGGCCAAAGAATATTTGAGCCTACCCCTTTCACTTCTGTTTTTTAAAAACTGAATACTTTGCAAATTATTTACTTTGCATTGTGTGATAATCTCATTGTTTCAGGTAATGCAATCACTCGTGTATGGTTTGCCCAGCAAATCGTATGTCAATTTCACATTTGCAACTTGAACACCTGACTGTTCTACCAGCATGTAGCCCCCCTTTTAAAAAAATTGCAACAAGTGACAACAACATGATCATCGTTTGTTAACTCATTAAGGCAAATTAATGAGCTTCTCACAGCCAAAGATGCATATGGGCGGGAATAAAAAGCACCTCTTATTCAGTGAGAGCCGCACGTGTGCGTTTTACATTTTAAATTTGTACTGTACCTACTATTTCAATCAATTTCGTCGTATTGATCAAAGATTAGTTTTTTTTCATAAGAGAAGTTATCTTCTGTGTTAATCAGAAGAAGTATTAAAGTGTTTTCATAACAACTGCTGGCAATGTCAAAGGCTTACACAGGTAAATGAACACATGTCTGCGAGAAAGGGGATTATGAGATGTTGTTACTGGAGGTAAGTGTTTGTTACTCATCACTGGGAGTGAATACTGAAATACTATTTTTGCACATTGATTGAATTAATGGTGACAAGGTTACAAAACCTTCTTCGAAATTAAATCATTCATTCATTTGTTGTAATAGTTTCTATAATGAATCGTAGGCATAAATAGCAATACTATATTACACCCATGTTCGTATAGATTTGAAATAAACCAAGTTATTTAGACTGAACTCAATTGCAACTATTGATTTTTCATAACTCTAAAGTTGATAATAATACATAATTGAATATGAAGTGATAACTCTTGTATCAACTCATAATATATATTACACATAAACCATATAGTGTTCCCCCTAGGTACATTTAGGAGGGCGCAGCGCCCTGCCCTTTGATTTTTGCGCCCTGCCCTTTTTATTTTGTGCCCTGTCCTTTTTGCCTCAATCGCAGTCGTTTGCTACACCGAGTGTGTATTTTCCCGATTTTACCAAGGGCGGAGTTCTCTCCCTTTCTTGAGGAGTCACGATATTGTTTTTATAATGATTAAGAAATTGGCATATAAACCATGGCAAAGTCAAAGGAGTTTAATTTGCCTAGCAAGGAAAGAATCAAGAGGAAAAGAGAAGAAGCGGTGAAGGCTGAAGCAAGGAAGTGTCGCCGACTGTTTGATTTCTTCGCTCCGAACCGGTATGTGCTTCTAAGTTCATAATTTTTGGGCTGTTGATTGCCGATTCTTTTACACATGCCATTCATATAATACCCTTATTTGCTACAGACAATGATCTGTGGATTACATGGAATGTATTTTTGTGCGTTTGGGGACAGATATTCATACGACTGTGCCGTTTAGGTGAAAATCTGTAACTCAAAAATGTCTGCCATTTTGAACCCATCGGCAATTTGAAACTGAAGTTGTTTTACTTCGTTGTTTGTCCTGGTAAATGAAATAGTTGAAACAGCTTACACACTGTTAAAACAGTTCTTTTAGTTTTGTGTTTAGTGGTGATTTCATTAACAAGTATGTCTTGAAGGAATAAAACTTTTTCGATTTCAAACAATGGGAAGCCATACGCCATGTTGAAGCAAACAGAACATACAGTAGATACTTATGTCCAGGCGAATGTTTGTGGGATATTTTAGTAAAAAGATATCAAATTTTACTATCTTAAAATATTTTTAACTATTTTTCAGGCCGGAATTAGACGAGTCAGAGGTAGTTTCCTATGACAACTCAAGGACACAGGAGTCAGAGGCAGTTATTCAAACAAAGAAGAAAGATGGTGGTCAAAAAACTGCATTTGACACAAACTGGCAGCAAAACCGTCCCTGGCTGAGGTACTCAGAAGATGACGAAATGAAGGGAAAGATGTTTTGTTCATTATGCTCCAAGTGGAATACCAACGGCAGAAATGGATCTCAGGTTTGGACAGAGGTTGGATGCGAGACTGTCCGACTTGATAAGGCTTCCCTCCATGAGAATTCTCAAATGCATCAAGATGCTGTCCTTATGGAAAAGGATGACAAAGTGTCCATTGAAAACATTTTCTCAAGATACACAGAAAAGGAAACTGCCGCACTGGAAGATGCACAGAAAGTACTGTTTTTCCTTAGTAAGCATAACCTGCCACACACAACTTTATATCGCCCTCTTATTGACTTGTGCATAGAACTTGGTGCTTCAAACTTGGCAATGCTGAATCGCGGCAAAAATGCATCACACACTGGATACAGTACAGTACAGGAGTTCATAGAATGCCAAGCTGAAGTTGTCGAAGAAACAGTTATTGGGAAGATAAAGGATAGCAGTTCATTTGGATTAATGTTGGATGAGTACACTGATATCTCAACCAGAAGTTGAAATTAAAAGACAATTCGACTTCATACACATTTTGTTATTTTTTCCAACATGCCCTTTTCTGTTATGAAGTGCCCTTTTCCATGAATTTACCTTGCCCTTTCTGAACCCTAGGGGGAACACTACAGATCCATCATCAATAAAAACTGGATAATATATCAGTTACGGAATTGATACACATGCATATAATCATTCAGAAAACAGTAATGAGAAATTTGAACACCTCTTTCAACCTCGAAATAACAGCCTCTGGCAGAATGGATGTCCAGTCGAATGGAAAGTTTTGTCCAGTGACAAGTGTAAAACAAACTAATGCGCTACTATATCATTGGACAACGCGTCACGCCCATTATCAATCTTCTGAACCTCGTTTGCATTCAATATAAATGTAGGCATGCCCATCTTCATAAATATTTGGGGGGATTGAACCTTAAGTGTATACATTATAAGAAATCAGTATCGCGTCTTTTTTTAATTCTGTAATACATGTACTTGAATTAGGATATTCATTCGTAACAATGTGCAGATTATATTTAAATGTTCACCAAGCCATTATGTTTGCTGTACTAGTAGTGTGTGCAAAGTGTGCATGCAAATAAATACTGTCTCTACTCAATGGTTGGATTGGGTTATCCGGGGTAATAATAATTGGATTCTAGCACTTTGAACACTTGAAGGAAAAATAAACTCGCTTGTTAGTCCTGTGTGTACATTTCATGCAACCTTACGATTATGTATGTTCACGATACAGAAACTTTTTCATGACAGCTAGAGTTGATAAAGCCGAAATCCAGCTTATCGACTGGTCAATAACCTAGCGAATAATCAATCTGTATTCATGCTGGCTAGTGACTAAACGTGCTCTTCAGAAATTTAGCCCATGCCCCATCACCTGTCATTTCCTCTGTGACAGGTATCTCATGATACGATTGGTCATAGATAACAAATCAGCCACTATATTGAACAGTTGAAATACAAAACATTCTATTCGGGAACTTTGATGACGCCAATCCCATGACCCTTTGAATTATATATGTGCAAGGAATAGTATCATACAATAAGTATACGTGTATGTTTGTGTGATAACACATATTTTCTGCATTAAATCTAGATGAACCAAAGTGACAAACTGTGCATCTGCTCCATGTAAGTCACAGACTTTCCTTAAAATATTCAATATACACTATCAATGTATCAGCAAAGAAGCTTCTTTCATTGAAGATTATTAAGCATGTGCGTAAATACTTCTTTGCTGCCACTGATATAGATGTTTTGTACAATTTAACCTCACACAATGATATGAGAGGGACAATTTGTTTAAGTATATGTCTCATGTCTTACATACAATGAATTCATACATATGTTAAAATATGTATGTACATGCCACCAAAGGTCTAAAAGAGAAAGTGCAATAAAATTGCGTAAAATGTTGCATATGTGATATGTATTCACACCTGCTTTCTTTCAACATATATCTTTACAACACAATTAAACCATCAGGACTTGCCCGTATGACAAGACAGTTTCCTGTAATGTCCGAAACCTGCCAGGGATATCAGGCATGAATAGCCCTAATTAGTCTCGCCACAGTGAGCCAGGCAATCACCAAGGGGTTCCAGGTGTTGACCAGTGAAGTGGCTCTCGGGCTTATAGAGTTAAACAATTTTTTATTCAGGTGTTCAGAATTATGAGACAAATCATCACAGTTGGCCAAAAGTTGACCAACATATTCCCTTCATGACAGTTGGTCCCGAATCCTTTCCCCACACTGTGTGACACTCTTTTGAATCAGGAAAAGTTTGATAGCATGATGACGTTGGTCGAAGTTAGACTTCTATGCATCTTTCAGCGCTCTCTCTTGATTGAACACAAGAAGGGTCTGGAAAATTAGGAATAAGTGATCTAGGATCTACTGGCACTGTTGTTCTCAGGCATCATCCCATCAGAAACTCTGCAGGACTATACACATGTTGCAAAAGGTGTTGTACAGTATGAGAGTAAGGCAAGATATGGGTCATCAGACTTCATCAACAGAGATTTCACGGACTGAACTGTCCTCTCAGTTTCTCCATTGCCTTGAGGAAACAGTGAGCTACTAGTGACATGAGTTAACCCATAGTCTTACACAAAGTCTGCAAATAGTGAAGAAGCAAACTGTGGACCATTGTTAGATACCGCCGACTTAAAGATACCATGTCTCACAAACATCAAGCTCAAGTGATTTCTCACTGTCAGATTTGAAGTTAAAGCCAGCAAAGCTATTTCCACATATTGTGAATAATAGTCAATAACTATGAGGTAGTTCTTGTTTTTTAGCACGAATAGGTTCATACCGGCTTTTTGCAGCTGCTCAGGCGTGAAAGAAATCAACAATGGTTCTGAATGGTTAAGTCTTTCCATGATACATTTACCACAGTTATGCACAAGCTCTCCCAACTACTTTAAAAGGCCTGGCCACCAGAGAGACTGTTCGCAGCATTTCACAACTTTCTGATGTCCTGTGTGTAATTTGTACAACATCTGAAAGTGCATGAACATAGGAATCACAAGCCTACATCCTCTCAGCAAGAGCCCTATAGCAAAGGTGAGATCATCTGACGGCACAGTATGTCTAGCTCCTTTGAATCCAGCAACACAATCAAAGGCTTATGATCTGTTTCAACACTGAACTTGAGTCCAAGCAAGTAGGTTGAGAATCTCTCACAAGCCCACATGATTGCCAGGGTCTTCTTTGCAACTTGAACATATCTCTGTTCTGTTTTGATGAGAGAATGAGAAGCATGTGCGACTGGTCTCCAACTGTCACCATAATGCTGCATCAAAACTGTTTCAAGTCCATAGGGATCCCAGCATTTAGCAGTATCTACTTCTCAAACCCCTGAGGTAGTAGCACTTATATTTAGACCAATGGATAGGAAATTTAATATTATACATTTCTTTTAATTTTATTGCCGCATGCAGATCCAGGACCACTTGAGTGCAATTCTCGCACAATGTTCACTTTTCAAAGGTTAGGAAAACATGCACCTGAAAAAAAAACTTAGCATCCTGGGTGTTAAAAGCAAGGAGCCCTTATCGTTGCTTGCAACTGTTTTGAAAAAAAAAGAAAGATTTATATGGAAATTATCACTGTTGGTTTAAAAACTGGTTGATTAAATGTAGTAACTGAGATTGTGAGATTGTTAGTGGCTGAATCTTCAAAGGTAGTTATATAGTACAATAAAATCATTATCCCCCTGAGAGAATAAGGAAGTCCCAAAGCATTCAAAGTAAATTTAATCTAATCACTTTTTTAATCATAGAAGATGTGTCCTGAAGGGAGAGTGTAAATTTAGTCAGGGTCCATGCAGGTAGCTAAGGTACTGTAAGTCCCCATGGTCCCTGGTGATCTATCTTCAGCTGTTGGCAATCTATAGCCTGTTTTTATACTGTCTTCTATAGTTATAGATTTTCATAGATTAAATCTACCTTCTACCTTCTAGATATTTTAGCATGCTTTGTTAATAGGTTTGATAATTTGACTTTATTTATTATGAATCTATAGCTTTTTGCTTTCACGATATTACGTAAACACTGCTGGTGTGACTTAAAATCTAAACTCACTTACACACGTACCATCGTATTCAAACATTTGTACACAAGTATAACTCCACTTACATGTCTCTACATAAGAACGTCTCTACTTGTATAGCTCTAAATATGAACACCTCTACTTGCATAGGGTTGTCTCCTATTCTCGCAGTAAACACATTTTGTGCTGAGATCGCCGATGCATGATACTTAGTGGTTATTTACATCACTGACTAGGAAGTGGCCCAAGCTTGTGAATTATCACAATTTTGCAATGTAATGAATATTCGTGAGTTTTAACCAACTTAAAAAAAATCGTAACTTCCCCTCTCCTTTCCAACAGGATTCCTCTTCCTTACACTTCATAACATTACTTCCTTTTTTATGCCGCAAGAATCGGAGACGCATCGATAAGTCAGCGGCAAATGACCATGTTTTTCATCAAGCTCAAGAGCAATAATACACCTGATGGATCAAGCAGTTGATAGATGCAGATGTTACAGGGGGAATCTCTTCATTTAAAAACAACAAGCATACATACGAAAAGAACTGTTTGTATTATTTGTTATAGATAGATATCCGTAACTATCGCAAGAAAAGGAAACGCCAATATATATCTCTAGATATGAACATCTCTACTTGTATAGCTCTACATAAGTACATCTCTGCTTACACATCTCCAGATCCGTGAAGGTCCCAGCGTAGACTAGGCCTTCAGCATCCCATCCTTGCCATAAAAGGCAACTATGCTTGTCGTAAGAGGCAACAAACAGGATCGGGGTCGCTGACTTGGTTGACACGTCATCGGTTCCCAATTGCGCAGATCGATGCTCATGTTGTTGATCACTGAATTGTCTGGTCCAGACTCGATTATTTACCGACTGCTGCCATGTAGCGTGAATATTGCTGAGTGTGGCATAAAACTAAACTCACTCACTCACATATCTCCATGTAAGTACATCTCTGCTTACAAAACTCCACATAGGTACATCTCTGCTTACACATCTCTACATATGTACATCTCTACTTACATATCTCCACATAAGTACATTTCTGCTTACATATTTCTACACATGTACATCTCTACTCACATATTTCGACATAACTTATGATCATGTGAACATTTTAAAATACCACCAGAATAATACACACAGTTTGGAAATTGGTTCTTGAAGCAAAGGTTCCATTCTGAGCACACAATACTGCAAATGACCTGTCAACATGAACACAGGATAACTCTGTTATTACTCTGTTATGTGCTATTACAAATGTGTTAACCTTGACTTATCTTTGTAATGTAAGATTTATTCAGAATTGTTTGGCCATCAAAGAAGATTCAAGATGCCTATTAGGTTGTGATGATTCTTGACATGACAAGACTACTGCAGGTGATGCTGGCCACAATGAGTTTGTTAATAGGTTCCCTATATGAGATTTGAATGAACATTATTTAGTCTCATCTGTGGTTTAATGGCAGTAGCACAGGATTCAGTGAACAATGACGATGCACACTGAACAGTGTCAAACAATCCTATAAATGAGAAACCTTTCCAGCTTCATACAATATCAAATAAGCATTGTCACTAAGGTGACATAATCTCCCGTTGTAAATTATCAAATTAAACTTAACAAGTAATGAAAACGAAGGTAGTAGTTTTAGATGAAGTTAAATGCGCCTTCCCAAGAGAGGCTTGGTGATGAATAATAAAATCCAGTGACCAGGTCTTGAGACATTGCTGAAATCATCAAAGTGTCTCTGTGACCTTGAACATTAAATGAAGGTCACCAAAGTCTACTGGGCCCTTCACCTGCCCTAGATAAGTGAGTGAGTGAGTTTAGTCTTACGCTGCACTCAGCAATATTCCAGCTATATGGTGGCTGTCTGTAAATAATTGAGTCTGGACAATACAATCCAGTGATCAACAGCATCAGCATCAATCTGCACAATTGGGAACTGATGAAATGTGCCAACTAAGTCAGCGAGCCTGATCATCCGATCTCGTTAGTTCCCTCTTACAACAAACATAGTCGCCTTTTATGGCAAGCACGGGTTGCTGAAGGCCCCCTTCCCTAGATGAAGCTTGATGTCAAATGTGAAGAAAATCCAGAGAACCATTCTTGAGGCATCGTGCTGTCAAGCTTAACATGCAGTTAAACATGCTGAAATCATCAAAGTGTTTCTGTGACCTTGAACATTAAGTGAAGGTCACCAAAACTGATTGGGCCCTGCACCTTTCTGAGATGAAGTTTGATGTTGAATGTAAAGAAAATCCAGAGAACGGTTCTTGAGATATCTCGCTGACATGCTTAAAATACAGCTTAACATGCTGAAATCTTCAAAGTGTCACCATGACCTTGAAAACTGAGTGAAGTTCACAGAAATCGACTTGGCCCTGCACTTCCCTAGAATATGCTTGGTGTTGAATAAGAAGAAAATTCTGGGAATGGTTCTTGAGATATCTTGCTGACAAGGGCAAAAGGTTCAAATCCTTTTGTTTCCATGAAATGAAGGTAAAGGTCACCAAACCTGACTGAGACCTGTCTTTTACTATGATGAACCTAGGTACCAAATATGAAAAGAATATTGTGAATGGTTCTTAAGATGTTGCAATAATCAAAAGCTTTCAAAGAATAAAAACACATACACTATATACATATATGACATGATGTTGAACATGGATATATGTAGATACTGACATCAGTTTCATGAAAAATTATCCGAATGATAGGCAAAATCTACATCACAATACTGACAGTGCAATCCATATGATCATTGTGTTTACTCTTGTTCAACCGACCTTCATCTCAAAGAAATTGCCTAAGATATGGAACAATGTTGATGTGTGACATCACTACCGATGACCAATTTCTTTCAAAATGGCGGCTTCGCTGACATGGGTACACAGGATTTGTGAGGAATCTTTCCTTTATTAGGGGATTTTTTATACATAAATGTGAGATGTAAGTAATCAGAATTATTCTGACTATATGTGTATTGATGCATGTTTTTATCGTTTACAATGTACATGACAGAAGAAGACAAAAATTCCATTGTCTCGTTGTTCTGGGAGATTTTGCGTCAGTCATGGAGTCACGCTGCACGAGAAGTTTGACAGTTTTTTACAATTTATCATATTGCATTTCTATTTCATGCTACAGTACTCTTAGCTCGAATATTACAAGCGTATTGAGCTATTGTAAGCAATGACTACACAGCTGGATGGTGGAAAATTTCTGAAAATGTTACACAGTGTAAAATTGGTATTTTTCTTTATCTACATCTGGAACAAGTGTAATGGGAGTTTTAACTCTTTAGTAGAAAGTATTCTTAATGGGACAGGGATAGGCTTTGTTATAACCAATATATTAGGTTTAGTGGGCTGGTCCATTTAAATCTTGAGGGGTGAGGATCAATCAGGCATGCCTCTGATACAATGTCAAGTAATGGGATGGACTGGTGCATGGGCTTCTCATGGGCAGAGGGATCAGTCCACTGAACTTTTGTAGGCATTTATTGGGCAATTTTCTAAGCATGGTTTTATTGGGTAAGATTGGGTAAAACTAAAGGTAAGGGATATAAAAGGGCATAATATTTTTTTCTCTGCCCTCTGGGGTCTGACAGCCAAAGGTGAGGGATTCACTTGTTTGTCTGGACTCAGAAAGCAGAGTTTTTGGTTTCTTTTAGTTCAGTAGTTTAGTTTTAGGAAGAACTAAAGTTTGTTTAAGTTTTTGTTTTCTTTTTGGGGTATTGAGTTAGGATAAATATAAGGGGCAGTAGGTTAGGACTTTCCAATAGGGTTTAGATATTTATTTATTTTTTTATTAAGATCTTTGAAGGAAATATTGATTTTATTTTTGGAGCTGGAAATAAACTTATTTTGTTTACCAAATCTTGTGTTTGGTGTCATTGTGGATTGGAACCCCTGAATCCTGCAGACCTGAGGACCCAAAACAGGATAGTCCTGTTACACAAGCAAAGTCTTTCGAGCACAGTTTTCATGTTCATACCCAGTACCTTTCATTTCATTTTATCTAGACAGTAGGTATTGGTGACAAAGACCATTTCTAATTTGATTCTAAGATGTGTGGCGAATTCAATGATGCATTTGTCACAGCTGAATATGAAATATATGTGATGTAATAGGCGTCTCAGTAACGTGATTTTGAAAACACTATCCAATATGGCGAAAAGCTTCTTAGGCGTTCATGTAAGTGTATTTTCAAAAACATCCCAAACGATTCTGGATCCATCGGCGACTTTTCAGAATTATCATTACTGGTAGCATGCAAACCTGATATCAGTGCTCATTAATACGCTCTTTTTGAAATTCAACACACACAGTATTTATCCTGTTTTCACATTTCTACACATACAGCAAATAATGCTCGGAATCGCGATTTTGTATAGTGTGAAATATGGCAACATTTACGATGAAGCCTATTTTGAAAGGAAATTTTAAGCACTTTAGCTTCGTCTGAGATAATAGTGGATGGTACCAAGGAACAGGGAATTTTCTGCAGAATTCAAAACTTTGACAGCATATACATGTGCATGGTATATTTAGAATTTTATGGGACTTCAAAGTGAGGAGTGAAGAGGAAGGACAAATATGTCCCTGTGGTATCCAGGGGCTTAACGGATTGATGGCATGCATAGCTGCTGAAAGGCATGGCTCCTGTCGAGTAAACCGGCGGTCCATTAACGGCGGATAACGATGGAACTGGAGTCTGTTGCCAGGGCAAATGACAGACAGAAGAACTACCGCGCTGAGACAGAAGAGATGGAGGATGTGAGGAGTTTGATGCCCTCTCAAAGGCAGACCACTGAAAGTGTGGGGGAGCGGGGTGGGGGATCAAGCTAAAGAACCTCTTCATGCCCAGAAAGGAGGGCAAGTCAACTGAGACCTGGCAATCAATCCTTTTGGTCAAGATTACTTGACAACTGAGCATCCTGAGATGTGATAACCTGAATTGAATCCCATTGAATAAAGATGATGATTTCATCAGTTGTTGAATATTTCATCTTTGGAAGAGTCACTGTTTTTTTGCGAACTCCAGATAATAAATGAGTACGTTCCAAAGCAGTAAGGCTGCCCAAAATAGAAACCTGCTTTTGCATAATATTGGCAACTGCTTGATATATCACATCCAAATAAGAGTGTGCCTCGGAGGCAGACATAGCCACCATAGTGACTTCCGTAATACCCACATAACCATTAAACACAGATGAACAGGCTGCATTGTCAAGATCCCTGATTTCCTGTTGAGACACAGAGACCTTCTGGGACATGGTACGGAGGGCTTAGGTACATGCTGTGGAGGTAACGAACCCGAAGATCAAAGTTTAGGTGGAAGCTCTGTCTCCACTGTGGCCAAAGAGGATGCACTGTACAAAGGAACAAAATCAGAGGCAGATAGGTCAGTGGAGGGAACGGTTAAAATTCCCTCATGCACAGTTAATTTGGTGTCCGTGAGAGGATGCACACATCCTGGAGATCTGGCTCCAAGAAATCTGGAAAGATCGGGATGATACGTGGATTCTCTACATCAATACGAGCAGCTGGTTGGTCCGTGGGCTGGAAATCCATGACTGAGCAATCCCATGTGTCCCTAGGATATTGGGCTTGCAGAATGGGAAGGTCTGAAGCCATGGTACCATCCCCCGATGCCAGCAGAAACTGGTCCAACAGACCTCGAAACTTTGGTCTTGTCTGGGACGGCTGGATGTATTGTCAGTTCTGTCTGTATTTACCCCATGGACTCCCGACAGTACATCAGACGGAGTAGCCATGGCCATAGGGCGATTGCCATGGGTAGGCATGGGCTACTTCCTTAGATGGATTGAAGGTGAAGCTGAAAGAGAACTTAATTTCCTTTAACCACAACGTTGTTCCAAATCCTTTAAGGCACAACTGAATGAGGAACTTAAATCCGCCTTGAGGGAGGTAAGCATGCTTGATAAAGTTGAAAAATCAATTCTCTGTAACGATGACATACTCAAGTTTAGGCTTTTTGACAGGCTCAGATGATGTGGACAGTTTACATTTTTTAAGACTTTAATTCGAGCAATCATTCATAGTGTTCCAATCTAACTCTGACAGTTTTTGGCACAATAAGCAGTGAGATGTAAGGGAACAGAAAGGATCCAGGGAACAAGAAATTCACAAAGAGAAAGGCTCCTTCTCTGATTGAAGTTTTTGACAACCCACAAACTTATATAATGGAAGTTAAGGGGAATACTGCTAAGTCACAATATTACAACTGCATATAAGATTCCAACAAAAAGCTAATAATGGTGACTGTAAGCTATAATGTGAGTGGTATTGATCTCGCATTCCATGGAGGCAAGCAGAAAACACTTAGTTACAAAAACCAAAAAGACAGTCAAACAACACGTGTGCTCACCGTGGTTACACAGGAAAATAAGAAGTTACTTCCGTGGGGAATTCTGGGTAGAGAAGATCAAGGGAGATATCTGGGCACTTCTGGATCATTTACAGGTAAACAACTTCCAATCATTTTTCTTTTAACCTTAAGCATAGTCTGTAATACACCACCAGGTGAAAAGAAAATGGCTAACAGTGTGAGAGGATGAAATATTTGTATATATTCAGTGTCTTTATTCCTTAGTTTTAACTGAAACAAATATTCTGTTTAGAGTATTTCAAACATTATGTACTTCATCCTTCAGTTTCCTTACCCCCTCTCAGCTTACAATCACCTAGAGCACTGCCACACAATAGCCAGCCCAAGTGTGCCAGTTACCCTATTTAAAGTTCTGAGTTTGTTATCAGTTGAGATTGAACATTTCTACTGTCCACTTGTCACAAGGCACATTCAGTCTTGCACATTTAGACATTTGCATTGAACTTCTTAGGTTCATTTCTTAAGGTGATTGTTTTTCAATACTTTTTGTAGTTTGTATATATTCACGTGATGTGCACAGTTTGTCTTTATGTTTTGATAATTTGGCTGCTTTGTCAGATTGTAAATATTGGGTAGTTTGTGAAAACTAGTCGTATTGCAGAATGCATTTTAAATTAAATTATTTACAAATGGTAAATAATTCAGCAAGCTAAAAATCAATGTCAAACTTAATCTTTATGTAATATACAGCTGTTGTATGCATGTATAATATGTAAATGTGTGAATGTATAAATGTGTGAATGTACAAATGTGTGAATGTATAAATGTGTGCATGTATAAATGTGTGAATGTATACTCATGGAAAAATTTAAGGGAATGCATGAAATAGCTGTGACTTTTAATCTTTGAATCAGTAAGAGAAAAGTTCATACAGATGAAAAGGCTTATGTCAAGTGATGAAAATCAATATGAGGTGTGTCCCCCATGTCTCTGGAGAACTGCTTGGCATAGTCGTGGCATGCTGCGAATCAGTGTACAGATGGTACCAATCAGAATTCTATGCCATTCTTCCTGGAGAGTTCATCCAAATTGTTGGGTTGAACAGGTCTGTCCCAAACATTGCGGCCAAGAACATCCCAAAGATGTTCGATGGGGTTAAAGGTCAGGACTTTTAGCCGGCCAGACACCTGTAGCCCTCAGTCTGTCCTGACAAACATGTGTGATGTGAGGGCAGGCATTGTCATGCTGGAGCTCGAACATTCGACCTGCTGTATGTGCAAAGAGGATCACAATAGGGTTCAAGATCTCGTCATGATATCATACACCTGTTATCCTGCCATCAACACGCAGAAGATCTGTTTTGTGGTTAAGGGTAAACCCGCCCCACACCGTAACAGAGCCCCCTCCATAACGATCATGCTGTTTGATGGTGCAGGCACTGTGACGTTCCCCAACACGTCTCCAAACTCGAATTCAACCGTCATTATGGTCTAGTGTGTACCTGCTCTCATCACTAAACATGGTGTTTCTCCATTGACGTATGGTTCTTCCTCCATGGTTCCGTGCCCACTGCAGTCTCAAGCCCTTGTATTGCTCAGTCATGTTGATTCCAACCAATGGACGGTGGCTTTTTAGACCAGCTGATTTAAGATGATTACACACTGTACGTGAACAAATTCTGACGTTTGTTCTTCGCCTGAATTCCGTATTGATTTTGGAGAAGGATTTGAACCTGTCTCGCAGGGCAATAAGGCATAGGATCCGGTCATCCCGTGGGGTGGTTTTCCTTTTCGGTCCCCGACCGCGCCTCATTTTGACGTCACCAGTCACTCAATAGCGATTCCAAAGTCTGGATATCAGACTTGTGAAATGTTGCAACCCGTCGTAATGAGCTTCCACCATTAACCATGCCAATTGCCTCCCATTTCTCTGCCAAAGTTAAGTACTGTCTCGCCATGTTAACAATGTTTTTAACCGTTGTGTTTGACAGTGCACATACATGTAACGTGTAAATCTAAGTGCATGTAACTTCAGGAGCATGTAGTGCACATGCATGGAAAGCATTATGGTGAGTTTGAGTAAACTGCTCTTCACAAAAATGATAATACACACCGCTGAAGTTAGTGAACAGAAATTTTGAATTGCCCTAAGACACACGCATTCCCTTAAATTTTTCCATGAGTATATAAATGTATAAATGTGTGAATGTATAAATGTGTGAATGTATAAATGTGTGAGTGTATAAATGTGTGAATGTACAAATGTGGGAATGTATAAATGTGTGAATGTACAAATGTGGGAATGTGTTATATGTAAATGTATGAACATGTAATGTGTAACTGTATGAATGTATATTGTGAATGAGTGCATAATGTGTGGGTGTAAGAATGAAGCAGGGTTTTACCATTAAATATATTTTATGACAATACCTGAATGTATTTGTTTGTATTGTTGTATTGCCTCCAGCTCAGAGGATACAACCTTACTCGGGACTGATAAAACCCCGTATTTCCCTCGACACGATGTGATAACTTATATTGTTCAAAACCTGAGCAACTTTGACCACAGAGGAAAACACATAAATCTACTGAAAATGTGTAATAACGAGAGAGGTATTTCAATATGTGTCGTCTACAGCATAGCAACACCTAGCAAAGCATTCCACAATTCAGCATTTAGTATAACAGGTTCGCTGACTATCATCACAAACTGTTTGACATGGGATTTTACTGACAAGAAATTCAAATCAAATCTGGTAAAAAGCATTGCCCTCTATTTATCTGTTTGTGTGTTTACTTGATTCATTATTTTACCATAAAGCTAAAATGAATAGGAATTGTTTGTTGAATAACGCGTGAGCACAAGCTGGTCATCCAGCTAACAATGGGCACAGGTCATGATGACTTTAGAGATTCTTTTACATATATTTCCTTCGACCTTCTGTGGATAGTTTATCATGAACAATCAAGTATATTGTCTGTAATTATTAGTAAACTTACCTCTGGGTTGTGATAGCCTTTTCTTCCGTCACTTGGTGATGTGTTACAGACTCCCCTAGATAAAGAAAAATAATAACAATGGGAAGTAATCCTTACCTGGGGAACACCTGGTCCCGCATGATTACCTCCCTTGATAGATCTTCTGACAATGAATAACAACACGTGTCATATTTTCCGATGAGTGTCGAACCTGTGAACGTACAGTGGGGAAGTAACGAAAGGATTTCCTAAGCACATGTACCGTGTACCACCCAGAGGTAACTTCACTTACAAGTACAGACAATATACTTGATTTTACATAATTATAGGAGTAAACATTCCCTCTGGGTTGTTATAGCCAGAATCTCACAAACAGACGGAAGTGGATGTTCATAGCCAGCATCACCCACAAGGAATATTTAAACCCTTAAAAGTTAATACTCAATAAAGCATATTGTCTGTGATAAGGAATATGATAATTTACCAATTATGATGCTTAAATCTTCCATTTCATATAGATAGTCTATATTGAATTCTAAGGTACATATTCCCATCAACAATAAGACTTAGAGGTGAGATTAACTAAAACCAGGGAATGATGAAGGCAGCTAGGTTTCAGTTTAATAAAATAATGTGTAGGAATTCTGTACTTCTGTATTCTGTCACAGGTGATTTCTGATGATTTTATATCAGTTATGTGATGTCACATCCAGTTAATCTGACTTCAGTTCAGATGGTTACTTCAGAATGCTATGACATCACTTCCAGTTATTGTTACATCTTTTTCAGTTGTTATGACGGTATTTCTGATTCCTGTGACATCACGTCTGGATGTGGATATGGTGGATAATGTGGATAAAATTAACTCAAAGTCCTATTCCGTCCTAGAGAAAGAAAACCTTCCAAATCTCAGGCAATGTCTCAGAGATGTTTTGATACAGGTATTTCATGATTTCCACTGGCAAGCAGCGACAACATTTTCGAAAATGGAAACTAAAGTCCACACAGGTAGAGATGACGCTAAAGCCTGTATCTCATGAGGAAACAAAAGCGGACAGAGTCCTGATTAGTCAAGCCAATAACCTATTCTTGGATAACTTTGTAGTAATGTGTTGTTTACAAGGAATAAACAAACGACACCCATGACGGAGGGAGCTTGTACAATCCATGTATGAATGCAGAGTCCAGATAGGACACAAGAAACGAGACTTATCCTTACAAGACGACAATGGTAAAGCCGCAATGTTGTAAACCCTGGCCCCTAAAAGGACCATGCATTGTAGATTGATTCTCAGCAAAACAAAGTCCAGAAGTGTACACTGACTGATCCAACACTGTGTTAGACGTAGATGAAAGCCCGCCCAGCACATAAAATCATGTAAGGAAGTTGAAGATCCTGCTAGAGACATCCAAGTCCTGAGCGAGGCGGAATATTTGATCCCTGATCAACAACCAATGATCCTGATCCGTAAAGTTATGGCAAGTCATGGCGTCCAGATGAACAAGAAATCCTAGATGTGTGATTACATGGAAAACAAAGTGGGTAAGGAGTATCAGTATGTTTGTACAAATGTTCTGGTTCAGAAAATCGTCCAAATACCCATGGATAGCAACGTGAAGAAGATGAAGAAAATTTAAAACAGGATTCACGACCAGGGAGCCGAAAGGCAAAACGTGAAGCTGGAATCAATGTCCGTTAACTGCAAACTGAAGATACTTCTGTGATTGAGGATGGATAGGCACATGGAGGCATGCATCTTTCAAATCCAGACTGGTGAACTTTGTGTTTGGAGGAATCAATTTGTGCACATTCCATAGTGATCCCATAGTGAACTTGGGAGGTCAACGTAAAAACTGTCTGTTCAATATTTTCGGGTTTATGACCATCCTTTGTGAATGACGGAAAGAATCCATGGGTCGTCTGTTACTTGCGTCCATCATTTGAGATAGTAATAAGATAGGCAGTTGCATACCAGTGATGGCCGAATCGTCTGCTGAAACTCCTAAATCAAGTTCACATCCATGGACGTTTCCAAGTCAACAGGACCTGAGTGCTGAATGTCGTGAGTGAATGAGTCAGTGTTTATGAGGCAACAAGCTGGAGGCTCGAAAACCCCAGGATGATCTGATCCTAGCAGGAGAAAGACCACGCTCAGACACCCTGGAGGTGTCCAACTGACCAGGACTGGTATTCATAGACCAGGACTTATCACTTGATGCTCAAATCAGCTATCTCTCAAGAATCTGCTTCTTCCACCTTAAAGCTATTAGTAACATCCTTCAGAATTTAACAACAGATGTAGCTCATACTCTCGTTAGGTCTCTTGTTCTATCTAGACTGGACTACTCAAACAGCATTCTATTTGGACTCAGCTCTGCACACTTGACTAAACTCCAGAAGATCCAAAATGTAGCAGCCAGAATCATATCCCTTACGTCTAAAAGATCTCACATAACTCCTGTTCTAAAGTCTCTACACTGGTTGCGCATCCAAGTCAGAATAGAATTCAAGACCCTGTCCATCGTGTTTCAATGTCTACATGACCTAGCGCCTCAGTACCTCTCTGAACTCATCTCTGTGTACACACCACCACGACAGTTGCGGTCACACCAGCGGTTCCTCCTAAGAACACCCTCTGTACATCTCAAGAACTATGGTCGCAGAGCATTCAGCTTCGCAGCTCCTTCACTTTGGAATAGTCTTCCCATAGCCATCAAAACAGCAACCTCCTTTCACGCCTTCAAATCCCTATTGAAGACCCATCTTTTCATGAAATATTATGAATAACAGCTACCAGCTTCTGCAGTTTAGTCTCGAGCTTAAACACTGGGCGCCGTGAGCATACACTAGTGTGTGGACACGGCGCCATACAAATGGACATTATTATTATTATCATTATTAACTGAGAAACAGCTCTGTCAAATGGCATCATTACATTTCCAACTGAAAAGTGTCAAAGCCTCCAAAAGGTTGTTGAAATAACTCGTCCTCAGCTGAGTCAGGGATATTCTTCAGACCATATAACATGAAGGCACGCTGTAAAGCCATCAAATGTCCTATAATGTTAACTTGCGTGCAGTTGACGTCCACTATTGCTTGCTATATGATGTCCAAGAATGAATGGGCCAAGGCTGCCTCCAGTGCAGTCATAGCAACCATAGTGCCAGAATAATCCTCGAGAAGTTGGTGTACGCCCAACGCAAACCACTCGATATAGGATAAGACATAAATGGAAATATGTGCACAATCTCTTTTAACTCCTTCTGTGGAACTGGGATCTTGAAGGTAGAAAATCGGAAAGCCCTAGGATCCAAGGATAAAAATTCTTTATCCAAATCCAGGAGAGTTTACGGAAACATGGGACCATGGATAGCATGGGATTATCGGATATGAGATTTAGGCAGGGAGTCCGAGAAGCGCTTTGTTACAAGTGGAAACGGCAGACAGCACAAATGCAGAATGCAGCATTATGAGTTTTGGAATTTTCTGAATGGGTAACAATTCTATGGGCACAGACTCGGGTGGAGGCTGGATCATACATGATTTCACTTCATGGAGTAACGCTATCTTTTCCGAAAATACCCAACCCGGAGAAAAGTCCAGTGCTTGAGTATCCATACAGGGCACTGTAAGTATGCCCTCATGCATAGAGATCTGGGCATCCATTAGTGTATACACGCCGTGGGAATCCGAGTCCATGCCATGTGAATAAATAGGTATAATCAGAGGATTATCCACATCAATGTGCTCTACCACTGGAGGCAGAGACCAATCTTCAGTATCCGGCTGTCTGGGGGTAACAGATAGATTGCCATAATGGTAGTACCTGGCACTGACCCAACAGATGCAGACAACGGAGCCTTGTCTGGGACGGTGGAGAGAACAGTAACCCTGGAACCACCAATCTCTAATCAGCTTGATAGATATTAGCTATGGAAGTCTCGGAGATATCCCAATGTCTATCGGCTATTAACACCTCCTGGGAAGCCATAGATTGCAGTTCAATTTTCACTGGGTTCATAGACCATTTTAATTCTTTGATCTTTGAAAGACTTCTGTGTTCAAGATCTTTTAATGCTAAGTTAAAAGATGCATTAAGGTCGTCGTTAAATGTTGCCAGTATGGCTGTTATAAAGTTCATATCCAGGTTGGGAAGGGTTGAATTTCGTTCAGGAGTAGACATCTTACTAGACTTAGCCTTTTTAGGTGCTGTTGAAGAAGAAGAAGATGTCCTGTTTATGGCGCAAATTCTAGCCTCATTCATTACTTTCCAATCATTTTTTGCAAGAAATCTTGACAAAGCAAACAATGAGTAGCTAAAATACAAAGAGGGTCCATAGTACATGTTAAGCACAAAGAATGAAAATCCCTGTCCAATTGAAACTGTTGACCACTGCCACATTTCTTCTGAGACATGCTTACCAAAATTGGCGAAAAAAAAAAATCTAACAATTTCAGCAATGAAATGTACAGTCCAATAAAGTTCAATAATCACAAAATATGAATACTAGAGCAGAACGCGACAGTATGAACCTATGTATGCTTGAGGAAAGTTGAAGTAGAACACAAGTAGAAGTATTCAAGGAAGTCGTGAAAACACATCCTCACACGATGAGTTCAGAGGTAAATATGACACATGTTGTTACTCAGTCAAAAGATTTATCAAGGGAGGTAATCATGCGGGACCAGATGTTTTCCAGGTAATGATTAGTTTCCCTTGTTATTAATTTTTCTTTTTTTTATCTAATTCAGTCTGTAACACATCACAAAGTGATGGGGAAAAGGCAACCCACAACCCAGAGGGAATATTTATGCCTAAAATTTCTGGCATCATCCTCTACCACGGATATCTTAAAATACAAGATAACTTGTGCAGTATTTAAATGGAAACTGTCTGTTCAAAACTGGTCCATTGACAGAATCTATTTTGTGTGTAGGACTGCAAATCACATTTAGCAATATTCCCACTACAACAAGGAGCAAGGTGAGTGAGCTTAGTTTTATGCCACACTCAGCCATGTTCCAGCTATGTGGTTTCGGTTTGTAAATAATCGAGTCTGGACCAGACAATCCAGTGATCAACAGCATGAACATCGATCTGCGCAACTGGGAACCGATGACATGTGTCAACCAAGTCAGCAAGCCTGACCATCCGATCATGTTAGTTGCCTGTTACAACAAGCATAGTCGCCTTTTATGGCAAGCATGGGTTGCTGAAGGCCTGTTCTACCCCGGGACCTTCACGGGTCTGGAGCTAGGTCATTAGCATGAACAGTACATGATCTAGTCAGCATGTAATATCATTCTGCCAATATGGGTCTTAACCTTGCCAAACTTTTAACACTTTCTGAGATATGCATCAAGATAGAGCTTCCATGAGACATCTCAATGACATGGGAAGAAATATATGAACACAGGTCCTACCTGCTCCATGCACAGTCCGGGATTGACAGTGTGTGGTATCAAAGAAGGCATCACTTTAGTTGCTATTAGGTTGTGTGTGAGTCCAAATTTCTTATCACTGAGCATGTGTTTGTAAATCCCTGGAACAAAACAAAAATAGAATATATATTGCCTTTTCCTATTACTGATGTTACGAAGCAGAATATTAATTCTGGAGAAAAGCATCATTGCTCACCATGTACTTTTCAATCAATATGGTGTGAAATTTCATGTGAAAGGAAATACATTGAATATCATCGCTCTTTATGATCTTTTTGACCAAACTAGCATGATTTTGTTACTTCATTAATACAAACATTTCAAAATTTTCAACTGCTGATATTGAAGTTTGTTCAAAATATTACATTTTCTGCTTGAAACAGCATTCATTATGATGGACCTGTTGTTGCTAATGGAAATTCAAAGGACAATGGATTCCCTCCATATATTCCTAAAGGGTGGTAAAGGTGCAAAGCTTATGACCTTCATCACAACCTGCCTACAGCTTTTCTGGGCATCACCACAGTGGATACTGACATCCTATAATGATGCTTTAATGTATTTTCTTCACTTTCCAGATGATGTCAGAGTTCATTCCACAAAGTCTAAAAGATCCTGCAATGGATTTTTCAAGTAATAGGCTAGATTGTTTAATGTGATGTAAATTCCAAACAGCCAGATCAAACATCAGTTATCATTGGTAACATCAGCAACAACCCAGGGTAGTAATACTGACTGAATATGAAACAGAAATGATTACATTCATCCCTGGAACAGTGCAGTGCATCAACTGACCTGCCAGGTGCTCAGCATTACATGGACAGTGCCTCCACTGTTTTGATGCTTCTGATGCTAAGCCCTGAGCTTGATCACATCTCCTTGCCTTATTTCATGAAAGACATTGTTTTCTTAACATGGATAAGTCAACATGTCGCTTCAATTACAGCACATGGAATATGAATACACAACCATAAACAAGTCTTCTTGTCACATATGTTTCTCTCAATGTGTAAACTGAATGAACAATGTAAAGCCCCTGTCACACTTTTGCGTATATGAAGTGCTTATGTGTGATGCACACCTAGCATATATATAATGAGTTCAGCACATCCACATATGAGGTTTGTATGATGTGTGTAACACTATTTTTCTTGCTGCAGATAGATGTCTATGCAGTGGGCATGCTGTGCGTATTTTGGATGTACCCAAATCCTGCCGACCACATACCCGACTTCCGACAAAGCATTCCTGACTTATGAAAAAGGGTGGTTGTTTCTCGCTGTTTTCGTCACCTGTGCAGATTCCATAAAGTGAACATAAACCTTGTGTGATCATGGGCCACCCAAGCCATGATATTTACTCTAAATGCGAGTGTACCTTGAATGTTCAGTAAGTACTTTATCTGTACGCAACCTCAGCGTTGTCACAAGTTACAAATAAGTACAATGCACTGCCCAATCGCAGGACAAATGGTACTGATTCATGCAATATGTTAACATTTGCTAGCACTTAATTCGCTAGCACTTAAATGATTGAGATGCACATGAGGTGCATATCGTGTCTATAGCTGTGTATGAAAGACATGTCAGTGCGTAGCTCATAAGAAATAATGATGTGCAGAAGTATGAGAGGGCCCTAAGATGTGACAATGTAACAGATATACTTCTGTCCTAGGCGAGTGGTTGGCTTCAAATGACAAAGACATATTTATATTGTAATCTATGCTTTGATAAATACTAGCTTCAAGTTGGCAATAATAGTTTGTAACTCATCTGTAACTTTGTCTTTAATAACAATGACAACAGTGATGAATTGTTGGCTTAACTGGGTAGAGTTTTATTTCAGTTCTTGTTTTTTTGTGAAATGAATCAGACATGAAAGGAAGGTGACAAGATACAACCACGTATCGTTCACATGCATCATTTGGAACCACACAGCATCTGCTTTCTGTCTTTTGAAGGAATGATGCCAAGTTTAGATTGGGTGGTGGGGTTTGTAAACTGTTTCTTTCATGTCTTCATGTCATGCTTTTGGTGTTGTCCTTCCCTCTATCAATTCTTAAATTTATATTCAAAGGACCATTTTTCATATTACTGACCATTTGGTGGATATATCTTAGTGACATCAAAAGATTTCACTATTACTCAATTCTTCCTATATAAGGCTTATTGATCACCTCTCAAACAATATCTTGACAGCAACTTTCATACTTCACCTCACCTCATCAATATTACACTGTCTTTGACAGAATTACCAAGGATTAGGCTCTCCCAGGTGTCATAGATGCTATGATTTGGACAGTTGGAAATATGTACTATAATAATTAAGCAACAGCTATGAATGATTAGTTGCTATCATAGAAAGATTTTTCCTGATGTACTTTGCTCACACCAAATTTACTCACCATCAGTTGCTGTCACACAATCTGGTATTACCATTATCCTCCCAAAACTCAAGTCATAAGTTAACATACCTACTATTGTCATGACAACTTCAGCATCTTGACATGAAACATCAGCGAGGAAAGGCAAAATTTCATCTAGGATGAGCATTTTATCCAGACTGTCCAACATGTGGTCAATACACGTTAGTGCATTTATTCTGAGCTGTAAAAGGAAAGGTTAGTGTCTGTAACCAATGTGTTAGAGCATACATACAGCATCAATCATGGAACCAGAAAGGAAAGAAGCTGTGCTATATGTTCTATTTCATGAGAGATGACAGCATCATCTTACTATAATATTCTTCAAACTTCAAAACACAGTGTTACCATAAGAAATATCAGTTTTCCCAAAGGAAATTTCAGAGATATGTCTTAAACCTGTTCCGTGTGCATGACTTTGTCAAAGAGAAACTTACTATCTCTAGTAACTACACAAACTTGCAGTTTTATAAACGAGCTTCATTCTTCACAAACACCAAACAGTGAAATTCATCATCAACATGCCATACTCAATTCTGAAACCCATTGCAGTCCGACAAATACTTGTAAAATATTTCAATACTTTGCTCACAGGAACAAATGGGTATCATGTAAGGTGCAGCAGCAGCACGTCCTGTCATTCAAAATATTTCATATTTAACTTTTTTAGATTTTTTTTGTATTCCAGGTATATTTTATTTGATAAACCCATAATTTTCAGAGCCATCAGGTATAACTCAATAACCCATATAACTATCATTGTATCAATTCCAAATATTACAAAGAAGTAGAACACATACACAGACACCCTTTCCTGACTAAATATGTATCAAGTTGTCCGTAAATGTTGAAAATGTCCTTAAAAACACCCAAACGAATGGAGTATTTAATTTCTTAGAACAAAAACGACAGGTTTCAGTGGAGGGGTTGTTGTCGTGTTGGGTACTCAGAAAACATACCCCATCTGACTTGTATATGGTGGTGAAGGAGGTGATATAGAGTGTATCAAATTGTCAAACTGTCTGTTTAAAAGTCTATAAAACTGGCAACGCATGCAGATAATGAGCATACAAGCTGGGACACAACTCAAATGATTTTCAGTCAGGTAAGCTGAGTAATTTGTTTAAACATTTCTTTTAACATTTGTTCATATGTTTGTGGTACATGTGAAACTATATCTCTGGAAATGGTATCCTTACTCCTGAGAATAAAGGCAATGATTAAACATGATAAAGTCTCTGATAAATAAACGTTAGACTCCCCATATATATATAAAGGGAGCACTTCAATAACAGTTGTCTAGCAGTTCTTTCCACACTTAAGGTGTGAAGGTTTGAATATATGCTCATTGCCAAAAGAAATGCAAATATCATAAAATGATGACATTGACAGTGATTGAAAACATGGCTTTCTTTCTACTACCTTTACTTTCACAAAAGACAAAAAACATTTGATAGAAATCACTTTGTATTCTCCACATAACATGAAAATCCAAAATATCAATATGGAAACCAAATGACTTTAGGTATTGTCATTTATAGGTGTATAGGTATAGGGAGCGTCCAGTGACAGCTGAATTACTGTTTTAACTGAGAGGGGAAGATGACAAAAAAACTGCTCTGGATTTTGTGTTGTGTAATGTTGTTTGATTGTATACTTTTTGTTGTGCGTCCCCATCATATGTAATTCAGTTTCCAGTTCTTTTATTGGACTAAAAACATATGGAAAACAACACCAAAATCTTGACAGAAGAAGAGTTTATTGAAACAAAAGAAAAACGTATCAAAATATCATTCGTACTCAGACACACCTACCCTAATTTATCAACTTCTGTGTTCATCCTCCCAACCAAACCCCTTATAATTCCTAATCCTAATCTATACCTTTTTAATCCCTAACTCCTATCCTATTTAATCCTACACTAATGGTCCCCCTTCCCAACCTAACAAGAAGATGCTGCAAATATTCCACAAACAACTCTCTACAAATGATCTTAACCAAGAAAAAGAGGAAGTCTTGAGCACAAGACCTCTCGACCAACCCTAGAATGGTATTTGTTCAGATGACCGTAACAAGATAACTGACGCTGAAAGTCAGGTCACTTATATAGTCGTGTGGGAAATCGACCTCTGACCCTGAAACATCATGAAATGCACGTGCCGTTGGACCAGCCAAGGCAGTCGGCAAGTCACGTGTCACATATCTGACCACCAATATGGCCACACAAGCCCTTGTCGCGTGGTACATGTCAGACACTCCACAATTCCAAACAGCTCAGCCGCAAGAGGCCCCACACATAAGTGAAACAATGGATACAAGACTATCAGGTACAGACAAATCTATTACATTACTTTCCCGCGCTATTATCCCCAAACTACTCTGCTGTTAACTGTTACATTATACATGCCCTGTCACATAGGGAAACAAATGTCAACGTCAACAGGTGTGACCTCCTTTCGCATAAGCAAAAGCTGCACATCTCTTCTACATGCCGTTGAAGAGACACCGAAAGAACCTCATGGGAATGTTGTTCTTCTTATCAACTACACTACATTGCTGTTGCTCGCATGTACAACTGATAAGGAAGGGAATTTTATGCAAGCCAACTTCTTCATTATGAGAAACACAAAAATGAAACATACTTTATGGACAACTTCTTGCGTATTACATAAAGCTAACAGAGTTGAAAACAGTGTTAAAATCTATATTGAACAGCAAAAGATATGCAAGTCTGGATTTTGTCAAGTTTTTAAACAGAAGACAACTGAAATTGTACCTGATTGTTTATTCAATAGAAAATACTGTCAATTTAACAGCTGAAAATTGATGTCGACATTTAACTGCAATCAGTTCAAACTAATCATTGACTGTGAATTGGAGGCGCTCCTGAACTCGAAATGTGACAGTCTCTTTAGTATGGTCTCATTGAGCTTGCATACAGGTAGTGCAACATCACATCATCGACTTCATGAGGGTCTGAAAAAGTGCTTGAGGCAATTGGTTCTACTCAACCACCAATCTCTGTTCCAATGTGAAAGTGTGCGTGGTTGTTTACCTGCAGCAATCTTATGTTTAATTTTGTCCCAGAATGTTCAATGAGAGCCATATCCGGGAAAGAGACGGCCATGGAAGAATGATAATGCTGTTCTGAGCCATATAATCCATCAACACCCTTGCTGTGTGAGGGTTGTTAACGCCATTAGCATTGTTGACGTGTCAAAATTGGTCCCAGATATGGCCACCAACAGTGGATTCCAGCAGCCTGAAGATGACACCTAATCCTATCACTGGATGCTGCTCCCTCCCAACCCTAAGGGTTGCTATTACTGCATGAGTTTGGTTCCTTAGATGGTAACCTAGATGAACTGTTCTTGCACAGTTGTCACTCATGGTCGTCCAGTACCTGGACTTGCAGCAACAATGTCAGTTTGCTGATGACGTTGAGTAAGTCCAATTATCTAGCTACAATTGTGGCAGAGCTACCTCTGTGTTAGTTTCCAATGGCCATTTCCCTCTGCTTAGTGTTTAGTCTCAGCATCATCTGTGTGGCATGCACACATCCTGACATCAATACTAAACTGTTTTTAGACACAAGCCTTTATAAAGGATACCTCAAAGTGAAATGCATGCTTTCCATCCATAACCATTGACACACATGCTAAATTGTTTTGCTGCACTGTTGGTATGTTTGTGCTAATGTTTTGTATGGACATCAAAATGCATGACATCATCTCATCTGGGAACATTATATCACTTTGCCATGAACGTTCAATAAACATATCGCTTACATCTATGAGACATTATTTTTTCGAAACTTGTGTTTCTTTTGCTGTTCAGTATACATCGAAATGTCGCTCTATGCAATAAACCAGAAGTTGTCATATGAAGTTATATGTTTCAACAACTCAACAACTTCAACAATGCAGATCAAATAATGAATAAGAATATACTCTGAAACAAGTATATGATTACAGGCAGGATCAACCAGTCTGGTGAAGGAGTAAGAATATACTCTGAATCAAGTATATGAATTCAGGCAGGATCAACCAGTCTGGTGAAGGAGTAAGAATATACTCTCCAACAAGCATATGATTACAGGCAGGATCAACCAGTCTGGTGAAGGAGTAAGAATATACTCTGAATCAAGTATCTGAATACAGGCAGGATCTACCTGTCAGGTGAAGGAGTAAGAATATACTCTGAAACAAGTACAGTCGAAACCCGTTTACATGGACCCCACATATCCAGAAACCCCGCCTTCCGGACGATTTTTATATACTACCGACAGAAAATAAGGGAACCAAGAAATTGAATGTAGATGACTTTGACTGTGACAGGGTCCGTTATCATGGCATATCTCCCAAATGCAACATCCAATGACAATGGAATTTCGCATAATGCATGCCCAGCACGTGCTACACATGCATACAGAACTTAACTCCTGTAAATGTACTTAAGAAGTCGTAATCACTAATGCAATAGAGATTGACACTTACTGACAGAAATGCCTCCGAGGCAGTATCTCGGTGAAGCAACAAAATGGAGAATTGTGGGGATGATAGAAGGGGGGACATCATTATGTGAAGTTGCCCAGCAGATGGGTAAATCAAAAAGTGTAATTTCATGCCTGTGGGATAAGTACCATCAAACGGGTGGGGTTGCAATGAGACCTGGGCGTGGTAGACCAAAATCAACGACACCACGACAGGATCGTCTCATTACGTTAATTGCTCTATGCGATAGGTTTAAATCGGCCCCTGCCATCAATAGAGAATTCCACACACTCATTGGAAGACGCATTTCAACCTCAACCGTTAAAAACCGACTCTATCAAGCTCGTCTGAAAGCAAGACGGCCTTTTAAGGGTGACACCCTTTCAGCTCACCATAAGCGCCAAAGATTAGCATGGGCTAGGCAGCATCAGGGACGGGCTATGGGCCACTGGCGTTACACCATGTTCTCTGATGAGTCAAGGTTTTGCCTACGATTCACAGATGGCAGAAAACGTTGTTGGCGTCAGAGCGGGGAGCGATATGCCAGAGCAGCAATTCTTGACCATGATCGATATGGAGGTGGTACTGTCATGGTGTGGGGTGGGATTACACATGACAGACATCAGATTTGGTCATCATTAACGGAGCCATGACTGGTCAGCAATACGTTGACCAAATATTGCGTCCTGTTGTGGCTCCATTGGCTAGAGTTATTGGCTGAAATTTTGTATTCCAAGATGATAATGCCAGACCACATCGGGCCCGAATTGTCTCTGCTTATCTCTGACAAGAAGGTATCCAGACATTGGAATGGCCCTCTAAGTCCCCAGACATGTCCCCAATTGAACATCTCTGAGACGTTCTTGGTCGAAGGGTGTACGCCAGGGACCCAGGACCCGCCAACCTGGCCCAGCTTTGTGCAGCTCTCCAAGAGGAATGGCAGGCAATACCACGGGCAACCATCCGGAAAGTGATTAACAGCATGCCATCAAGGTGCCGTGAATGTGTTGCCCAACATGGTGGACATACCAGATATTGAACTTGACTCATACAATTGATTTAGTGGATATTTAAAGCAGTTTCAAATTTGCTATTATTTCATTAGTTCCCTTATTTCTTGTCGGTAGTATAGGAAATGAAGCTTACGTCCATTAATTGTACTTGCTCAACTGGACCCCACACTTCTGGACCCGGATGGCGAATTTCCCATGAATTTCCCTATAAAAATGATCCAGTTATGTGGACGGAGAGATCTGTGCAATGTGCATGTGTATGTGTCATGTCAATACCATTTACTACACGACTATGTGATTTCATTCTTAATCTATCAGAAGACATTTGGTGTGAATTGATTAATGAGCCATCAAAACACTAGTGACGTGTGTCACTCTACTAGCTCATTAGGATATGGCGCGTGTAAGAACATCTCATCAGTAACAAAAACGCATGTTTAGTAGGATCAAGGAATACTACACTGCAGTTGTACTGTATATAACACTCATAAATCGACCCCTGCTATCTGTCGCGATGCAAGCTAAAATTAGCCTCCACATGATCAAGTCATGTGATCCTGCCCAGAAGTTTACTTCCTGCAGACAGCATAAGTCTGACACGATGTCATATGTTTTTAGGGCATTTAAAGTTAAAAAAAAAAATGCAAATGGCAAAATAGAAACTTCTTGTCACTGATTTACTTTTTCATCTAACTTACCATCTGAAACTCCACACGCTACATGATTACGTCTGAGACAAACTGACAATAGGTAACCTGTGTTCTACCTTCCATGTATTATCGATACACTTATATGTTATGATGATTCACTGTTATTACTATTGATTGTTGATTTATTGATATAAGTACATGAAAATCTTTTGCTTTCATGTAATTTTCACATTTTGCTTGTTTCATCCAGTTAACCGGATGTCTCGCTATCCGAACAATTTTCAAGCGAAACCAAAACGTCCAGATAAATAGGGTTCGACTGTATATGATTACAGGCAGGATCAGGCAGTTTGGTGAAGGAGTAAGAATATACTCTGAAACAAGTATATGAATAGTGGCAGTCAAGTAGAAAAGACTAAAAGCATTGTTTGATGAATATAATTATAAATGCTGACCTTATTCCTACAATGACAATAATCCGGGCTTTTGATGTAACAGTAGTGCCCATCCTTTGCTATGGGTATGAAATCTAGGGACGTGAATTACGGGAAATTATTGAAAAAAATCATTTGAAGTTTCTGAAACTCATCTGTAAATCTGAAAGCATCTACTCCAGCTTGCATGGTTTACAGAGAAATAGGAAGGTAGCCTCTAAAAATTAAGATTGTTAAGCAATTGATTAAATATTGGCACACCCTTGATGTACCTAAAATATCAAACTTTAAATTATCTCACACTTTATACAACTTTGTTACACTACAAAAACAGCACTATGACTATCAAGATAAACGGTTAAATTTTATCAAATGTATCTTTAATCATTTAGGTCTTGGTAAGATTTCCAGAAATCCAGAATGTGCTAACACAGACCAATTTACTTGGATAACCAATAAAAGACCAATTTACTCTGAGCTGGTGGCCTTTGATGATTAAAACACGCACGCCTTTTATCATAGGACTACAAAAGACTTTATAACATTTAAACGTATTCTTCCAACAAATGTTTATATCCCATTTTCTGAAATTTAGTACAACTAACTATCTTCTACCCATTGATAAGAGCATAACCAGCTCGAGAAAATAGAAACATGTAAGTTATGAGACTCCCACACAATAGCTGATTAACTTCATTATTTACTAAGACATAGTTACTTCAATGATATTAGACTAAAGTATATTTCTTTGCAATATCATAAATGGAAAAATCTGGTTACCTTCAATCAACTAAGGTGTACAAAGAAAACAGCAGAATTGAAACCGCTACCAATGTCCATGTTATAATATATTATGATACTTGAAATGCTAACTGCGTCCTTCCTTGCCACTGCCTATGTAACCCAATGCTTTTGTACAGTTGTATCACCAGTAGATGGTTGAAGGAGGATGAAGAAGTGAAAACAATTGACGCCAATGTATGTTAATTTGAAGGTTTATGTTTTCAATACTGAACTAGATGTCTTATCTGTATGCCTGAAAAAAGAACAATGTATCACTGTTTTTCACATCACTCAATGACATCATATTAAACCAGACAAATGAAATATCTTGTAGGTATAATGGTAGGTAGCACACCTTGACAGCATTTGAATGCTCTGTTATATAGATGATTATATTGGACAATACCTTTACATTCGTCGATCTGTAGAAGAGTGACTTTGCACGTGGTAAAACCATCTTCTTGATGATACTGTCATCCAAATATTCCTTAATACCATTTATAGCAGCAACAGCAGCTTCCTGTTACACAGCATAAGATTGAAAACATTATAGCCATGATGTGTCTGCGTGTGTGCATGCATGCGTAAGCCAGCAATAATATGCTGTTCATAGATATAGATTAGTAAATACAAGTAGCAAACATTTACAGTACTAATTAGCAATTGAGCTACTAGGTTCTGTGGGTCACTTAAATGTATCTAGGATAGTAACGGAGACAGGTTACAGAAGGGTAAGGAGGAAATATCTACACAATACACATTCTTGCAGGATGTTACACTCACTCAGTGAGTTACTACTCCACTATGAGTTACTTGGAAGGGTTTTCATCCCATAAGTTAGACATCCCATGTGTCAGACATGCCAGTTATCAGTCACATCAATCAGGTGTGACTGTGATTACAACCTAGTCTTACCCATGGACGGGTTGTTTTCTATTTGCCTATATTTCTATTCGACTACATTCTTAAAGGGGCACTGATGAGGAATGTTTCTCGCCAACAGTCTAATTACGTAACCAAGATGCAAACTGGTCAGCACCCGTTCCCTCAACTGTGACGGACAAATGGACTGGGCTCCTGTCCACATTAGCAGAATTTCTTCACCCTAAAAAGTGAGGAGGCCGGATGCCCATCACATGCCGTTGTTTAAAAATATCCATGGTATTCCTTATGTGATTGTAACAAAATATCCCAGCAGTGTAGTTTTTTCTGATGCCTGGATGGTATAGTGACTGATCCAATTTGATTCTATTACTGTGTTTTGTACCTAGATATTTAATCATGTCATGTGAAAATATGATGTCTACATACATGTTTGTTTCATATAAGTCCGGCAGATTGCAACAGCTTTATGTTTAGATAGTTTTGAGGGTTGGCCCAGCTGTCATAACAAACATCATACGTAAATTTTGGTAGCTACGACCCTGGTTTATTATCTATGATAATAAAAACACACACAGCTGATTTATCTGAATTTGTAAACTAATAACAATGACTTTGCCATTGGTAGGGAAATCTGAAAAAAAATGATTATACCCATTTACCCAAGTACACAGCAAATACCAGTGTGCATTTCAGTAAATACCCATGTGCATTTCAGCAAATACCCGTGTGCATTTCTTATGTAACAACGAAGTTCCGTTTGTATCCTCAAAACAGTTTCAGCCCTAAAGTGTTTTCAGGTTGCATGCGACACAGAGATTACATCTTCCTTGCTGTAACTTGCGTTTGATGGTATAAACCTACACATGTTATTTGTCATCATTCACTTGATGGTCAGTTAATGAATTTATAACAGGTATAATTAGTGGTAACACCACTAAAATTACTCGACATAGGTTCCCATTTGGCATTTCTTCTGTCTGGAGTAAATACTCAACATTATACATTACGGTCTGTAGTGGCAAATGTATTGCATGTTATGTAATATGTGAATATAAGTGATGCAAGAGGGTTTATCAGCTGAGTTACAAAAACAAACATCAATCAAAGGATTAACCGGTAACACACTGATTAATTGCTTTTATCTTCTACAACGGATTTGTCAAAAGGCAGTGTGTGTAGATGTACTAATCTATACTGACTTAGTAACATCCTGTCGTAAAGTACGAATGTAAAAACAACATCCTCCCTTCAAAGAATTAACCACCACTGCGTTGACTGATTGCTCATTATTGGTTAACTGAATTACTTAGAATGGCGGACATCAAACAGTTAGTTGCCAGGTGTGCTATCTTGGGTGACTAATGAGAGGTTTATCAGGTTTTCACCAATATGAAAGACGTGAAACAATGTGTTACTTTTTCGCAAATTAGACTGTTGTAAGAGACACGACACAGAGCAGGATTATTTACCAGCTGCAGATGAATGGAATACTATTTCTTTTACGTGGATATTGATGGATACATGGTTGAACAAGGTAGTAGCCTAACATTGTTGCTATAAAATTAGTCTCTTTTACATTCATTATTTGCATTTTGTTTTAATATTCAGCAGAAAACACAAACTAGATCGCATATGTGTGTGAAATAGGATCCACACTGGCAGTATATACAATGTTTAAATGTTACAGTCATGTTAGAAATTTACCATAAGCATAAGCAGACCATGTGTTCTTTTATTAATTTTCAAAATCATACAAATATGACAACAAACTAATTAGGGTTGTGAGACACAAATATAGAGATGTACATTGGCTTCGTTATTTTTCCGTCCTAATAGTTTTTATACCATTTCTACCACTGGCAGATGACTACCCTTCAAAGTGTTTAATTTGTGTTCATAATACATTTGTAATGAAGTAAAAATGTCTTCACCTTAGTTGATCTGTCTATAATTAAACTCTCAATTGTGCATACGGGCTGTGCAGCAGAGGTCACGAACCAGTCATGAATTCTGGGATATCATCCGGGTACTCACGGGAGAAAAACAATAACAAAAGCTTAAACCAGTCCACGGAAATTGCTCCGCATCAGTGCCCCTTTAAGCCTTACTGTTCAGTTCAGCTCAACGTGATGAAGGGGCTAAGATAAGCCCTGAAACATCATGAAAATAAACTCAAGAAGTTGCTATCCATAAAATTTGTCCTGTATTTATCAACAAGTGTTGATATAATTTATATCAGAAGACACGAGGTTGAGATTCTATTTATCATCCAAAATCACTCTTCATTAGTTTTCAAAAAGGAGATAAACATCATGTTTTGGCCAATTTCCAGGTGTTATTGAGAAATTCATATACTCAATATGACAGTGACAGAGATACAAGAGCGCCGCTCGTCTTTTGATGTTGTGTGTTACTGTGCAGTCCTGACAACTACACGCAGAAGGTATTCAATCTCTTGATTATATTCACAACTCTTCCAACCAATTGTCCCTCAATTTTAAACTTTTATGGGCGATACCATATTTGTTTACACTCACTAGACGCATTTGTTTACTTATTTTTATAGATTGTTTTATTTTCGTTTTTATTAAAGAGACGAGTTATTATAGAACTGAAAATAATGCTAGTAGTAATGCTTGTATCACTATGCACCAGTTTAAAATCAAATTTAGCGTTATTACCATTTTGCTACATATCTGATTTTCCTGCACAGTATGTTTATCTCCTAATTATTTCACTGTAAAATTGGTTGATCTCATACAGATCTGATATATCCATTAACACACATGGAAATGAGATAGGATAATCTTACAAGTGGTGTAATGGAATCAACTTGTTTTAATATGCAAAGCAAACAAAGGAAATGAGAACTGAATTTGGGGAAAAACATGCGTATGAGATTTAATAGTTTTGCTAACCCAAACACGAACCCTGACCCTGACTCTGACCACATTAAGATGATTTGTACTACTAAGCAGTGTTGCTGAAACTAACAGGTAATTTTGAATGATAGCTGTGGCCCAATAAACACTCAAAAAGGCAACCTTACCAAAATTCACAAAATACAGCCTTACATGATGATAGCATAGTGTATTGGGTTTTGGTAATGTGAAGACACATGTCTTCATTTGACATTAAAAGTCTTAATTTCTTTATATCAGGTAAAAGTGAGAAATTAGTATTTGTAAAACAAAACAAATATTCAAGGAGGCGCTGAGAGTAATCTCTTACTACTCTGAATAAACTGTCTATTATTAAGCTTGTTTGAAGTTAGTGTTGTCATCCCTGATAAAGGGGACAATAAACATTATCATACTGTTACAATGAGGGAGAGTAAGGCCTGGATTCAGTCTAATGAAAATGATTTCTAAAGTAAGCTGACACTTACCTGAGCCTGCAAGGATGTTGAATCCAAGGTATTGAAAACCATAGGAAGGACCTCTGTTCTGATTTCATCCAAAGGCGTCTTTGCAAGTATTATATCCAGTTTGTTCAAAATATACACTGTTGCCTACATTAAAACAAAACATTTTAAGTTTAATGAACATCTATAGAATTACAATCTAGAAATATGAATATTACAACACCTATTCATGTATAAATGTGCATTGACTGATAATTTAACATTTAATCTTGTCCTGGGTCATCAGCATCGTGCCAAAACTCCATGGTATCTGTTGCCCTGTTTTACTAAAAACTGAATATTAGCTATCATTCTTTAATAATTCTTGGGATATTACTTGTATTACATTTTGCCATAAATGTTGTATTCAGACTTGCCTTCACAACATATCTAAAGAGAGCTGTCAGGTACACACAACTAGCTGTTGCCACTGTAGAATCATAATGATGATATCAGGATGCAATTTCTGACACTTCTGGTTCAGAGAGCCCACTCTCACCTATCATCCCAACAAGATTACACTGATAAGGATATTTCCTGAAATTTCACATGATGCAGTGTTATAAGTGGGAGGTATGCACTTACCAGAACAGGCTTAGTTGAGCTGAGAATGGACCTGAACTGAGGTAGGATGATGTCCATATAATCATCTCTAGGGGCAAAATCTATCATAGTGAGCAGGGCAGGTAAGGCATACACAATGTTCTCAGAGGTCTTGCAATCAGCACAAAGAACAGGGAAGACATTCTTATACAAAAGTTTCTGCAACAAAGAACAAGGTAAACATGTTTCACATAATGCTGATGACACTAAAAGCTTCACAACAGCAATGGAAAAAAGTAGTCACTATCATATAAAGTTGTGATACAGGTGATGCAGTGGTGGTACGAGGTAGTCAGCACATTGTGTTGATACAGGTGATGCAGTGGTGGTACGAGGTAGTCACCACATTGTGTTGATACAGGTGATGCAGTGGTGGTATGAGGTAGTCAGCACATTGTGTTGATACAGGTGAGGTAGTGATGGTACAAGGAAGTCACCACATTGTGTTGATTGAGGCAGTGGTGGTACAAGGTAGTCACCACATTGTGTTGATTGAGGCAGTGGTGGTACAAGGAAGTCACCACATTGTGTTGATATAGGTGAGGCAGTGGTGGTACAAGGTAGTCACCACATTGTGTTGATTGAGGCAGTGGTGGTACAAGGAAATCACCACATTGTGTTGATATAGGCGAGGCAGTGATCGTACAAGGAAGTCACCACATTGTGTTGATACAGGCGAGGCAGTGATGGTACGAGGTAGTCACCACATTGTGTTGATACAGGTGAGGAGGTGGTGGTACAAGGAAGTCACCACATTGTGTTGATACAGGTGAGGCAGTGATGGTACAAGGAAGTCACCACATTGTGTTGATACAGATGAGGCAGTGGTGGTACAAGGAAATCACTACAGGAGTGAAAACAGGGGGATGTTGTTCCAGAAGAAGGCCAAACTGACTGGCTCTTGTCCTGCCAGAGCTGTCAACCCATTTCATCAAAGACATATGCTATGAGGTAAAAAGTCTACTGGTCATGGCAGTAAATCAAAGCAATGATTTCAAGAGATCTGTTACAACACATGTAAGCTGTGGGTGGACATCATCCCTCTGGAATGAACCAGCATCTGAACAAGTGGTGGAACATGACCACTGAAATGAGCGATGATGAATTGTGATACTACCAACATACCATTACATTTCCCTCCCCATACTGAAGATACTGAGCTAAACAAGCATCTATGAAACATTTTCCAAGATGCCTACAGATCCTTGCTCATCCATCAGATCTTTCAAGTTAAAACCTTGACATGTCTGAAATGGTAAACGATCAGGTGTTGTATTCCCCTAAGAGGTTACATATTGTTCAGCCATTAAAGATTTCAACACGGTAAATATCTAGGCTGTCAGTGTGGCAGTTTGTTGTCAGTTGCTTGGATGCACCAACCAAATATTGTTGCCCTGCCCTGCAGTAGATATCTCCAAAGATATCATACTGTGTTTTGATGGATTTCATAATGTCTGGCAATATAACTTTGAACCATTTCTTTTGCAAATCACATACATTGCAGAGATTTTACTTTTCAGCAAGTTTGGTACTGTTTACAGTGTCAGTAAATACGAGTGTGATGTCATATTGTGTGTGCATGTCTTGCTTTCAACAAACACTCCAACATCCAGCTTGAATGCTGTGCATCAACAAAGTCATGGAGATGTCTTCATGTATGTGTAGTTAAAAGTATATTATCTAATATAAGAAATATATCTTTATCTGACTTCACAGAAAACATCAGTAATTTTTCCATGAGCATAGTAGTCATCTTATTTTTTCATTTACTGTCAGGAAGGTTTGGGTGAGAGTATCCAGTAATCCTTTTAATCATCATATATTTCAAAACGATAAACTTTAACCCTCTGGACGCCACAGGGACATATATATCCTTCCTCTTTAACCCTCAGTTTGAAGTCCAATAAAATATATATCATGCACACAAATATAATTTACAGTTTTGAGTTCTTTGTGAAATTCTCTGTTTCACTTTTATATCAGACAAAGTCAAAGTGCTTAAAATAACCTCTCAAATCTATGCATCTGTATACCGATGCGTGTGACATCGGTGCAGGTGCTTATGTGGAAGGAGACTTTGCTTATTGGAACTGGTGCCTGGATGTGCCTAAAGTGGTTGATGAACACATAAATGTGAAAGAACTCGTGGTGTTGGTACTAGCACTAGAACGATGGCGGCTCCTATTTCAGAACAGACAATGTTACATGCATGACTGCTGTGGATAATGGTACTGTCCGCAGCCAAGCCGCCATGAAATATGTTAGAGACCTGTTTTGGATAAGAGCACTGAATAACATTGAGTTGGTGGCAGTGCACTTAGAAGGGGATTTTAATGTGGTTGCTGACACAGTATCCAGATTGGAGGAACCTGGACGTTTGTCCTTACTGTATAATTTGTTGCCACATTTATCTGTCACGCCACATGTCATTTGCCTTTATCACTTGCAGATGGGGCTACACATGTTCTATAAAGTACCTTGCGAAGCACTGTACTTAGACTCAAATCTAAGGCTTTGGCAGAATCAACACAGAGAACGTACAGTTGCCAGCTAAGATCTTACTTAAATTTCTGTAAAAAAATAGATGTTCCTCCATTGCCCACCTCCACAGAGACTATTGCTCTTTATATGGCATACCTCGTTGATGTGAAGGGCTTTACCAGCTACAAATCGGTTCGAGGATATCTGGTACCTATTTCTAATCTGCAGAAGGAAAATGGATTTGATGATGTGATAAGTGATAACTGGCATCTTTCATGTGTATTGCATGGAGTGAAGCGTGAACTTGGAGATGCGGAAGACCCCGTCGTCCCCATGTCTCCTCACCTGTTGTTAACGCTGAGGTCTAGATTAGATATGTCAAACACATGTTAGTGTTTGGGCTGCTTGCCTTACTGCCTTTTATGGTGTGGTGAGGCCAGGTAATTTTTTGTCTGAAAAGCTGTTTAATCCACATAAAGATCTGGGTCTCTCCAATCTCTCTGTTTGCGAAGGAGGTTACTCCCTGAAACTGAAAGTGAAGTTTAGGGAATGGCAGTTGTATGCTCTGCTGCCTAGAGTTGAAGGTGAAGCACTCTGCCCTGCAGCAGCTCTGGATAACCAACTCCAGAGTGAGAGAAGATATCATCCAGAGCAGACGCTCTTCTGTACAGAGGCAGGGACAGTCTTGACTAAGACTGTTTTCATTTCAACTATTCGTCAGCGGATCAGAATGTACTCATCTCGGGTCACTCCTTCAGGTGTAGGGGTGCCACGTGGGCTTTTGAATCTGGAGTACTGGGTGAAATTGTTCAGGTCCTGGGCTTATGGAAAAGTGACACTTATTTGCGATACCTGGACATATCACCTAGAACAAAGATGAGAGCCTTGACACAGTTTGTTCAATCGTTGTCAGAGTTTTCAGGTTAGTTTAGAATGGTTAATTTTCCTCACGATCACCTTACTCCTCTCTCTGGGATTGGGAGTGTTTTAGTTAGTGTTAACTAAGCAATCAAGGTGTTCTAAAGCCATGTATGAGGCTATTTGTTCTACATTCAATATTTGTCATATTATGTGGCATTGTAAACACTGCAATATGGCGCAGTAAATTTTGCCAACTCTCCTTTGTATTATTTCCTTTATTGCAGACATGTTATCCCAACCAATATGTATTTAACGTTTAAAATAGGAATTCAACAGGTTAAATTCAATTTTAATTAGTGGTAGGAATATTGTATTTCTCATGGTGAGCGGCGCTGCTTCCCCTTTCATTACGTCACAAAAACTGGTAGGCATGGTGGCATGGCGTGCACGGCAAAATTTAACCACTCCCTCCACCCATCGGTATTACTGGCATGGCAACATTGGTTATTTTCTGCTTCGCATACAAGTTAGCACCTGCTCCTTCCAATAATAGTTGCATTCTTTGTATATTATTGTCTCATGTCTGCAGGATTCAAGGGGAGTGTTTTAGTTAGTGTTAATTAAGCAATCACGGCGTTGTAAAGCCATGCATGAGGCTATTTGTTCTACATTCAATATTTGTCATATTATAAGGCATTGTAACGTTGCAATATGGTGCAGTAAATTTTGCCAACTCTCCTTAGTATTATTTCCTTTATTGCAGAAGTGTTATCCCAACCAATATGTATTTAACGTTTAAATTTGAAATAAAATCAGTATTTGTCTACGTGAAAAGATATGTTCTGCTAATAATCGACGATTGCTTTCTTCATGTTTAACCTAGCAGCTTGAAACTCTCTACATATCACCATCAGAACCTGTGCAACATTTGTGAAATGTTAATATTTAAACAATATTGATTGTGTTTCACAAATAGCGACTAGATCTTAGATTCGCCACCAAAACATGCATGTGATCACTGCAAATGCAGGCAGACAGTCACCCCATCACTGCACCTCCGCAGACCAGTGGTTCCAGGGGGTGACCTGTTGCAATTCCATTAGAATCTTTGACTAGCAGTGATAATGACACTTGATATTTTGAGACGGCCCGTGCCTTGCACTGCCCATGTGTCACACAAACACTGTCACTATACAGTGGGTCACAGTATAGTTAGTTTCTTAGAAGTGTCTCTACCATGGATTTTTTTCTTATATTTTACAAGTATCATTATGACTAGGGAATGGTACATCATGACTACTCATATGCCACATTAGGTCAAGGTGGTATGAATGATTGTCCATGAGTTTTGAATCTCAAAAATCAACCATAATGAAAAAAACTGCCAAATAGCATATTCCAAGCATTTCTGGTATTCTGGTTAAAGCTGCTGCTGGTGGTACACTGACTCCAAATCAAACAAGTGCCTGTGTTATCCCCATAACAGCAAATTCCATCTTACTGTTTCTTGGGATGCCATGCAGGCAGATGATAGCCATTTAAATGTCAGACATGTTTGACAACTAAAGATTTCAGTTCATAGGACATTCAACACACATTAAATATAACTTCTTGGCAAATGTCTTGGCACTGTTTGTCATTTATGTGTAATGGTAGGTACTTAAAGACATGGAAACAGAAACATACATATGAACAGGTTTGTACAGAAACGAATTTTTGAGTACAGTGCACTCTGTCCAACTCTGACTGTCTTTCTCGGATTGCTGCAAAAACCATACTGAACTAGAAGCCAGTCCAAATTAGACAGAGTGCACCAAATCTTACAGTCTTACCCTAGGTATGTTTGGGATCACTTGAGATAAATTTGCATAGGCTTCAGCTTTGTCAGCTAAGTCCTTTCTGTCATATGTATCAAGGTGTTGGAGACTTGCCACAACAGGATCCTGGAAATACCGAAGCTGAGGAGAAAAAAACAGAATAATCATTAGTAACTTCAGTATCAGGAGTTGTCAGTTTTAGTCAGTCTTTGGAAAACTCTTAAGCCCTAGCATCCATAAAATTAGTTATGGATAAGAATAACCAGCACCTGTTGACATCAGATTGCTTTACCTGTGCTTAGTGATGTCTTCATATTTCTTACTGAACCCATTTTACATGGCATACTAGCATAAATTAAAAAGCTTGTGGACTTGTGTGAATATTGCAGCATGTAATGTAAGCAGTGAACAATATCATCTCTAAGAACAAAACACATAAGTTCCCAAATTTGTTTCTGTTTTTTCGAAAGCTAGAAATTTGACAGGATCATTTGATATAATTGACCAAGTCATAGCTTTTTTTTTCTGTGACAATGAGTGGACAGTTATGTCCAAGTACTATGAGGTCAAACCATCATGTCCCTAATGCATGTCCTGTGTGATACTGTGTTTAAGTGGTGCACAGTGGTGTAGTGGTTAGCATTCTGTCCTCTGACACTACAGGCCTGGCTTCGAATCCTGGTGCAGACATCAAAAACATTTGTGACCTTAGTCTCATACCGGTTTGTGTCCCTGGCCGAGGCACTTCATCCACAATCAGCTGTTTAGAATGTGAGAAGCAGACCTATATGATCATGCTCTGTCCAAAGCAGCAGTTTTGAAAGTACAATTACTTCATGATAACAATGCCAGAGAGCAGCATTACAGCATCGCATTGGATTCTAGGTGCAAAAATTAGCTATATTATTGTGCTCTACAGATTAAGATAAAAATACAGCAGGGAGGGTTCTGGTGATCCTGTCAGACTGGTAAGGCTCATCATCAGCACTTGCCTCCTGTATATACAGCCCAGACAGTGAATGGAATTTCTCCCAGGAAACACTGCCTAGTCAAACCCACCAAGAACTTTCCAGTGAATATGTAGACTCCCCAACACTGCAGCTTTCTGCGTTACTAACAGTGTCAAAAGGGCTGTGCTTCTGGTGGAGAACCCCAGTACTCTCCTGGTCTGTGCCAAGAGATCAGGAGGTATCAAACCAAGGCTACCAAGAACCTGACAACAGTGTATATGGGATGCAAGCCAGACATTTCAAAGGCATGCTTCTACTGAATCTTGCCAATCATGCTGCTGTCAACAGGGACAGAAAATTCAATAACATAAATTAACTCATTTACTTTATCAAAAATGACAAGATCAGGTTTGGTGGCTGGAATTCTCAGGCTGTATATGGGCCAATTCCATAGCAGTTTAATAGCATCATTTTCCATGACACCTTGTGCATGTTCAGGGTCATACCATGATACCTCAGATTCAAACCCACAGGCATCACCAGAGGATCATCTGATAAATAAATACCGGGTAATATTGTTCACTGTTGGAAAAAATGTCCATTGCAAAATGTTCTGAGCTTTGCTCAAGCTGATTCCTTACCTTTAGCATGCTTACTAAACCAGTCATACATGCTTGCCTGTTTCAGAAGTTACTAACTGATGAATAGAAATATGTAGTGAATGATTTATTGTAAATTTGCACTGTTCTAATGCTCAGCTCTATAGGAGTCTTATTTCATGGTGGGATCTCATTTTCTGCAAGCCAACACAAATGATCAAGATTCATTTAATTGCAAAATCTGGATAACTGGATACTTTGTTTGATCTCACGTCATAGTTTAACATTATTGCATGGTGTGCAAGTCCTGATCCAAATCCTAATTGTTACCAGGATCAGTTGTTGGTTTATTACTAATTGGCAATGTCACTGTAATTTTATCTAATATACTTGGGAAATGGTTGTTCACTGGCATCATATATCCAAACCTCATCAATGTAATACCCAGTAATTGGAAACAGCCAACTATGGGAGGTAATGCACCAGAGTATAACACCATTACACCAGAATAACATGGAGTGCATTGCAAACATTTTGAGCTGTTAAGTGCTGTGTAGCTTTCTGCTAAGTAACACTTTGCTGTCTGCAGATCTCAGCAACAGGAGTCTGTAGGATGCTTTGCATTGCTGAGAGCGAATGGAATGGGCATTGATTTGTCATTACTTGCCTTGCAAGAGCTAGCAAGTTGCCACGGCTTAGAGATTCCAGATTTGAGGTATTAGTACCAGTCACCCAGTCCTAGTAACACACATTATTGGCATCCCTACTAAAGTGGGGTATGAAATACAGGAACACGGTTCTTCGGTCTGTCCATCTCTTTGTACATCCAACTATGTGCTCCTCAATGGGGACACATTTTTTCAAAAACTACTAAATTCGAGAGATGAATTTTACTCTGATGTCATAGTTCATCATCTCAAAGCAGTACCAATGCACGCTACAATAATAGAGCACAAGCTTTCTGATCCTATTTATGTTACAAGTTTTTTTATGCTGACATAAAGCAAGCCTTTAACTTGTCTCTTCTTAAGAGTTTATACTTATCTTTTCTTACAGAAATTTTGCTTGTTAATGTAGACTATGTGACCTAAGGAAGGGAGTGAGTGAGTTTAGTTTTACGCTGCATTCAGCAATATTCCAGCTATATGGTGGTAGTGTGTAAATAATTGAACCTCGACCAGACAATCCAATGATCAACAGCATGACCATCAATCTGCACAAATGGGAACTGACGACATTTGTCAACCAAGTCAGAGAGCCTGACCATACAATCCTGTTAGTCACCTTTTATAACAAGCACAGTAACCTTTTGTGGCAATTATGGGTTGCTGAAGACCTATTCTACCCCTGATCTTCACAGGTCCCTGAGGAAGGAAATGGAGATAACAATGTTTTGGGTTTATCTTACATGAGGATACTTGGTTCTGAGTGTTTAAGCAGGCCTTTTACCCCATGCTGCTGGGAAAATGAGATCAAAACACAACACTAATAACTGACAGTCTTTTAATACTGGTTGAAAAGAAATTACCTACAGAAAATATCATAACATGGAAACATTTATAGTAAAACTTCAAAGAGACAAAATGTTTGTCACTAAAGTCCATATGATCATGTTATTGACAAAATCAGTAAGCACCATTCTAAATGCCTACAGTCGTTGGCATGCTCCATCACATAACATATCCTTGAACTTTCTTTGGATTTTTAGTGTTTTATGTCAGTTCTGAACACACCAAATGAAAAATATGTATCCTTCCAGAGCATGAAATTTACAGCATAAAGGCTGCAGTGTCTCCCAGGGCTTCCAACCCCAAGAGTGAAAAAGATTGGAATGCAGGGGTCCAAAGGTTGAAAGCACTGACTGGGCCCAGGGTGGAACCTGGTAAGGGGTGATACTCAAAATTTGTTGTGAGGTTGGTAGGTTTTGTTGTGATAGCATGACATGAGTAATAAAAGAATGAGTCTCAAGCCAAACGCATGATAGTTGCCAGTGATTCATCGCAGATGTCAACACTCCTCGTACCATCAGCTAACGGAAGAAAGAAAGAAAACATCATATTAACAGATGGATATTATCATGATGATGAATTAACAAAGGTAAAAGATAAAAATAATTCATGTATCAATATCTATCATCAGTCAGAGACACGGAGTCCTGTATTGCAGTGACAGAGCGGGTGTCCTTGCAAACTACACAATTATTAGAACATTACATCTGGTTTTCAATATAAGAAATACAGGAATCCTGTTAACAAATTCATGTAATGTAACTCACCCTCATTTGATCTCATTGTCCTGTTCTTCACTGCATTCCTTGTCAGAAAAGAGTGGCCACACCGTGTGCAAACATCTATTTCATTTCATTCACCACTTCCATGTTCCAAGATAGAATGATCAGCAGTCACAATACTCAAATAGATTTAATGTCCAAATTACACAAGAGATCTCCTGGCAGCGTAAGGACCATAAATTATTCAATGCAATATTCTTGTAGTGAAGAAGAGTATTTGATATCCATAAATATTTTTATTTGCATTGCTAAGTGATGATCAAAGAATCACCCTCCAATCTCCAATTTCACACAGAGATAATTCCACATAAATCAATGGTTTATCTGCTATTTGCATGTTCCTGTGTTAGCAGAAAAAGCTTTTTTTTTCACTTCCACCATCAGGACCCTCTTATGTGTTTTTGAGAAGGGTTGAGAGTCTTGACTGCAGTGATCCACATATCACACTGAACAAAGGTTGTCATTGTTTTCTGAATTTTATCAGCCCATCACAATTTACAGAAAAAGAATCAGAGCTTGATTTTGAGCCTTTGAACCAGGAAATTTTCTTACTGACAGTTGTTTCATCATTTTGAAACTCCTGTCAGATTACCACACAAGATAAGATGATCATTTGCGGATGATATTTGAAGGAGAATACTGTCATAGCGTCATGCTTGGCTTGAGCTTCGGAAAGTCTATTTGCTATGGCAGCTTGATCAGCTGATAAATTATCACCCGCTTTACGATGTTCAACAGTAGATTTTGACCTCTTGACTTTTTTTTAACCATGTGCCATTCCCTTGGCTTTACTTTGGAAACTGATACCATGGACATGAAATCAGAATTAGCATGTTACATCTATGCAGTATTTTCAGTAGTTCCATGCTTTTTCTAACAATTATTTTACAATTTCCTCTGTTGCCCCTGGGCCACAATCCATGACAATTAGTTGCACAACATAAGCGGTTCCATTGCTGAAAAGTTGTTACAAAAGAACATGTTCCCACAGTAAAGCAGGTAACAACAGTAGTTAATCAGAAGCAAGTCAATTAGTAACCAGAGTAGGTAGCAGTACCATGCCAACATCCTGATGGTAAACTAATAAAACTAAGGGAGATTCAATGTAAGGTCAAACTGTGACTCATAACGTAGTCAGACACTGGGGTTCTGGACCGGGTGCCCTTAATGGCTTATTCTGGCTTAATTTGGGTGCCATCACCCGACGTGAGATGAATTTAAGCATGATTCCTGCCAGTCCGGACACCCTGGCAACTATTTCCATCCCCAGGATGATGGGGGACAGCCACGATGGTGGACAACAAGCCAACGTCTGTCAAACCTAGTCCCATGTGGGTGGCCATGAGGGTGGTGTCAACCCTGTCAGTCACATTTGTTGCCCTATGGTACTTCTTGTGTAATACCAGCCGCAGGTCCCATTCTTGTTCCAGTTGGCATTTAATGTGGCTTATCTGACGCAAACAAAATCCGTCCATGGTTTCAAGTGTTTGAGCCAAGTTGTCCATGACCAGCTATATACAGTTTATGAAAAATATAATATTTAATTGGTCTGTTGTCAAGGGTTGATGAATGTACTTTAAACAAATATAAATTTAAATAAATGAATGTAGTTGAGTAAAATGAGAGGATCTAGGAAAACCATGAACCCCTGGAGGCTTGAGGTGGGGTCTCTTCCTGACTGCATATAAATAGGACAATGTTTATAATGATGACAATCATGCCAGCATATTTTTAACCTATTTAGAATCGGTACCTCTTTTGAATAATAACCTTGTATCACCTTGATCCACATCTCTGGGATTTCATACTATTTTTTTAATCCTATCAGTTTATATTCAGGGTCCAGATGGGTGATTGTGACATCTCTGAAACTCTTGAAAGCGTTGTCATTCTACTGTATGTAAATTGAGCACATGTGATTTTGATATTTTCAGGGCCAAAGGATGTGTATAATATTTTGGGTGGGCAATGCCTCCCCAGCCAAGAAAGACTTTGATATAAAGCATGGAATTGTTTGGCATCCCTTGTATGAAATCGAATGTTTATTTGAATTCAAGCACCAACTGGAAACTAGTACTTTGATTATCCAGTCAACCTGCAAATGATCTGCTTTATTTGGGATGAGGCTCATGAGCACACTCCTTTCTTGCATGGGGACGCATGTCGCGATGAGAATCCCCTTAGTGAGGACTTTTGTGAAATAATGATCCTTAAAGTCCAGAAACATGTACGGAGAAACGAGGGTGATATCGAGTATCAATTTGGGGTCAGATCAGTGTCCATTGGTTATCATCGGAGAGGATGAACAACATGTTTTTAGAGACCTCTGGTCTGGACATCGTCTAAATTGCCTAGAATGCCAGGACCATCACCCATTTGCTGTTGTTGTTGTGGACAACATTGTACTGCTGGTTTTTCAAGAGACCTCCGTTCTCGACCTTGTCTAAATCTCCTAGGTTACCACCCCCACCACCGCGGAATGCGGCTCACCTGTAAGTATTGTTTCTTAATTCTAACACGTATACCTTGCCCTCGATGCTGGGCTTGTTGAATCTGTGTGTGTCCCTGAGGCCAGAGATTGCATTTTCTCAACCACGAGGTCATTCCAGCATTCTTGTGATGAGACGGGCAGCTTTATTTTGAATTTTCTGAAGACGTTGTAGTTGCTTTTCTGAAAGGCCAAAGAGTAAACTGTTACAATGGTCTAAAAGAGAAAGAATGAGAGTTCGAACAAGCGTGGCAGTAGCTTCCATGGTTAGAATGTTTCGCAGAGATCCAATATTTGTGAGATGGAAATGGCAGGATTTGCAGAGATGGCTGACATGCTGTTCCATACTCAAACTTGAGTCCAGATGGACGCCAAGATTTTTCACTGAGGGAGAGAAACATATTGATGAATGTCCAATGGAGATTTCTGATATGTTACATTTTGCAAGTCGTTTACGTGGAGCAATGACCATGGCCTCTGTTTTGATATCATTTAGTACCAGCTTGTTTGAAAACATCCAAGACTTAACATTTGTGAGGCAGGATTCCATGTTCTGTTTTGCTTTTTGCTGATTGTCAGAGAGTGGTTTAAAACTGTCAATTGTACCGGGAAATGAGTTGACCAAGTGGTTTGGTGTACATTGTGTACAATATGGGACCCAAAACAGAACCTTGAGGTACTCCATATTTCAGCACATCACTGTCAGAGAGGGTTTTGTTGATCTGTACAGACTGTGTTCGGTCTGTGAGATATGACTGGAACCAGTCCAGGACTGTGTTGTTCAAGCCATATTCGAGTCGGAGACGTGAGCAGAGGGTTGCATGGTCGATGGTGTCAAACGCAGCGGAAAGATCCAAAAGAACAAGGAGTGCAATGTCACCGTCATCTACAGACATCCTGATCTTGTCCAGAACAGTGTTTAGTGCTGTTTCTGTGCTATGTGCACTCCTGTAGGCAGATTGATATTTGTCGATAAGATCATGGTTTTGTAAGTGTTCCAGCAGTTGGTTCTTGACCACTTTCTCCAAGATTTTTGAGAGGAAGGACAGATTTGAGACTGGTCTGTAATTGCTGAGAACATTTGGATCAAGTGATGGTTTCTTGACTAATGGTTTGATGACAGCTTCTTTGAAGCACAGTGGTACAGTTCCTGAGGATAGGCTGAGATTTATAATTTTAGTGATGATTGGGAGGGTAGTATCGAGAACTTTCAACAAGAATTTTGTCGACACAGGATCCACCTCACAAGATGTTGGTTTTGAGGAGACGATAATTTTCCTAATGTCCGTTTCAGACATTACCACGAAGGACATGGACTGTCGCCCCTGGAATGCTGTAAATGACACATCATCACAGGCATCTCTAAACTTATGGCGAAGTTTTGCAATCTTATTAGTGAAATAGCTATTAAAATCATTTGCACGAGTGACATCATCTCCTTGGGGTAACATCACATCTGTTGACTTTCCAAGCAACTTGTTTAGGGTGCTAAACATCTGTTTAGGATTTGCAGAATTTTTCATGATTACACCATTAAAGAAATCTGATCTTGCTTTTCTGATGCTTTTGTTGGCTTCATTTCGAGCAGTGTTGTACATCTGTCGGTCAATTTCAAGCTGTGATTTTCTCCATCGACGTTCGGCTGCTCGCCTCCGTCTCTTAGCTGCAAGCACAGTGGTACTGTACCAGGGAGATGCATCTTGATGTCGAACTTGTTTCAACTGAACTGGTGCATATTTGTTTCAGAAAGTACAGTGTTGAAATTTTTGTCAATTCATCCACATCTTCTGTGGGGCTTGTGTACATGGCAGACTCGAGCATATCAGAGTTGAAATCTGAGATATCAATACTTTTTATATTCCTGACGTAAACCATTTTCTTTTCAATCAAAATTCAGATTGAAGGTCAACATGTAATGATCCGACATTTGATTGTCCTCAACTTGCAGCTTGTGAATGAGGTCATGGTTGTTGGCAAGAACCCAATCAAGGATATTGCCTCGTTGATGTGTAGGTTCAGTTACATGCTGTTTGAGATCATGAGTCTCTAGTATTTTTAATATCTGTGTGAACCCCGAGTCATCATATGAGTTGAAGTGAACATTGAAATCTCCAAGAATTATGCACAACCTCTGCTTGAAATGCAATAGATCGCACAAGGATGAAAATTCAATTGAGAATGCAGATTTAGAGAGCTTATTAGTTTTTGAAGGTGGTGGTCTGTAAATGCAAACCACTTTCAAAGTCATTTTACCACAAGTGATTACACTTGTCATAGATTCAAAAGTGGAGAATTCATCAGTAAATTTTGAAAATGAAAGAATCAGTTCTTTTTTGTAGATACATGCAAGGCCACCACCTTTCCTGTTGAGTCTAGGTTTGTTGTGCAGTCAGTTGTATCCAGTTGTATCCAGTCGGTGTCATTTCTGTACACTTGGACTCGTCCCCTTTCGCCGATAGCCAAGTTTCAGTTAGAAAAACTATGTCTATGTCATTTTCAAGAATATAATCACATATCTCAACAGTCTTATTTTTGGATGATTGGGCATTCCAGACACACAATTTAAGGTAATCAGTTTTAAATTCAGGTGAAATGTAGATCAGATTTTCAGTGTTGCAACCAGTTTTATTATTTTCAGATGAGGTGTTTCCAAATACTCCATTCACCACCTTGATTGGTCTTTGTTTTCTGCATCCACCACACTTACCTCTTCTGATTGGTTTTGTGTTGCTTATCCCATGTTTTCTGATGTTATGAAACACTTGTGGATCAATCAAATTGTCTTTAGCTTGAGACTTGTAATTGCTGATGAGCTGATCTCTGCTGTAAGACAGTGGGCTTGTGACCATTGTCAGCCTGTGCTGAGACCAGCTTGCCTCGCTGATTGGAGAACAATAGAATGTCACTGACTTGGTTTTCACAACTATGCAAAAACCAAGTAAAAATGCAGAAAAAGTCAACATTTTCCAAATTGTAAATCTTTAGAAGTACATGGCTCCAAGCAACATGCATCTGAGGATTCATAAAGTGGTGGGCTACAACAATGAAATCTTCATCACGACGGTTCAACCCTTAGATAAACGTGAGTCACATTACACCACAATGCATACTGGGGAAAAGGGTATAGTAGAACCACCCTCATCCCAAAAGCCCAGCATTCGACCACCACCCCTATATCATCATGCACAGTGGTTGAAAATCATGAGCATATCGAGGAAGGAGGCATCAAGGTCAAGGCATCATTTGGTTAAAAATTCTTAATGTCAACATACAGCAGACTGGCTGCACCAACAGCGACCACCCACAGGTTTTGACCTGTGGTGTTGGTGTGGGTGTCGTACCTCCACCACCGCAGCCCGTCAGCACTAAAACTAGGGTTGGTATGATAAATCCCAAAGCTCTCAGAACAATGGCAATGGTAGTGCTGTGTTCTCAGAAGAACATTTATATCCTGTCAGCCAGCATGATGTCCTCGTTTAGAACTCAGTCACATCCAAGGATGGCTCTAGCCACACCCACCTTGGGTTTACAAGGTGATGGGACCAAAGTTAAGCCTAAATAAGCCCTTAAGGACACCTGGTCCAGAAACCCCTGTCTGACTATTCCCAATTTAAGCAACATAAAAAGACTGGAGCTGAATTTTGCAAAAATGGGTTTGCAGAATCATACTATCTGTACAACTTTGGGGAATGCTGAGTAGCCTGGGCAACAGTCAGCAGCCAGGTGACTCTAACCAGCTTTCTGTTCCTGTTACTGTCTGTCAGTACCAGCTGTCAGCTATAATAATGAATCTGTGATTCGAACATTTAATCAGTGGATCTTCATTTTCTCTGAGGCTGAATGACTGTACTTGTACATAAATAAACAGCTCATATATACTCACTGTAGAAAAAACATGTGCTGTAGGCCTGTATCTTACATCCCTGTTTATCATCTTCTCCACTGGATCAACAAGTTGAAGTGGCATTTTATGAGCAATTATTCCAAATAAATCATGCATCTGTAAAAAAAAAAAACATGCAATATAATTACCAAGGCAAACAATACTATCACTTAAGTAAGGATAAGATATAATATAAGTTGATCACTGGTCATGAAGCACTTCTGTTGAATGCGAGGTGAATTGTCATTTTGTAGATGACACAATGTAAACAGATTTAGAGTTATCTCCCTTCCATCGATTTTCAATCGCAAAACATTGGTAATTTCCGTGTTTCATGCGTGATTCACAATGGTATTCGAGGCAACGAAGTACTACCATGAAGCACCAGTAGAGTTTGGAATTCCCAGCGGTGTACACTGAAAATAATGCATCGCCTGTATGCGGGGTACATTGAAAATAATAGAATAGCGCTTAGCCAAACAGAAAGCGATATTCATGTGTGAGGTAAGATATGGTTGAATAACTTCATGAAAAATTGGAGCAACACTTCAGTTAGGTTCTAATGTTATATAGCATGTGAAATACAGAGTTTAATATGTGGCAGGTATGACATCATGTAAGATTCGGTTTATTTGAAGTTGTCATTGTCTATAGATTTAACTCAAGTAGTATCCTTCTTAAGTGTTAGTTTATGGTTGTTTTTAGATCTTGCGTACTCCACTGCATGTATAAGGGGTGTCAAGAGATTGTGCCATCGTTTGTGTTGTGCCCTTTGACTTCTTTCACCCTTGTGTCGATTGGTTCTATTGTATCACCTAGTCACGTGTTCCTCATGTTACATTGTCAAAACACAAAGTACTACTTATATGTCTGCCATTACACTTCACTTCAATTCGACCATATCACAGAGCAACAAACAACTAACATCTCAGATCTAAGGTAGGAACAATGTTTTAAGTAATGTATATATGTGTTGCACTAAATAATAATGTTATTAATGTCAGTTATATGTTCTTGATAATAATGAAATAAGTTGCAGTACCTTGGTGCAATTGCAAATATTATGCACAGGCATTTCTTGTAAGTAGATTACAGTGCAGTATTATTCATAGATACGGCTAATGCTTATAGGTATGTTGGAATGTATATTTGTAGATTGGTTCATACAGCACTGAATCACCAACTTATCACTTCTATTTGTAATAAAGACGTTTTTGTACTCCACTCTACATGCCTTTTCAAAGAAGATAATATCAATGCCCAAAGCAAAGAATTCAAACCATACTGAATTCAGAAACATCACATTTTTAACAGTACATTTTGTTTCAGTTCAAACTTATGTCCAGCAGTCATGTTTTTGGTAGTGGCAAATGCTTATGGAAAAGTTAGATTTATTTTCTACACCCATCATCCCATCTTGTAGAACCAAAGGTTTGGCTGTTACAGGTCCACTGAGAGTATATGTTCTCTAAAACCTGATATTGTTGATCTCAAGTGGCCTGTACTGTTATTTGAAGAGGCCATGGTTTGCTATAAACTGCCAACTGACAAAGGAGTACAGCTGAACAGAAAAGTTCTATTTCAGCACCCTTAATAGCAATGTTTCTATACCAGCTAGTATCCAGATTTTGGATGACATTAAGACTGTACCCTGGTCATGCAAGTACATCAACCAATGGGCCTACATTTGTGAGTTTTGTCTAAATTTAATCATTTGAATGCAAGTTAAATCTTTACATAGCCACTGCTGGATTTTGGAGATGACACATAAGACAAACAGATAAAGGGTTATCTCCCTTCCATCGAACTGCATTCGCAAAACTTTGGAAATTTCCATGCATAAAGCATGATTCAATGTTATTTGAGATAAAGAAGTACTACCATGTAGTACTGAATGAGTTGCCATTGGCAGTGGGATACATTGAAATGTATGCCGCTTGTAAGCTGGGTACTCTGAAAATAATAAAAGAGCGCTCACCCAATCAGAAAACGACATTTACATGTGAGGTAAGATAATATCCTTCGGAAAAGTATCTATATGTACTAACCAGCAATCACACCCACTAAAAGATCAAGAACTTACTAGATAATGCAAGATATTTCCAATGAAAAGATGTTTATACATACAATGAATTGCGAAAATTAGTCATCATAAGCAGAATGTATTTTCAAGGCCTCAGCTGTGAGGCAGTAGTACCTCAGAACCTGATGGAAGGGAGATAACCCAATCTCATTCCACTTCAATTACACAATGCTTTCAAAAGTAATCAAATGTAACAAATGTTATATTTGAGAATACATTTTCTTTGGACTGGACTCAACGCAACAAAATCACTAGAATCTGTACTTTACCAAGAAAGTATAACCCAAAATATCACAAATGTTATTCATTACACATTGTTCATCATTGTTTGATGATCTGTCACTTTTTATGAGAAATAATTTCTATTCTAACATGAAATCTATATTTTGAAATCTTGTGTAATATTTATTATGTATTCTGTACCACTCTGAACAAACAAATATTGTATACTCTTTTTATCCTTGGCCAACTGCCCTTAATAATGAATTTTGAATTGAATTGGATTGAATTTAAACTACTAGAAGCCATTCAAGAAGCTCTGACTGGCCATAAACACAGCTCAGACATGTCCACTGCCTACAACCATCAGTCTCACCATCTCATCACCAAGCAGTCTTAATCCTGTAAATCTCCTGGGAAACGACTGTATATATATACAGTCGGACCCCATTTACTCGGACCCCACATATCCGGAAACCCCGCCTTCTGGACGATTTTTATGTGAAATGAAACTTACGCTCATTAATTGTACTCGGTTAACTGGACCCTGCGCTTCCGGACCCAGACGGCGAATTTTCAAACCATTCCCATAGATTTCCATTGAAATATGATCCAGTTATCCGGACAGAGAGATGTGTGCAACGTGCATGTGTATGTGTCACGTCAATATCGCTTACTGCACGACTATGTGATTTCATTCTTAATCTATCGGAAGGCATTTGGTGTGAATTGATTAATTAGCCATCAAAACACTACTGACGCGTGTCACTCATTAAGATTTGGCGCATGTGAGAACATCTCATCAGTAACGAAAACACATGTTTAGGATTGAGGTAAGGGGGATTAAGGTAAACTACACTGTAATTGTACTGTATATAACACTTATAAATCAACCCCTGCTATCTGTCGCGATGCAAACTAAAAATAGCCTCCCACATGTTGACGACATATGTTTTAGGGTATTTGAAATTAAAAAAAAAAATATGCATTTGGCAAAATAGAAACTTTTTGTCATCGATTTACATTTTCATCTAACTTACTATCTGAAGCTCCACATGCTACATGATTACGTACGAGACAACCTGACGAATGGTAACCTGCGTTCCGCCTTGCATGTATTACTATACACTTATATGTGATGATGATTTACTGTTATTACTATTGACTGTTGATTTATAGATATACGTACGTGAATTTTTTTTTACTTTCACCTAATTTTCACGTTTTGCTTGCTTGATCCAGTTAACCAGACGTCTTGCTATCCGGATGATTTTCGAGTGAAACAAAAACGTCCGGATAAACGGGGTTCGACTGTATATAAAGGCTGTTTGCTGTGTTGAGGGCAAAACACACTCATTCATATTTACTGGAGTTACATAATCTGCATACATCAGTGCCTTATCTACATCATCTGCTGTGAGACCGATCGCTGTGTTTACATTCTGCATAGATGATCTTCTCTCGCACTAAGACTTTGGTGAGTTTGTTATATTGTATTTTGTGACCCATGACTTAGATTTTGTCTCTCTTGAATTGTACCTGAATTCAGTATTGTGAAATTGACTTGTGACTTTGTATACCTTGCTCTCGTTGCATAATTATACATAATTTGAACGTTTATTACTTGTCTTTGTTCTGTTTTGCTGGTCCACAACGGATTTCTTAAATTGCTGTCACGGTAAATTTTTAACCGTAACACTGTCTTTCATATCACTGGCTTCTCTCATTAATAAATACCTCCATAGTTCAATCTGCTCGTGCAACAATTGCATTTTTGTGTAATCGTTCTCCAACTCTGTATATCAACCTAATCAATTGTGTAAACCTCAATCAGTTTACTGTTCAAATTTCACTGTGCATGTATAACGTTGCCTGCGTAATGTACATCATTTGCTTGAAGACGGTGTTAGTAGCTACACTAAAACATTGGTCATATTAATAAATAATGAAGTTGTGCATCCACAGAACTCTCCTCATTGTTCAAAAGAAATATGCAACTTCTATATGCCACATAAAGAAGGTACAATATTGTTATCTGTGTCAGTTTCACTTGGTTAAGAATAGAGAATATCTTTGAAGGCAAACTACAGAGATTCATGTATTTGTCAATTTCTCAAATTGTTCATCACTTTAATGAATTTGTGGTGCAAAAAACTGATTCATTTAAATCTCAATGAAAATGAGAATAATATTGAAATATTGGGACCTTAATATTTGTAACCACTGCCAATTCAAGCAATATCTCCATGTCAGGCTAGCAAGAGTTGCTTTGGTAGCAGGAAGGTTGTGAAATTGCAAAAACATATTCATGCTGTGAAATCAACAATAGTATCATTTCCAAAATATACCAACAAAATAACTTTGCATAACATAAAATGGAATAAAATAGAGAAGTATTTTGAAAGTTATAAAAATAACCCTAAATAAACATGCAGCAAAGCACTTTGTATGAAATTTGGTGTCACATATCACATTTGCCCCATGCAGTTTATGCACAATGAACTTACTTTGCATGTTTTTTGACACCTGAACTTCACACACCTGATATTGAAATTTGAAGAATGGTTCATTAATAGCCTCACATTATTTAAACATAAACTGCGCTAAAAATCAATGTCCCTATGTCGTGGGTATGCTGGAGACTGAAATGGCCCAAAATGAAGAGGACAGACATCTGAGTGACCACTGAAACATTTGCCTCAGAACAGCTGTCCATGAGTGGCATCGCATCAGCCTGACCCATCTCTGGAATCTGTTCCAGCCTGCCAGTTTCAATGCTCGTACCATTCCTGACTTATGTGCAATCAGTTCCAAGACTGTGCGGAACTGACTGAGGGAGCATAATATCCATCCCTGAAGGCCTGCAATAGGTCCAATTTTACTTTAACATCACCAACTGGCATGTCTTGCCTAGTGCAGTGCCTATGGTATGAGGAAACATCATATCTCATATAGTCATATGGCAATCTGACAGGTCTCTAATACAGGGATTACAGCCGTTCACTCAAGGACAGGGACATAACTTTGTGCTTCAGCGAAAAAATGTTCATCCACATGCCACTCATGTTGACATGAGACATCAGAGCATTCTAATACTACCCTGGCCAGCTGTTTCATGTGTCCTCAACTGAGCTCACTTGGGATGAAATGGAGCGATGTTTACATCAGAATCCACCATTGACATCAGATGAATCAGGACAAGCATTGGTTCAGACATGGAACAGCATTCTCCAAGTTTTCTTCAATTACTAAGTGTCGCCGATGTCAAGCCTGCATCAATGCCAGTGGTGGACACACGATAATGAATTTATTAAAGGACTTTTGACATCATATCTCTTCAAGGGCCTGTCACGATACCTTATGTCAAATCATACAGACTATTATATTATTTGTCAACAGTTAAACGGTGATTAAGGAACACCACAAATGATGTAAATCATCAGATAAACACTGTTTATCAACCAAGTGAAAATATCCACATCAGGCACAGCAGATAAGGTTAACCCATAACACTGCTCCTTTATGTGCTAATTCATGTGAAAGCACTTGGACCCTTAAAAACATTACCAATCCCATTGGGCTGGCAAAAGGGAAATGTTGTTGAGACAGTTGGTTTGGAGATACGTTTTGGGTGAGGAGAGAGTCATAGGATCGGAAACATTGCTGGGGCACATACATAGGAGTTGTTTGAGATAATCAGGATTGTTGTAAAATACATCTACTTGAATTTGACTTCTGCTTCAAAGCTGACTTACCTATATTCTTGTTTCACTTATATGATTTACTCCAATGAGATCAACAAGACATCTGCCAAGTTCTATTTCATAAACTGAAATCACATACAAGATTTCTGCTGTCAACATATTGTCATATATGATAGATCATATACATCATATGTATTCGCTTATTTAGTCAGCAGAAATTCCCAGGATAAATATGTAATACTCTACTCATGGCTAAATTAAAAATGTTTGGATGACATTCAGTTCCAGTATAATGTTTTGCCTCATGACTGTCAGCATGGTCAGTGAAACTATGATAGGCGATGACTGGTTGATAGACTCACACCCCTGCCTGAATGTAAAGCCTTAGAATAAGCAATTGGCCCCTCTCAAGTTTATGATTGAATAACAAATAATAAACTGTATGTTTAGTTCATTATTTCATTATGAATTCATTATTTCCATGAATTGTGACTATCGATCATACATGATAAAGTCATGTGATGAAATTGGTTTGGGTGGTATCCTGATGGATGTGCAAGCATCAATCAAACTCAGGCTGCCTGTGTTCCTTGTTGGAGAGTAATCTCCGGGGCACTACATTTCATACGGGAGTGCTGAAAGTATCACCACTAAACATAAACTTTAGGAAGATCCCACTTTGTAACACATTCTCCAGCTGGAAAACTATCATGAATCTGATAAAATCTGTGTTGTCACAAACTCATCACTCAAGACTCATGTTTACACAATAGTTGTTCCTTTTTCTGCAGGAATTCTGCAAATGAATGTGTAGGCAGCCAGGTGCAACCTATGGTGAGAGCATCCATCAGTAGCAAACTTGACATTGTAGAGGATGAGTGAAATGATGAACTGTGATTCCACTCTCTTGTTTGAGGTACTACATAGCATTGAGCTACCAATAACTGCTGAACTTGTAATCCACATGAACCATGGGCAGGTTTCATCATTTGTCTTCAACAAACTTGGCGTGTTTACAAAGTGACCAGCAAATGCTTTGACATGACTTCATATGATTACATGATCTGTGGTAATGGAATGTATCTAAAATCCACTAAAGACACAGCAGTTTGTTGCCTGAAACAATATGGGGTAGATTTTTACTACACATAATGTAACTGAATTATCATTCTCAGTTTGTAATAAGAGGAATAAGAGGAAACGTTTCTTTCCATTTACAGTCAACTACATCTAGCATTTGATAATCAAAAGTCAAAGTCTTTGTCACTGTCAGCTATCAGTAATCAGTTTTGCCTAGTTTTTGCACTACATTACTGGAGACCAATAACTGTGGAGGAAGGAGTAAATACTCCTTAAGCAAAAAGAGATAGTATTATTGGAATTGATAACAATGATAACTATTCTAGATAATTTCTATAATTACAAAGAATCTATTACATCACTGCCAGGATGTGCAAGAGAGACTGGCCAGTTCTCGTATCTTGCATTGTGTTGGTACCCATTAAATTCAGTGCTCTTTAACTGGTGTTTCAATCACTCTTCTGGCCTTCTTGAGAATTGACAACAACATTCCATCGTCTGTACACTGAGTGTATGAGACAGTTGTTGATGGCCATAGGAACTTGTGCCCAGGCTCGGTGATACACCTGAGGGAGTTCAGCTGCACTTGTAAGCCTTGGTCGCAAATCATTGAGCCTCCTCTGAATCTCGTCCCACAAGTGTTCTATCGGGTTTAAGTCTAGACTGAGGGCAGTCCACTGAAAAGTTTTTTTGACAGAGAAAGGTTCTAATTGCTCTAGCAATATGGGCATGTACATTGTCCTGCTGGAAGAAGTGGTTTCAATGACAACCAAAATGTGGCAAGATGAAGGCACTTGATCAATGTAGCAAGTAGATATTACACCATTTCCTCTATCAGAACCAATATTCTGGAACATCATAGAGCCTAGGCTCAACATTGTCACATGTGGTCTTCCACTGTGAGGGCAGTCAGCTGTGATTCTAGTGGTTTGGTGCTGCAAGTGGTACACATTAATAGAAAAATTATTTGCAACATGTCTTGCAGTCGGGTCAGCATTAAATTGTTGTCCTAAAGCTGGGTTCCTATGTTCCCTTGATAATCGTTCGTGGCATATTGCTGCTGTCGAATAGTGAATGATTTGGCGCATGTTCAGTGGCTCTGCTTATACTAATGACACGAAGTAATGCACGGGCATTGTCATTTTCATGCAATATTACCTTAGTAACTGTGTTTTGACAACATGTAATTTGCATTGTTACAAGAGTGTGTTTTCTGTAATTTGTATTGTTATTATTTAAGTGTTCGTTATTACTGGGTCACATTGTTTAGAGTTTTGAGTGATAGCTGTTATGGGTCACATTTCATAGTATTTTAGCTGCACACCTTTAAGGTAGCACTTTAGAACTGCCTCCCTTTGGTATGTTTTGACTGTTGGTAAACACAAGGCCAATCGTGAAGGTTCCATACTTTGCTGGAACGCTCAAGAATCAGTGACTGTGTATATAAAGGCTGGTTGTTGTGTTGACGGGACACACACATGGATTTACACTCAGAGTAACACAGGAGTTGTATCATGATTTGGCCTATTCACATCTGTCTATCTCTTCACCAACGTTGACCTACATTCAAGAAAGCTCGCTATGAAAGATTTAGTAGAACTGTTTCAATGAAAACCAAGACACTGGTGAGTTGATATTATATTTGTGATCCATTACTTTAGGTTTGACTCAGTTGCACTGTACTAGAAACTTTCATTGTAAATTGTTGTATCTTGCTTGTGTCTGCTCAATACATAATATTGAATATTTTAGACTTGGCTGTGTTGTATTTTGCTGTTTCTGAGGGGACTTTTGTCATAGCAAATTTTTAACGGCAACAATATCGAATAGAGAATCTGAAACCAAATTTTCTTGAAATTTTTCTAGAACTAGGTCTAGCTAACATGTAGAAAGTGACAAAAATAATTCAAATTAAAATGAAACATATCTGGCAAAATGTTTGGTAGGGTGATGTTTCTTTTGTGGGTCAGTATAATAATACCATGAAAACATAAATAATTATCAATCATACCTGATCAAGCTGTCTCACATACTGGCTTGGTGTGTGGTCTGCTCCAATAAGTGAATTCCCATCACTGTAAACAGCACAGATAACCATTCCCAAAGAAAACATATCACTGAGATAATTACATGTCTTGTCAAGCTGTATCTCTGGAGCAACATAATTTAGATCTGGCTGTGCCATCTTTGGTATTTTAACAGTCCACGGCTGACATGGAAATGAATCCTGAAAAGAGAAGCAAAATACACAAAATAACAACAAAATTATGGGAAACCTATAAAGTGTGTTACGTGCATGCATTTCAACATAGTCTGACAGATGGGAACACCAGACTCAATACATTTCTACATAGTGTGACAGATGGGAACACCAGACTTAATACATTCTTACATGGAGTGACAGATGGGAACTCCAGACTCAATACATTTCTGCATGGTGTGACAGATGGGAACACCAGACTTAATACATTCCCATGTGGAGTGACAGATGGGGAAACCAGACTCAATACATTTCTGCATGGAGTGACAGATGGGAACTCCAGGCTCAATACATTCTTACATGGAGTGACAGATAGGGACACCAGACTCAATACATTTCTGCATGGTGTGACAGATAGGGACACCAGACTCAATACATTTCTGCATGGTGTGACAGATAGGGACACCAGACTCAATACATTTCTACATGGAGTGACAGATGGGAACTCCAGGCTCAATACATTCTTACATGGAGTGACAGATAGGGACACCAGACTCAATACATTTCTGCATGGTGTGACAGATAGGGACACCAGACTCAATACATTTCTGCATGGTGTGACAGATAGGGACACCAGACTCAATACATTTCTGCATGGTGTGACAGATAGGGACACCAGACTCAATACATTTCTGCATGGTGTGACAGATAGGGACACCAGACTCAATACATTTCTGCATGGTGTGACAGATAGGGACTTAATGAAGTGGAATAACCTCATATTTTGGATTACTACATCATCATACACATGTTCTGATTTTCATCCTAGCTATAATTTTTTGTCTCATATATCCGGATGGTTGAGCACCTGTATGTTTACACACGCGATTACCGAGGGCCTTTGAAGCGTGAGAAGATTAACTACCTCTGAGTAGCAAGGTGATACTCAGTTAATTTTGAGGCTTGTCAATTTGTGGGACAGCCTGGACAGATGTGAGCGAAAAGACAATTGCTAACTGCTTTCGTCATGTGGATATTATCCAATCAACTGAGGACTCACAAGAAGACATGGGCTTGTCGGAACTTAGTGATGTACTAAGATCCTGTGCACAAGTTGCAACTGTGACTGTTACTGCCGATGTTCTTGTGAATGTCGACAGTGACGAACTGACCGGCGAAAGTCCTCTCGCTTTTCTATACAGCCAGTGCAAAAGGTTATGATTGATTTCTTCAAATGAGCATATAACTGCATGAACAGGTATGAGACATTGTATGCACTGATATTTGTTTATGTGTAATCAATAAAGACAATGTCTGATGCCTACTATGTTCGTTTCTTTGTATGTTTCTTTGCACATATGGCCTGTGATTCAGATATCCAAAAATTCGCTTATCCGGACATTTTCAATAAAAACACAAGTGTTCAGATAAACGGGGCACGACTCTATCACTTATTTTGCATGCATGAGATAACAGAACTAACAACAGTTTTGTAATCTGAATATGGAATGAGAAGTGGTGTAACATATTTGTTGACTGCTGCTTTAGTAGTATCAAGGAAGAAGATGCGGTTACCTAGCATAGTGAGGTGTAGTGGGATATCTCAGTGGTTAAAGCATTCACTTGTTATGCCAAAGACCAAGGTTTGATTAACCACAATCTGAAAAGGCTGTTTATGGTGCCTCTACAGTGATATTGCTTGAATAGTGCTAAAAGCAGCATAAATCTAAATTCATCCACTCTCATCAAGTTAGTGATTACAGTTTATCCAAGTGGAGGTATTATGACAGAGTTGTACCTAAGCATCCTTGCAAAGAAGCTTCCTCTAGAAACAACATGGCCATGAGATCGTTTGACTCATTTGATTGGATCACCATACAAATATTATCTGAACCCAGTTGATCTTTTGGGGTGAAACATCACTAAAAACAGCCATGAAAAATTTTCATGTTAAAAAGAATTGTTGGTGACAAAAATGTGGGGGGTTAAAACTTCATCAGTTACCTTGTTTAGCATTTAGTACTGTGACAGGCTGGGACATAACACATTACTTCATCACTCACCTTGTTTAGCTTCAAGTAATGTGACAAGATGGGACATGAGAATCTTTTGACACTAATCAGAATCTACTCTTAAACTCATGCTCATCTGGTCTGTTCATAAAGAGTCACGTAGCAGAATGATGGTGTTGCAAACTCTCGTCACAAAGCAGTAGATCTGAACAATATCAGCTGTGTTTTCCTCTTTGTGGACTCCTAAGTGTGATTTGTGGAACTAACCTCCCTTTTCAGAAGTGCTGGAAGCCTAATAATGTTTCCTAGAGGTACCTTAAAGAATGAATAAACTCATATATTTTGTACTCTTTTAACCATTACATGTGAAAGACATGTGGTTGTTCTTAAGTGGAACACCAAACTCATTCTTAAAAGACTTGTGGTTAATTACTACCGAGTGATTAAATGTTACCAGAAAGCTGTCTGCTTCACTCTCGCCTGCTAACAAAACCACAGATAGGTTACGTAACTCTGTTGCCAGAGCCCTGCAGCGATGTTATGTGAGGAATGATTTTCAGTTACTTGTATAGAAAATGTGTAGGAAGCTCGTCATCAAAAAAGACATGCCGAAATGTTGTGTTGCCATCAATTGCTTCTAGGGGTTGGGTCATTGTGTCATCATGCACATATTTCCACCAGACCCCGCAGTTCATGCTAATTGGGTTCTTTGTGAGTGCAAAGCGAGCATTGTGGAAGCCTATGGTATATACTAAATTGAATAGTTCGCACCCTACCAAGCTTCTAAAATAGACAGTGCTATTGAGATTTATTTTCATCGGGGTATAAACTTCCTACTATTTGTAGTAAATCATTGCTGACCAAAAGGATTTTGCATGAACATAAAGATTTCTTCCTCGGAAGCGAAGTTGTGGTCTAAGTGACAATAATATTGTAAGTAATATGACATTGACCTCCACCTTGCTTCCAAGAGTGAAATTGTTGACTTATAAGCAATGTCCTGCAAAATCCTATTCTCTATCAATCATAATACATATTCTACTACCAGTAGAAAGTAGTTTTCATTTTGTAACTCGGTGAAAACCAACTTAAACAGCATTTATCCTCAGACAGGGTGCTGCCATTTAGGCAATTCTTGAAGTCATGGGCTAACTTTAGAGTCTGTTAGGATTAATGAGATTATGGTTTGTTTTCATCAAGTTAGAAAATCCAAACAGCTTTCTACTAGTAGTTAAATACATCTTTGAATCATGGCCAAAAGGATTTTGCATGACACATCTTGTAACATAATGACTTCTTCCACGGAAGCAAGGTAGGGGTCGAAGTGACAATAGGTGATAAATTTCTTGCTACTATTCACTTGGTTTATAAACATCCACTAGCCAGTCTGCAGATACTAGTCAATGTACATCTTTATATTTGGTCTTATAAACCTAATTACTTTACCAAATGTATAACAGGAATGTAATATCTGGACATTTTATGGTTTGCCAATATGAATCATAATTCGCACACACATCCTTGTGTATTGTCAGTATCATTAAACTTAACAACGAAAACAATGATTCTGTTGAATGCTCTGATGAATTAAGCAAACCCAAATGCAAATATTAAAATTAAAACAAATCACAGTTATAGGAGCAATGTCATTAACACAGTGTAATATACGAAAAAGTGATCTATCATTTCAGGTATTTCACACTGGTGTATAATCTCATTGGTCACCACTCCTGGCAACTAACTGTATACTATTTAACAGAAAATATGAGACACTTCACAGTGCTGTCTATTTTTTATTTTATATTAAAATTTCATGAAATTTGTCACAGATGTGTCTGTTGCCTTGTCCTTAAAGGAAATATATCTTAGTAGTCGGTCGGTCCTCCGTTTCTCTGTATGCACTGCAGAATCCGGCGCGGCATGGAATCTATTAAATTGTCTAGGTAAGTTTGGGGTAGGTCCATCCATGTCTGGTCAATAACATGACGCCACTCGCGGATGCTTTTGGGTTCCAACCTCTCAACTTTGTCCTTTATGATCTGCCACACATTTTCTATTGGATTTAAATTTGGTGACGCAGCGGGAAAATTTAATAAGGTCACGTGATTGGCTTCCAGCCAGGTCAAGGTTTGAATTGATTTGTAGATTGTTGCATTGTCTTGTTGAAGTTGGAATGAGATTCCACTTTGACCTATGTGGGAATCTAGTACGCCTTGCTGTAAAATATCGCAGTATTAGAGAATCAAAACTGCCCTCCATCTTCAGCAGAGGCGTCACACCGAGTTTACCGATGCCACCCCATCCCATGACACTTGGAGAAAACGTATCATTTTCAAGAACTTTCCTCCGTTAGACCACCTCTTCCTCGTTATTCTGTAAAACTGAAATTAACTCTCGTCTGTGAAAATCACCTTGGAAAAATCCTGGCACCCATACTTTCTACACCATTCAAGTCGTTTAGCCTTATGGTCATCTGTCATCAAGAGGAATTTTTTCGGTACCTGTTTTGCATATCCAGAGTGTTTTAATGAGTGTATGAATTGTCCATTCTGCTACGTCTGGGCCACCTTGACTTGATGCTTTGACCAGTTCGGATGCAGTACAACGAGGCACACGACCCTCCTCCTGTCATTAGGCCCCAGGCTCGAGCGATGTCCCGATCCTGGCCTACGTCAACTCCTGCTTCAGTTCTTTTCAAAATTCTGTAAACTGATACCCTACTATGGCCTGACAACTTCACAAGTTACTTAACTGATCGCACGCCGGATGGATTCATACAATGCCTGAAGTCTACTTCTTTGAATCCTATTTACCATTTCGTCCATTCTGTCGTCTGCAAGGTCAACAAGGTCACATGACCAAGCCAAAAGTACATGTAAGGGAGATAAGCGCTTGACAACATGGGAAGACAACTCCAATAGCCTATATTAGTGTTCAGCGATCTATTCACGCATATTATCAATTTTCATATATGTCACGTGTCTCATTTTTTCTGCTTGATGCTATATAATGTGCATCATTCTTTAAAAAAGTAATTTAGTTAGCCAATAATGAGCAATCAATCAATTTATTGGTGGTTAATCCTTTGATTTTGTTTTGTTTACACACACACACAAACACAACAGAGTGTATTCAGTATAGATTAGTAATTAGTAAATAATTATGCATATGTAAACACTACTTTTAGACAAATCTGCATAAAAATAAAAATAACTAGGATTGCCTCAAGGGCAATACTTTAGGTCTTCAGACTTCCTCCATACACCTTCCGAGGCTATCTTCACTTGAACAGTTTCTTTGGACGCCAGCTGGACTGTCCATTGCAGTAATTTTTACATTCATTTGGCAATGAGCCACCACTTTTGACACAAACACAAAATTCACTACCTGCAGGAAAATATGCTGGAAGGGACAATCAAATATACAGACCACTCAAAAGATTAGATCCTGACATTTCCAGAATGCTAAATATTTGGACTGTAGACCTAAGAACAACGGAGTAACGGCCTGTTAAAGAATCGACTGTTTCCTTGGCCATTAGAAAAGCAGAAGTGGGTACTAATACTAGATTTTCCAAATTGCACAGGTTGATGCTCATTGACAGACTGCAGCCCTATAGTTGGAATATTGATGAGTTCGGCGTAAAATAATATACAAACTTATAGGTTTTCAATTGCGCAGGTCGATGCTCATGCTGTTGATCACTGGATTGTCTGGTCCAGACTCGATCAATGACAGACTGTAGCCATATACCTCGAATACTGTTAAGTGCGGTGTAAAACAATATGCAAACTAATAGGTTCCCAATTGCGCATGTCGATGCTCATGCTGTTGATCATTGGATTGTCTGGCCCAGACTCGATCAATGACAGCCCACAGCCATATAGGTGGAATAATACTGAGTGCGGCGTAAAACAATATACAAACTCATAGGTTCCAAATTGTGCAGATCGATGCTCATGCTGTTGATCACTGGATTGTTTGGTCCATACTCGATCAATGACAGACCGCAGCCATATAGTTGAAATACTGATGAGTGCGGCGTAAAACAATATGCAAACTAATAGGTTCCAAATTGTGCAGATTGATGCTCGTGCTGTTGATCACTGGATTGTTTGGTCCATACTCGATCAATGACAGACCGCAGCCATATAGTTGAAATACTGATGAGTGCGGCATAAAACAATATGCAAACTAATAGGTTCCAAATTGTGCAGATTGATGCTCGTGCTGTTGATCACTGGATTGTCTGGCCCAGACTCGATCAATGACAGACCGCAGCCATGTAGTTGGAATACTGCTGAGTGCAGCGTAAAACAATATACAAACTACTGGAAAGATTAGAGCCTGGCATTTCCACAACACCAACACAGCTGAGTGCGGCGTAAAACAATATACAAACTAATAGGTTCCAAACTGTGCATGTAGATGCTCATGCTGTTGATCGCTGGATTGTCTGGTCCAGATTCGACCATTTAGAGACCACAGCCATATAGTTGGAATACTACTGAGTGCTAAGGAGAACAGAGTTACGGCCTGTTAAAGAATCGACTGTTTCCCTGACTATTAGAACCCCGGGAAGTGGTCAGTGTTGCTAGATTTTACGAAAGCTTCCTTCACTTATCTGTGAAAAATGCCAAAATCCGAAGCACACACCCCCCTCTAAGTCTTTCTGGCGTAATTGTGGCATAACTATTGACTTTTACATGACCATAATGTGAAGCAAAAATGTTCTCCAGTTAATCAGCTATTGTTTGATAGCTTCATACATCAAATTCATAATGTTTTCGCAGAGTTGTGACATGTTTAAAAACCTTACAAACTGTGTTTTTACAAAATTGACCAACTTTCGAGGGCGATAACTTGGAAACTATTCAAGATATCAATATGTCTTTAATACATATAAGTAGCACGGGGTGTGGGCTTTCGATCGACATATCAAACACTAGGCTACTATTCACCGTTCAGGAGGAGGCAACCTTGAAACACAGGCACGGTCAAAACTTTCGAAAATGTCCAAAATCGCAAACTTTGTCTTTCCGTCGTTATTGTGACGTAACTATTGATTTTTACATAACCATAATGAGAAGCAAAAATGTTCCCCATTCAATTCTGTATGGTTTGGTGCTATGTACGAAGACATATCACGATTATCCGCAGAATTTTGAAAGTTTTATGAACCTTATGAAAACGTGTCTTGAAAATTTTGGCCAACTTTCAAGGGCGATAACTCCAAAACTTTTCAAGATATCACAATGCCTTGAACAAATTAAGCTTTCCAGGGTATGGGCTTTCTAACGGTGTATCGAACTCGGTTGTGCTATATGTCGTTCTGGAGAAGAAGATTTTTAAAGACAGGCACTGTCAAAAAGCGAAAATCGACGAAAATTTCAGTTTTTCCAAAATAGCCGATAAACTATCATGACGGCCAAATTCCGCTATGTGTTGAATCGCTGGAGATTGGTGTTGTCTACATTGTGTGAAAATTTGGTTAATTTATCTCTAATAGTTTTCGAGTTATTCGGGGTGGAAGAAAATCACATTTTGGGTTATCTGCCCATACCGGAAGTCAGAACTCGGGATTTTTTGTTCATTGTATACCTTTCAGCATACAGGCTATCATCCCTGAAAGTTTCATCGAAATCGACCCAGTGGTTAGGTCAGGAGAGCTGGTACAAAATTCGTACAAATAAAAAGAATAATAACTAGGATTGCCTCAAGGGCAATACTGACGGTCTTCAGACTTCCTCCATACACCCACCGTGGCTATCTTCACTTGAACAGTTTCTTTGGATGCCAGCTGGACTGTCTATTGCAGTGTCTGTTACATTAATTTGGCACAAAGTCAATAATTGTGACACGAAGACAAACTTCAGAAACTGCAGAAAAAAAAAGAAACTGGATGGCAAAGTCAAATATACAAACTACTGCAACGATGACAACCTGACATTACCCAAACACTAACTGTTTTGTTTGTAGGTCATAGGTTCCAAATTGCGCAGGTCGATGCTCATGCTGTTGACCACTGCATTGCCTGGTCCAGCCTCGATCAATGACACTGCAGCCATATACTTGGAATACTGCTAAATGCAAATAAAACAATATACAAACTAATAGGTTCCAAATTCCGCATGTCGATGCTCATGCTGTTGACCACTGGATTCTCTGGTCCAGACTCGATCAATGACACTGCAGCCATACACTTGAAATACTGCTAAATGCGGTGTAAAACAATATACAAACTAATAGGTTCCCAATTGTGCAGATCGATGCTCATGCTGTTGACCACTGGATTCTCTGGTCCAGACTCGATCAATGACAGACCCCAGCCATACACTTGGAATACTGCTAAATGCGGCATAAAACAACATACAAACTAATAGGTCTCCAATTGCGCAGGTCGATGCTCATGCTGTTGATCTCTGGATTGTCTGGTCCAGACTCGATCAATGACAGACCCCAGCCATACACTTGGATTACTGCTAAGTGCGGCGTAAAACAATATACAAACTAATAGGTTTCCAATTGCGCACTTCGATGCTCATGCTGTTGATCACTGGATTGTCTGGTCCAGACTCGATCAATGACAGACCCCAGCCATACACTTGGATTACTGCTAAGTGCGGCATAAAACAATATACAAAGTAATAGGTTCCCAATTGCGCAGATCAATGCTCATACTGTTGATCACTGGATTGTCTTGTCCACACTCGATTATTGACAGACCTCAGCTATATAGTTGGAATACTGCTGAGTGTGGCGTAAAACAATATGCAAAGTAATAGGTTCCAAACTGTGCATGTTGATGCTCATGCTGTTGATCACTGGATTGTCTGGTCCAGACTCGATCAATGACAGACCCCAGCCATACACTTGGATTACTGCTAAGTGCGGCGTAAAACAATATACAAAGTAATAGGTTCCCAATTGCGCAGATCAATGCTCATACTGTTGATCACTGGATTGTCTTGTCCACACTCGATTATTGACAGACCTCAGCTATATAGTTGGAATACTGCTGAGTGTGGCGTAAAACAATATGCAAAGTAATAGGTTCCAAACTGTGCATGTCGATGCTCATGCTGTTGATCACTGGATTGTCTGGTCCAGACTCGATCAATGACAGACCCCAGCCATACACTTGGATTACTGCTAAGTGCGGCATAAAACAATATACAAAGTAATAGGTTCCCAATTGCGCAGATCAATGCTCATACTGTTGATCACTGGATTGTCTTGTCCACACTCGATTATTGACAGACCTCAGCTATATAGTTGGAATACTGCTGAGTGTGGCGTAAAACAATATGCAAAGTAATAGGTTCCAAACTGTGCATGTTGATGCTCATGCTGTTGATCACTGGATTGTCTGGTCCAGACTCGATCAATGACAGACCCCAGCCATACACTTGGATTACTGCTAAGTGCGGCGTAAAACAATATACAAAGTAATAGGTTCCCAATTGCGCAGATCAATGCTCATACTGTTGATCACTGGTTTGTCTTGTCCACACTCGATTATTGACAGACCTCAGCTATATAGTTGGAATACTGCTGAGTGTGGCGTAAAACAATATGCAAAGTAATAGGTTCCAAACTGTGCATGTCGATGCTCATGCTGTTGATCACTGGATTGTCTGGTCCAGATTCGATCATTAAGAGACCACAGCCATATACTTGGAATACTACTGAGTGCGGCGTAAAATTCAACTCACTCACTGTAACAGAATCGACTATTTCCTTAACCCTCATGTATTTCTGGTCCAGATTCGCTGTTATGCCAGTGTAACGCAGGAATACGGCTGAATGCGGCGTAAAGCAATATGCAAACTACTGGAAAGATTAGAACCTGACATTTCCATACCACTAATACTGCTGAGTACGGTGTAAAGCAATATACAAAGTGATAGGTTCCACATTGCGCAGATCGATGCTCATGCTGTTGATCACTAGCTGGAATAATGCTGAGTGCGGTGTAAAACTCAACTCACTGACTTGTACACGATCGACTATTTCCATAACGTACCTGTGTTTCTATGACCATTCACTGTTAGCCTAGTGTAATGCAGTTGAAGGGAAACTCGATTTTGAATTTGAGTGTGCCATAGCGGCGTTAAAAATAGATTTCTGCCTGCCACAGCGGGACTGGAACATTTTGTTCAAACTTGAGTTGATTTAGGCTGAAAAAGTGCAAATTTTCTTTCCGGCTTAATTGTGACGTAAGTATTGATTTTTACATAACCATAATGTGAAGCAAAGATGTTCCCCATTCAAGTAGCTACAGTTTGGTACCATCAACGATGAAATCCAGTGTGTTTTCGCAGAGTTATGACATTTTAATGAACCCTGCCAAAAGGCGTCTTTGAAAATTTGACCAACTTTGAAGGGCGATAACTCCGGAACTATTTAAGATATCACGATGCCTTGAACAAATTAAGCTTTCCAGGGTATGGGCTTTCTAGTGGTGTAACAAACATGATTGTGCCATATGCCGTTCTGGAGAAGAAGATTTTCAAAGACAGGCACTGTCAAAACGCGAAAATCGGCGAAAATTTCAGTTTTTTCAAAATAGCGCAAAATTTCACCTGCCGGCTAACATTTTTTACATGTTGAGTCGCTGGGGGATTTGGTTGGCTACACTGTGTGAAAATTTCGTCCATTTATCTCTCATAGTTTCCGAGATATTCAGGGTGAAAGATTTTCACATTTTGGGTTGTCTGCCCTTACCGGAAGTCGGAAGCCGGGATTTTTTTTCCATTGTATACCTTTCAGCATATAGGCTATCATCCCTGAAAGTTTCATCAAAATCGGCCCAGTGGTTAGGTCAGGAGAGCGGGCACAAAATTCGTACAAATAATAATAATAATAATATTCGGGCAAAAACAGTATGTCTTCCAGACTTTCAGTCTGAAGACCTAACTAGGATTGCCTCAAGGGCAATACTGACGGTCTTCAGACTTCCTCCATACACCCTCCGAGGCTATCTTCACTTGAACAGTTTCTTTGGACGCCAGCTTGACTGTCCATTGCAGTAATTTTTACATTCATTTGGCACTGAGTCAGCACTGCTGACACAAACACAAAATTCACAAACAGCAGAAAGTATGCTGAAAGGGACAATCAAATATACAGACCACTGAAAATATTAGATCCTGACATTTCCAGAATGCTAAATATTTGAACTGTAGACCTAACGACAACGGAGTTACGGCCTGTTAAAGAATCGACTGTTTCCTTGGCCATTAGAAAAGCAGAAGTGGGTGCTAATTCTAGATTTTCCAAATTGAGCAGGTTCATGCTCATGCTGTTGATCAGTGGATTGTCTTGTCTAGACTCGAGCATTTACCTGCTAACCCAGTGTAAAGCAGGTATGGCCAGTCATAGGTTCCAGATTGGACAGATTGATGCTCATGCTGTTGATCACTGGACTGCCGGGTCCAGGCTCGATCGTTTACAGATGGAAGCCATATAGTTGGAACACTGATGAGTGCGGCGTAAAAAATATACAAACTAATAGGTGTCAAATTTCGCAGATTGATGCTCATACTGTTGATTACTGGATTGTCTTGTCCAGACTCGATCAATGACAGACCGCAGCCATATACTTGGAATACTGCTGAGTGCGGCGTAAAACAATATACAAACTAATAGGCTCCAAATTGCGCATGTCGATGCTCATGCTGTTGATCACTCAACTGCAGCGTAAAACTGCACTCACTCACTGTAACAGATTCGACTATTTCCTTAACCCTCATGTATTTCTGTGAACATTCACTGCTAAGCCAGTGTAACGCAGGAATACTGCTCAATACGGCGTAAAACAATATACAAACTACTGGAAAGATTAGATCCTGACATTTCCAAAATGCTAAATATTTGGACTGTAGTCCTAAGGACAACAGAGTTACGGCCTGTTAAAGAATCGACTGTTTCCTTGACTCTTAGAAACCCGGGAAGTGGTCAGTGTTGCTAGATTTTACGAAGCTTCCTTCACTTATCTGTGAAAAATGCCAAAATCCGAAGCACACACCCCCTCTAAGTCTTTGTGGCGTAATTGTGGCCTAACTATTGACTTTTACATGACCATAATGTGAAGCAAAAATGTTCTCCAGTTAATCATCTACCGTTTGATACTTTCAAACATCAAAGTCATTATGTTTTCGCAGAGTTGTGACATGTTTAAAAACCTTAAAAACTGCGTTTTTACAAAATTGACCAACTTTCGAGGGCGATAACTCCGAAACTATTCAAGATATCAATATGTCTTTAATGAATATAAGTAGCCCGGGGTGTGGGCTTTCAATCGACATATCAACCACTAGGGTACTGTTCACCGTTCAGGAGCAGGCAACCTTGAAACACAGGCACGGTCAAAACTTGCGAAAATGTGCAAAATTGCAAACGTTGTCTTTCGGTCGTTATTGTGACGTAACTATTGATTTTTACATAACCATAATGTGAAGCAAAAATGTTCCCCATCCAATTCTGTATGGTTTGGTGCTATGTACGATGACATATCACAATTTTCCGCAGACTTTTGATAGTTTTATGAACCCTATGAAAACGTGTCTTGAACATTTTAGCCATCTTTCAGGGACGATAACTCCATAACTTTTCGAGATATCACAATGCCTTGAACAAATTAAGCTTTCCAGGGTATGGGCTTTCTAACGATGTATCGAACTGGTTTGTGCTATATGCCGTTCTGGAGAAGAAGATTTTTAAAGACAGGCACTGTCAAAAAGCCAACATCGACGAAAATTTCAGTTTTTTCAAAATAGCCGAAAATCTGTCATGACGGCCAACTTCCACTATGCGTTGAATCGCTGGAGATTGATGTTGTCTACATTGTGTGAAAATTTGGTTAATTTATCTCTAATAGTTTTCGAGTTATTCGGGGTGGAAGAAAATGACATTTTGGGTTATCTGCCCTTACCGGAAGTCGCAAGTCGGGATTTTCTGTTCATTGTATACCTTTCAGCATATAGGCTATCATCCCTGAAAGTTTGATGGAAATCAGAGGCAACAGCCATGTAGGTTGAATACTACTGAGTGCGGCGTAAAATTCAACTCACTCACTGCAACAGAATACTGATGAGTGCGGCGTAAAACAATATACAAACTAATAGGTTCCAATCTGTGCATGTCGATGCTCATGCTGTTGATCACTGGATTGTCTGGTCCAGATTCGATCAATTAGAGACAACAGTCATGTAGGTTGAATACTACTGAGTGCAGCGTAAAATTCAACTCACTCACTGTAACAGAATCGACTATTTCCTTAACCCTCATGTGTTTCTGTGAACATTCACTTCTATGCCAATGTAACGCAGGAATATGGAATTCTGCTGAGTGCAGCGTAAAACAATATACAAACTACTGGAAAGATTAGAGCCTGACATTTCCACAACACCAACACAGCTGAGTGCGGCGTAAAACAATATACAAACTAATAGGTTCCAAACTGTGCATGTCGATGCTCATGCTGTTGATCACTGGATTGCTTGGTCCAGATTCGATCAATCAGAGACAACAGCCATGTAGGTGCAATACTACTGAGTGCGGCGTAAAATTCAACTCACTGTAACAGAATGCTGATGAGTACGGCGTAAAACAATATACAAACTAATAGGTTCCAAACTGTGCATGTCAATGCTCATGCTGTTGATCACTGGATGATTTGGTCCAGATTCGATCAATTAGAGACAACAGCCATGTAGGTTGAATACTACTGTGTGCAGCGTAAAATTCAACTCACTCACTGTAACAGAATCGACTATTTCCTTAACCCGCATGTATTTCTGTGAACGTTCACGGCTATGCCAATGTAACGCAGGAATACGGCTGAATGCGGCGTAAAGCAATATACAAACTACTGGAAAGTTTTCAACCTGACATTTCCATACCACTAATACTGCTGACTGCGGCGTAAAGCAATATTCAAACTAATAGGTTCCAAAGTGCGCAGATCGATGCTCATGCTGTTGATCACTAGCTGGAATAATGCTGAGTGCGGCGTAAAACTCAACTCACTGACTTTAACACAATCGACTATTTCCTTAACGCTCCTGTATTTCTTTGACCATTCATTGTTAGCCCAGTGTAATGCAGTTGAAGGGAAACTCGAGTTCTAATTTGACTGTGCTATAGCGGCGTTAAAAATAGATTTCTGCCTGCCACAGCGGGACGCGAGCATTTTGTTCAAACTTGAGTTGATTTTGGCTGGAAATGGGCAATTTTTCTTTCCGGCGTAATTGTGACGTAAGTATTGATTTTTACATAACCATAATGTGAAGCAAAGATGTTCCCCATTCAAGTAGCTACAGTTTGGTACCATCAACGATGAAATCCGGTGTGTTTTCGCAGAGTTATGACATTTTAATGAACCCTGCCAAAAGGCGTCTTTGAAAATTTGACCAACTTTGAAGGGCGATAACTCCGGAACTATTTAAGATATCACGATGCCTTGAACAAATTAAGCTTTCCAGGGTATGGGCTTTCTAATGGTGTAACAAACATGATTGTGCCATATGCCGTTCTGGAGAAGAAGATTTTCAAAGACAGGCACTGTCAAAACGCGAAAATCGGCGAAAATTTCAGTTTTTTCAAAATAGCGCAAAATTTCACCTGCCGGCTAACATTTTTTACATGTTGAATCGCTGGGGGATTTGGTTGGCTACACTGTGTGAAAATTTCGTCCATTTATCTCTCATAGTTTCCGAGATATTCAGGGTGAAAGATTTTCACATTTTGGGTTGTCTGCCCTTACCGGAAGTCGGAAGCCGGGATTTTTTTTCCATTGTATACCTTTCAGCATATAGGCTATCATCCCTGAAAGTTTCATCAAAATCGGCCCAGTGGTTAGGTCAGGAGAGCAGGCACAAAATTCGTACAAATAATAATAATAACTAGGATTGCCTCAAGGGCAATACTGACGGTCTTCAGACTTCCTCCATACACCCACCGTGGCTATCTTCACTTGAACAGTTTCTTTGGATGCCAGCTGGACCGTCTATTGCAGTGTTTTTTACATTAATTTGGCACAAAGTCAACAATGTTGACACGAACACAAACTTCACAAACTGCAGAAAAAAAGAAACTGGATGGCAAAGTCAAATATACAAACTACTGGAAAGATGACAACCTGACATTACCCACACAATAACTGTTTTGTTTGTAGGTCATAGGTTCCAAATTGCCAAGTATACTGCTAAGTGCGACGTAAAACAATATACAAACTAATAGGTTCCAAATTGCGCAGGTCAATGCTCATGCTGTTGACCACTGGATTCTCTGGTCCAAACTCGATCAATGACACTGCAGCCATATACTTGGAATACTGCTAAGTGTGGCGTAAAACAATATACAAACTAATAGATTCCCAATTGCGCAGGTCGATGCTCATGCTGTTGACCACTGGATTGTCTGGTCCAGACTCGATCAATGACAGACCGCAGCCATATACTTGGAATACTGCTGAGTGCGGCGTAAAACAATATACAAACTAATAGGTTCCAAATTGCGCATGTCGATGCTCATGCTGTTGATCACTGAACTGCAGCGTAAAACTGCACTCACTCACTGTAACAGATTCGACTATTTCCTTAACCCTCATGTATTTCTGTGAACATTCACTGCTAAGCCAGTGTAACGCAGGAATACTGCTCAATACGGCGTAAAACAATATACAAACTACTGGAAAGATTAGATCCTGACATTTCCAAAATGCTAAATATTTGGACTGTAGTCCTAAGGACAACAGAGTTACGGCCTGTTAAAGAATTGACTGTTTCCTTGACTCTTAGAAACCCGGGAAGTGGTCAGTGTTGCTAGATTTTACGAAGCTTCCTTCACTTATCTGTGAAAAATGCCAAAATCCGAAGCACACACCCCCTCTAAGTCTTTGTGGCGTAATTGTGGCCTAACTATTGACTTTTACATGACCATAATGTGAAGCAAAAATGTTCTCCAGTTAATCATCTACCGTTTGATATTTTCAAACATCAAAGTCATTATGTTTTCGCAGAGTTGTGACATGTTTAAAAACCTTAAAAACTGCGTTTTTACAAAATTGACCAACTTTCGAGGGCGATAACTCCGAAACTATTCAAGATATCAATATGTCTTTAATGAATATAAGTAGCCCGGGGTGTGGGCTTTCAATCGACATATCAACCACTAGGGTACTGTTCACCGTTCAGGAGCAGGCAACCTTGAAACACAGGCACGGTCAAAACTTGCGAAAATGTGCAAAATTGCAAACGTTGTCTTTCGGTCGTTATTGTGACGTAACTATTGATTTTTACATAACCATAATGTGAAGCAAAAATGTTCCCCATCCAATTCTGTATGGTTTGGTGCTATGTACGATGACATATCACAATTTTCCGCAGACTTTTGATAGTTTTATGAACCCTATGAAAACGTGTCTTGAACATTTTAGCCATCTTTCAGGGACGATAACTCCATAACTTTTCAAGATATCACAATGCCTTGAACAAATTAAGCTTTCCAGGGTATGGGCTTTCTAACGATGTATCGAACTGGTTTGTGCTATATGCCGTTCTGGAGAAGAAGATTTTTAAAGACAGGCACTGTCAAAAAGCCAACATCGACGAAAATTTCAGTTTTTTCAAAGTAGCCGAAAATCTGTCATCACGGCCAACTTCCGCTATGCGTTGAATCGCTGGAGATTGATGTTGTCTACATTGTGTGAAAATTTGGTTAATTTATCTCTAATAGTTTTCGAGTTATTCGGGGTGGAAGAAAATGACATTTTGGGTTATCTGCCCTTACCGGAAGTCGCAAGTCGGGATTTTCTGTTCATTGTATACCTTTCAGCATATAGGCTATCATCCCTGAAAGTTTGATGGAAATCAGAGGCAACAGCCATGTAGGTTGAATACTACTGAGTGCGGCGTAAAATTCAACTCACTCACTGCAACAGAATACTGATGAGTGCGGCGTAAAACAATATACAAACTAATAGGTTCCAATCTGTGCATGTCGATGCTCATGCTGTTGATCACTGGATTGTCTGGTCCAGATTCGATCAATTAGAGACAACAGTCATGTAGGTTGAATACTACTGAGTGCAGCGTAAAATTCAACTCACTCACTGTAACAGAATCGACTATTTCCTTAACCCTCATGTGTTTCTGTGAACATTCACTTCTATGCCAATGTAACGCAGGAATACAGCTGAATGCGGCGTAAAGCAATATACAAACTACTGGAAAGTTTAGAACCTAACATTTCCATACCACTAATACTGCTGACTGCGGCGTAAAGCAATATTCAAACTAATAGGTTCCAAATTGCGCAGATCGATGCTCATGCTGTTGATCACTAGCTGGAATAATGCTGAGTGCGGCATAAAACTCAACTCACTGACTTTAACACAATCGACTATTTCCTTAACGCTCCTGTATTACTGTGACCACTCATTGTTAGCCCAGTGTAATGCAGTTGAAGGGAAACTCGAATTTGAATTTGAGTGTGCCATAGCGGCGTTAAAAATAGATTTCTGCCTGCCACAGCGGGACTGGAACATTTTGTTCAAACTTGAGTTGATTTAGGCTGAAAAAGTGCAAATTTTCTTTCCGGCTTAATTGTGACGTAAGTGTTGATTTTTACATAACCATAATGTGAAGCAAAGATGTTCCCCATTCAATTAACTACAGTTTGGTACCATAAACGATGAAATCCAGTGTGTTTTCGCAGAGTTATGACATCTTAATGAACCCTACCAAAATGCGTCTTTGAAAATTTGACCAACTTTCAAGGGCGATAACTCCGAAACTATTTGAGATATCAAGATGCCTTGAACAAATTAAGCTTTCCAGGGTATGGGCTTTCTAATGGTGTAACAAACATGATTGTGCCATATGCCGTTCTGGAGAAGAAGATTTTCAAAGACAGGCACTGTCAAAACGCGAAAATCGGCGAAAATTTCAGTTTTTTCAAAATAGCGCAAAATTTCACCTGCCGGCTAACATTTTTTACATGTTGAATCGCTGGGGGATTTGGTTGGCTACACTGTGTGAAAATTTCGTCCATTTATCTCTCATAGTTTCCGAGATATTCAGGGTGAAAGATTTTCACATTTTGGGTTGTCTGCCCTTACCGGAAGTCGGAAGCCGGGATTTCTTTTCCATTGTATACCTTTCAGCATATAGGCTATCATCCCTGAAAGTTTCATCAAAATCGGCCCAGTGGTTAGGTCAGGAGAGCGGGCACAAAATTCGTACAAATAATAATAATAATAATATTCGGGCAAAAACAGTATGTCTTCCAGACTTTCAGTCTGAAGACCTAATAACTAGGATTGCCTCAAGGGCAATACTGACGGTCTTCAGACCTCCTCCATACACCCTCCGAGGCTATCTTCACTTGAACAGTTTCTTTGGATGCCAGCTTGACTTTCCATTGCAGTAATTTTTACATTCATTTGGCACTGAGTCAGCACTGCTGACACAAACACAAAATTCACAAACAGCAGAAAGTATGCTGAAAGGGACAATCAAATATACAGACCACTGAAAATATTAGATCCTGACATTTCCAGAATGCTAAATATTTGAACTGTAGACCTAACGACAACGGAGTTACGGCCTGTTAAACAATCGACTGTTTCCTTGTCTATTAGAAAAGCAGAAGTGGGTGCTAATTCTAGATTTTCCAAATTGAGCAGGTTCATGCTCATGCTGTTGATCAGTGGATTGTCTTGTCTAGACTCGAGCATTTACCTGCTAACCCAGTGTAAAGCAGGTATGGCCAGTCATAGGTTCCAGATTGGGCAGATTGATGCTCATGCTGTTGATCACTGGACTGCCGGGTCCAGGCTCGATCGTTTACAGATGAAAGCCATATAGTTGGAACACTGATGAGTGCGGCGTAAAAAATATACAAACTAATAGGTGTCACATTTCGCAGATCGATGCTCATGCTGTTGATCACCGGATTGTCTTGTCAAGACTGGACCATTTACAGACCACAGACATATACTTGGAATACTGCTGAGTGCAGCGTAAAACAATATACAAACTAATAGGTTCCAAATTGCGCATGTCGATGCTCATGCTGTTGATCACTGAACTGCAGCGTAAAACTGCACTCACTCACTGTAACAGATTCGACTATTTCCTTAACCCTCATGTATTTCTGTGAACATTCACTGCTAAGCCAGTGTAACGCAGGAATACTGCTCAATACGGCGTAAAACAATATACAAACTACTGGAAAGATTAGATCCTGACATTTCCAAAATGCTAAATATTTGGACTGTAGTCCTAAGGACAACAGAGTTACGGCCTGTTAAAGAATCGACTGTTTCCTTGACTCTTAGAAACCCGGGAAGTGGTCAGTGTTGCTAGATTTTACGAAGCTTCCTTCACTTATCTGTGAAAAATGCCAAAATCCGAAGCACACACCCCCTCTAAGTCTTTGTGGCGTAATTGTGGCCTAACTATTGACTTTTACATGACCATAATGTGAAGCAAAAATGTTCTCCAGTTAATCATCTACCGTTTGATATTTTCAAACATCAAAGTCATTATGTTTTCGCAGAGTTGTGACATGTTTAAAAACCTTAAAAACTGCGTTTTTACAAAATTGACCAACTTTCGAGGGCGATAACTCCGAAACTATTCAAGATTTCAATATGTCTTTAATGAATATAAGTAGCCCGGGGTGTGGGCTTTCAATCGACATATCAACCACTAGGGTACTGTTCACCGTTCAGGAGCAGGCAACCTTGAAACACAGGCACGGTCAAAACTTGCGAAAATGTGCAAAATTGCAAACTTTGTCTTTCGGTCGTTATTGTGACGTAACTATTGATTTTTACATAACCATAATGTGAAGCAAAAATGTTCCCCATCCAATTCTGTATGGTTTGGTGCTATGTACGATGACATATCACAATTTTCCGCAGACTTTTGATAGTTTTATGAACCCTATGAAAACGTGTCTTGAACATTTTAGCCATCTTTCAGGGACGATAACTCCATAACTTTTCAAGATATCACAATGCCTTGAACAAATTAAGCTTTCCAGGGTATGGGCTTTCTAACGATGTATCGAACTGGTTTGTGCTATATGCCGTTCTGGAGAAGAAGATTTTTAAAGACAGGCACTGTCAAAAAGCCAACATCGACGAAAATTTCAGTTTTTTCAAAATAGCCGAAAATCTGTCATGACGGCCAACTTCCGCTATGCGTTGAATCGCTGGAGATTGATGTTGTCTACATTGTGTGAAAATTTGGTTAATTTATCTCTAATAGTTTTCGAGTTATTCGGGGTGGAAGAAAATGACATTTTGGGTTATCTGCCCTTACCGGAAGTCGCAAGTCGGGATTTTCTGTTCATTGTATACCTTTCAGCATATAGGCTATCATCCCTGAAAGTTTGATGGAAATCAGAGGCAACAGCCATGTAGGTTGAATACTACTGAGTGCGGCGTAAAATTCAACTCACTCACTGCAACAGAATGCTGATGAGTGCGGCGTAAAACAATATACAAACTAATAGGTTCCAATCTGTGCATGTCGATGCTCATGCTGTTGATCACTGGATTGTCTGGTCCAGATTCGATCAATTAGAGACAACAGTCATGTAGGTTGAATACTACTGAGTGCGGCGTAAAATTCAACTCACTCACTGTAACAGAATCGACTATTTCCTTAACCCTCATGTGTTTCTGTGAACATTCACTTCTATGCCAATGTAATGCAGGAATACAGCTGAATGCGGCGTAAAGCAATATACAACCTACTGGAAAGTTTAGAACCTAACATTTCCATACCACTAATACTGCTGACTGCGGCGTAAAGCAATATTCAAACTAATAGGTTCCAAATTGCGCAGATCGATGCTCATGCTGTTGATCACTAGCTGGAATAATGCTGAGTGCGGCGTAAAACTCAACTCACTGACTTTAACACAATCGACTATTTCCTTAACGCTCCTGTATTACTGTGACCATTCATTGTTAGCCCAGTGTAATGCAGTTGAAGGGAAACTCGATTTTGAATTTGAGTGTGCCATAGCGGCGTTAAAAATAGATTTCTGCCTGCCACAGCGGGACGGGAACATTTTGTTCAAACTTGAGTTGATTTAGGCTGAAAAAGTGCAAATTTTCTTTCCGTTGTAATTGTGACGTAAGTATTGATTTTTACATAACCATAATGTGAAGCAAAGATGTTCCCCATTCAATCAACTACAGTTTGGTATCATAAACGAAGAAATCCGGTGTGTTTTCGCAGAGTTATGACATCTTAATGAACCCTACCAAAATGCGTCTTTGAAAAATTGACCAACTTTGAAGGGCGATAACTCCGAAACTATTTGAGATATCAAGATGCCTTGAACAAATTAAGCTTTCCAGGGTATGGGCTTTCTAATGGTGTAACAAACATGATTGTGCCATATGCCGTTCTGGAGAAGAAGATTTTCAAAGATAGGCACTGTAAAAACGCTAAAATCGGCAAAAATTTCAGTTTTTTCAAAATAGTGCTAATTTTCTTCTGCTGCAAATCTTCTTTTACATGTTGAGTCGATGGGGAATTCAGTTGTCTACATTGTGTGTAATTTTGGTTAATTTATCTCTAATAGTTTTGGAGATATTCAGGGTGAAAGATTTTCACATTTTGGGTTGTCTGCCCTTACCGGAAGTCGGAAGTCAGGATTTTTTTTTCATTGTATACCTTTCAGCATATAGGCTATCATCCCTGAAAGTTTCATTGAAATTCATCCAGCGGTTAGGTCAGGAGAGCTGGCACAAAATTCGTACAAATAATAATAATAATTCGGATAATAACAGTATGTCTTCCGACTTTCAGTCTGAAGACCTAACTAGGATTGCCTCAAGGGCAATACTGACGGTCTTCAGACTTCCTCCATGCACCTTCCGAGGCTATCTTCACTTGAACAGTTTCCTTGGACGCCAGCTTGACTGTCCATTGCAGTAATTTTTACATTCATTTGGCACTGAGTCAGCACTGCTGACACAAACACAAAATTCACAAACAGCAGAAAGTATGCTGAAAGGGACAATCAAATATACAGACCACTGAAAATATTAGATCCTGACATTTCCAGAATGCTAAATATTTGAACTGTAGACCTAACGACAACGGAGTTACGGCCTGTTAAAGAATCGACTGTTTCCTTGGCCATTAGAAAAGCAGAAGTGGGTGCTAATTCTAGATTTTCCAAATTGAGCAGGTTCATGCTCATGCTGTTGATCAGTGGATTGTCTTGTCTAGACTCGAGCATTTACCTGCTAACCCAGTGTAAAGCAGGTATGGCCAGTCATAGGTTCCAGATTGGACAGATTGATGCTCATGCTGTTGATCACTGGACTGCCGGGTCCAGGCTCGATCGTTTACAGATGGAAGCCATATAGTTGGAACACTGATGAGTGCGGCGTAAAAAATATACAAACTAATAGGTGTCAAATTTCGCAGATCGATGCTCATACTGTTGATTACTGGATTGTCTTGTCCAGACTCGATCAATGACAGACCGCAGCCATATACTTGGAATACTGCTGAGTGCGGCGTAAAACAATATACAAACTAATAGGCTCCAAATTGCGCATGTCGATGCTCATGCTGTTGATCACTGAACTGCAGCGTAAAACTGCACTCACTCACTGTAACAGATTCGACTATTTCCTTAACCCTCATGTATTTCTGTGAACATTCACTGCTAAGCCAGTGTAACGCAGGAATACTGCTCAATACGGCGTAAAACAATATACAAACTACTGGAAAGATTAGATCCTGACATTTCCAAAATGCTAAATATTTGGACTGTAGTCCTAAGGACAACAGAGTTACGGCCTGTTAAAGAATCGACTGTTTCCTTGACTCTTAGAAACCCGGGAAGTGGTCAGTGTTGCTAGATTTTACGAAGCTTCCTTCACTTATCTGTGAAAAATGCCAAAATCCGAAGCACACACCCCCTCTAAGTCTTTGTGGCGTAATTGTGGCCTAACTATTGACTTTTACATGACCATAATGTGAAGCAAAAATGTTCTCCAGTTAATCATCTACCGTTTGATATTTTCAAACATCAAAGTCATTATGTTTTCGCAGAGTTGTGACATGTTTAAAAACCTTAAAAACTGCGTTTTTACAAAATTGACCAACTTTCGAGGGCGATAACTCCGAAACTATTCAAGATATCAATATGTCTTTAATGAATATAAGTAGCCCGGGGTGTGGGCTTTCAATCGACATATCAACCACTAGGGTACTGTTCACCGTTCAGGAGCAAGCAACCTTGAAACACAGGCACGGTCAAAACTTGCGAAAATGTGCAAAATTGCAAACTTTGTCTTTCGGTCGTTATTGTGACGTAACTATTGATTTTTACATAACCATAATGTGAAGCAAAAATGTTCCCCATCCAATTCTGTATGGTTTGGTGCTATGTACGATGACATATCACAATTTTCCGCAGACTTTTGATAGTTTTATGAACCCTATGAAAACGTGTCTTGAACATTTTAGCCATCTTTCAGGGACGATAACTCCATAACTTTTCAAGATATCACAATGCCTTGAACAAATTAAGCTTTCCAGGGTATGGGCTTTCTAACGATGTATCGAACTGGTTTGCGCTATATGCCGTTCTGGAGAAGAAGATTTTTAAAGACAGGCACTGTCAAAAAGCCAACATCGACGAAAATTTCAGTTTTTTCAAAATAGCCGAAAATCTGTCATGACGGCCAACTTCCGCTATGCGTTGAATCGCTGGAGATTGATGTTGTCTACATTGTGTGAAAATTTGGTTAATTTATCTCTAATAGTTTTCGAGTTATTCGGGGTGGAAGAAAATGACATTTTGGGTTATCTGCCCTTACCGGAAGTCGCAAGTCGGGATTTTCTGTTCATTGTATACCTTTCAGCATATAGGCTATCATCCCTGAAAGTTTGATGGAAATCAGAGGCAACAGCCATGTAGGTTGAATACTACTGAGTGCGGCGTAAAATTCAACTCACTCACTGCAACAGAATGCTGATGAGTGCGGCGTAAAACAATATACAAACTAATAGGTGCCAAACTGTGCATGTCGATGCTCATGCTGTTGATCACTGGATTGTTTGGTCCAGATTCGATCAATCAGAGACAACAGCCATGTATGTGCAATATTACTGAGTGCGGCGTAAAATTCAACTCACTGTAACAGAATGCTGATGAGTACGGCGTAAAACAATATACAAACTAATAGGTTCCAAACTGTGCATGTCAATGCTCATGCTGTTGATCACTGGATGGTTTGGTCCAGATTCGATGAATTAGAGACAACAGCCATGTAGGTTGAAATCTACTGAGTGCTGCGTAAAATTCAACTCACTCACTGTAACAGAATCGACTATTTCCTTAACCCTCATGTATTTCTGTGAACGTTCACTTCTATGCCAATGTAACGGAGGAATATAGCTGAATGCGGCGTAAAGCAATATACAAACTACTGGAAAGTTTAGAACCTGACATTTCAATACCACTAATACTGCTGACTGCGGCGTAAAGCAATATTCAAACTAATAGGTTCCAAAGTGCGCAGATCGATGCTCATGCTGTTGATCACTAGCTGGAATAATGCTGAGTGCGGCGTAAAACTCAACTCACTGACTTTAACACAATCGACCATTTCCTTAACGCTCCTGTATTTCTTTGACCATTCACTGTTAGCCCAGTGTAATGCAGTTGAAGGGAAACTCGAGTTCTAATTTGACTGTGCTATAGCGGCGTTAAAAATAGATTTCTGCCTGCCACAGCGGGACGCGAGCATTTTGTTCAAACTTGAGTTGATTTTGGCTGGAAATGGGCAATTTTTCTTTCCGGCGTAATTGTGACGTAAGTATTGATTTTTACATAACCATAATGTGAAGCAAAGATGTTCCCCATTCAATGAGCTACAGTTTGGTATCATAAACGATGAGATCCAGTGTGTTTTCGCAGAGTTATGACATCTTAATGAACCCTACCAAAATGCGTCTTTGAAAATTTGACCAACTTTGAAGGGCGATAACTCCGAAACTATTTGAGATATCAAGATGCCTTGAACAAATTAAGCTTTCCAGGGTATGGGCTTTCTAATGGTGTAACAAACATGATCGTGCCATATGCCGTTCTGGAGAAGAAGATTTTCAAAGACAGGCACTGTCAAAACGCGAAAATCGGCGAAAATTTCAGTTTTTTCAAAATAGCACAAATTTTCTTCTGCTGCAAATCTTTTTTTACATGTTAAGTCTATGGGGAATTCACTTGTCTACATTGTGTGTAATTTTGGTTAATTTATCTCTAATAGTTTTGGAGATATTAAGGGTGAAAGATTTTCACATTTTGGGTTGTCCGCCCTTACCGGAAGTCGGAAGTCGGGATTTTTTTTCCATTGTATACCTTTCAGCATATAGGCTATCATCCCTGAAAGTTTCATTGAAATTCATCCAGCGGTTAGGTCAGGAGAGCTGGCACAAAATTCGTACAAATAATAATAATAATTCGGATAATAACAGTATGTCTTCCGACTTTCAGTCTGAAGACCTAATAATAATATTCGGGCAAAAACAGTATGTCTTCCAGACTTTCAGTCTGAAGACCTAATAATAAGAATCGGATAATAACAATAGGTCTTCCAGACTTTCAGTCTGAAGACCTAATTAATCAATCAGTGTGTTATTTGTTAATCTTTTGATCGATCTAGACACAAGAAACGTCAAATAGGGACTTTTGTCGGGCAATCTAAGTGGTGTTACCACTAATTATGCCTGTTATAAATTCATTAACTGACCATCAAGCGAATGAAGACAAATAACATGTAGGTTCATACCACCTAACATGGGTTACAACAAGGGAGTATTAATTGATGTATTGCATGTGAAAACTTATGGGCTGACACTTGTTTTGCAGATATGAACAGAATTTTTTTGCTGCATAAGAAATACATACAATACATGTATAAGCATTTGCCGTGTGCTAGAACTCTATGAACCTATTTTCCTAAGTAAATTTTCATATTCTTCTTGCAGTGGTTATTTGGTTTATGGTTTGAAAAAAATCAAAAGTCAACTTTTATTATCATGTGTAGTAGAGGTCACATTTTTACATGACATGATTAAATATTGAGGTAAAAAAAAAAACACAGAAAAGGGATCAGTTTGGATCCTAGCAGGCACTAGGAAACCTGAAAAAGCCCACAGTGTATGCTTTGATACTTTATTACAATCACACAAGAACCACCAGATATATTTTCAAATAAATGCATCTGACCTTCTTAGTGTGGCACTGCTTAGGTTGAAGAAATTAACCATAATCATGGTGACCAAGGTTGATCATTGTTTTCACTATAACTAGCATCTGGGTAAAAAAATATGACCTAGTGACAAAGTGCTTTTGACAGAATCGTCTATGAAAACAAGTTCCACCTCATAGACTAAGCAAAACAGGAGACATAACTAAATGATAGTAGATTGTGAGAACATATAGAGAGAATTGTGCACTGTTGTCAAAAAGGTCAGTTTAAGGTAATTAAAGATCGAAATGAGTAAATAAATGACAGGGTTTAATTTATGATGAAGCAAATGAGTGACTTATGTATTTGCACCCCTTAGTGTATATGGGATCCTAAAGCAAGATATTCTGGGATTGCCAAATCCCACATGATACATGATGGCACAGATTCAATATAAGTATGAAGACAACCATAAACAACAGAGTTGAAACGTTAACTGTTGAGACACCACTTTGAACTCGTATTTGCTAATGACATGAAATAATCTGGTGAATGATAATTAAGGATCCAGATCAATCCAAGAAAACCTCACCTCATGTCAATGTGACATCATTAAATCCTTTTTCTTAGAGAAGCGTTGTTTATACACTAAGCACATAAAGAAACTGTGCATACAAAAATTTAAAATCTAAATTTATCAAACCTATTTAGACACATAAGGATTTAAACTCAGAGATTAGTGACATGTATCCAACATGCCATATTCCGTGACATCAGTGGTTTCGTCCTTGATACGTGCAATACGTTGTTACCCGTGCATTCCAGGAAAGAGAAACAGAGCAAATGAATGACACATAATACTGTCACTTTGGAAAGCTCAACCCCTGCCCTTGCCATCGTTCAAAAATTTAAACGGCTATTGAAATGCATAGCATGCCAAGGCTAATGTCTGCAAAATGTCATGAGGCCATTGGGATGGTCCACCGAAAGACCATTTCTGCACTGCTGAGACACTATTAGAACACAAATGATGTCAATGATCGGTCACATGGACGTCCACAATGGACGTCCACATGTAACAACGCCAAGACAGGACAGATGAATAAGGGTGACCCATCTTTGCCACAGGTTTCAGACTGCAGTGATGACTGCCCGCTGCTCGGATCATCCTTGGACTTTGCCATCCATATTTACCCCAACAAAGTTCGTCAATGTTTACGTCATCACGGGATAAGACCATAAAATCCCACCATAAGACCTATCCAGACACAAGCTCGCCGAATGTGGTGCCGAAATCATGTCCGTAGACCCTTGTTTTGGTTGAGAAATGTTGTTTTTACAGACGAGTCCAGGTTTAACATTTCACATATGACCCCTCCATTAAAGTTTATATGTACCTTTGACATTGTTATCATACCTATCAAGTGGGATTATATTTTGACAATGCACTGGTCTCAGAAAAGAGAAAGCTGGTAAGTAAAGGATTGTTTCAAACATGATTTCTATACTCTAATATAAGTTATGCCCCAGCAGGTCTAGATATTTCAGTGATGCAAGATTAGCATTCAAGTGCTCAGTTATCTTAGCCTGGAAGGAAGACTGGGAAGGGAAGACTGGATGTTGAATTTCCTGTTCTGGAAGATGTGGTATGTTTACCAGGGTAAAAATATCTAACACTACCTTATCTGAAGACACACCCATTAGGTTGAACACAGAGGGTCCTGTATTATCTATGTCCTCTACAAAATGGTCTGCATAGTGTTCCATACAATTTGTGGCTCTTTCTCCATGTGCTAAAGCTGAGTGTCAATCCATGGGGCTCTTGCCTTTTTCGTTATCCAAGGGTAAATCTTCTTGTGAGCCTATACAGTCTTCTGCAGCTTGTGTGGTCTGTGTGGTCCATATTTCTCATGAGCGGTCCTGTCTGCGCTTTCATTGTTATCCCTCTGATTACTACAATGACTGGTAGCTGTCCATGTCAGTATGTGAAGTGTCAGTCTTTGTTAAATGCTGCAAGCCCCAGAAACTGATAAACTCATGGTAGCTGATGGTGTCCTACATGACTTTTAGAATTTGTCCAAGTCTGACTTATTGTGAGATAACACTAAGATCTGATCCAAAAGCCCCTTCGTAAGGTGTAAAGAATGCTCGAGCACAATCTCTTTTGTTGTGCATCTCGTGACTGGTGCTATGTGTGGAGAAAGCTCATGTAGCCCCAAATTACAGTAAAGTTCACTTATAACGTACACGCTTACAACAAATTGTCGGTTACAACAAACAAATTCAGATGTCCCGACTGCTTTCCTATATTTTGTTATGAATTAACTACCGTATACACCAAACACTGATAGTACGAATTATTTGTTACAACAAACAAATTGACAGGCCCCTGTGTTATTTCACGCGTTGACTGATGTCTTTACAACGAACAGCTGATCCGAATTCACTTGCGTGTCATCTCACATGTCACCAAGTAGCTTGTGAAAACAAACAGGCTTCCTCACATGGAATCAAGAGGATAATAAAATAGACTTACCTGTGAACTTTTATCATTTATTTAATCTTGTCAATCTTGTTAACATTGTCAAGGCACAAATAGCAATCTGGGAAGTCATTCTTTCAAGTCAGCATGGAAGGCTTGTTACAGAAACGTAAAGATCTAGACGATTCTTAGTAATACTACAGATCTGCCAACTATCAAGTAACTATACAATACAAAGAAACATGAATTTAAATAGAAAATAGCTCAAATCATCATCTAAGGAATGCAAACAAGTCCTCTCAAAGCATACTAACAGAAAACAACTGCCTCCATGAAACCAGTGTAACATTACTTGTTTAAAGGCTAAAACAGCTGTTTCTCCTTGACCTTTCGTCACTGAGATGGTCACAATGTTTATGACAGGACCTGACCTAGTCCTTTAACCAGGCTCCCTGTGCCAGAGTCTACAATGCACCACAGCTGCTGTGACTGGTGGTCACGTTTCATAACGCTTTGTTAACTGAATTATAATGTCACCCATCTATGTCACTATATGTCACATTACCAGGTATAGCTACAGGCAAATAGACAAATGTTATGTGCAATCATATAGCATATGTGGGACTACACAGGTAAAGTACAGATTCTAGTATTTTATGTGAGTTGAGTCCCATCTTGGATTCTAACAGACACTAAGAAAATAAAGTACCTAATGGCCTGCAGACAAAGTCAGTGATCTGATCAAGTCAGCGACCATGGCTTCCACAACTGGTAGTCTAGATCATGTTCATGTGTACCCATCTGACAAGTGAATGGTGGCAATGGCTGAAGCGATCAGTACACATTGACTTGTTACATCTAGGATCATATTTTCTTAGTAAACTACAGATATTGATTGTCAACAATAAAGCATTTCCACTACTATACAAAACCCAGATACTTTCTTCTGTTCTTGATTTTTTTTTCTATTCTGTTTGTAATTGTATACCTACCTTATTCTCTTTATTTTCTTCAAGAAATCCCATTCCACCAAGTCTCCAACAACCACGTCTCGTCACCAGTATGGATTGAGGGCATATATTACGATGCAGTTTGTGTTCGGTGTAGTGTAAAAAGGACAAGGCCTCTGTAATCTGCACAGAATAGAAAAGTGAACTAATTTTCATGTCCACAAAAAATATATTCATCACAACGTTTCATTCATATGATTCATAATCATTGTGTTGATAAGGATATTGGCCTATACTAGTTTATAGGAATGGACACTTTCCCCATCTGTTCAAAAAGATATTCAAAAGAAGGACATTGATTGCAAGATTAGACAAATCAGGATTTGTCTGAGGCAATGTTACAGTTAACCTGTCGAGGAATATAAACATATTGCACAACTCAATCAAAGAACATGCAAGAGAGTGCTCCTCAAGAAAGATGTCTGTGAAACCCTTACCATCATTTTTTTGTACATGAATTCCTGCTACCCTTCATCTCTGGCTTTAAGATTCACAAGGCTTTCAATCACAAACATACAGTGGGCAATTTCCAAGCAGCACTCAAACAGAAGAGATTCTGGGTCCATGGAACTAACAATAGGTGCTGCACCTGATGTTTGTAAGAATCATCTGTATATGCCTGAATGCAAGGAGTTGTTGTACTGTTTTCAGTAAGAAGTCACAACATGTCGCATATGTGGTTGTCACAAATTATATATTAAGTTGCATCTCGCATCCTGTGTGGGTAATAAGACACAAATAGTGAGTGTGTTAAGTGCCAAGGCTAACTACACATTAACAAAGTACTCCTGGAACAAATCTGGCTGCAAAGTTTGAATTGAGAACATAACATATAATCCTGAAAACAGCTATCTTCACACACAGCAAATTTCATAAACTTTTAAATACTATTGATATTAAATGCTTTTCAAATCCTATTCTACATTGTTTTCCACTACTGTCACACTGCTGCAAATACTATTTGTATCATTATCATTCTGAAGATCACTGAAGGTTGGTCAATATGTAACTTACATAATTCATATGAAACTCTTGTCCTGTTTAAAACTTGACTGAAAGAAAGAGCCACCAAATTCCTGACTGAGCTCACTACAAATATATTTAGCTACCAGTATTTGAAAGATTGCATTTTCTTTGAGAGTGTTAAAGTGCATCTCCTACCTGCATCAAGCCATACTTTATTTCTGCCTCAATGAAGTCATGATCCTGTAATGAAAGAGAACCATTATAAAGCATCATGTCTGAAATGAGTCCATTTGTGCCTTCATCCATCCATGATGCTGATGCTGTGGCCTCACAACAGCGACAGAGCTGTAGGATAGTACTGGGGAACTAAATATTGGTCTTTATAAACATTCACCATATACACCTTCACTAAATGCCCAAATTCTGCATTCAAACATATATACTTCTGATTAAAGTTTCATGTGGGGAAGAAGTTGCCTAGCTAAGCCAGAATCTCACCCATTTGATATAATAGCATGGGCGGTTAAGAAGTGGCTAAGATAAGCCAGAATCTCACCCTTTATATGAGAACAAGGGTGGGGAAGAAGTGGCCTAACTAGGTGAGAATCTCCCCCTTTTCATAGAAAACAAAATATCCTAGTTTTAACAGGGGGAGCTTTGGCCAAGGAAGGAAAAGCCCCGCCAAAACTTTTCCTACAGTAAGAAAAACTTCCCAGAGGAAAGTTTGGCCTTGACCTGATTCTCTCCAGGGAAAGTTCAGACCGAGTAAGAAATGGCCTGCTACACTGAACATAGACTGTACTTCTTTCACAGCAACAGTAACAAATTCCTTATTGAAGTAACTATTGTAACAATAGTTGCAGATGTTATGGTTAAGAATTTGCCATGACAAACGATGTGAGAAACCTCGTTTGAAGCAGCAAAACAGAACAAAGACAAGTCTAAAAACATTCAAATATTATTACTATGCAACGAGAGCAAGGTATACAAAGTCATGAGTCAATTTCATAATACTGGTTTCAAATACAATACAAGAGAGACAAAATCTAAGTCATGGGTCATAATATAATATAGCAAACTCATCAAAGTCTTAGTGCGCAAGAGAAACAGTCATGTAGAATGTAAACACAGCGAGCAGTCTGACAGCAGCTAATGTTGATTCAGGCGTTGATGGATTTGTTGGTGATGATAAATATACTCCAGAATGTGTCCGTCGCAACAAGGCAACCAGCCTTTTCACATATCTTCAGTCATTTCCAGAAAGCTTGGGCACATACGACCATCGCAAACACCACAGAAATCTCTAGCAGCCTATCTCAAGCTAGAGCAATTTACACGCTGGGGTAAATTGAAAGGCCAGCCCATTTGTTCCATTGATTAAAAGTCATTTCTACCTTTTGCATGGAGAATTTGTCGCATACTTCCTAGATTACAGGACCTCTTAATGTGATCATGATTGATGAGATTTGTATGCATTTGCAAATGGAACCTCAGGATGATTCAGGGAACACAACAAAGAGATTTTGACCCTACAATTTGTTATCAATACCACAAACAGGTTAATGAAGGAACTTTTCGACTCACCTTGATCTTGTTTAACACAACATATGAAAAATTAAGTAACACTCTGACGGCGGCTACAGTTCAGGAAAGGCCAGAAGCAGATAAACAGACTGATACGCGCTCAATATCACATGAGGTGGCTCCAACAATCCAGATTAGGGAGTCTCACATATGCTAGGCACATCAAGAAACTGTGCATACAAAAATGTAAAATCTAAATTTAGCAACTTTGTGTAGCCACATAAGGACTTAAAGTCAGAGATTAGTGACATGTATCCAACATGCACGTGCCACATTCCATGACATCAGTGGTTTTGTCCTTGATACGTGCAATACGTTGTTACCCGTGCATTCCAGGAAAGAGAAACACAGCATATGAATGCTACACAATACTGCCACTTTAGAAAGCTCAACCCCTGCCCTTGCCATCGTTCGAAAAATTAAGCGGCTGTTGAAATGCATAGCATGCCAAGGCTAACGACTGCAAAACGTCATGAGGCCATCAGGATGGTCAGTGGGGGAATGTCTCAATGACAAGTGACTGCACATTTCCACTGCCACCGGAACACCATTTCTGCACTGGTGAGACACTATCAGAACACAAATGATGTCATCGATCGGCCACATTCTGGATGTCCATATGTATCAATGCCAAGACAGGACAGATGGATAAGGGTGATCTATCTTTGCCACAGGTTTCAGACAGCAGTAATTACTGCCCGCACCATCCTGGGACTTTGCTGTATTAACTCCAAAACAGTCCGACAGCGTTTACGTCATCACAGATCATGATGTCCCACCATATGACATATCCTTACACAATGTCATTGACAAGCTCGCCGAATGTGGTGTTGAAATCATGTCCGCAGACCCTTGTTTTGGTTGAGAGACGTTGTTTTTACAGATGAGTCCAGGTTTAAGATTTCCCATAATGATGGACGTCAATGCGTGGGAGAAGGCTATGCACAGGCTTGTGTCTTGGAGAGGAATCACTTTGGTGGTGGTGGTTTTGTGATGATCTGGGGTGGAATAACAGCACACCAAAGAACGCCTTTGGTGATTGTTCAGGGCAACGTAACTGGTGTGGGCTACAGAGATCAGATTCTTTGACCTGTGGCAATTCCTTTTCTGCAATGTCATGTTGTTTTAGTGTTACATTAATCAAAAGATAACATGTATATGTAAACTACGTACACACTAGCATGCTTGTATCAACGAGAAACTGCCTGAATGCTCGTATAATTCATGGGCAAAAGAAAGTGAACACTTTTTATTTTGAACTTTTGGCAAAGTTGTTTAAGTTAGTAAAGTCCTTTTAGGCCGAAACGGTTCAGCCACACATGCACCTTAACACAGAATGTTGGCTGTGTAGAAGCACAGGATTTTGCAAAAAATGTCAAAACGTGCATCACAGAGATTTTTGCAATATGCTTGTAGAGAACGGGTAAAAAAACAGCAGCGAATTAGTGGTCATACATCTCAGCTGACAAAAAACCTCAGCACAAGAGTGAGAGAGGGGTATAGGTATACACAGATTGGCATTAACAACAGCCATATTGCAAAGGCCACGATCAGTCAGACCATGTGTGACAACCCCACATAAAGACCGCCATTTGCATAGACCTCATCTGCGCAACCGGGTCATCACGGCAACAGATACAGAGGCAGTGGCACTAGGACATGTCATTAGTTGACATACCATGCTATGAAGTTTACATGCAGCAGGTATCTGAGCTTGATGTGCTCTGCATGGAATGGTATTGACCCAGGAACATTGTTTACGTAGGTTAAAGTCTACTCTGCTGGCTAATATGAAATTGGCAGCGAGTGATTTTTACAGACTAAAGTTGATTCACCATGTTCCATAATGATGGACGAGTGTGAGTATACCGTTGCAAGGGAGAAAGCCTAGTGCCGAACTGCATGCAAGATGTGCATCCTTTTTCGAGGAGGTGGTGTGATGGTGTAGGAAGGAATTTGTGGGAATTAACGTGCACATTTGGTCATAACACATGGAAACTTGAATGCTGAGAGATACAGAGATGACATTCTTCAACCCGTGGCAATACCATTTCTTTGCCAGCAACAACAGAGAATACTTCTGCAGCATGCCAACTCCACGCCCCTACAAAAAGCGCTGCCATATAGCTGGAATATTGCTGAGTGTGGCGTAAAACCAAACTCACTCACTCACTCATCAAAATGGAGTCTACATCTTGGCCCATCTGTCAGGAACACATGATCGGTTTGAAAATTCCTTTTCCATCTCACATCACTATCATTAGATCGGCTGTCTTTATCATAAACAGATTTCATCTCCTCTTGATTCAGTTGGGCAGTGCAAGCCTTGAATTGCAAAAACTTGACAACACTACATGACTCAATTTTCGTATCTAGGATCATCTACGAGAAGATTGAATAACATGAAGTAAGTAGTTTCTGGTCCATTAAGTAGATAAGGATCACTGATGTTACCTTATAATTTTCAACATAATTTCTCAATAAATCCATGGTCATAATTAATTTTTTTTATATCCCTTTATATGAATGACCAGAGACTTGACTGTTGTTGTATTTGTGAACTGTGCTATTCCTACCCCTCTGTCCATTACATGACATGTGTGACTCTTGTTGTATCTGTGAACTGTGCTATTCCTACCCCTCTGTCCACTACATGAGACATGCTCTTCAATTGTGATGGGTTTCCCATAAACACTGTTGGTGCATTGTCCCAAATGATGGCTTCATTAAATGTACTATAACTTAAAAACATTGTTTGTTTTGCTTTGATTTTATCAATCATTAATAAGGGTGTTCCTTTCTTTTGTTCACTAGTTTAGTTTGATGTACCTCAGAAATGTTGATACTGGAAATAGAATGGTACTCTAGATTTCTGTCATTAGGTACTTCAAAACCCACAAAGGCAAAGTGGAAAGAGTGTTTTGAAAAGGTTACAAACTCCTGCTCCAGAAAGGAGTACTACCAACAATTTTAGACAAAGTCAAATTTGTCACCATGGAAACTGAAAATATGAAATTTCAACTCACGTTTTCACAGGAAACAGAAGAATGCAGTATTTACAGTAAGCTAAAGTATAAATTCTACTTTGCAAAACTTAAACATCATACAATATAAGTTATCACATCGCGTCGAGGGAAGTAAGGGGTAAGGTTGTAAGGCTCGGGGAGTACAACCTGAGGGACTGATAAAACCTTGTATTTCCCTAGACACAAAGTGATAATGCATCTATCTAGCTGAATGTTTTCACGAAACAAAACAACACGCATCGAATTGACTTGTGTTTTTATATGTGAGATGCCACTGTTTGACGACAATGCATTGCACGTTACTAAAGGCTTGTCGATGCACGCTTTTCTCACTTCGCAGCGTCACCAAGGCATAGCGGGGTGATATGACTTTCGTAACGGGATTACACAACTTTTATACTCCCGCTCACGGATCGTGATGGATGTACATGTTATTTTATCAGAATTACATGGACCAATCAAAACTCGACATTCTTACATCAGGCTAGATAATATGCTGTAAAGGTCTTTTTCTGAAACCATTTCTGAAACTGAAAAGTTTACGGATGTAAACTTCTGTCATATCAAGAGCACAAGGACCTATTTTGGATCCCACTCCTTTTTTTAAAATTTGATTTTACTTTTTTTTCAAATTGTGTTCTTATTTTATTAAATTTGGAGGTAATTTAAACATGTATTTTGTGATTCCATTTATTTCAGTGTTATAAGTTTTAACTTTAATAATTCTCCCTCTTAATTTGGCCTGTTCTTGATGAGGTACAGGTTACCTCTGCGAAAGCATAAAATAATTAATCACAAACATGAATAGGCAAAATGTATAATTTTAATTGGGGAATGTTTAATGACATTTAAATTAGGTCTGGATATCAGATTCTGAACAGGCTTAGATAAATTTCTAACTGCATGCACTTTGAGCATGTGAGCACTTTGATGCTGTTTCTTCCTCTTTCTTTCTTCCTTTAAATGTGTGGGTATCCCCCAGTATATCAATCTAAAACATTGACTTCAGCGAAATAGTTTAATGTGTATCTTCTATTATGCCGTTGGTTTTCGTAATAAATGCCTGTTGGGCTTGTTGTTTCCCTTGTTTCGTATTTTTTTTTTCATCCTCCCTTACAGAAGATGTTTTATGAACTTTTGATCAAATCTCTTCTTTTATTTTGTAGTATTTTTCTAGTTTACCTAGGATCGAATGAAACTCCTCTTCTGAGATTTTGTTATCACTGAGTGGGGTGGAAACATGATCTTCTATCGTGTTTAACTTTGATTCAGCAAGAATTCTAATTTCATTGTGTGTCTTTGCTTTACGATTCAATTTGTGGGAAACAAATTTAAACAGCGACCCACTGTTCCTGTCACTATAGCTGCTAATTCAAGTCCTAACACCACCGGTGCGGCTATGACTGTTGTCAACGACCAAAATCCTACTGCTCCTAATCCTATGCTAGTTAGGGTGGTATCAGCACCATCTATATAGTTTAAAGCTCTATTGTATTTTGTATGTAGTGATGCATGGATATCACATTCTTGTTCTAGCTGATGTTTTATTTCCCATATCTGTTCCAGTCAAAATCCGTCTACACTTCCCTTTATATTTCCTTCTTCATCTATGGCTGGATACAGCCCCATTCTATTTGTCTATAATAAAGTTTATAAATTATTTTTTAATTATCTGTCATTTAATTTTTGATTGATATATTTTAAGCCTATAAGGTTTACATTATCGTACAGGTAAATGGGTGAGATATTAATAGATGTGTTTTCAGTTACAATATGAACCCCATCGAGGCTTATTGATGGCTTATAGCCTTGTCTTATTATGATTTGACAATGTTTATTCTCATGTCTTTTAAACCACATTATACTAAGAGCATCTAAAAGTATTCTTGGCTCAGAAATCCCGGCGAGATATACGTCTATAATTAGTGTTGTGTGTGGTTTCATATTATATGAATCCGTAAAAAAATCACATTGGTAATTATAAATACTGTGACTGACTAAACTGGCATTCAAGTTGACTGGCACTAGCATGTTGCCAGTGTGACCCTGTATTTGTAACACTTGTAAAGAATTATCTTTTAAGGGATTAAAGGACGTGAGATGGATGCCGTTGTTAGTAATTTTGGAAACAAAATCATTTGGGTTAAAAATGATGTAAGGGTTGGTTCGTGTTATTTTAATTAACCATTCAAGTTCTATAAAATCTGCTAGTGGCATTCATTTGTATACGTTATCTTTAAAGTATAAGTGGTTCGCAGTGCCTTCCTCACCAGGTAAATTGAATCGTTTTGTGTCTTCTAGATCACTGAGTGTTACATTGGCGTGATGGCTTACCATTGTTTATGAAACTGTTAGAAAATAGTTTCCAAATGTTTTTCTGATAATGTCTCAGGCGTGAACTTCAAACCAATAAAATTTATAAGCTCGGATAGAAAAATCTTGGTTAGAGTTACAGTGTCTTCCACTACCACTGTGACATCTTCCAGACTGGTGTGTGAATCACCTCCCACCCGCACGTAAATTGAGCAAACGCGGCCCTGGTGTTTTTTAACCCACCGGAGTTTGATTTCTTTCAAGATCTCAATATCACTCTGCGATGGTTCACCAAGGTAAACCTGAATGACCACCGTGGAATTCTCCGAGAGGCTTTCCAGGATGGCGACCACACCGTTGAATTCAGTAACAAACTGCAATACCGTGGCCTCTACGGGTTTACACGACAGCATGTGAGCTGCTCTACTCGAGACTGGCGTGATGGTTACACTACGTCTTTGTGATGGGACGTAAGCCACGAGCAGGATTCCGTTGTTTACGACTTTGTTTAGGTAGTGGTTATTATTTTCTATGATAACGTATGGCGAAATTAGTGTTACGTTGAGAAGCCAGTTGATTTGAGATGGTAACATCATCCACCTGTTGTCGTCAGTATTAGAAAGTACGGTTTGTTTTGATCAATGTTTGTTGTTCTCTAAAAGTCTTCTAAATCAAGCAATTTACCACCGAACGATGGGTATATTCTCCATTCATCCGCGTCATTACGAACTATATCGTATTGTGTGTTGCTGACATGTCTTGGTGTATCTAGGTTAAAAGTATTATCAGATCCAATGACAACGGGAACTTCAACGTGTCTGTAAATGTTGTTTATAAGCTTAAAAGCCTATTTTTTACCATCTATTCCTGTGTCATCAAACCCTCTAGTATCACCTGGCCCTTGATTACTAGCTATTATTGTATATGCAGTGTTATGCTTAGGTATCCTATATCTATAGTATTATTTTCTGTATCTAAAATTGATATTTTTAATTTAGAAATATTACCATTTTTCAACTTTTTATACTGGCGTGATGAAAATGACTCTGTGCTACCCTCAATTTTTTTTTGTTTTAACCGGGACAGCCCCCAACAACATGGAAAGACATTCATTTTGTACATTATCCATTGTGCTAAGCTGTTTGAGATGAACGCACAGCTCGCGGTATGGAACTAGATCTGGTACTTTCGAACCAGTGCCGCTCTGACAAGGGATTGTTTCACTTGATGGCAGCCCCCGCATCTTTGCCAACGGTTGACTGAGTATCAGTTTGATGTCACTGTCAAGGGAGTTGTTATAATCCAATATTCCGTTTGAGAAAATTATTTTAATTTCAAAATTTAATTTCTTGAAAGCTTCATCATTGAGAGAACGCTGTAGTAACCATCGGTTATTTTGAATGGAACATCATTCATGAAGAACTTACAATTAGTATTTTTTTTGCTAATGTTTGTCCATCTTGGGTAGTAGGTGATATCGCATGGTGCTATTTTGAGTTGACCAGATGTGTTATCAATCGCAGGTATTAGTTGAACGGTCTCACAGTTCGTTATATCCGGAAGCATAATGTACATATTATAATATAAATTATATATAATAATAATATGTATAAACCCAAAGTACATTACCCAAAAACGACAACATAAATGCCCTCGACTTCACACACATGAAAATCTTGGTTGATGCGGATGGTTCGTACTTGAAAACCCACTTTATAGATGAGTTTGAAAAGTATAAGCTATTGGTCACGGATGTGAAATCTGTCCACACGTGGTTCAATATCCTGATGCAGTTTGGGCAGAACCAACTCAATTTTCGCTATATGTTGCGCTACAACTGGGTGCGGCCTGACATTGTCAGACACTAGGCGTGATGAACTGAGCAAATCAGTTTTCACATTTCACATATACTACCAGATCAGGTGTATCCTCAAAGAGATCAGCACCCCGCTTCCACAGGATAAGGCGTGGACTGTAACTAACAACCCATATGATAGAAGTGCTTACGAAAGGATTTGTAAAGAATTCGGCATTGACCTGAAGACAGATTGGCGTTTGCCCGGTCCAAATCACGGTTTGGGTATTCCATACGATGGTGTGAGATCCGTGAAAGAGGTTAGTGATGATTTACTGAAACAAGATTTACTTCAGCAGGATTTTGTTCTGTCGAGTAATGAATGGAGAGATGATCGTGCAAATTTTAAAGGCGGTGTTGCTTTCACCATCCAAGAAGTGGAGCAACCCCCCGGCTCGGAAGATGATTGAAAAAAATTTATGCTAGATACATTGAAAGGATTCACTCACGCTGGTATTATCCGTTTAAACGATTCGATTAGAACATACATGTGGGCTATTCTCGGTGCAACTACATCTTTGGTGTGGGATTGTACGTGACCGACATGTGGCTGAGAATGAATAAAATAACGGGCTACAACAATGAAATAATCATCGCCATGGCCGATCAAAAATTGGGTGTTAACGAGGATGTCAACGTCTCCCACGAACCACCATCCACTGGGGGATCCCCCACTGGTGAAACACGTATAGTGGCATCACCACCAAAGCCAATGGTTAAACCAGGGTGTGTGGGCCCCACAGTATCCCCCACCAAGCAGGCGTCCAATCAACAGCATATCGATCGTAAAACAGCGTTGGTTGTTGGAGGAGTCGCAGTCGGCTTGTGTCTCATTTGGTTCAAAATTCCCTAGCCGCAACGTACCCCAGCCCAGCCACAGCGACAATGAATGCCCACAGATTTTGGCCAAGCAATGTGACAGTTTTACCTAGCGTACTGAGCAGCCATGATACAATACGTCCTAAGATACCAGGCAGGGCTTCTGTGGTCTTACCTGTGAATTTAGCCAGAGCCTCTCCGAGCGATTTCAGATGTTTTTTATCCAGTCTCTGATGTCGTCACCACCACTTGGAGGTGTAGGGGAACCTCCCACGGAACCTCCCGTCAGCGATATGACCAGAGTCGATATGATGAAGCCCAATGCTGTCAGAACGCTGGCAATGGTGATGCCCTGCTCTCGGAACAATATTCGGATCCTGTCAGCCAACATGGTTTCATTCAGTATTCTATCGATTGTTTCCCAAATGCGACTAATCTGAAATCGAAGCTGTTCACGATTCCAGGAAGCGGATTCCAACTGCATGTGTCTCTTGTCTTCTAAATTGCATAGTCGTTCCATGATACAATGCTTAATATCATCGTCTTCTGTTTCACTGAGTTTGTTTTTTTTCACTAGCAATGTGCTCGTCAAGTTCGTTCAGTTTCCAGATGAGTTCTCCGCGTACGTGTTTCAAAGTTTTATCTAGACAGTACAGTTCTCTCATTGGTAATTTAAACCCTGGCAATGGTTTGTCCCAGTACATGCAGTTTTTCGATGCTGTCCGACGCTTCTGTAGCACGCTGTGTAATGTTGTCACTAGTGGGGGTGTGGGATATCCCCACTCTACTCAGTTCGGATCTGGTAGCTTGCAGATCTTTAACGACCTCTGGGGCCATTTTAGGTTTTGCACCACCACAGAGTTGACAAGGCAAGTGTTTTTTTAGTTCTTCTGTTAATGATGTCAACCTCCGGGTTATCCTAAAAGGGGCACTGATGCGGTTTCTCACCAACGATCTAATTACGAAACCAAGCATCAAATTGGTCAGCACCCGCTCTCTCGACCATGACGGACAAAGGGACTGGGCTCCTGTCCACATTAGCAGAATTTCTTCACCCTAAAAAGTCAGGAAGCCTGATGCCCATCACAATGCCGTTATTCAAAAATAGCCATAGTATTCCTTATCTGATTGTAACAAATTAGCCCAGCAGTGTATTTTTTTTCTGATGCCTTGATGGTATAGTGACTGGTCCTATTTTTGTGTTTTTTACCTCAATATTTAATCATGTCATGTGAAAATATGATGTCTACATACACGTAGCAAGCCATTTGTTTCATATAAGTCAGAGAGATTGCAAAGATTTATATTTAGATAGTTTTGAGGGTTGGCCCAGCTGTCATAGCAAATATCATACATGAAAAACCTGGCTTATTATCTTTGTGGCTATGATAATAAAACAACTAATAACAACTACTTTGCCATCGGTAGAAAAATCTGAAAATTTTCATACATAAAAAAACCCTGATTATACCCATTTACTCAAGTATACAGCAAATACCTATGTGCATTTCTTATGTAACAACGAAGTTCCGTTGGTATCCTCAAAACAGTTTTGGCACAAAAGTGTTTTCAGAGATTACATCTTCCTTACTGTCACTGTAAGTATAAGCAGACTGTGTGGGATTTTTTTTATTAAATTTCAAAATGCATACAAATGTGACAAGGAACTAATCGGGTTTATAAGACAAAATATAAAGACCTACACTGACTTCATTATTTTTGAGTCCTAACGGTTTTTTAATATCACTGACAGATGAGTAAACTTTAGGGTGTTCAATTTGTTTTCATAATAACGAAGTAAAATGATTTCATCTTTGTTGATCAGTCTACACATAAACTACCAATTGCGAATATGGGAGGCGCAGCAGAGATCACTAACCAGTCACGAATTCTGGGATATCATCCGGGTACTCACGGGAGAAAAACAATAACAACAGAAACCACCACTCCACGGAAATTGCTCCGTATCAGTGTCCCTTTAAGACGTAGAATGCCCTTATCATCTATGGTAAACTTCGAATAGTCTCAACCCTAAGGCTCGACATAGTTTTTATCACTTTTTAATTCATCGTAATAATCGTTGTTGTTTTCAAAAGTTGGTTGCTCAATAATGCACAAGTAAACGAAGTATCTTCATCGTAATCAACATCAGGAAGAGCAATAGCTTCAAAATCATCCATCGTCTATAATTTTGAAATTATATTATATTAAATATTAACATATAATATGTCATACGGTAGAAAACTAAATCCTTTTCAAAGATTAAGAGAACCGGCGTCAAAGCCGTGCACCGGTCAGTTACTATTATGAGCAACCCCACCAAGATAGACCAGAACCAAGTACTGTTGGTTAGATTCCTAAACTTGGGTGAGAACAACGTCATAGTGCCAGGGAGAGCACGACTGGCGTTAAACATCACGTTGACTTCGGACAACAATAAACGGGAGCTTGTGAATAATGTGGGTTGTGATATAGTCAAGAAGACCACCATAAAAATTAGAGGCAATGAGGTGCTTAGCATAGACGACAGCAATGTATATTACTGTTACACAGATCTATGGAAAAGCGAGGGAGAACGCGACAACAGCGCATAAAAGGGAATCGGCGGCAGAAAATCGAATAGGTTACGTATCGGGTACACCTTCACACCAGAAGAGACAGCCAAACTATCGAATGGTGAAAACGATAATGCGTATGGGAATAGGTTTTGTATCCAACTAGACTTTGAGTTGCTAACTGGGCACAGGCACCAAGCCACATTGGTTGAAAGGCTGGAATACGAACTCATCTTTAATGATTACAGCTAAGTCGTTCATATGCTCGTGATGAGGGTAGTTACGAGATTGACAACATATTGTTGGAGTTCGACATGGTGACTAGTCCAGATCTTGCCAGGCAGATTCGAAATCAGTACTGGATCTATACTCCGTGAATATCAGTGATTACTTAATAACAAAGTATGCGTTATAGTTGGATATGAGATCGACAGATGATAACACTCTACACAGTAGTGGACGTCGCATCGACAACTGAAGCGAGGGTATAACCATTCAAATAACGAAGAAGGCTCAAACATCTGGTAAATTAAAATTATATTTATATGTAATTATGGACACGCAACTTACTATAGACAATGTGAGATTCATGCAAGCCATCTATTGACCTGCGGTCAGCCGCAAAAAAAGAGACATCCTCTCCTATTTAGTGTTTTCAGGCCGACATGCAAGTCACAGCATCTAGGCGCTGCCACAAAAATTCAACTCGGTGTTAAAAGGTTTGAGGGAGCAGACGTGATGGGTGGCATTATTTCACTGCAAGGAGAGGGATTCGTTCGAGGAGTGTTTAAGAGAGAACCAGATGAGTAAACCAGAACAGGAACGAGTGAAGAAACAGCTCACTGAAACTAAGCATGCCAAGGTCGTGTTGAAAACTGACCATCCAGTGGATTACCAAGTAACAGTTTAGTAATTTTTAGTAATTTTTAGTAATGACAGTTTTTGAAGTTCTAGTCATGTGTAACCTACCCTTTATCTCTCTGTGTTTAGTGTGTGTTGGATATTATTTTTTAAAAATAAAAACTAGATTACTATATTACAAAATGGAGTGCGATGAATTACTGACTGGAACAGATGTTAGTTACAGAGGAACAAAAGGACAACAAGCAGCGAGACAGACTGATAACACTAGTTGTGGGTGGTAAGGCAAAACGATATCTAGGCAAAAACATAACTGCTGATAAAATTCAGAGAAATGTCAGATGAGGAAGTAAATAAATTATACGCCAGGTATGAGACACAACTCGGGGCTGAGATGACAAAATTCATTGTCTCTGTTTGTGGGAGGACTTAGAGAAGGACCCGTTTATCGATAACGCCTTGAGCTATATCATTTGGGCTTTGTATCATAAATATGGTATGTATCTAGCCCCGATGATGGCAGCAATCATCACGGCAAAGCAATGTAAATTTACTAAAACAAATAATAATTATACTGCTTTTATTATCGTCTCCACCATGCCTGTTCCTTTGACCCCGAGGTCCATCCATGGTACGACCCTGAACATGTCCAGGGTGTCCTGGAAAATGATGCTTTCAAAATTCTCTGGAATAGGCCAATATACAGCAAGAGACGAATTCCAGCCAACAAACCCGATCTTGTCCTTTTTGATAAAACCAATGAAATTATTTATATCATTGAATTTTCTGTCCCTTTTGACAGCAATGTGATTGGCAAGATTCAGGAAAAGCATGATAAATATGCGGACCTCGCCTTTGAAATGTCTCGCTTGCATCCCAAGTACACTGTCGTCAGGCTCCCCATTGTTTTCGATGCCCTTGGTTTGGTACCATCTGATCTCTTGGCGCAGATCAGGAGAGTGTCTGGGTTCTCCACCAGCAGCACAGCCCATCTGACAATCTGGGTAATGCAGAAGGCTGCAGTGTTGGGGAGCCTCCATATTCTCCGGAAAGTTCTGGGTGGGTTCGACTATGTAGTGTTTCCTGGGAGATGTCCCATTCGCTGTCTGGGCTGCGTGTAGAGGTGGCGAGGGCCCTGAGCTGATGAGCTTTACCAGCCTGACTGCTGCATTTTAATCTTAATCTGTAAAACATAATAATATTATAAAAGATGGATGCTGCCCAAGAAGAGATAACCAAGGAGGAAACACCGGAACCGAGTCCTGCGGACAGCACACAAAACCCACCAGTGACGTATGTCACCAAGACGAAGAACCCAAAAAGAGTTGAAGCTCGTAGAAAAAATGCCTTAGCCGGGCACAAAAAAAATAATTACATGTGGGGGTACCAAACGTGGGTGACATTAGGTGGTGTTTTCGCCACTGCTGCTGTTTCATTATTTATGTTATTTAAACCAAACTGAGGAATACCCCCACACGACAACCACCACCCCCAACACAGGAGATTGACCCTCATATTATTTTATAATTAAAATTATATTTCCATTAATATATATTATGTCTGAGGGAAAATCATTTGTAAATGATGCATAGGTTACGCTTCGTTGACTAAAATGATTATAAAACAACTAACTATAAAACTCGACTGCGACATGCAAGATGCTTACTATTAACATTGGTATGGCGATGGCCACCAAGGATGTTCTGGTAAAACAAGGTATTATACCTGAAAATATTTTAAAGTAATGTATATAATATGGCCATGATAGCAATGATGGCTAGTGGGGTTCTTGTGAATGCCCTAGCATTTTCCGGGAGTAATTTTCTTTTTTTTCAATTAAGAGAGTCAAACGCGGCTGAGGTAGAAGCAGAACAAAAACGACACAATATAGCTGTAGAAATACTATAGGCCGCACAGGATGAATACACTATGAGATGAATAAAGAGACTAGATTTTATCAATGATCAACTCCAACGCAAAAGTCATTCCATTAGAACTTTCAAGGACATCGACGAACTTATGAAAGAATACTACGTGTTAACGGGTAAACAACTAGAACCATTAGGCAATGTGCCAACGATGTCTCAGTATTACACTCCTTCAGAGGGTCAGAAAGATCGTGAGTTGGTCTTCGTGGCACTTGGTTTATTGTGTTAATTGTTAAACAATTAGACTAATTACACAAATTATTATGCCAAAAAATGATAACAACATCGTATATTTGTCAATGGGTACTGATGGGGAAAACTGAAATTTGTTGTAAAAAAAGCCGTGTTGAGGGTTATTGTTGTTTTCACCGTAAAGGTTATACAAACTATACGTGCTCAGTGTGTCGTATAGGTCATTACCGATCATGTAAAGCCCATGGCGTGGATAAAACACGATTTCAACTTATTTACAAGAAAAAAAAAGAATACATCCGCGAAGTTAAACATTTGTTAAAGATCAAGGTATGACTTGTAATTCTTCACGTATGAACCCTCTATGCGACCCATTTTCCAAGAAATACAGGTTACGTTCCCCGTCTTTGATATCCACTCTATCGATATTGTACATTTTCACAGACCAGATAGGATCTGTTGCATGTTTACGTGTCTCCCTCATATTCACCTGGTTGATATAAACATCTAACAATCGTGCAATCTGGAATTTTTTTTCTCTTTTACGACGGGGTGCCTCTGATATAACAGATTTCATACAGAATGACTTGTCTCTTATCGAGTAGTCTCATTACTTCGTGGTTCATATACTTAACCATCCAAGGAAACTGTACTACCCATTCGGTGTTTCTGTGTGGGGGCCCTAATTCTAAATCGCGTGAATATTGGTGTGCAAACAAATGTTCGGCTTAGGAGTGATTGAATCTCTTGACTATAGCTTGACTTCGATGTTCTCTGGCCGTGCCACGCCTTATGTTGGTATTGTGTTTGGCTAGCAGTTGTGACACAGCCCCCATGAATTCCCAGCCTGGATCGACTTGCAGCTCAGTGGGCCACGTCAGCAGACTGCGTTTGTGTATGCATTCAAATCCGTGGACTACTTAAGTCGCATCCTTCGCGGTCAAGCGTTCGGCTTCCCTATAATGGCTGGCTACATATACGACTGTCAGGTCTCATCGAATCGTGTGGAAGAAACAACAGGTCGGCCTGATGAACTTGATAAGGTATATGAATACCAAATTTTCTCCTGGGTTTATATTTGCCATATAGCTTGTTTTTGTAAACAGTCTTTGGCTTTTTCTTCTGAAACATGTGCGGCTTTAGCTAATTTTGTAATAGGGTCTACCCCTTTCCAATATCCCTGCGGGCTGTAGTAAATTTTCTCCATCATGTACATGTAATTTAAATATTTTTATGGCCATAAGTGTAGGTATTGGCACCATCCGAAGCTATCCATCGTTTTGTATCCATCGGTGATAGAGACGTCTTATTTAAAGTCAACCCATATATCTTATGCCCGTCACTATGAAGTGTGTTCATCTGGTGTTTGAACGCTTTCTTCTTGAATAGGGCCTGTTTAAAGAGGGTATGCTTGATATGTCGGTTCACCATGTTCTTTTTCACACCTTAGCCTTTCTTCTCTTCTTAGATCTCAATCCAACGTATTCGGTGATTGGTATGCCCGCACATTCATCCTACATCTTCATCTCACTGAATCACCGTTGAGAGGTTTACTGCAGATGTGACAATGCATGCTTTTGTTGTGGGTTTCCCGATCCGCTGGGTCATACGCATTGGTAGTTTGTTGTTTAATTTTTCCTTGATCGCCTCTTCATTTTGTAAACACTTCAGAAATGTTTCAGCCGCGCCTGGCCCTCTATAAATGGCCCTCCTAATACAATAAAGGACTCATCCTGTGCACTATTACTTTTATACCTTCGTGCCCAAATACATTTATGGCAAAATCTGGATTCTGTTTTTCTATTTTTGTGCACTGAGAGATACGGGTGGGTTCATCTATATCTTCCCAATTTACCCTATCATCTTCCAGATAACTGGAAAGTCTGTCAGAATGTTTTTCAGCAGGAAACTTAGCAGATCTTATCGTTGTCCTCATACAATCATCACCTTGATTTTTAACATGAACCATAGCATGTTTGTTCTTAAAATACTCAGGCAGGGGTAAGTACATTCCACCTCTCAAAGGTTTATAGTTTGTTATATCCAGGTAGACCATGTTAACCTTATCAACCACCCAACCAGACCCTATATTAGTGTAACGTTCTAGTGTTTCTCTCATTGTTTCGAACAATCTGTCAATAGAAGAGCTGAAAGTATCTGGTTGCATTGTAACTGTTTACCTCTGAAGTAAACATTAGAGTATTCAGTTACTCCACCCGCCTGTTGTTTCTCTAGTGCCATCTTTAACGTTAGTTGAAATTTAATACCTCTTAAATCTTTAAGTTCTTCCTTCACTTTATGAAATACCAATCGTTTTATATCTGCACGTTCTATATTTCTTTGAACTTTCATCTTCCAACCTCTCAAATATTTTCCTATAGCACGCTCAGTAGGCGTGAATTGTACTTCTATAGGTTTTTGTTCCTTTAGTAATTCAATGAGCCTAGACTTCCTCATACTGGAATACCCTCGCATTCCACATTCACAAGCTTGATTTATTAGCTCTTTCACAGTATGTGTTTTTTGATACTTTAAACCTAATAAATCTAGTAACTCATGTTTCCTCATACGAGAATAACCTCGCACTCCACGTTCACAAGCTTGCTTTTTCAACTCATGCACTGTAATCATGTTACAGTGTTCATACTATATGTGAAACAATAGTCTAAACAGGGCACATCAAGGAAGTAATATGCATTGTGTCTCAAAGTACATCGAGGAAGCAACATGCATTGTTTACCTACGTTGTCATAGAGCTATCACGTGATCATAATGTTAACAACAGGATAGACCCGTTAAACCGAGATTATTGCTCTCAGTCCTGAGTACCTCAATTAGTTAAGGTGCGGGATTATCGTGTACAGTTGTGCAGCTGTGCATTGTGAGTTTGTACCCCTCCAGTGCCTCAGTTGACTTCCTTGCATAGTATCAAGGCAAGGTATCACGATCATATCAGTTGGGTCTCTGAAAAGGGCCTTTCTGAGCGGGGCACTCTCACGGTGAGAGAAGGCACCCACGCAGTTCTCCTTGGGAGACATGCGCAACAAAATCTTTCTAACTCTCCCTTGGAGGACTGTGGCTACAAACAGACGCTTTCACTCCTTTTTTTAATTTTTCTGTGGGGGTTCCCCCCCAACACACACCCTCTTTATAGAGACTGAAACACATAGTGGGGAAACCCCCACACCCCTGTTTTTAGAGATTGAAACACATAGAGCAGTATAGGGAATGGTGAGTTTTGGACCACCCCACATATAAGCCATCAAAGTTAAAAAGGATTTTTTAGACCCCCAAAGTCACCTTATGTGAACAAAGTCACCTTATGTAAAAGCAGACGGAAAGTGCCTGTTTTTCGTAGTTTGTGAAAAAGGGGGACTAGATTCCCTTTATAGGCGATTATATGGCTTATATGGGTGTGATCCAAAACCACCATTCCCTGATGGAAGTAGCCTTGTCCATGCATGGTAACAAAATTAATAGTTCTGGTACAATACTTACAAAGACTGACACTTTCAAATACTGTAGTGGTACTAATTATTTTCAACAATACTTCAACATTTATTGCCATCACCTCATTGAAAATGTGTGGACTGTTTGATCAACCATTACACAGCAAACCATGGATGACAAACTAAACTAAATATGCTATCACTTTGGTCTTGTGTCAAAGATATTTGGGACACATATTTCACTCACCTTTAGCTCTTGAGATACAGGTGCTGTGATTCGTTCATAGTTTCCGAGAACATTTGCTAAACTTCCTATGACTGGTTCTGTTGCAAATGCCAAACTGTCACTGAAATAAATAATACCTGTCCTCCTCATCACTGTAATAGGTGTAGCTAGAGGAAATGCTTAAATGCATGACCAAGTGATATGTCCTACCACAATGCTACTATAATGGCAAAATGTTAAAAGTGATGAAAATCTGTTATATGTGTGCAAGAGACAGGGATCTTTTATTGTTTCTCATTATGAGGAAATGTAAAACTATGACATGCTGGTTTACTGACAAGGTAAAAACATCTATAAATCTTTCTTATTTGAAGTGCTGAATTGTTCAAATACACTATAATCAAAACAGTATTCGTCATATATCTATGTGCTTAAAACAAACAGCACCCCCCCACACCACCACCTTTTGGGTCCCTTAAAGGACAAGGAGTCATATTCATGTTTACTTTGACATTTTGTATTGCATATCAAGTACAACTTACATCAGTAGAACAGATAAAACATTTAATTGGAATGAAATTTAAATGCTCAAAGAACTTTGACATATTTTACTGCTGAGATATGGTGCAGGTAGCATATGTTTAACATTTAGAAAGTTAGCATATGCTAACTCTTCTTGAGACACTTCTGTCAGCCTGTGCCTAACCTCAGGTGTTTTGTCAAATGGAAAATGTGCACCCAAAGTTTTTTAACATGCCAGTTCTGGTTCTTCAAATGATTGTCAAGGCAAACCTCCTAGCAAAAACACATGTAACATACCAGACCAAACCAAGATATAAAAGACAAAAATTCATAGCAAAAGAATAAACAGAGACTGATGAACTGTTAAATGTGAAAAAAGTACAGAGTATCACAAAATAAGGAAATGCACTTACTGGCACTCCTCAACTCCATGCATTACTGACAGTATGTTGGGATGGCGGACATTTTCCAGTTGATTAACTTCTTTCCGCAGAATTTCAGACACTGTCTCACGCCGCCGAGGTTTGTGAAGTTTGTCTGCAATCTTTTTCTCAAAAAGAAAGACAGATGCTTCCTTAATAAAACAAAAGAAAAAGACATTATTAAAACCAGTTGGAAACAAAATTGATGTGACAACATAAGCTACTGTATTATGTTCTTGTTGTGGCAGACTCTATTGTGACATTAGTAGTGCAGCTAGAAAACAGATGAAACCACACTTTTCCTGAATCATTCCATTTAGACTTTACCAACAGCTGACCTGATCAATATCTATTTCTATTCTTCCCATGCTGTCTGATCCAGCACAACAGAGTTCAGTATAGCAAGTTAGTGACATCACATACTGTATAGTGACATCACTTCGGAAGCTAAACTTGGAAAGTGTAATCCCAAATACAAGTTAAGTCACAAAACTGTCTGGCTCTAATGGTTGGTGTGAAAAGGTCACACTCAGTCATAAAAGCACCATTATGATTATCCTGTATAATCACCTAATTCCAGGTAGCATCAACAACACAACAAACTGGCCATACAAACAACAAACCAAGGGAAACCTTATTGACAGGGAGGAATCTTCACTTGATAGGATAAGCTTATGGACACTTTCCAAATTTGTCTGTGAGTATAAACATGTTTTTAAAATGTTGTATATAATATGTTTGTAAGCAAATGGATGTATGTAATATTTTCTTAACGCAACTCTCTCAGATATTTATGGATACATTCCTCAGTCAAGATAAGTTTTTTCAAAGTCACAGAGAGGTGTATGTTCCTGTGGTTTCATTTCAAAACCACATATGAGTAGGCTGAAACATTTAGGTTTAAGACCTGGAAGCAAAGACATGGAAGACATCACTGGTGACTATGGTTAAACACAATATAAATATGAAAAATAACATAAATTAGATAGAAAAACACTACCCTATTGGTGATTATGATATGTCCACTTCTCTTTCGCTCTCACACACACACACACACACACACACACACACACACACACACACACACACACACACACACACACACACACACACACACACACACACACAGAGAGAAATTCATCTGATCGTTGCATTAAATTTTCACAAAGTTACATATATGGGTGTTTTTAACCAAACAACCACAAAACTGGAATAAACTTTGCTATCACGCATTTATGTATGTGGGCATATGAAGGGACACAATGCACATTTCCTTGTGCATTATAATGGCTCTTAATGACACTTAACAACAATAAAAATATGTGTCATTTTGAATGATACTATTAAAAGTCAAACCATTTATATTTTGCATATTGTCAGCAATAATGTGCTTGATCACCTGTATTGGTTATACAGGAATACATTCTTCAAAGCAAGCTATTGACAAGTTGACAGTCACAGCTGATTGAGAGAGGCAGAAGACTGGTGGTCATGACATAACATGGATGATTTGCCATAGGGCAAACAAGCTCACACATGATGATGATTTGCACTATCAACTTGAAAGGTGTAGTTTTGCCCCAGCCTCTGCACGTGGCATCACAAGTGGTACAATGATGTTTCCCTTATAGTACTGACCCATGCCTATGCCATTCACAATATGGAGTGCACTTCTGACAGTCACTCAAATACCATCTGTCAGATGACATACAGTGAGCTTTGTGGCTTGTGAATGCTGTGCACCACATCTGAGCATACACCATTGTGGCATGTGCTCCTACACCAGTTATCTTGATGACAGCACAGCTACTTCTGTATCTTGACAAAAAGTGTTTAATTAAATGAGCATTGATCCAGAGTGATTAATGTTCCTTGCCAACAGTTTGCAAGCTGGTCACAACCTGCTCCCTCAACTGTGACGGCCACATGAACTGGGTTACTGTCCTCTTTGGCAGAGTTTCTTCAACCTAAACAGGGGGACATTTGGAAGGGTGGACGACCATCAGATGCTGTTATTTGAAAATATCCCCAGTAGTTCTTGTCCCTAAACCCTTTGAAGTGATAATCACATGGTGTACAGTTTTTCTGCTGATTACATGAATTATATGCTTATGAATAGTGTGGGGGAAAGCTGCAGACCAAGTTTCATGTGTTAATGGATTAGTTACTGCATCTCAAAATGTGCACACAAGAAATACAGGACACTTCAAAATGGAAAGAAATGTGTTATAGGTAAGCAGTTAGACATGGCAGAAAATACTGGTGGTGTTCCATGCCTGTTATCGTACAGTCATTTTTGGATAAAATTGCAAAAGTGAATCATAAAATTTTGGAAAAGATATTTTTTGGCCAGGTGCATATCTTTTATGTCTTTTTCAGTATAAAATAATAACAGGACTTAGAATTGTGCTTTGATACCAAAACATTCCAAGTCAGTAAGACATGCAAGCATGCCATATTACACAAAACACCTCAAATGAATTTGAAACCTAATAACTAATGTTTTAAAAAACCCTGTGGTTTCATAGGATGTAGTTACAGGGTATGTTATTGTGATATAAGTCATTAAGGACAGACACAAAAGTACAAACACTACTAAACATTTCAGAAGACTTCATTTCAAATTTAATTTTATTTCTATTATATTAGTGTATATGTTCATACATGTCTAAAATCAAAACCATACTGGATAAAAGTAAAAAAACATACCATCATACAACACTGCACCTCTATTACTAATTTAGACAGTAAACCATCCCCATAACTTCAATCATTAAAGGGGCACTGATGCAGAGCGAATAATGTTTCTCATCAACGGTCTAATTATGAAACCAAGCCGCAAATTGGTCAGCACCCGCTCCCTCAATCGTGACGGAGAAAGGGACTGGGCTCCTGTCCACAGCAGAATTTCTTCACCCTAAAAAGTGAGGAGGCCGGATGCCCATCACAGTGCCGTTATTTAAAAATTTCATGGTATTCCTTATCTGATTGTAACAAAATATCCAAGCAGTATAGGTGGTTTTTTTCTGATGCCTGGATGGTATAGTGACTGATCCAATTTGATCCTATTTCTGTGTTTTTACCTTGATACTTAATAATGTCATGTGAAAATATGATGTCTACATACACGTTGCAAGCCATTTGTTTCATATAACTCCGAAAGATTGCAAAACTTTATATATTTATATAGTTTTGAGGGTTGGCTCAGCTGTCGTAGCAAACATCATACATAAATTTTGGTAGCAACAACCCTGGTTTATTATCTAGGATAGTAAAAACAACTGATTATACCCATTTCCCCAAGTACACAGCAAATACCTATGTGCATTTCTTATGTAACAACAAAGTTCAGTTGGTATCCTCAAAACAGTTTCGGGCACATAGGTGTTTTTAGGCTGCATGCGACACAAAGATTACATCTTCATTGCTGTAACTCATGTTTGATGGTGTAAACCTACACATGTTATTTGTCACGTGTCACTGACGTGATGGTCAGCTAATGAATTTATAATGGATATATATAGTGGTAACACCACTAAAATTACTCGACATAGGTTCCCATTTGGCATTTCTCCTGTCTGGAGTAAATACTCAACATTATAAAGTAAGGTCTGTAGTGGCAAATGTATTGTATGTTATGTGATATGTGCATGTAAGTGATGCAAGAGGGTTTATCAGCTGAGTTGCAAAAATAAACATTGATCAACAGATTAACTGATAACGCACTGATTGATTAATTACTTCCACAGCTGATTTGTCAAAAAGGCAGTGTTTATGAGTGTAGATTTACGTAATCTATACTGAATACACCCTGTCATAAAGTACGAGTGTAAAAACAACATCCTTCCTACAAAGAATTAAACGCCACTGCCTTGATTGATTGATTGTTGCTCCTTATTGGCTAACTAATGGTGGATATCATACAGTTAGTTGCCAGGTGTGCTGTCCTTGGTGACCAGTAATATAATGTATACACCAGTGTGAAAAATTCTCAAACGATGTGTCACTTTTTCGCATATTAGACTGTTGAAAATCACGAGACATAGAGCAGGATTATTTAGCAGCTGCAGGTGAATGGAATATCGTTCTTTTATGTGGATATTGATGGATACATTCCTGAACAAGGTAATAGTTTGACATTGTTGCTATAACTTTCGTCTGTCCTAAATTTAATATTTGCATTTTGTTTTAATTTTTATTTCTTGTAGCGTTCAACAGAATCTGTATTACAGAAAACATACACTAGGTTGCGTGTGTGTGAAATATGATTCATGTTGACAATCCATACAATGCTTAGATATTAAAATCATGTTAGAAATTCACTGTAAGTATAAGTAGACCGTGTGGGTTTTTTTTGTTAACTTTCAAAATGCATACAAATCTGACAAGGAACTAATAAGGTTTATAAAGACATTATTTTTCAATCCTAACGTTTCTTTTATACCACTGGCAGATGAGAAAACTTCGAGGTTTTTCATTTGTTTTTATAATAACGAAGTAAAATGATTTCATATTTGTTGATCAGTCTACACATAAACTATCAATTGCGCATATGGGTTTCACAGAGATCACGAACCAGTCACGAATTCTGGGATATCATCCAGGTACTCACTGCAGAAAAACATTAACAATCGAAACCACCAGTCCACGGAAATTCACCTGCATCAGTGCCCCTTTAAATAGAGTGGTCAGACATCACCAGTCATGCTAACTAAATACAAGCTCACTGAAGCCATTCACATCAAAGGCCAAAAGCCCAACATCAACTGTGACCAAGGATACATCATTTCACCCGCTTATGATGCACTCCAAAGGAAGCCCAATCTATTGTATAAATATTTCCTTTACTTCAACTGCTCCTGTATTTGTACATCTCTGGCTTCCACACCCTAACACACTCACTGGATTCATCAGCTTACATCTCTGGCTTCCACACCCTAACACACTCACTGGATTCATCAGCTTACATCTCTGGCTTCCACACCCTAACACACTCACTGGATTCATCAGCTTACATCTCTGGCTTCCACACCCTAACGTACTCACTGGATTCATCAGCTTACATCTCTGGCTTCCACACCCTAACGTACTCACTGGATTCATCAGCTTACATCTCTGGCTTCCACACCCTAACGTACTCACTGGATTCATCAGCTTACATCTCTGGCTTCCACACCCTAACGTACTCACTGGATTCATCAGCTTACTGCTTAGCCTATTATGTCAAATATGCTGCTTTTTTTGTCAACTATGTTGTGTTTTCCTCAAATTCATGCTTCACTTTTATAATCTGTTCGCTGTGAAAATGTACCAATCATCACACACCGCACATCATTCGTTTCACTGCTTGAACTACTGCAGTTGCAATATAATTAGTGCCATTGCACAATTTTTAATATCAGTTTTGATATTGAGTCTTAAAAATATAATCATAGGTACACTTCAATCAAGAAATATCTGACTAATTTGACCCCATAAATACTTAAACACCACAATCAACAGATACATGTTTGTATTATTTTGCCTCACCCCTCATCAATCCAACTAATTTTGTCCAAATATTATGCAACTAGAGAAAGAGTATTAATCTAACCCTGTTGCAATATACAAAGTCTTAAACTTCTTGACAATATAAAATAACATAACCCATTACATATGTCATTCACAAATTGACAATGACACTACAAACACTCCATACTGAAACAGTAAAATAGTAACCATATGTATAGTTGTGCCAATCTCTGCAAAAAACTAAGGTAATGTTCACTTATCAAACTGGGCATGTGTACATGACAAATATATTTAATGTCCTTTCATGAAATAAAGCTTTTATTTGAAAGGTAATTTTCTTTCTTCTCTGAAATATCTACATATTTAGATAATACAGTCTGTAGTAATTGTTTAACAACTGTAACTAGACCGAAAATATATCTCTTGAATAATATTGCTGTTGTAAGATGTGACTAAATCAATCTCATGTGCAAACTTGGTGATTGGATGTCACTGTATGCAAGGTTTGTGGATTGAAACTCATGCCATTCACTTCAATATATGTTCTTCATCCATTTGTGGTGGTAATGGGAATGAAAAAAAGCACCCAATGTTTTAAAGTACACTATTCTCAGTGTGATAAAGAACCAGCTTTTTACTATTTATTATCAGTTAAAGGTACATCAATATCTTATAGATCTACATTAAGTAAGAGTAAAGTATAATCAAATTGTATGATTTCAGTTTCAAATTAATATAGATTCTAAAAAATAGTTTTTGCAAAACTTCACATCTTTAATTATGGAAATTAATGGGAGTAAATTAAGAGTTTATTTCACATACTGCATAAAGTTAACTTTTGCGCATGGACAACTTCAGAATGTTGTTTCTGTAAGTAATCCCTGCATAAATTGTGGCGATTCCCTTCAACACTAGCATGGAATATGTTGATTATTTTCAGACATTGTTACATATTTCTAATAAAACTTTCTGCAATAACTCAAAATTATTCATTGATATTTAATGATAATTGATCTTTATGATCTTTATTGATCTATGTTGATAGCTGGCCATATGAAATAGTGTTGTAAACACCCCAAAATTTCAGCAGGACTACTGGTCTGGAAAGTTGCCAGTCCTGAATTATCTGGGTTAAGAAAAAACAATAAGAAGGTAAATATGAAGAGGGAAACTGAATAATGTTTTTAATTCTGTTTCAATCAAGTTTTTAGTCATTATTCTCAAAGCCTGATTCGTCGAAGACCATCGGGCGTGCAACATCTTATTATATCTGAACGTCCGATCGCAAATCAAACCGTCCCGGCCGGTCCGGCAGGCAGACCTGAGTTTGCAACACCGCCAAACAGTAATGCTTTAGGCAACTAAGAATACACTTGTCCTGTTTATTGTTTATTTTCAACAACTAAACTATGGCTTTTAAAACTATACTGACAACTGACACTTGAACTGACGATATTACCAAATTTATGGCTGTGTGCTGTAAATTATTATTTTCAATTTCTTAGACAAAACGTCATTCTTAATTTATTTTATCTATCTAAGTATCTTACAACAGATCATCACCCCATGAGAAATTGCATGAACCATACAACAGACAGTTACGTCACCGACTGGGAGTTTTTGACTGGTTGACATTACCTCTCTCAAACTCATCGCTGATGTGTTTTTTCCCTCTGCTGCAGTTGACGAGGTCGTATCAACAAACATGTCATCTTCCAACTCATGGGAGATAACTCTATCGAAGGCTGAATGTCAATGAGAAGTGGAAGCGTTTTCTCTGGCATGTACATATGATCTCTCTCATCATTATCAGTGGTTTGTGACCATGTGAAGAACAGTCACAACTTTTTTAAAAATAATTAATGATTAATAAAGTTCTGAGATCACGGTATATAAATATAACATGTCACATAGCATAGACAGAAACGGATGTCTCCAAAACTAGACAGTATTATAGTTAGTGCAGTGTATATGCAATACTTGATGCCATATTGCTTCTTCCATACAGTGTCCAGACTATGCTCAGGATCCCTATTGTGGATTGTCAGTCGGTTATTTGATGTGTTTTGGACATCCTCCCGTGTAGACAGTTCATGATTTAATCAAGTTGTTGTGATGCAGAATGTATAACGTAAGAGAGGTGTTTTAGTGATATTGCCAATCATTATCAAACACAGAAAATGTATAAAACTGGCAGATTCGGTTGCATCTTTTAATGTCAAGTTTTAATGGGCAATGAGTGGTTTAAAGTTCTACATTTAGACTACTTTTAGTTACCCAGAGTCTAAGTAATAAGGAAATTGTAAACAAATGAGGTTCTAAAAGAGCGAATATATTGTAACAACCTTTCGACGAGTCAACTACAGAGTGCCACCATAACTGCATATACTGATCACTGAGAATGAATTGACATTAATTTCAAGCCAGTCAGTGCTAGGCACAGATTGGTTTAGAGAAATGTGTGTTCCCAAGCTTTCAGTTGAGACATCAGGTTTCGATGGACACCAAAGAGTCTGGTCATTACAATCTTCAGCATACACACGCCGCAGCATGACATACACGCAGGTTAGCCTGAAATTAGCTTGTTTTCCACAACATGAGACTAGAGAAGAATTAACAATTCTTCAATATTAACATGAGGTGTGTGAACGTCTAGTGTCCAATAGCATGCAAAAAGGGAGTATGTTCACTGCGCACATGCTGCATGTGCCCCGAACGACACCGACATCGAATTTGGAAAGTGCTTTGGTTCATGTTAATTTAGGGTTATTTTTATAACTTTTCAAGGACCTTTTACCGGTATTTGTGCAGTTTTGTGTTTTACTTGGTTACGTTTTTTTGTCAATAGTAGTAGTCCATTTATCCAGCGCATTACTCCATGCAACAATGCATGCTCGACGCGCCCGACCAGTCTGATTATTATTACCACGATTTAACCCAAGCAGCCTGTTAGGCCCTAGAAGGTTACTGGTTACATGACGTATTCCATCGGGTACCCATTTTCCGCTGAACAGAGGCAATTTTGAACAAACCCACTTGCCTATGGTGAAACCACATGTTAGGTGTTTCGTTGTGGGGCAGGACTGAAGTCCCTAGAAACTCTCAGTAGTCGACTGCCAAACACAGTCACCCATACAAGGACTGTCAGAGCTCGATTGTGATCTGAGCTTTGTACACAGGACCACCCGCCACCATATATTTTCAACGTGGCCAAACTTCCTCTTTGTTTTGACACAGGGTTAATTTGATCTTCTAATACGAGGTATGAGGCCGAAAATAACCTTTCCTTCCTTGGTTTGAGATGTGACTATGACAAGGTTGATACCAGTACAGTCCTCGCTGGTGTTACTTCACTGTGCTGGCGCGACTATGCTTGTCTTAAGAGGCGACTAACGGGATCGGGTGGTCAGGCTCACTGACTTGGTTTACACGTCATTGGTTCCCAGTTGTGCAGATTGATGCTCATCTTGTTGGTCACTGGATTGTCTTGTCCAGACTCGATTATATAGAGACTGCCGCCATATGGCTGGAATATTGCTGAGAGTGGCGTAAAACTAAACTCACTCACTCACTGTGCTGGCCATACATCATATTCATTGTTTTATCTCGCAATGCTAAACGCCAGTTAGGGAAGCAACAAGTATATGTTATCATTTCTTTTGGGTTGAACTAACAATGATCAAAGTATTAACAACATTTGGTAGTGGTGGTGGAAAGGTTTGAAGCATAATACCTCATCAATATAGGCTGTTTGTGAAAAACAGAAGGTTGAAGTTTTGTCTGTGACTGAATGTGGTGGACCTAACTAATGTTTACTAATCATTCAGCAAAATCAGCTGGGGCTGCTTCTAAAAACTGTCAAAGATCATAGGGGACGATAACCCCAGGTGTTTTCTTTCTGGAAGCATGACGAAATCTCTGTCAAGACCAAACTGTTCTTGAGAAAATCCCAACTCCCAATTGACATGTTCACTGTATTACTAACACAGTGACAGTTGCTGAGCCATTGATCAACCATAATTATATAGTTTTTATCAATATGTTCCTCAGCGATGACACCTTTAGGTCTTCAATAACATGGATGATTTTCCATCAGACGTGTTCAAATGATTCTATTTCTATTTGTAACTTAGATTCTGGAATTTTAACAAGCAATCTCATATTGGATGTATCTGTTTCATCTTCTAATGTTCACTATAAACTTACCTTCTTATCTTCTAATCTGACAGCATCAAATATTTTCCACACCATCTCAGGGCCAGCAGAACCAGTTTGACGACCCAGATCAAAATGTTTTGTGATAGGATTGGTATTATCCGCCAATATTGAATGCTTGATGAGTGATAGTACATCCATGGTATAGTTCACATTACAGTGTCCTCTCCCACAGTCAACTTGATCACCCTTTTTACAGTTCTTCCTGTTATTTTCCAGCATGGATAATGAACAGACAGTTTTCAGTATTAACTATATATGCTTCATTTTCATATTATCCAAAGGTATGCTGATAATCAGTCTTGACAAAGTCTAGCGACAATGTTTTTCCTGTGCCTACATTTCGACATTGAAAACAAATGTTGTTGAGCCTTCATGACATCCAGTCTTGTTTGAGCCTTTTATAAAAAGATCCATAAAGTATACAAATATGAATCAGCACATTATCTTTACAATTAAATCATCAGGAAATATGGACAATGTAGGCATTATGAAATATGATGTGTTTCAAAGAGTGAATTTAAGAAAAAGCTTGTGTAAAACATATACAACACTGGACACTTGTATATTGGTATACAAAATATAGCTATGGGGATGCGAGATATAACAACAAAAAATATATCCAAATATACGGTTCAGAATATCTATACCCATGTGTGTAAACACTGAGTAACATAATATGCAAAAATGTGTCTAAGATCACTATTGCTTACAAGAGGCAAATATGCCATTGCAATATGGACATGTTTAAACAGACGTCTAAAATGTTAAAAAGTGTGATGTTGACTGACAAATATCAACAATAAAGTTCTGACTGTTTTCACTTGTCCCACAAATCTGTGGACAGTCATACATTTATAGTGTGGAAGAAGAGAAGTGGACACAATAGGATCAAGTTAAAACACCTCACAAAGCCTTCAAGTTTCCATGGTGAAACTGCCGGTAGCCTCCAGCAAATCTAGTCATTAATTGGAGACGATGTGATCCATCAACTGCTTGGTATAGCCTTATTTCATTCTTCCTGTCTTGGCTGCCACAGAAAAGGTTTCTTGGAAGTGTTACTATTTTGGGAACATACTGTAGCACCTCACACAAATGCAGCCAGAAGTCTTGGAATTGGTGTTTATTCATCAATATGGTTTGATTTATTTAGCCGCAGATTCCAAATGCAAGCTTGCCATTGCTATCTGAAAAGAGAACATATTTGAATTTACCGTGAACATAAAATATTTTCAACAGAAATTTATGTATTCATTACACTGGTTAATCACAACTTGAACTAATTCCATCCGCAGATGGAGTTAAGTGTCCTCAAATATACAAATGTATCTAGATCTATATCAAAGAATGATAATATTCATTCTACAAAGAAAACATAAAACAGGAAATCCCTGAAGGTGTCAATATATACATTCTTAATCCTTCATCTGGTCAGTAAGAATATACTCTGAAACGTTGTATCCAACAAAACTGTTGAACCAAGGCAATCAAGGGATCAGTAAACCAGGAATTGCGGGGTCATTTGTTTGCTGTTGACCCAGTGTAGGTAATCTGCTTCTCAAACTCGTTTGGTTTCTGTATACTTTTTTCAAATGCAAGTGATGCAAACATCAATTCTCTGAGGCCTTTATTGTGGAGACAAAACACACACACAACGCCAAGGCATAATTGGTCTATTTTTCCTGAAGACTTGAATGTCAAACAAACAGATTTTCCTAAAAGCCCAATTACTTGAGAGAGAGAGAGAGAGAGGGGGGGGGGGGGGGGGAGGGAGGATATATATATATATATATATATATATATATATATATATATATATATATATATATATATATATATATATATATATATATATATATATATATATATATATATATAAAATACTATGAATGACCTGGACGAAAATCATGACAGTTTTTGAGACTTTAACCATACTCCATACACTTAGTATTGCAAACGATGCAACCTCGGTAGGACTTGTCCATTTACACACACTATGACGAAACAGGGTTTTGGAGTAACGTACTGAGCCACTCTACGCACATTCCATAGTTCATTAGATTTCGTAGAAGCTTTCTTTTCATTCCTTTGCGGCAAGAGCTGTAATGTAGAAAGGGCTATTCATGTTTCAAATCCCATGGGAATTCTCAGGTAGACATCGTTACCAGGAGAATAAGACTCTTTGTCGACTAGAAGGATGAGGTCGCATGTCATCGTGACCAGATGTTGTGTATGTCAGGAACAAGATTTCCTGCTCCAAGCCCGCGAATGTACAGTCTGATACTGCTGGACTGTTGCTCCCTGTGGTTTCTAACAACACTCTCTCACATACTCACACCTCTCTTTAGTACAATGAAGCGAATAGATCTAACGATATATTCATTCCATTCCGTAAACATCCAAGAAATGACTGATATTCTTAATAAAATCCATTAATAATTATTTTACTCATGGATATTACTCATAGTATTAGCATGTCAGTGTTAACCGAGACACCGCAGTGACATTACATACTTTAATAATAAAATGCAGAACTATCAAGTTTTGTCACAAATCTTTCTTGTTTATCGCCCTGTGGAGCTCAAGAGGCCCGTAAAAAGTCGGCAAATGTTCCAAATGAGACAAACCATTACAAAATCCCTTGTGTATCTCTGTGCACCATTAGCTTGGCACAATGAAAATTTGCAATCTTTGTACACTGTAAGTAAGCTTCACTGTTAAAATAATACAACTCTAAACATCAGATGCTGTCAAAAGCATATCATTTCCTTTTCTGTGTACACACTGAAATGAACTAATAGATTACTGACTTTAAACGAGTACTCATCCACACATCAGGATATCTTGATAAAGTGAATTGGTATTCACACAAAGCCCTTCCGTGCACATCCTAAGGCTGTCTGTATGAAACCAGTCCATCTCAACATATCAGTATGCTGTCACTGAGAATAGAATCCTTCTAAAACTGTATGCTGCTGCCACAACGAAACGAATCCTTCTCCATATATCATCAGGTTGTCAAGCTGTGATTCTTCCGCAGACGATAAACAAAAAATCATATCTGAGCAGTAAGTAAATGATTCTTCTTCATACGCAAGGACTGTGGCGGTGAAGATTCTTTCCTATAAACCAAGTCCAAGATAGCGATGAGGACTTATCAATGTTCGCCAAGGCTGAGATTGGGGATATACCAGTGCTGTGGTGGCGATGCGGTCTACCTAGACTCAAAGGTTGTTACGGTGAAGAGGATTGTTCCTTATACCAGTGCTGTGGTGGCGATGCGGTCTACCTAGACTCAAAGGTTGTTACGGTGAAGAGGATTGTTCCTTATACCAAGGCTGTGGTGGGGATAAGTATTCATCTCGATACACCAAGGCTGTGACGGTGAGGCTGAGTCTTCCATTTTCACAAGGATGGGGATTTGTAATGATGATTTGTTCAATTTACCCCAAGGCTGTGACAGTGAATCGGATTCCTCCTTGCCTTACCAAGGCTCTGGTGGTGATGCCGCTTCATTCCTACACACAGGCTCTCCTTTAGAATAGGATTCTCAAAACCAAGACTCTGACGGCATTGATGATTCTTCTCCAAACGATAAACAAAGAGTTGCGTCTGTGCACCAAAGGGGTGACAAGGAGTCGACTCTATACACCAATACTGTGGCATTGGGGGGGGGATTTATCTCTATAAACGAGTAGTGAGACAGTGGTGAGGATCCTACCCCGTACAAAAAGGCTAAGACAGCGATGAGGATCCTACCCTGTAAACAAAGGCTAAGACAGTGGTGAGGATCCTAGCCTGTACATCAAGGCTAAGACAGTGGTGAGGACCCTACCACGTACATTAAGGATGAAACAGTGATGAGGATCTTACTAATTCTAAGGCAGAGACAGTTATGAGGATCCCACCAGGTACACCATTGCTAAGACAGTGATGAGGATACTACCCTGTATACCAAGGCGGAGACAGTGATGAGGATCCTACCACGTACATCAAGGTGGGACAGGGATGAGGAATCTTTTATGTACACCCAGTTTGTCCGAGAGAGGATTCTGTCCAAGCAAGGTTGTGAAAGGTGATGAGCATCCTTCTTTACACAATCAGCAATGATTCTCCTATATACCCCAAGCCTGTGATGATGAAGAGGATTCTTCCCTGTAATCCAAGGCTGTGGTGTGGATGTTTATTCTTTCCAATACTCCCATGATGCAATGTAAATAAGGATTCTTCCCTATTCACCACGACTGAGATGGTGACGTTGGTTCTTCTCTGTGCATCAACAAGGCTCTGATGGTGATGATGATTCTTCCCTATATACCACCAAGGCTCAGATGGTGATGATGATTCTTCCCTATTCACCACCAAAGCTTTGATGGTGATGAAGAATCCTCCAAATACACCACCCAAGGCTCTCATGGTGGTGCTGATTCTTCCCCATACACCACCAAGACTCTGATAGTGATGATGCTTGTTTCCTATTCACCACCAAGACTCTGATAGTGATGATGCTTGTTTCCTATTCACCACCAATTCTCTGATGGTGATGATGATTCTTCCCCATACACCACCAAGGTTCTGATGGTGATGATGATTCTTCCCTATACACCACCAAGGCTCTGATGGTGATGATGATTCTTCCCTATACACCACCAAGGCTCTGATGGTGATGTTGAGTCATCCGCACACATCACCAAGACTCTGATCGTGATGATGCTTGTTTCCTATACACCACCAAGGCTCTGATAGTGATGATGCTTGTTTCCTATTCACCACCAATTCTCTGATGGTGATGATGATTCTTCCCCATACACCACCAAGGTTCTGATGGTGATGATGATTCTTCCCTATACACCACCAAAGATCTGATGGTGATGATGATTCTTCCCTATACACCACCAAGGCTCTGATGGTGATGTTGAGTCATCCGCACACACCACCAAGACTCTGATCGTGATGATGCTTGTTTCCTATACACCACCAAGACTCTGATAGTGATGATGCTTGTTTCCTATTCACCACCAATTCTCTGATGGTGATAATGATTCTTCCCCATACACCACCAAGGTTCTGATGGTGATGATGATTCTTCCCCATACACCACCAAGGTTCTGATGGTGATGATGATTCTTCCCTATACACCACCAAGGCTCTGATGGTGATGATGATTCTTCCCTATACACCACCATGGCTCTGATGGTGATGTTGAGTCATCCGTATACATCACCAAGACTCTAATGGTGATGTTGATTGTTTATGCACCACCAAGGCTCTGATGCTGAGGGTGATACTTCCCCATTCACCACCAAGGCTCTAATGGTTCATTCTTCCCTATACACCACCAAGGCTCTAATGGTTCATTCTTCCCTATACACCACCAAGGCTCTAATGGTTGATTCTTCTCCATACATCAGAATGAGAACAATAATATAGTTGATGTCGGGACAGATGTGTTCCAAGTATCTACAAGACTGCTTCATTTGAGGGCTGTGTAATTCTGATTAATTCTCACATATGAGAAGCACAATAATAACACTTGTCACTCTGGAAATACATTTTGGGACCAAGTGACCCGTGTTTCCTCGATGTTTATCTCAATCTTCTTTACTAAACAGAGACTTACAGCAAACGGAAAGATCGGTGATGTGCCTCGTATAGTCTTTATATCGTCTCCGAGTGGCAATCGAGAATTACCTTCAGTGCTGACGTTAGTGACAGTGTGCATCTGACAACTTGTCTGTCAATGTGGCAACCATTAGAGCATCTCCTAATATATGCCTATTCATTTCTAATATTTAATATGTCTGATAATATGTATAAACCTTTTATTAAAAAAACGAAATATCACCATTATCACCACGATAAAACGAAATGCGATGCGTTTGAAAACAGTTTAAAACCGTGTATTGACTGGTAACTTATTTCTGAAGAAAGTGACTGTTCGCTTTCACCTCGATTTGGTAAATGGGTCAGTTATTCCTCAGGACGTTGGAAGTGCGGGTCACAATCAAATTGCACTCTGTTAGCCGAGAATAGCGATCGCAAATTTCCGATAGTCATAACGACTGCTTCTGGATTTGATGTACCGCTCGCTTTCTCATTTAATGTACACGGACTTTGTCCTAAATGTAAACGTCAAATGTTAAGTGACAGACAGATATTTTCTTATTCATACCATTTCCTCACTGTATTCTGACAATCATTTGAATTTTCATTTCCATCAATCTTGTTGTGACAGCCATTTTGAAACAGAACAGGATAATGACATTTTATGCTGTCATTGTTGGAAAATACTTGTTAAGTTTTATCTGTCAATGTTACATCCATGCAGTGGATGTAACAAAAATACTTGATGATATTGAACGCTGGTATGCTGTACCAAAAAGAAATTCTTTTTGACAGGGTATCGTAATGTCAAGAGTTTCCATCAAACAGAATGAATCTGTTTTATTTAATTTTGTTACTGCCCTCACTACCCATGAATCTAGCCCGTCAAAAAGTGACACAATGTGAACCTATGCTTAGTCACACCAAATACGCGCGTTCACTTTTCTGCGACGGGAGACACAGTGGTAGCAGATTTACGTCTGGTGTCGCATACGTTGTATTGATCGGACACTATTTTACAATTTATACCAACACGTTGGAAGCACTACCAGTCCAAGAAGACGTAAACATAGGATATTCACGGCCCAATCACACACTGAAAATACAAATACAGTAAACTGTAGGTTAATGTTGACATGGCCCACCTACCTTGTAGAGACAGAAAACAGAAACAGTGGTTGATAGGCCGATATCAGACTTGCAGCATCTCCAGTAGCATTCCCATCTGTTCAAGGAAATGCTCCACACAACGAGGAATGCACTGGACACTGTTCCTGTAGCTAGTCCCTAATGCTTGTAGTTCTATCAGATACTTCATCGATTACAGCACTTTCTTCACGATTTTCGTCAAAACAGCCGGGAGAATTGTCAGCAATCGGTGATAGATCAATCGGTTAATCAATGCCTTCACGTGACCAAGTTGCAGGACAGCCTGGAGGATATAGTTAGAACAGCTTGGTGTGAGCAAGTCCTCACGTGGGACTGTAATTGAAATCTGCAGCGCACAGATTTCAACAACATCAACGCAGCTCCTGTGGTTCCGATTTGATTTTCTCAACTATTATAGATGTGAAATGGAATTACTAGAATGCATAAACCTAAAGGCAGATCGTACTCCACACATCGACCGACCGACCGACAGTGTCCGTGTAGCTATCTAGGCTGTCGAATGAAACGGATTAGGCTGTAGTTGTGTACAGTTGACAGTTCACAAGATAACTCATGTCTTACCGCTATGGGTCGCACCAACTGACAAAGACGTTTCTGTGATGTGAACCGCTGCTCGCCCAAATAACAATATGATATACGCTATCGTGCTTGCATGTGAACAGGATATTTTAATTGAAGTGATAGCATACATAAAATAACAGGGTGAGTAAGTCAATGAAGCAGTGTACAGCGCCATTATGATATATAACGTCTGTGCAGACCAGCAAACGATGCTGCTGTCTTCGAGACTACTACTTTGTCCTGACTTTGGCCCCTATGGGAGTTAAAATTGTCTGTCTGTGAAGACTTTAAACAATTTCCATTTCGTATAGAATAGTGAACACTTCGTGTGACTACTAATGGCCATATCGTGTTTACTTGTACTAAGCTTTTAAGTTGTATAATAAGAAATTAGACTCCGACCCCTTGGCTCTGTAGTGTCTGTAATTACAAACTGACCTAGCTGTCATCGCACCTTATCGGTTCGTAAATAATTCACTTGTGCTTTTGGATTGAACTCATCTATTTACCTGTCGTTGTGAAACAGCTGAAATATACCGTACTCTGTAGTAACTGTCAAATATATTAATATTATTATTTCCTACAACCGGTTTAATGGACAACGCACTTATAGTTGTTCGATGACGAAAACGAAGTTGCATCTATGAAGAATGTATTTTCTCTTTCGTAATATCGAAATAAGTCCCTCTGAAAGCAACTATGCACAAAACCATTACTTGCTGTAGTGAAATATATTCGATAAGTGAACACAGTTTGGATCTATCCGGACCTGTGTGTAAAAGGTCTCAGTGTTTGGAAAAGTAATTCTATAAAGTTTATTTCCTGTTACTGTCGTAAGGTTTCTCGTTATTGTGTCTCATGACGCTCTAATGACAATTGTCAAGTTCACTGTCCAGGTCAAAACAAGACCATTACAGTTGTAATGTTGTACAGGTCTATAAAATTACGTGTTCTTGTGATATTGTCAGTTCTCTGGCTTGAAAGTAAAGGGGGACATAGAGTGATGTTCTGAGCAGTTTGCTTACGGGTGTTTTTGAACTATTTAGTGGAAGATATTCAAAGAAGAATTGCAGTTGTAATTGAGATCTCCACCAGAAAATAACATACTATGCCTAGATAACTACAAAACCATCTTGATGGTGTCACAACCCTTTGTCACTGCCATCAGTCATGTCCGTTTGTATCATTCCGCTCAGCCAGCAACCTCATAATGGAATTATTAACTCACTTGTTCACATGTAAATACAAATCAACGGAGAATCATCATCATCATATTCATCATCATATTCATCATCATAGCGTTGATTCACCTTAGGAGTATAATACTCCGGCATGTAGTGTTCCTCTATAAAAGAAGTTGATGCCCATATATTTCTCTTTGTGATGTGTATCACTTTCAAATGCCATTCAAAGACATATTATACTTTGAATTTTTTCTTCTTCCAGGAAGGGGTACTTAGTCGAGTCCACCAAACATTTTGCAGAAAGTTTCAGATGGGCTTTGCTCCCGCTGGACATCCCGGACACACTCCTCATGTATCTCTAAGGCAAGGTCCGCATATTTATCATTAGTTTCCCCGAGTCTTGACAATCGCATTCTCTCAAAGCAACAGAAGATTCAATTACATAAAGATGTATTCATTGTCTTAATCGAAAAGGACAGGGTCGAGTTTGCGAGTCAAGTTCCTTAGGCTGCATTTGGGCATATTCTAAAGATGTTGAAAAGCTTGATTTTCCCTTAAGCCCTGGACATGTTCAGGGTGATACCATATGTGGACCTCGCCGTCAAAGTCAAAGGGCAGCGAAGAATACCATCATACCACCTTGACGGACACCGCACGATGTTCCTTTTTATATGTGTTCATATTAATACAACTCTACTCTACAGTTATGCAAAATTGCCATTCTCTCCTTTGCACTTAAGATACGCTTCAAAATGCATTCTTAGCACTCAAAATGTCTGTCCACATGTTACTTCAACTAATGAAGGCACCTGAAAGTATTCAAGAGGTTCCAATTCGATTTTCCACATGGGTGCCATGGTAGTCATATTAATGATCCTATTAACCCCCTGGATGCCGAGTTTTTTTTTCAGGCGCACATTTTCATAAAGTTTGAAAAGTGAACGTTGTGCGAGATTTGCGATCGCGTGGCCCAGGTTCTGCGTACGGCTATGAAATTGCACAGACATGTAGAATATTTGATTTCCTATCCATTGGTATAAATATAATTGCGGCTACCTCAGGGGTTTGAGAAATAGACACTGCTAAAAGTTGTTCAAAACTTTTGTGTGTGTTCAAAAACAGTAAATTTCTCAGTTTTTTATCGTGCACCAATAAAAGCACTCTGCTAAGATTTTTTTAATTTGGCATCTTTACGGAAAGTGTGAGCGAAGAAAATACAGCTTGATATCTGAACGACATGAGTGTATATGAAATGGATGTATGTGCTAATGCATAACGTCATACTCACAAAATCAAAAATGACCCGCAATAAATGTCAAAAATCGATTTTCTACTATGACGTCAAACGTCGACAGAGAGGTCATGCACGTATAAAGATAAGGGGGCATAACTCAGCTATGGTTTACATTAGGTCAATGTAACTCCGATCACATGGAGAGAATTTGCTGTGGATATGGACAGTATATTTTCGTGATGTTTTGTTCACAGTGAACCAAACTATTCCAATACAAATTTCCCCAATGTGAGAGGATACCTTTTGGTAATTTCACAATTTGTAAGAAAAGATGCAAGTGTACTACATCAAAAATAAGGCAATAGCGATTTGGATGTCCCTATCCGATACATATTTTAGTTCTTAGATTCCCATATTCTCCTGTTTGTGTATATGTATTTTTATTAATTTTCCATCATTATTAACGGAGTAACAGCCACATTTTCAAACGTAATGAAATAACTGAAAATAATGCGACATTATAGTTGACGTCACAGCATGTTTTGTGCATTTTGTGACGTCGGAAAAAGACTACTCTGGTTGCTGATTAGTATATATCTAACCTAATTTCCATTCAATGTGTAAAAGATATCGGCTTCTGTGTCAGAATTCAACACTTTTTAGCCAAAATATAAAATGAATGGTTTTATCACTGAAATAGTGTCCTGAATATATCAACAATTACACGGTTTTACTACATATCTTATTGTGAGCAACACGCGCACCTGCCTAGCATCAATTTAGCTTAAATGAAAATTTCACAACACCTGAATATTCATTGAGTATTCATTTAGGAAAAAGACTTTTCTTCTCATGATTATGAAATCAATTCCCTTCATAAGTATGCAATGAAAGGTACAAAGAGATCGCTTTTTCAGTAAAGAAGTATTAGAAAATGGACGTAATGCTTGTCGAAATTAAGACTTGACCTGATGTATATATTTTTAACAATTTCCGTATAAATATTGTTTGAGTTAGACATTCTGCCATCAGATATATTTTAATCGCATTTGAATTGACTTTATTATCGAAAAACAATGATAATGATTCATGAAACGTTTTGACAAAGTCGCACCTGGTCAATTAATATTCATAATAGTTTTGTCTATAAAAACGACACAAACCAATACAATGAACAAGACAATTCCTTTAAACAGTAGTATGTGTGCCCCTACATTTGATAAAATGTACAAATAATTTTCATTAATATTATCCGTTTTACTTCTAAGTTGGAATTTAATCGCTGTTTATTAACCTGTTCATATGTAACTGCAATATTTGTCCCAACGTATTGAATATTGCACATCACGTGAACTAAAGCACATGTTGCAGTAATGGCTACGTGTGATCTTCCAACACTTGTGTAGAGGCTTAAAATGTGGTATAATACACTTACTGAGTCAATTTCCCATGTAGATATTATTCAAACAATCAAAAGCTTTCAAAGAATAAAAACGGATACCTTATATCCACACATGATATGGTGTTGAACATGGATATATGTAGATACTGAAATCAGTTTCATGAAAAAATATCTGAACGATGCGCAAAATATACATCACAATACTATAAGTGCAATCGGAATGGTATGGGCATTGTGTTTACTCTTGTTCAACCGACCTTCACCTCAAAGAAATTGCCTAATATGTGCAACAATGTTGACGTATGACATCACTACCAATGACCGATTTCTTTCAAAATGGCGGCTTCGCTGAGAAGGGTACACGGGATTTTGCGACGACTTTTTGCTTGATTCAGGGATCTTTTGTATATAAATGTGAGATGTAAGTAATCAGAATTATTCTGACTATTTGTGTATTGTGATATGTTCTTATCGTTTACATTGTAAATGACGGAACAAGCCAGAAATGCCGATAAGTACCGTTGTCGTTCTGCGTGATTTTGCGTCAGTCATGGCGTCACGCTGCACTGAAAGTTTGACAGTTTCTTATGAATTACCAAATTATTTCATTGTATCTATTTTCAATTTGCTATTTTTTGCCACGATACTCTTCCCCTGAATATACTAAGCGTATTGAGCCATTGTAAGCAATGATTAGAGGGCTGGATGTTGGGAAATTTTCGAAAATGCTACGCAGTGTAAACTTGGAATTTTTCTTTGTTTACATTTCAGTCAAGCGCTGTCTTTCGAGCACAGCGTTCGTTTTCATACTAAATATATTTCGTTTCGTTTTGTCTAGACAGTTGGTATTGGTGACAAAGACCATTTGTAATTTGATTCTAAGATATATGGGGAATTCAATGATGCATTTGTCGCAGCTAACTATGAAGTATACATGATGTAATGGGCTTCTCAATACCGGCCTTCTCGAAACGTGATTTTGTAAACACTATTCTATATGGCGGAAAGCGCACTTCGGCGTTCGTGTAAGTGTATTTTCGAAAACATCCCAACCGATTCTGGGTACATCGGTGACGTTTCAGAATTATCATTCCTGGTTACATGAAAACTTGATATCAGTGATCATTAATATGTTATTTTTGAAATTCATTACTCCCAGTAATTATCCGATTTTCACATTTCAAAACATACTGCAAATAACGCTGTTAATCTCGATTTTGTACAGTTTGAAAAATGGCGACATTTACGATGAAGCCTATTTTGAAAGGCGATTTTCAGCACTTTAGCTTGGTCTGAGATGATAGTGGATGGTATCAATAAACTGGGAATTTTCCGCAGAATGCAAAACTGTGTAGTATTTATATATGCGTGGTATATTTAGAATTTTATTGGACTTCCAAGTGAGGTATGTAGAGGAAGGACATATATGTCCCTGTGGCATCCAGGGGGTTAATGGTCAATCTTTACTGGCGATAAGAAATCTCTGAAAGTTTTGAAACTGGTCGACTAACTTCAGCAACAGTGTTTTTGTGTTTTCCTAATTCGAACAAAATGCTCAGCTATTGTGTTATCGTAAGTACTTTACTTATTTTTGTGAGTGTGTAGGTTAGAACTGGATTCTTTTTCAAAACGTGTATTCAAAGAATCGTGATGATGTTAGTGTCGCTTGATTCGGTGGATAGGAGGGTTCCACCTGAAGATGGATTATAATTACAAGGAGTGAACGATATCTGTATACATGTACATCGTCAAAACATTGGAACCGGATACAAACAACAATAAAATGCCCGAAATACGTTTGATGTGCCTGTCATTTCCTGTTTTGTTGGAGTAGTTGATTGGAACAAACAGGACAGCCAGAGTTTAGACCGCCTAACCAGAAGGATCATGTCTGTTAACAGAGCCCACCGCCCTTGTTCTTCTCCTGTCGGGGTTGGATTAATATGGAGGCTCTTCGTGATAGAATTTTAGAGTTTACTTTTGCACAAAGCTATTTATCGGATGATCCTCTGGTGATGCATGTCAAGACTCAGCGTGATAAGTGCAAAAGCAAGTGAAGTCCTTCACCAAACTTGCCCGGAGTCGGTCATTTGTGGAGAACCAGGGCCATCGCGTAAATGCGATTCTTAAATAATATATCAATATAAAATGCCGACTATGTAAGGAATTTCCAAAAACTGTACAACACCTTGTCAGTGGATGCCCTTCCTTGGTACAAACATAAAATCTAAGAAGACATGATGGCATGACTCGCTGCTTATTCTATTGTCTTCGCCATGCTCGTGTCTTTGACTCCGACGTCCATCCATGTTCTGTCACCTGAACATGTCCAAAGCGTCATGGAAAAGGATACTTTTAATGTTCTTTCAAAATGGCCCTAGAATGGCCTCAGAAGAATTCCAGCGAACAAACCTGATCGTGCTCTTTTGATAAAGCTAATGTGTGAGTGAGTCACATCAGCAATATTTCAGTCATATCGTAAGTAGAACAAATTTTACATACACCATAAATACATGTAAATTATAAAACCTGTCAACGAAGGACAGTATAACCAACTAGAATATCACAGTATTTTAGAAGTAAAACTGGCATCTTTTTTTAAAATTGGATTTCAAATTCGAACGAGACAAGAACGCAATCAAGGTAGATCACCATAAGAGAGACCGATAAAACTAATGAAAATGTTGATATCTTTGAATTCCTTCTCACTTTTGAGAGGCCTGTTGAATATGCGGACCTCGCCTTTGAAATGTCTCCTTTGAATCCGAAATACACTGTCGTCAGACTCCTCTTTGTTCGCGGTCCCTTTGGTATGGTACCTCCTGATCTCTTGGCGCAGACCAGGAGAGCGTACGTGTTTTGCACCGGGAGCACAGCCCTTCTGACAATCTGGGTAATGCAGACTCCTGTGTTGATGAGTTCACGTATTCTCTGGAAAGTTCTTGGTGGGTTCGACTTGGCAGCGCTCCTTGGAAGAATTCCCTTTCGCTATCTTGGCTGCGTGCAGAGGGGGAAAGGCCCTAAGCAGATGATGAGCCTTACCAGCCTTACTGTTAGAGGATTACCCGAACCCTCTCTGCTGCATATTTAATCTTAATCTGTAAAACCTAATAATATAGTTTTGAAAATATTATTGAAATTATTGCATTATAAAACCTGTAATAGACAGATTAGGTCGCAGTGAAGTCACTGGTTTTAACAGAGGTATTAATGTAAAACTCAGATTGTGAAAGTATTCAGTTTACACATATACAGTATATTTTATCTAATGAATAATGTGCAGGACCCAGAAATCTCGAGGTTGTCAAAGTGTCTATTAAAGTCCCCATTAATTCCGACATCGGGTACTACGTTTTACTTGCTGGTGTATTCATGCGCGACATTCAGCATCCCAATTCATGAACATGTCTTTAGAAAATATTACACCCTATCGTATCCTGCCATGATAAAGTGTGTCTACAGCATGAATGTTTAACAGGTACATAATGAATAAAAATGCCACGAAATTACCTCCTGATGTGGTTCTTCTTCCGCATGATTTCAAATCTCTCACGAGCGTATGCACATAACAGGAAGTACTGTCATATAATGTGAACGGTATGAAACAGACATGTGATCCTCTGTACAGATAATGAAACCATATATAGGCATATGGAAATATACTATGGTTATATGGACCGCAATATTGCCTTGGCAGGTATCTGTGCATTAAACATCTTAAACCTCAGGGAAGTTTCGAATAGATTTTCATGAGTGAGGTTTTGAGATCCACACTGTCAAAATTCATGAAAATCTGGCTTTCACCCGATACCTGGTTAACATACCCTCTGTTGACAAGACAACAATTTGTAACTGTGACTGCTTGGCTTCTTACACCAGTGAAACCCCGTTAGATACTCGCATTATGAAGCATAAACATCTAACTGCCAATGTCAGTATATCACCTCTCCCTGACCACAAGCAAAGGTTTCTCAGCCATGAAATTCAGTCTGACAAAGTATAAATCCTCTCCACAAAACACAAGGACATCACAAAAACAGAAAACTCTTGGAAGCCTCGGAATTCCACAGTCAAGAACCTTTGATGAACAGAGATCAATGACATTACATGTCGTGTGCCAGTAGAAGGTTAATCAAGCGATAGACTATCTAATCAGATTGTTGGACTATTGTAATTAGTAACCGATGAACTTGTTTAACATATATGTGGCCTCATTACCTGTGCACGACTTGTTGGTCTTACTCTGCATCTCTTAATGCATTATTAGCTACTGTCATCTATTACCAGTTCTTGTTAATGTTAATCTGCTGCTTGTCACAACAAAGCATGGACCTCTCATCACTTGAATAGCGGAGCACCAATCTTGATAGAAATGCCTCTAAATGCAATGAACAAGAGGTTTTGTGTTTACTCACGATCCATTAGAGAATGACAAACAATACGTTGCTGTGTGACTGACCTTCAACTACAGGAGGAACTATTTCTACAACCAGGGGGTCATTCAAATTAAATAACCTAACATCGATGTAGGTCACATTGATCTACCACCTATGTTATAACACAATCATCACTAGTCAGACATAAATATTCAAACTATACAACTGCTACGTCTAAAAGACTCTAGAAATGGTTGAAGCAAAGGGCATTTTATCCTCGCACATAAAACATTCCATTGGACTATTTCCATTCTGGAATAAAAGTTTTGTGTTTCGATACCATGGACTCTTAATAGAGAAATGTGTTAGACGGTGGTATTTACAACCACCGTGTCTAGTACTGTGCATTACGTGGGAGGAATTAGTACGTGAGTATGGCGTCCATGCAATAATGCGGTGAGATATCTCAGTGCGCAAGCCATAAATCGGTGTGTCGTCACTGCCCGAAACCTAACTAAACAGTGGATATCGGATGTGTAACTTTCAGTATTAAGTGTTTCCTGTCACAGGTATCATGCAGCGTGAAGTGTTTCCTGTCACAGGTATCATGCAGCATGAAGTGCTTCCTGTCACAGGTATCACGCAGCGTGAAGTGTTTCCTGTCACAGGTATCATGCAGCGTGAAGTGCTTCCTGTCACAGGTATCATGCAGCGTGAAGTGCTTCCTGTCACAGGTATCATGCAGCATGAAGTGCTTCCTGTCACAGGTATCATGCAGCATTAAGTGTTTCCTGTCACAGATTTGATGCAGCATGAAGTGCTTCTTGTCACAGATATCATGCAGCATGAAGTGCTTCCTGTCTCAGGTATCATTCAGCGTGAAGTGCTTCCTGTCACAGGTATCACGCAGCGTGAAGTGTTTCCTGTCACAGGTATCATGCAGCATGAAGTGCTTCCTGTCACAGGTATCATGCAGCGTGAAGTGCTTCCTGTCACAGGTATCACGCAGCGTGAAGTGTTTCCTGTCACAGGTATCATGCAGCGTGAAGTGCTTCCTGTCACAGGTATCATGCAGCGTGAAGTGCTTCCTGTCATGTGTAGAAACCACTTTTCGTGGAACATGGAGAAAGAGTAATAGAGAAAAAGCAGTCACACCCGCCTTGGATTTGAGCTGTATATAACTAAATGCCGTCTGTGTAGTAGAAACAGAAGTATTATCATGTTATTTAATGAAAAGTATTCATTTACCTGGCCTGAGGCAAACAATTGATGAGGCAATAACGCAAACATCAAACAACTTTGTCATGTCTGGGGACGGTGACGGATGGTCACTGTTGTGTTCGTTTGGCTGGGGTTAGCATGCTGCTTTGGTGTCATTTGTGAACAGTTTACCGTCGAGTTACTATTACTGACAGCTTACTTACTGGTATCTTCCCAATACAACCCTTGAACACAGTCTAACATATCAATACATATGTGCATACCGAAATAAATATACAATACACATAATTAGTTTGTTCCGCCATAACCGTCACACAAGAAAGTACATGTACCAAACACTGGACAGTCAATGAAATGTATTTTAATGTCAACTGTTTGACAATTGGAGAACACAAACACAAGTATTAATCAAGCTGGTAGTGACAGCTTTCTTGAAAACATAAAACAGAACCTTGAAAACTTCAACCTGACCACGGAAATCTGAAAATAGAATTTATTGATGCTTTCAAGTACGCACATTTCCACCTTTATTAGAAGTGTTGGCATAAATCAATGTTGGGTTCAGATAATGGGCCTCCATTGCATCTGCGTAAGCTACGTGTACACAGGCGAAAATTCGGCAAGGACGCTCGCTTACGTCATGTTAGCCCATCAGAATAAACGTGAAGTCGATCTATGTCCAGGGCTGTTTGTCCGTCGTTCGTAGCGCACATCTCAAGACACAACTAGACCAAAGAAGCTGATACTTCACACACTTGTTCCAGTTAGTGATGATCCCTCACAATTTTCATAAGGTTTTAACCCTATTTTCAATGTGACCACCACGACAGTCTTTGGTGCTATCTCCGAATCTGGAATGACTCCATAATTTGTGTAAATTATATAGGAGTGGTAATTTTAAGCCCTCAATATTTATGCAGAACTTAACTGAATATTAAGAGAACACCTTTTGTAAGGGTGAGTATATTTTGGCATTCTCTATGGTGCCATGGCACTATGTGTATAACCCAGTACTGATACTCCTGGGACCTGTGAAGATCGGGTTACAACTGGTGTTCAGTAAACTATGCTTCTCAAACAGAGGCGACTAACGGGATCGTCAGGGCAGGCACGCTGACTTGGTTCACACATGAGATCGATACTCATGATGTCAGTTGCTGGATGCTGGATAGTTTGGTCAAGACACTATTATGTTCCTGAGTATGGCGTTAAACAACAATTAACCATCGCATGTGTTTGTCTGATGCTCCCAAACTGACGCGTAACGTCTGTCACTGATTGTCTGAGGCGTGGTTCGTGGAAAACACATACTGTAAGATCTGACAAGTAAATAGAAAACTATATGAGTCTAAACATATCTACCGTAACCCCCAACTGCAGCTTAGCCTCTGTAGATAATGCTGCAGATTTTCCAACTATATCACAGAGATACCCGTGTTGTAACATCCGTGTGAGTGAGTGTAAATTCTACATATACATGAATGTTTAACTTGAACTAGTGCATTTGTGAACATTAGTATTGTTAAAGTGTGTGACAAGGACAGAACCTTAACGACTTCCATTAATCATATATTGATACCTGGACAATACCCAATTCATAAATGCCTTTTGTTGTCTCTACCTTTCTAGCCATCTGTAGGTTTGCACAACGCATTAACACATCATAATATCTTACCACAACACTCTCGTGTATTCAAAGCATAGAAGACACAAAGGAGTTTAAACAAGATCCATCAGAAGATGACAAATCCCCCGGTCCCCTCAAAATTGAAGGAACAAATCATCTAAAAGTTACTTGAAATCCAATAAGATGACATAGGTTTTTTTTATTTAATCTGCCCGTTCGTATACAAGAATAGTTATTGATTATCATAACGGTAACATGGAATGGTGTCGATTACTTATCTACACCAAAGTCAAAGGAAAATATACACATTAAAAAAATCCCTTACAGCAAATGGCAGCAGTTGACAACCTGGTCTTTCTGAGGGCGCAGTTTCATGATCGAATACCAATTAGCCTTCGAGATGGTCCAGACAAACAGGCTACAATGAACAGGATCACACTTGTTGCCATGGAAAAGAGGAGACAAATTCAAGTTGTTAAAATTCCTAAAAAGGTAGAGGGCGCCACGTCAGCTCTTGATGAATACATGAGCCCAGTTTCGATGAAAAATGTCTCATGGGTTTGTGCACTGTTCCGGAAACGAAAATAATCCCCTCCCTTTTGAGGGGTCTAAATCGTTCACATGGAAATCGTGAAATATAAAAATGCCAAAATTCCGGAAATAGCAAAAGACCAATGTTTGGATCGGTTTGATATATCTGCCAGGTTTTGTTGAAAGACAACGGTGTTCTCCTTATCAATTCAGCATAACTTTTTCCATGCAAACAGGTACAAATCAAATTTTGAAAAAAATGCGAAAGGCATTACTTCAGTCCATTTACCATGTTTGGATGAAAAATCTGCCGTAGTTTTCGTGTTGTGCTCAGACAACGAAATCCACCCCTCCTTTTGCAACTAAGTCCAAATGGTTTCAGTGGAAATTGAAAATACACTACAATGCCACAGAAGCTTTGAAAAGCAAAAGGTACCACAATATGTTCTGTTGTCATGTATCTACCACTTTTTGTTGAAACATATTGGACGGTTTTTGAGTTATGCTCCGGAAACCAAAACGAGTAGGGACAGACGGACAAACAGACACGGCGTTGACTATATTCTCCCACATTAAATTCTGGTGGATAAAATATACTCCTCACAAACGATTAAGCAACAGGTATTTTAAGTGTAAAATAGTTATCAATCTTGATAGCGATTTTTGCCGGCATGTTAATGAAAGGTAAATATTGATTGATCTGATAACATTGATAACAGCACCCGAACACAACCATCCTCAGAAACAAACATGCAAAATGCATGGCAATGGCAGGAATGTGCTCCACATTTCACACATGCAGTCTGATCGGTTACAAACCATGCTTGTAATCATTCTTTTGTCATAACAAGTGGGTACGGCTCCTAACTTCTTTTTTATGGATGATAATGTCCTTCCATGGATGACAACACCCGAGAAAGAGTTGTTAATGACGTTGTTTAGATCAACAACATCACACATATGGACTGGCCTGCAAGGTCACTTCATGTTAATCCCAGTGAACATGTTTGGGACATTACTGGAAGTCACGTTTACGGTCTCCATGTTCACCCCCAGACTCTGGATGAACGTTATCAGCTGCAGGCGTTAGAAAGGCAGCTTGCATTCGTGATCATGGTGGTCATATGCGTTACTGAAAACTCTTCACTGTCCAAAACTGCCTTGAACCTTAATGTTAACATTTGGCTCCATCAATGCAGCACATTTTGCACAACTGTTTCACATGTGCTCATAATTTGTAAGTTTGTTATTGCTGAATGCCATTTCATTTCATTTCGTTAATCGTGCATATGTGTACATATGTTTCCATTGCATCACTCCATGATTTGCAATTTCAATAAATGAAAATACATGCACTAAACATTTGCGTGTGTGTGTTTTTTTGTGAGAAGATACCAATGATTATTCAGTCAATTAGGCACTTTACCTTACAGCAGTACGTAGGTGATCAGTGACATACTGGCCAATAGTTATAATGTTAACGTTCACAAGGCAGCATCAGATCTTTGTGGATCAATACGAGATGTAACACTGACGCCCCCAATGATGGGTTCATACATAGCAACGCTGGAATAAAAGAACAGGCAAGAGTCATCTGGACAAGAGACGGCAGATTTCACCTTTTCAGATCAGAATAATGAGCCTGTGTCCACTGTGAACGGTAAAAAGGAACGGAGCATGTTTCAGCAAAATAACACAAAGTCCCATTCAGCGTCTTCCATCGGCCAGCCCTATCACCAGAGTAATCACCAGGAGAACACTTATGAGATCACCTTCACCGTTAAACTAGAGCACCACCAGATCGCCCCCATAACAAGGATCAGTTAGCGCAGGCCCTCTGAGAAGAATGGACTAGAATTCCATTTCTTGTGATCTGAGCTTTCACATCTTCTGCCCATCATCGAGTTGGTGCTTGCATTGAAGCCCATGGAGGATATACACGATACCGTGCAGTGTGACTGCAAGAAAGTTGTCATGTAGTTTTCATGCGCCGAATTCTTTGACTCTAGATCGAACACTTCACTAATGTCCTCATTTCATGCGCTTAATTCTTTATAATTGACGCTGGGTCGATCACTGAACAAATGTCGTCATCCTGTAAACAGTCGACCTTGTTTATTCAGGTCCTTGGCACTGGTCCCCTTCTGTGCCTGTATTCTAGTAAATTATGCTAAATAACTGTCAGTCAATAACTGTTTCCGTCATACCACAGCAAAATAAGGAGAGTCAGTAACCTTGTCCAAAGAATACTCAACACTAACCTGCATGAAATGGGGAAAATAATTATCAATAAGTAAGGCAAAGTGTGATCAATGCTGATATGTCATGATATAAGTAGTGTGTATTGATGTGGAGCGATGAATTATGGTCCATATGGTTTACTGAGACCACACAGATTTTGTCGAGTGGATGGAAGCTTTGTTTATCATTGAATACAACATGAACATTGGTTTTAGATGACTATTATTACAGGGTGCTTTTTAACACTATTGCCCATTGGTCTCATTTTTAGAATTGATAGAACCAATACAAAAATGTTTTTGGCCAAGTAAGTTTTTTTACATACATTTTTAAAACTTTTTGCAGACTAATTACGAAATCCTCAAAACACAGATTCGTAAAACAGATTATCTTTATTGCCAATCGTTTAAATATCTTATTTTCTAGTTGGTCCAAATGTATTTGTGTATCATCGTTATTTCAACTTTACTCAAAAACTCTATTTCTCGTTGCATCAAATATTTTCGGTAAGTCAGAACTTTCGTATTTATTTAACAAACTTCGTAATTGTTTGGGCGTTACTTCATCATTTATGTCTTCTTATATCTCGAAATGTGGAATATTTCCACTATGCTTCGACCATTATAGTTGATACGTTTTTCTTTGCTCTGATTAAAAAAAATCACAACTTGTGTTAAAGGAAATAATTATGCTTTCAAAGGTTGACCATTTCCTTGCGTAATTTAACATCATTGTGAAACAAAATGGCCTTCATTCTCCTTTCTTGGTGATTTAAGATTTAGGTCACCTTGAATATACCCTGTTCCCTTTTCTTGTTGATGCTTGCGAGTTACTGTAGCAAATAGTTGATGGCAACATGAATTTGTCTTGAGATGACTGACAATTCAAGTGGGTTGATTCTGCTGTTGCTTACGATTCCTGTCAAGTAGACAGATGTGATAGAATTTCCACTCTCTCGCTCTATAAAGATCCTCAAGACTGAAGGTGAGATGAAGACTCGGTGAGAAAGTGTCAGTGTACAGTTTTCACAGATGAAAACGTTGACAAAGAACATATGTTTGGTTTCAGCGGTCATTACATTTGCATATTAAATACATTTCCAAAAAGGAATCAAAGGTGAAAGTAATACTCTGATTTGATGTATCAGAACCTTGGAAATGTTATATCACTAAACCCTGCACAAGAAAAAAAATCATGTGAAAGTAAATATCATTTTAGGAATATTCAATCTTTTCAAGAGAATCTCAAATGTTAATCAACTACTAAACATAATCATTCATACAGCATATCATACAACGACTGGAAGGAGTAGATACAGTCGGTTGTTGCCGTGAAGCCATCATTATATTCTGATTAGTTTGATATTGTGTATATACTTTACATGTTGTGTAGTTATATGTTTGTATTGGCTCTTCGAATGCAAGACAAGTTTCCCTTACGAGACAATACAGTTTATCTTATCTTATCTTGTCATATCTCTGGGTACTGTACCGGTACCAAAAGATATTTCCGTCACATGACCATCCAAGTCTGTGCGAAACGGTGTTACGACGCACGTCTCACGTGTACAACCACAACCCTGGCCCTTCAACGGCAGCCATTCTAGGTTTGAGAAGTAGATGTGACAGTCCAGTAAGGTAGGAGGCGACCTGGTGCTGGTTTCAAGTAACAACGTCATCAACTTCAATGTCACTGCGGAACTGCCGAGTATGGCCTTCCAGTGGTGGGAGAACTGTATAGTTGAGAGATTAGTCTATTTTTAGTCCTCGTGAGGCTAATGAGAGCGCCACTACGTCACCATGAATGTTAGGATGTTGACTGACGGGACAAACAAAATGAACAAACTGGTTCAAAAGGGCTGGCAAGGCAGCTTAACGACCCACTGTTATTTTGATGAATTCCTATTGCTGCATCGTTGTCATCCATGCTAGCACCACCATTCAGGAGAATCACTACACGCATGGCCCCCATGTTAGAACCTATTGGTTAGTTGGAGCACGGGATGGAGGAATCTGTATCACTTAGTTTGTCAGGTAGTTCTTGAGACGAACAGTTTTCATGACATTTATTATGGTACATTTGGTAAACGACCCTTAACGTATCCTGAGGTTTGCAGTCTCCACATGTGTAAGTGTATTTATCAATAATCTAGTAATTTTAAAGACTGAAGCATATACGACTTTGATCATCAGTCACATACCTTTATCTTTGCATAGATCCTGAACATGAAGCTATATGAATTTTGTTTTGTGCATTTCTGCTCATGACGGTACAGTTAGCATAAAACAAAACTAACGTTCGCCATTGTGGTTGTCATAATCTGTTGAAAATCATCTATCATTTGGTATGCTTTACGTAACCAATTGTAAAAAGTTTAATTTTAAATTTCAGCTATGGGAGAGCTGTATGATAAATTAGATGCCTATTTTGACCCTTCAGAAAGTGGGACAAGCCTGGGTTGCCATACAGGTAACTGAAAAGATAATATCACATACTCTTCACGAAATATAAGGAACATGAAATAATAATGGTAATACCAAATACTTAGATAAGTGTTGATGCAAGAGCGTCTTTGTATATTGTATTAAAACACATTTGATAGTGTACACATGCTGCAGGCAGTAGCGTCCCACACTCACGTATGGTGTATGTTCTCACGAAAGCTGCCATTCACAACTTGTTTTGATACTTTCAAGGAAGGCAGTCTAAGTAAACTTAGTCTCAGTGTATTTCGTTACATTCCACCACTGTCTAACAAAACCTAGTAGAAGGTCGCGTCGGGTAACCTTTGAGCGACCAATGATCGTCCAGTCAAACGCGAGACGGTTAAATAGATTTAACCAATCAGACAACGGCTACTATTTACTATTTTAGGGACTTTCAAAATATTCAGGTCACTCCACAAACAAAAGTCCGCATATTACACAGTTATTTGACCTGCAGAATATACGCTTTGGGGTTTCTTTTGACACGGTTACCATTAGCTAATATTTCCGCAAGACACTATCCTTGTATATTGCCCAAAACACTATTTTCAGCGACTGTTTACTCACCGTTGTCATGGTTTTTGCGTACACCGTGTGCATCACCCGGGAGCGAGCGTACGCTAAATAGCATTCGGAATCGTTCGGGTACGAACCTTTTCGGGATAAAAAGTTCAAAAGGTATGTGCGAATGTGCACTTTCGCGATTTGGTAAGTTGTGTTCTGACTGGTCAATCTGAAAGGTTACCTGACGCGACCTGCCATAAGGTTTTGTTAGACTCAGTTGTGGGTGTAACGAAAAGTACTGAAGATAAGTTTACTTAGACTGTCAATGAAGGTGGAATAGAGGTCAGTTGACCATTATTAATGTCACGGTCACTGATTTTGTTGTTTATACATTCAGCAATGCTGGACATTACTGGCATACTAGAGAGTCAGCGTGTGGCTTTCCATGTTTCACAGACTTAGGGACAAGTACAAACATTCGGACTGTTGACGACCGATTTCTAGTGTCAACGACAAGAATATCGATTGATCCAGGTTCTACGAACAAGATCTCAAACGGGGAATCAAATTAGCGCAAGCTTTCATGAGGCTATTGGACTGAGAGTTACAGGTCAGACGATTACATTTATAACACATAGCCATACCCGGTGGCCACCCGGTGTACAGTCCCTTACAAGTAGCCACATTAAGAGCAGACGTCAATGTTCTACACCACGTCGATACAGAGTATAAACCTTTAGTGAGTATCTGAAACCATAGATGAGCTGAAACATCATGTTGTAAGAGTAAATGACGAACAACATGTTCTCTGGTTCGGAGAACGCTTTGGACGAACATCTGCAGGATCGGCACCGTATTTATTGGTCAGTAGTTGAAGAGCTTGACAAACGAGTAGAAAGACTGGAGATTTGCGGAGGGCAGAGATGATATTATTCTTTTTGGGAATTCCAGAGGATGGACAATGGGAATCATCTGGCGAGGGTAAATCAAAGGTAGTTCAGTTGTTCAACAGTGTGTGAGATACCCTATACAAGGAGATGACATAAATACATCTCACAGGTTAGGTGGTAACAGCTCTATGTGTGGCGATAGAGACACCCTATACAAGGAGATGACATAAATGCATCTCACAGGTTAGGTGGTGACAGCTCTATGTGTGGCGATAGAGATACCCTATACAAGGAGATGACATAAATGCATCTCACAGGTTAGGTGGTACCAGCTCTATGTGTGGCGATAGAGATACCCTATACAAGGAGATGACATAAATGCATCTCACAGGTTAGGTGGTAACAGCTCTATGTGTGGCGATAGAGACACCCTATACAAGGAGATGACATAAATACATCTCACAGGTTAGGTGGTGACAACAGTTCCATTCCCAGGCCTATTGTTGTTTCATCTTGGGCAAGGAGACAAGGATATGGGCACTGAATTAAAAGGAAGACTAAAGATCAAATAACACTTGTATTTCGAACGATCTCACTCCAAACCATAGAGAAACTTAATATTGACCTATAAGCGAATGGTATCAAAAATGGAAAACCCGTAATGTAATGGTCAACGAACATTACACTCCAACAACAGGACAGCTTGGAGAAAATGATAACAGTAGACGAACCCTCGTTCCTTTTAACGGGAAGGTTCCACACCTAAGATGTTATGTGGACGCGGACGTCATATCATATCTTCTTCATATCCTATATATCAGTTTATTTCTTTAATAGGCCAACGGCGAACGTGAAAAATACATTGTACAATCATATTTCCGAAAGCGCATTGCCAACATTTTGCGTCTGCCCACCCGTCAACCCTACCCACTAACAACAGATAGCACTAAAGAGACATCAAACATTCCTGGATGATTCAAGTTATAGTTTTGTTTTGTCAGATATTAATGATAAACAAATTTAGCTGAGTTAAAGGTTAATATTTTAACTTTGGTTTGCAAAAGATTTAGAAAAGATTTGTATCCATATCTGATGTTGAAGGGGGGCTCCGGATGTTTACTGACGTACTACTGAGGTCACGTGATTTTACAAGGCCGGTTGTTACATCATGGCAGCAAGGCACATAATCAGTTTAACAATACGTGTCAATTTTCACAACAGTTTTCGCAAACGCAATGATGAGGCCTCTCTAGCCGCTTATGTAATAAGTAGCAATACCTATAGGTCGGCATGTAAAACGTTCAAGCACAGCCAGTATGATAAGCAAATAGTTGAACTGAATGATGCCTAACCGGTGGTGTTTCGTCATTGTGTAGTATGTATATGTCCAAAGACGTAGTTTAGCTATTTTAGGAACCTGTTTGATGAAAGTGAATGATCCCATCAACGATCCATTGTTCGATAATGACATGACGTTTAATCACTGAGACTGTTATAGAATATCCCCGCGGGTTTAATATGATTTGATGATATATGTTTGACGCACCAATAAGTATCGGCGAAATACACGCCAGAATTAAAAAATAAGTAATGTAGTTAGAAGGACGCAAGATGATGTGAGGGGTGAAGCTGATTTCAAGAGTATCATATGACTATACCGCCGTCTCTTGGGAGTTGTTTTTATTGGAGATGGGAACTTGTATCTCAAATACGGTACTCTCATCTCCAGTACATGACATTTCATATTAAAGGGTCTTGTCTTGTCTAATCATGTCTTGAAATGAAGTACTAGCGACGGACAGAGGAAACATGGTCTTATATAGTCGGGCCACAGTGATTACTGGGTTTGCACAGTGATTACTAACACGGTATAATCTGTGCGCTCTGCACTCAGTACTCGCGGTATAGTTACTGAACACGTCTTTTGCAGTTCGAAATTATATGGTGAACATGGTTACGTGCATCGTAATTTGCTACAGCTATGTTCATTGGACAGTGGGAACTGCCTAAATACAAAGAGACAAAGCATCATTGGCAGAAAGTTAATTTTGAACATTCACAGTTTTAGTGAAAATACTAACATGAAGCATTCGGTTATTCAATATATTGTGTATCCTCTGCGCCCTGCCGCCTGAGGAGTTTCGGGACAAACCTGAACCTGGCGTTGCCGTCTTGCACTAATGAGGTTCATCAAAAAGCCATGCATAGCTTGCAGGAATGGTACTGCTATAGGAACCAAACAAAATCTCGTCCTGATAACGGTGTCCGGCAAGACTACCGTCGACCACGTGCATCGATGTTCGTCCAGTACAGAGTTATACCTGCCCAAGCCATGACCGACCCCCTGCCAAATCGGCTATCCCTGGCCATAGCTGCATGTGTGATTTGCCCTCCATTTCGACCTAAATCCTATGCCGACCACGACGGAAGGACAAAATGAATCTGATTTCATCTGAGAAGAGCACACGAGGCCGTTGACGTTGATTCCAGCGGCCACGATGTCTACTCCATCTAAAACGTGCCTGAATGTGACGTGGTGTTAGTGGTGGACGAACTGCTGGCCGCCCACAATGGAGTCCGGTTGCCCTTAAAGATCACATATACTCCAGGGGGTGAAAATGCATGAATCACTTATTGACATCGTTATAAATGAAACCCCTTCATTAAAACTGCTCAATTCGATCTTTAATTACCTTAAATGGACATTCTGGACAAAAGTGCACAATTCTCAGCCGCAAACGAAATTTCAACCAATCAGAGCGACTCGTCTCCGTGACGCAATAGTAGGTATAGATATGAGGGTCTATGCAGAGTTCATCTACATTTCAGGGGGTAAACTATTTCGTTTACAGGTTTGTACAAACCTGAAATCGCGACTGCTGTTGTGAAAGCTGAAAGCTCTATGTTCTCACAATCTACTATCATTTAGTTTTATCTCCTGCTTTGCCTAGTTTCCGAGTTACAAACCTTGTTTTCATAGACGATTTTGTCAAAATCACTTGGTGTCGCTAGACTGTAATCCGCGTTAGGTGGTATAAACCTACACGTTATTTGTCATCATTCACTAGATGCTCACTTAATGAATTTATAACAGGTATAATTAGTGGTAACGCCACTTAGATTAACTGACAAAGCTCCCCATTTGGCATTTCTTGTGTCTGGATCGATCAAAGGATTAACCGATAAAACGCTGATTGATTAATTACTTTTATACGGATTTCAATGGGGATTTGTCAAAAGGTAGTGTTCATGTATGTACATTGATTTTACAAATCTGTACTGAATACACTCTGTCGTGTATGTGTCTATGTAAAAAGAACACTCTTCTTTCAAAGGAATATCCGCCAATACATTGATTGATTGTTCATAATTGGCTAACTAAATTATTTTTTTTAAAAGAATGACGCACATTATACAATTAGTTGCCAGGTGTGCTATCATGGGTGACCAATGAGACTATACAACAATGTGAAAAACCTGAAACGATACATTTCGTATTTTAGATTGTTGAAAGACACGTCACTTGGGAAATCTGCAGATGAATTATATATCACTCGTTTTTGTGGATATTGATGGAGACATTCCTCGAACAAGGTAAGAGCCTGACATTGCTCCTATAACTTTAATTTGTTTTACTTTTAATTTTAATATTTGCATTTTGTTGTTATTAAGTTGTCGTAGCTTTCAACAGAATCATTGTTTTTTCGTCGTGAAGTTGTAATGACAGACGACATACACTAGGGCGTGCGTGCGAATTATGATTCATACAGGAAAACTATAAAATGTCTACATATGACATTCCTGTTATACATTCGCAGATCGCTTCTTTTTATTAAGTTTCAAAATACATACAAGTATGATTAAAAGTAATTAGGATTATTAGACCAAATATAAAGACGTATATTGACAAGTGTCTACATACTGGTGAGTGAACGTTTACAAACCAAGTAAAGTTAGCAAGTGTAGAAATTTATCGCGCAGTATTTTTATTACTGGTAGTGAAATATGTGTTTTATTGATGGACAATAGGATTTTGCATGACATTGCTTATAACATAACAATTTCACTCTTGGAAGCGAGGTGGAGGGTAATATAACATTGCTTGCAATATAAATGTCACTTCGACCCCAACCTTGCTTCCGTGTGAGAAATCGTTATGTTACAAGCTGTGTCATGCTAAATCCTTTTGGCCATGATTCAAATACACATTTGCCTACTAAAGCATCAATGCATGTGTATTGCATCCATTTTCTATGAATATAGCGACTAACACATGCAATTCACTGACATTAAGTGGCAGGTAGATTTCCATACTGACAATTTGGACTTAAAATGTGCCATCTGAAACTGAAGGTACCCGACTTTAATGAACGTAATAATGACATATCAACGTCTTGATATGTTTTCCACATTGTCAAGAAATAGTGTTACCAATAGCTTGACCCTTCTTTAAAGACGCCGAGTGTACTTACAATAATTATGTAATGCTATTGAGAACCAATCCTACAATATCTATGACAGTAATAACATAATGAATTTCACGTTCTTTTCATCTTCTGTCCACAGAATGAAGATTTAAGGGGCCACTATATGCCATATACGTATACAGTACTATACACTCTGTCCCATATTTAACAAAATCTGTCTACTATTGTGAATAGGAATGTCTGAATATTGCTACGTTTATAAACCATGCACTATCAAAACGGAAACACGCTCGTGCCACTCGCTCATTGTAACTGTTTGTACATGTACTTGCTCACTCCGTTATAACGGAAGCTGGCAGGGGTACAGGTGCCGAACAACGATTTGATGTGCCACTCGTTCATTTTAACCGTTTGTACTTGTACTTAGTCACTCCGTTATAACGGAGCTGGCAGGGGTACAGGTGCCGAACAACGATTTGATGTGCCACTCGCTCATTTTAACCATTTGTACATGTACTTGATCACTCCGTTATAACGGAAGCTGGCAGGGGTACAGGTGCCGAACAACGATTTGATGTGCCACTCGCTCATTTTAACCATTTGTACATGTACTTGATCACTCCGTTATAACGGAAGCTGGCAGGGGTACAGGTGCCGAACAACGATTTGATGTGCCACTCGCTCATTTTAACCATTTGTACATGTACTTGGTCACTCCGTTGAAACCGAACTGGCAGGGGTACAGGTGCCGAACAACGATTTGATGTGCCACTCGCTCATTTTAACCGTTTGTACATGTACTTGGTCACTCCGTTATAACGGAAGCTGGCAGGGGTACAGGTGCCGAACAACGATTTGATGTGCCACTCGCTCATTTTAACCGTTTGTACATGTACTTGCTCACTCCGTTATAACGGAAGCTGGCAGGGGTACAGGTGCCGAACAACGATTTGATGTGCCACTCGCTCATTGTAACCGTTTGTACATGTACTTAGTCACTCCGTTATAACGGAAGCTGGCAGGGGTACAGGTGCCGAACAACGATTTGATGTGCCACTCGCTCATTTTAACCGTTTGTACATGTACTTGCTCACTCCGTTGAAACGGAGCTGGCAGGGGTACAGGTGCCGAACAACGTTTGATGTGCCACTTGCTCATTTTAACCGTTTGTACATGTACTTGCTCACTCCGTTATAACGGAAGCTGGCAGGGGTACAGGTGCCGAACAACGATTTGATGTGCCACTCGCTCATTGTAACCGTTTGTACTTATACTTGGTGCCATGAGTGATGCGTAAGCTCTTGAATTAAATATGTTTTATGTGAGTAATATCTTTAACATGAGGATGGATATCTGTGAGCACAATTATGTAAGGAAATGGGTGGCTAGCTATGATGGTGGCGATATTATCTTTTGATATTTAAATTCGAGTATGTTGCCAACCTTTGCTCGGTTTGCTCGCATATAGAAAGACTTGGAGTTTTCTCTTTGCTGCGCAACCTTACTTTCGCTACAATGTGCCTGTGTCTAGGAGCAATCGTAGGTTGTCACGTCGCCTGTTTTCAGAGGGGTCGCGATTAATTATGGACTTCATATTTTGAAAGAAGGAAAGTATCACTGGTCAGTACAATGAGGACAACATACTTTGTTGATAAGTATTTGCGAGTGCTCGTTTGCAGGTCGAGCTCACTGCGCATGAATCGTCAATGCTCAGTCAAGGAAACACTAACAGAAAATTTAATATTTGACAAATCGTGGCCGTGTTACAATTACTAATTTCGCTCATGATACAACTATTACTAGAAACTAGCCTCTAGTATAATTTTGAAGAAGGATAGGTGGTTAACATTTGGTAGATCAATCAGCAGAGTCAACGGATAAAACTGGACGGATTAAAGCTTAACACGTTTGCAGCTGTTTGCCGCCAGAAGTGTCCGTAAACTTCCTGTCTGGTGATAAACATTGTTGAATTTTCACCTTCAGTGGTAAGCAGTTCATTGATCAAATTATAAGACTTATGTTTAATAATCTAAAGATTTTGTCTTGCAAATAGCAATTCTATACAATTCAGATAAACTATGAACATTTTTTAAAAGTGTTGTGTGACGTTTTTTAAGTCACCACATTTTATCGAAACGAGCATAATAATTTTCTACACTACTGCAGGGGATGCAATGAGATGTTTGAACACATATATGTATCATACACATGTCCTAGAGCATCATTGTAACAGCAACTTCGTCATGTCATTATACGCCATCGACTGCGACATCCAAATTGTTACAAATGCTCATTCCAGCAACAAAAAGAACCTCATATAGTTTCATGATGTAATGCCATTGTGGTCACCTTAAACTTAGGCAGGGTTCACTGGCATCTACACATTGTCAGCGAGTGACGTCTTCAAAGCTACAATAAACGATAATAAGTGTATTGACTTCAGCAAAAACTCAAGATGAGTGAAAGCGTCTCTCTGTCTCCTTCTCACGTAGCATTTGATAACACGTTCATATTATCAAACGCTTTCAAACATCGACGCTGGCGTCGTCTTTGGCTTGCTTGGGAAATGTGATAATTCTGCGGAGACTACGTGTGCGGACGTGTGAGTGATTCCGATGTTTGTAGGATCACTCTTGAAATGGTAGAATGGCTCAGACTATAGTCACCGCCACCACACAGTTGAACTTTTCAGTTGCAAGATGTCTCAAAATACCGAGCACCTTGGTAACGTAGGCCACTCCACTACTCCGCGGTGTTCGGGGACTTAGCTGTGTACGAGAAAATCATAGATATAAACAATACTGTCAAATCTCTACCTTTGTAGCAGTTCATTATTATCCAATGTATGTAGAATCTTTCATTAGATATTCTTGGCAGTTCCGGACCCTACGACAGCACCACACGAACCTATGCGTTTCGTTCTTTTAAAGAATTTACTTTAGAACTAGTACACAGGTAACAACTATCTGACGTTCATCAAGGTGAATTAAAACGGCAAGACAGAACGGTTATATTGGAAATACCTGACTAGTACTGAGTACTTGAGTACTGTGTGGTTTAGACTAATATGTAGATAATGAACTGACACATCGAGCTGCAAAACAGGAAAGAGATTTATGATTTCTGATATCGAAAGTGGCGCCATAATCAGGTTACGTCCGTCATGTTATATCGATATCACAACATACAAATGTTACATTTTTGTAGTAATTAAATGATTAAAGTATTGCTTGGTAACATATATTTCGTATACATACTCCGCGTTGCTATGTAAACTTACAGGTAAGCGGTAGCGTGATAAGACACCGATTATACTAACTGTCCATATGAGGGTAATACAGTACTCAGATGCATATTTACGATTAGTTAAAGTTGCTGACACATTTCATCATGCACTTACTCTATTTCCCCGACAGGCCGATGTATAGAATACAGTAATGTGGATAGGTGTGTTTCGGTTAGGTAGGAATGGGGACGGCACCCCAACAGTTTGTCACTGGGCATCAGTGCTACATTCTGGCACGTAACTGATACACGCCGACGTTCTGCTGTTATCATCCTTCTACGTCTGCATATGCGCAAAGAATGCGCATACACTGACCACGCTTAAAGCTCTGGCATATGGAGGGAAATAGGGAGATGATAAACAGGATTTAATAATTAAAACACTCCACGATTTACACTCGTGGACTAGGAATAGTGAATCTGTTTCTAAACCTGCTTACAATCATATAAATGCGTCAGCTTTAAACAGTGGGGCATATAGTTAAATCAATAAATATATCTGGCAAATATTGGCTGTAGACAACATCCAGGTGAACCGAAACTCCGGACACCAGCACGTCAAGTGGACATGAGGCAACCATTAGATAAGTTCTACTTTTCGGTCCAGTTGAAAATCCAAATCTCTTGCCAAAATCGCTTAGATAAGAGGATGTTTAGGAATCTTTTGAGATGATTAATGGTGGATGGTTTTGTTTGCGAAGGATTGTGTTTTAAGAGTTTTTAACGGCTGCTAATGCAAAGAGGTGGCCTAGCTTTTATCTCCCGTTAACTCGGTTGCCCTTCCTAAGCTGCTCATTAAATCAATTTCGCCCATAGTGCATTAAGGGTTGTGCCTAGCAGGCATTTCAACTATTAAGAGACATCGGTCGATGAGTTCTGAAACAGCAGGATTTGACATTATAGGTGCAGTCACGTTTCTGCTTCCAAAGTTGTGGGAAATGCATTTCTGATAATCAGAATGTTTGGAATAGTTTAAATAGATAGACACTGCACCTTGGTATTATGTGAGTGCTTAGATGCCGTGCTTTACCTCTTGGGTTTGGGGGAAAACGGCTCCAAGCATCCCAGTGTGTGGTTCGTAATCGCCCCTTGCGATAAGCCTGGGTTTGTGGAGATGAGTTTTTCCCAGAATGCCTACTTTAGTGAGATCATCAGATTTATGGTCAAAATTCAATAAACCCATATAAGCAAAATGGTGATAGATTATGAAAAGACGATTACCAACCGATGGCCATTATGAGACTTACAGTTTTGGTGCCGTGGCGGATAGAAACTGGGACTCGAAAATTCCACCTAGCAAGAATTTTGGCAAGACTTCATATTGGGTGATGTTGACCTTCGATCTCTGGCGATCACATTTCTTTGGGGAGGTTATTGTCTCTTTGTTAATGTAACGATACCCTGCAGCCAGGTAATTTCTAATCTTAACAATGTAAGTTACTCTTCACTAAGACATACACTAATTTATGTGAGGTTACCTTCTTTGTCTTGTACCTTTACTATATCCCCATCCAGTCCAGATAAGCAACGCTGTCATCATGTGTTTAGAAATGTTGGTGCAAATCATTGTTTCCAAGTGGCATCACATGAGCTTAATGATTCACAGTGAGACATTGAGCAGGTAGGGTACCCTCGATGTTACATAACTGTGTTCTTTAGACTTTCTTACAATAGTTGCTTTTAGTGTAATGAACCATGCAACATATGATATAACCACATTAATTATCATACGCATATGTACTACTTGATATATTTATTATCACGTTTATTATCATGTTGCCCATGTCAGTACTAATCGCGTACTAGTGTTGCTCCTTGTAGTATTGTATGTCAGTCATGTTCTGGGGAAATGTATGCACGTGCATCCATTCTGGGGTCATCATGTTGTGTTACTTGTTTGTGATGATTCTGTGTGTAGTGCATGCGTTGATGATTCCAACATTATTGACTGGTACCAAACTAAAGGTTTTTCTTCTAAGATGAGTGATAATGTCTTTCCAAAATGTATAATATTATTAGTCCTGCCAATGAGTTTCTCTTTAACTACATTCATAACATGGTCTACAAAAGAATAAAATTGTTTCGTTTTGCTTTTTTCAGATTAAGAAAAGCTATTTGGATAAAAATCGGAGGGGTGAAACAAGAGCATTCTGGAAACACATTTGTTAAAGCAGTATCACCATTTTACAAAAAGCAGACCATATTTGCTTCGTCTCCCTCTAACTGCAGAAATATACACGTTCGTGGCACTTTGAGAACATGTGCACGTGGTAAGTCTGTAAAAGCAACTATCAATATGCACTGGTTTAGAGGTTTCTGGAAGGCGGTTTACAGGTATTCGTCACTGGTCCAAATTCGTTTTACACAACCTACAAGATCAAAATATTATGTATATATATTTGAAAAACTGTTCAAGGCGTCTCACACACTCACTCCATCAGTTCATTCTAAGCTCATTCCAGTCCCACTATTGCCGATGACAGCCTATGTATTGCATTCCGGTCCCAAATGAGAGCTCTTTGCAGAGTCCCGAGATCACGTGACACAGAATGGCGTCTTTCAACATTGCGCTAAAACTCATCACAGGAATATTCAGTAGGGCTAATGTAAGGAGTGGAAGCAGGTCAATCCATTGTTCGTATGTCTTTGTTACCGTTTAAAGGCATTGATCACATTTCCGCGATGTGGACGAACGTCATTTCCTTGGAAGTATGGGACATCTCCATTAGCGGCGCATTGTCAACATGAATGATACCAAAACCGGGCACAATATCCTACTTCTGCAAACGATGTGTGTTGAGATTCCAGGTAACAGCTTGTTACTGTGTGGTCGGAAATCGACACGCATCAAATTTCATAACGCAGCTTTCAATAAACACTGAATTTGAAGACCAGATAAGGACAATGTAGTATTTACAGATGAACTAGATAGCTCCAATGGTGGTGTGTATGCTACAGGTTTTGAAGGTTATGCGTGCTTGTTTTACTCAAGATCCGTTTTAAGGCAAAGCCACAGAGTCGCGTGAAAACAGATTAAATGCATGATGCTGGAGGGGCGACTTCCCTCAGTACATAACACCACGTTGTTGCAGATGTCATCCACATCATGCGTCTGCTGGACTGCACTTTTGACGCAGCATAATATACTAGTAGCTGTATTGCCATGGTCGCCTCTCAGCTGTGTCTGGGATGAGTTTTAACGATGATAACGATAGGAATAGAATCAGGCAAAAAAGTTGGCTCAGACTGGCCAATCTTTAGTTGACATTTCAATAATCTGATGTCTTCAGTTACATGTCTTCAGTGACATTGTTTTTTCTTGAACCACCCTTCTTTAAGGACATGTCGCTCTGTCTCCTCCCAACAGGTACGGGTCTTATTGTGATAAAATATTAATCACACTCATGGCTAAATATCATATGGTTATATCATTTGAAAGAACACGAGGTCACCTATGTTAAATGAAACACTGTTACTTGTCTCTGTTAGTGTATAATCATCAACCATCAGTTTGCATTTCTCAAGTACAATGTTGAAACAATGAGCAGGGTCAAATTCGTGATGTGGTGGGATGGACTAAAACGTGGCATTAACATGGTAGCATGCTTACAGCTGTATGGTTTCTGTAGCGTCATTTTGATATAACAACAGTGAGGATGTCAACACCATAGTATGAATCGATGATTATTAATCAAGTACAAGGGCTACTTTCGAGTGGTTACCTGTCATCTTGATGTAACAGAGACCATGTTTTTGGAATGTGAAACAAGATTCAGTTGTGTGAAGGTAAGTAAGTGATGCAGTTTGCAACACATGTATAGCAGAGATATGTTGCATTAAAAATTTGGCTTCTGTTATAAGACATTAATAACATCCTTACTTAAAATTACTGTTGCCAGTATTTAATGGTGTCATGAATATAAAAACAGTCTAAAATAGAACTATTCTTCAATATTTAAAAGTTACACCAGTTGTGTATCATTTACAATGAAGGCTGAAAGAGGATGAAACTCGTCCTGGTTAAAGGAAAAAATCTGATTTGGCTCAAACTAGAACACATATTTACCTTATTTACCATATAACTAATAGGTTCTGCAGTTTCAGCTTTTGAATCTAGCATATGCAAATGCAAGTAGACTTGTAAATTGTTGCTATCAATAACGAGTGATCAAACCCCGAGTATACTTAAACTTGCATAACTGCTGGGATAAACGTTTTACGCCCTCACGACTGACATCGTCACACGCACGATGTTTTTGTGACGTTACAAATGTACACATGTGTATCACTGTTGATATGTAGATCTAACTATTGCTGATGCTTAGCCTTTCAGGTTTGCATGGTATGAAACTCACAAACATTTCAGACAGATCAGAGGGCAGGTTACATGTGAAAAGTGTCAGCCCTTGCAAATATCTACCTGCCCACAAATAATTTGTTCAGAGGACCGCCTGTAAACGCCGCTTGAAATGTACATGCATTCTATTTGTTATGATTATTTCTCGTGGGTAGTGATCAGGTTTAGGGTTTAGTTTTAACATTACGTCATGTTCAGGTTTAGGATTGGGGATAGGGTAGAGTTTCTATTTAAAAAAAACCTTCTATTATTAGACATAGAATGGTTTCAAAAAAACCCGATAGGTTTGACAATATGATAAATATCTTCATATACAGGTCTAAATTGTAACCCGTTCGTCGTTCAGGTGAATTTGATAATCTTGCAGTCCATGTTGAAAAACACCCGTCGAGCAGGCTGATGTTCCGAACGCCAATGTTTGTCTCCCAACTGTAGATGTTCATGTGTGAAATGTTGGAACGTCAACGCCGACAACTAATGATAAGTTGACATATACTGCTTCTGATGAGTTTACATTTGTGTTGACAGGCTCTTCACTCCTAATCTAGGCCAAATGTAGATATGAGGATGACGCAGTTTGTACAGGGTTCTTGTTCAGAGTCGCTATACATACCAGGTCAAACTTGATTGCTTCACTGTCAATCACTGTCCTCGTATCGATCTACGATCAATCAGTCATGTCCTGGCGACGGCGGAAGTGAATATGTTTTTTTTCTGAGAACGGTTCAGTCACCAAGGTGTGGTTATTAGTTTGTATCTGAGGTCTACAGGTACTTAATCATAGCAATAAATATGGAGAAAAACGACATGTAAAACAACTTGAATACGTTACACTGACAGGCGCGAAGCAAGCAAGCGTGTGTGTATATATACTAATGGTAGTTGCACCCCTGAATCGACATGGCTGCTATGCGAACACCGCCCATTTTGGATTTGCAATAATATACATTTCAATTTGTTTACTTTCATTTTTGTGGCTCCAAAACGTTCGTTGGTAATAAGGAACTTGAATGTTTACGTTCAACCAGTCTGTCGTGCCCTGTATGGGAATTCAATTAAGGGCATGTGACCTTATTGACACAAGTGAACTCATTTATAGATGATATGGACAGGCATGAATCATAAAATAGTTCTACTTTCTTACCACAAGAATACATGTACAATATAAGCTAGTCCAAATTAATGGCCGTCATCTTCCGTGAACTTCTGCCCCGTTTAATGGGTATTAAGAATCGCTGTTAAAACGTGCCACCGGTCATCTTCTCTTGTTCTAAGTTGATTTCATATAGCGTCGGATATGAAGCTTGCATTGACATCACCACCGAGTGGATTCGGGCCGGACAACTGATCTAATTCACAGCCGCTCCGCGAGTTTATCTCTTGTGCTTTATGACCGTGTTTAAGGCTTTGGCACACTGTCAGCTTAATTGGGCCGCATGCGCAGCGAGTGTAACGTATATAGGAAAATGGGCATGATTTAACATTATTATAAACAAATTTACATGCATATATTTCAGGAAAATTGTGACAGTCCTCCCAAAACAGATCAAGTTTTCCGCTGAAGACTATTCTGTCATACATGGAATATTGTTATGATGCAGCTGCTCTATGTACTAGTTCACACCAGTATCACACTGCACTGATCCATTTATCAACAAACGAAAGAAAATACATGATATATAGGTTGCAACAACGGTCAGCAATACAAATCTGTTTGATCAAGAGACCTTTATCGGTTCTGAAGAGGGAGTTTCGGATTGTGGTCTGAATGTCAATGTCGACGATCTCTTCAAAGAAATTCTGGAATGGTCGGTTTCATTTGTCGCCCATGTGTGGGAAAATATCTTGGTTGACGTTCGATTAGATTTCCTTCCAAGGTTGTTGACTCTTGTCTAGTTTCACAGTATAAACCTCTTTAACACAGTGTCTACCTTGATGGTATGTACGTTAACATATGTTATTGTAATCAGGAAAAGGTATCATGTGGTATCGATTTAAGAACTTTGTAACTATATTTTCTTGACAATAGTTTCCGGTCTGTTTTATTTGACCTTATTTAATTACATTATTTAACCTTATTAGAATAACATGTTTGACGTTCGGCTTTCATATTTCTTTGGCGTACTATAATAAACAACACCTTGTTAATATGAGTCGTAGTTTAATTTATTTGTAGAAGATTCCTTTTAAACAATGTTTGAATGTTGCCTCGGACAATGGCAGTGTGAAATACTTATATTTATTGTATGGTAGGAGCACAGCTGTGCGGAGTCAAACAAACATTATTTTCATGTTTAGGTACATGGGTGGCGGGAAACTAACAGCTAGTGTTTGGAATGAATATAAGTTGCAGAAATAAATCTTCATAATAAATAATCATTAAATATAATGAAAAGAGAGCAGAGGTTTTCTTCATTTTCAGAACGTGGTGTTCTAGACTTGCCACATATTCAAGACTTGCGTGGGCTTATATTTGTATCAGGGTCTGTATCTGTAAGGCGAGTGCTACTCTTAGGCCAAGACATGTTTAGTATTCCCTTTGGCCAAACAGGTAGTGTGATAATTTCTCAAAGATCCATTCATAATTTTATCACAGCATTATTTCCGTTCCACTAGTTAAATTGTCTATGAGGATAGTCAAGACTGGCGTTTTATATTTGATGTAGGATGTTGTAAAATTATTGTCCTTCGGAGAGGGAAGCCATGTCAATCAAATGACTTTGATATCTATTACTTTTCCAATTTTCTCTTAGCATGGTCTGTTTTTTGAGCAAACTCTCTGATGATCGTCTGACAACTTGGATTGTTGATTCGGAACCTCGTTCGCGGCGGTTATATTTTGAGACTGCATCACTTAGATTTCCCACCTAGATTGAAAAATGAGGCGGTGATGTATACCCGATTACCGTTCCAACCTTACATCCGACTGTCTCACTCTGAGGTTAATATACTACTAATATAGCAATGAGTTTTACGTCTCTCAGTGAGAGACTTTAAGGTTTACGTCGCACTCAGCAATATTCCAGTTATATGGCGACAGCCTGTAAAGAATCAAGTCTAGACCAGACATTCCAGTGATCAACAACATGAGCACTGATCTGCGCAATTGGGAACCGATGACATGTGTCAACCAAGTCAGCGACCCTGACCACCCCATCCCGTTAGTCGCCGCATAATCGCCTTTTATGGCAAGCATGGGTTGCTGATTGCTTGTTCTACCCCGACCCTTCACGGGTCACAAAAGCGTTCAGCGTGACAAAAATCATAATGCTGGGCGACTGATGTAAGGGACATAACTCTAATGCGTTACATTTCATGAAGTGACCAGCCAAGATGGCGTTTGTATGTAATCGATTTGGTACTTTTCCAGAATGGTATTGTAACGCCAAACAGGGGAAGGCATACTATACACCTGGAAATTAATCAAGCAACACCCCAATTTTTTCTATTGGAGCAACTTTGAAGTGTTCTGACAATCAAAATATGCCGGGTTGATATAGTTTGACACTTTTTTATTCAACAGACGATCTCTGACAAACAACTTAAAGGGAAAAAGTATCAAGACTTTGCTTTATTGCAACGAAATCCAAATTCTTAAAACTGTCTTAAATTCATGAAAAAATGGACACAATTTACTATTCATCCACAGACGTTGTTGTCAGGTGTATTAACACAAATGTCACATGGAAAGAAAGAACAGTCATCTGAGAGTCTGCACACCGACTTTCATCAATATCTAGTGTGTCCTCCCTGCGCACGCACCACCGATTCCAGACGCCTCCTCATTCCTTGGATGAGTCTCCGGATCTGATTCTGGGGGATCCTGTTCCACTCCTCATGCAGGGCAGCCGTCAATTCGTTGAGATTATGGACTGGTGGGTCTCTCTGCCTCACACGACGGCCAATAAAGTCCCACAAATGTTCAATGGGGTTGAGGTCAGGGCTCATGGCAGGCCATGGAATTCTGCCAATTGCATTTTGCCGCAAAAAATCATTTACAGCATGCGCCCTGTGAGGTCTAGCATTGTCGTCCATAAATATGGGTCTCGTTGCCAGAGGATGGTTCTCAAAATGAGGTACCACAGCCCTGTCAAGAACCTCCTGTTGGTAACGAACACCGTTAAGGTTGCCACGGATGGTAATGATATCCAACTTGCAGTTCATGGAAATGCACCCCCATACCATAACGGAACCTCCCCCAAAGGCCACAGTCTCCTGGATGTTCCGTGGAGCCATTGCTGTGTTCCTCTGCCTCCAGACCCGAGTACGACCGTCCACCATGTGCAGCAAGAACCGGCTCTCATCTGAGAAATGGACCTTCCTCCAAGAGGCAATGTTCCAGTGCAAACGGTCATTACACCAGGCCAGTCGGGCTGCCTTATGGGCTGGAGACAGTCTGGGTCGCTTGATTGGCCTCCTTGCCCGGTATCCTGCAGCTTTCAGACGATTCCGAACAGTCCTGTTCGAGATGGGTCTCCCTGGAAGCCACTCCTGTCTCAACCGAGAGCTCGAGTCGAAGGACCTGCGCCGTACAAGTCTCAGTAAAGCTCTGTCCTCCCGGACTGTGGTCTTCCTGGGTCTTCCTGGTCTAGGCAGGTCTTTAACTTCATTAGTGGCCCGGTATTTTTTCAAAAGTTTTGAAATTATGGAATGATGTCGTCCGATTTGAGTCCCGATTTGTCTTAGAGACATACCAGCATTCCTCATGCCGATTATTTGCCAACGAGTGGCCTCTGATAATTTCCTACGTGCCATGACATTGAAATGAATGAAAAACCGAATGCAATCGACAACCTGCGCTTGTAAACACCCCAGGGAAAAAGTGCATTTTTCGAAAGTTGAGGTTAAAGCAATGCACGTGCGCTGTGCAAGCTTCACGCGCGTCATATCAACCCATGAAAAGCTCATGCTGTATGTCAATACATCAAAATTGAATAATCAATCATCAAAATTACTTCGTTAAACTTTGTTAAGTTTTTATGTGTCTTTGAATTTGGTGTTGCTTAATTAATTTCCATATGTATATTTGATGATTAGTGTCACTAAGTATGTGCCGTAGTGCATGCGACCATACGAGCGTAGAATTCAATAGTCTGATTGATAACCTGGTAGCTCGAGTATATTTGCAAACATGTCTTCAGTTCCGACCCCTACACTGCATTACATTACCAAGTACGCATGTTACTCCAAGAAAAATATATTGCGAAAAGTGAAAATGTAGGGAATATTCGTCCATAGAATTAAACTTATGGTGTGTGAACTAATGTGGTCAGTTTAATTTGCTTGTATCAGGCTTCTGTGCTTTGCACCTAACTCATAGAAAACGTCAGCCATATCGACGATAAAATGTAATGGTCCCTGATTGGTCAGTTCCTGGGAAGACCGCCCTTTAACCTCTGGGCATGTATAATTACCAAGCTGACGTGTGCTTGTGGCTAGACTTGGCATTGGTATCTGAACTAGTGAAACTTAAACTTTCCACAAATATCTACAAATATACACTTAAAAAGACACTTAGAAAAAAATACTCTACATCGGTACATGCTCATCGTGACGTCATACTGCACAGCACCATCTGACTATTAATCCCAATTAGAAATAAAAAAAAATCAATATTGATAATTCTTGTAGGTCTTAGTTACATGTACAAATTACACTTTACTTATATAAATATATCTTATAGTCCTAGTGAATGTTCTGCCATTCTCGCCTCTTAGCTTTACTCTGATCCTGGACGAAAGTAATATTTAGCTGCTTAAAGCGTGGTACCTGCTGCAGTGACCATGTGACCAGAGAGATTCGTAAACAAACATGGCGGCGCCCACGAAACAACCTGTCATCCCTACGCTGTTTGACAATTCTAACAACTATAGGGCTTACGCACATATTTTATTCTGTACACATCTTAGAGCTAGTCCTACGAGAACGACTCAGCCAACTTGAACAGCCACTTGACACAAGCCTCTCAACAGACACTATCATAGATCTCGTATCAACTCAACATACTTCACATGGGGAGACGATATATATGAACAGATACATGGACTGCCCATGGGTTCCCCACTGTCACCTATCCTTGCGGAGATATACATGTCAGACCTTGAAGAGAAAGCCCTCCTCACATCATCTTTCTAACCTATGTGCTGGTATGGAAGGTGGATGACACTTTTGTCGTCCTGAAACCTGACAACGACCCCCTAGAGCTGCTTAACCACCTCAACAAGCAACATCCCAGAGTCAAATTCACCATGGAGGCAGAAACCAACAACCAGATCCCATTCCTAGACATCCTTGTATCCCGCAACCATTCAGACAACAGTATACCGGAAACCAACCCACGCCAACCAGTGTGTCCACTGTCAGTCCAACCACTCTCCACGAGTGAAGTCAGGTATTATCTCCACACTTACAAGAAGAGCTAAGAACGTATGTTCTATAAAACTGCATGAGGAGATCAACCACCTGAGAGATGTTTTTATCAACCTTAATGATTACCCACCCCAGCTAGTGAACAGGAAAATTGCAGCAACTTTATCACCACCTACTACCAAACCCTCTCGACCTGAATCGGCTCCAAAAAAGATTTCCATCCCATACATCGGCAAGCCCTCCCACCAGATCAGCAGACTTCTTAAGCAACAAGCAGGAATAGACACCACCTTCACCACCTCTGTCACCATCAACACCCTCCTACAGGCCAATGAAAGAAAACACCCACAAGCCATAAAACCCAACCCCAAGGATGTAATCTACAAAATTGACAGCAGTGGTGGGCACTCATACATAGGAGAAACATCCAGGCCTGTCGACAGCAGAATCAAGGAGCATCAGAAATCTACCATCAAATCAGACCAGAAATCAGCAGTGTCAGATCACATAGCGGCCCATCCCGATCACCAAATCAACTGGACTGACTACACCATCCTCTCAAAGAACCAATCAGACTTTACCAAAAGGAAAATAGCTGAAGCAATCAACATCAAAAGATACCGACCCCTGATTAACAGAGACCAAGGTTACCCCATCCCGACAGCTTACGATGAGCTCATCAAACCACTCTAGCCTACTGTACAAACAACCCACTCTGTGTACCTCACTGGCTTCCTTAGTTATCATCACTTTGTTCACTTGTATTCATACTAGGCTCTGTGCACTACTGGCTTCCATGTTATCCTTTTACCCGTTGTCTTTATCATCACTTGTTAATTAGTTTATGTATATATATCGTCTGTTCTCTCCCTGTATCATTTACACTTTGAAAACGATACAATAACCTGTATCGAAACGTCGTGTTCCAGTATTAAAGAAGTTGTCATCCATATACAGTTATCCTACATCTTAGAGCTAGTTAAATGATGTACAATCGCTTCCTAATGTGATAATCTAATCTAGTATTCTACCGGAAGTATGGTGGACATTCAATTTGACAGTTATGTGCAGAATGACGCAATGACGTTTTTGGAATAAGCTAATGATACCCTATTGCAGACAGACAGGTTTTACTCAATAGTAAAGGCCCAGTGGCCCAGAGGACTGAAGTTGCTCTAATACAGCACACTCAAACTGTAGCGCAAATGGGGTTGCGCAACATAGAAAATATAACAAGTCTTCTTATATGCGAGCGAAGCGAGTGGCATTAACGATCTCCGGTAAATGATATTGATGTTCATTTGCTCTTTATATAACTGAACTCCCTGATTTCAATTGTCAATAAAACGTCCTACGACAGGGCATCCGCCCTATAGATGAAACGCTAGCAATGCAGTCGTCGAAATCGCCAGAACATCGAATTCAGCTCGCTTTGGGATTTATATATTGTTACATCCCTCGGGTTCAGTGATATCAGATGATTTTCTGAAAAACATACCACGTAAAGTCTTGTTCAGTCCCGTATTCTGACAACATGGCGAGGCTCCTGAAGTGGCATGTTAGGTATCTAACAGAAACTTTGCCGTCAGAGTTATCACCCCTTGGAGTGATTTTATTGCCAGTCCCCTTACCCCCTAAACAAACAATCAAACTTCAGTGTCATTTGTCATATGTTACAATATATTCGTTGTTTAAATGATGTAAAACATTTTTATACCAAACATGAGAAAACCCACTTGACAATAAGGTATTTCTCATATCTGAAGCTTACGAGACCTTACACTTATCTATCAATAACAATAATTGATAGCTTTGATGGGGATAGCGATAATCAGGCATTCTTATAAGTTTAATCCAGTATCTAATGATCTCTCATTTGACACTTATATACATGTTATAGTGACCTGTTTCGCCAGATACGGCTCTATTAGAAGCGAATTTACCCACCGTAAGGAATCTTTTAAAATAGGATCTTTGGACATTTTCAGTTGCTTCGAAATAAGTTGCTCCCCATATTTCTGCTCCATATAACAGAAATTGTGCTATTTTGGTGTCAAAAAGTAAACTAGCAGAATCAAATGAAATACACGTTTCAGCCTCAAACGGTTGAAAATGGGAAACATGCCTTCGTAGCATTACGTGCCATGGACTAAAATTGGCAAAAATTGATTAGATGAGTCACAACCTGACAAATGACCCCAATTTGCATATATGGGAACGCCCTCCAGAACATTCCATTTGAAACAAGAGGGAAACAGGTTGTCTAAATATTGAAAAGTCCAATTTCCTCCTGCGAATCGTATCGTGGTGGTGTTTTGCTGAACTGAATCGGTCTGCGAGACACGTACTAGCGGTATTGATTTCACGCCACGGCCAGTATGTATTGCACGTGCTTAATCACCAATCTACCTGTAGCAACCAAATGTATTCGTCCAGATTACTTGCCCCGCCTGCTTGTCACAAAAGCGTTCACTGCATCACTCATCTAACACTTGTCAAGCAGTAGATACTTCCATATTCAACTCTAATCCCCAAGTGTAACAAAATGTTTGAAGAATATTCAGCTATATATTTATGACATATGCACTCACTTTAACTTCCTGTTTATGCAGTAAAAGACTTACGACTTGCATAAATCGATAATTGAAACTTCCAGGCGAACAGCTTCCATTCAGAGAACACTTGCCATATGTGGATTGGAAGCAATTGCTCCGTTCATCGAAAACTGTGGCACGTGCGGTGTTGTTGGTGTTTGCCGAAATGGTTTCAATCGCACGTTGCGCGTATGTATTTTGTCTAGGACTGATTTTGACTAGAAAGGAGTTATAGGATTTTCGTAAAGAGCACTCCAAGGGACATAACTCTGTCTGGTTCGCTTGAAATAATGTTCGGCCAGTAGAGGGCGCGAGAGTCGACTTAATGCAGTGTTCAATGAATTCATTTGAACTTATAATTTTATATTGTAATTTTAATACGTAATTGTTTTTGGAATTAATTACATGGTTGCGCCACAGAGGGCTGACGGTTAGTGTTATTGAAAGAAATGCATTAATTATTTTTAGAGAGGCGTGGAGAAAATTCCTTGAACGTTCCACATCCTAGTCAGTCAGGAGTAGTTACACATGGTGGCTCGCTTCGCAACTAGTTCATTCATAATTTGCAATTTTATGGCATGCTTGTGAATAGATATGTGTAACATGTTTTTTTTCTGTTGAAAGTATCAACACAAAAACGCTCAAAATTCAGAAATAGTAACTTGGCTGAAATTGCCCCGGGTTTTATTACATGCATGGTGGCGATAATGGATCAATTTGACTTTTTCATCATTGATTTACTTTGCGTTGCGTTGCGTTGCGTTGCGATGCGTTGCGTTGCGTTGCGTTGCGTTGCGTTGCGTTGCGTTGTAGAGTGAGTGAGAATACATTTACGCCGCTTTTAGTAATATTTACGCAATATTACGGCGGTAGACACCAGAAACGGGCTTCACACATTATGCCCATGTGGGGAATCGATAACGGGTCTTTGGTATGACGGGCGAACGCTACAACCACAAGACTAAGCCACCGCCCCGTTACTTTAAAGTGAGATGTGCACTTAAGAATGCTAACGATATTACAGACGCCCTTTGCAATTGATCAATTAATATTTGTAATATCCACCCCTGGAATCCTGTACTGCAAGCCTCCAGTAGTGATTGTGTACAGCGAGCGCATCAGTGATAGTGATCCCGTTTTCGAGAATAATTTCGGCAAGTGCATAATAAGTGGTGTTCTGAAGTAACATATGGGCGGTACAGAGTTATTTAAAGGGGCACTGATGCGGAGCGAACGGTCGAATTACGAAACCAAAACGCAAATTGGTCAGCGCCCGCTCCTTCGACCGTGACAGACAAAGGAACTGGGCTCCTGTCCATATTAGCAGAATTTCTTCACCTAAACAGTCAGGAGGCCGGATGTCCATCATATGCCATTTGTTTAAAAATATCCATGGTATCCCTTGTCTGATCGTAACCAAATATCCCAGCAGTGTAATTCTTTTCGGATGCTTGGATGGTATAGTTACTGATCCAATTTGATCCTATTTCTGTGTTTTTAACCTCGATATTTAATCATGTTACATGAAAATATGATGTCTACAGGCACGTAGCAAGCCATTTGTTTCAGTACGGAAGATTGCAAAGCATTATATATATATATATATAGGTAGTTTTGAGTGTTGGTTCAGCTGTGATGGCAAATATCATACGTAAATTTTGGTAGCTACCCTGGTTTATTATTTATGATAATAAAAACACACAGTTGATTTATTTGAATTCGTAAACAAACAACGATGACTTTGCCTTTGGTAGAGAAACTGGAAAATTTTCTTACGTAAAAAACCTTATTTCACCTATTTACCCAAGTACACAGCAAATGCCTGTGTGTATTCCTTATGTAACGAAATTCCGTTGGTATCCTCAAAACAGTTTCGGTCCATAGGTGTTTTCAGGCTGCATGCGACACAGAGATTACTCGCATTTGATGGTGTAAACCCACACGTGTTATTTGTCATAATTCTCTGGATTGTCAATTAATGAATTTATAACAGGTATAATTAGTAGTAACACCACTTCGGTTACTCAACAAAGGTTCCCATTTAGCATTTCTCCTGTCGGGAGTAAATACTCAACATTATACATTAAGGTCTGTAGTGGCAAATGTATTGTATGTTATGTAATATGTGCATGTAAGTGATGTAAGAGGGTTTATCAGCTGAGTTACAAAAACAAACATCGATCAAAGGATTAACCGATAACACACTGATTGATTAATTACTTTTATCTTCTAGCGGATTTGTCAAAAGGCAGTGTGTGTAGATGACGACACCCTGTCGTAAAGAGTGAGTGCAAAAACAACATCCTCCCTTCAAAGAATTAACCACCCTTGCCTTGATTGATTGATTGCTCATTATTGGTTATCTAAATTACTTAGAATAGTGGACATCATACAATTAGTTTGCCAGGTGTGCTACCTTGGGTGACCAATGAGAGGTTTATCTGGTTTTCACCAACGAAAGACGTGAAACGATGTGTTACTTTTTCGCAAACTAGACAGTTGTAAGACACGCGACACAGAGCAGGATTATTATTTACCAGCTGCAGATGAATGGAATACGATTTCTTTTATGTATGTGGATATTGATGGATACATTCCTGAACAAGGTAGTAGCCTGACATTGTTGCTATAAAATTAGTCTGTTTTACATTCATTATTTGCATTTTGTTTTAATTTATTTGTTGTAGCATTCAGCAGAATCTGTATGACAGAAAACACACACTAGATCGCGTATGTGTGTGAAATAGGATCCACATTGGCAATCTATACAATGTATAAATGTTGCTGTTATGTTAGAAATTTACTATGAGTATAAGCAGATCGTGTGTTCTTTTATTAATTTTCAGAATCATACAAATATGACAATAAACTAATTAGGGTTATGAGACAAAATATAGAGACGTACATTGGCTTCGTTATTTTTCCGTCCTAATAGTTTTTTACCATTTCTACCACTGGCAGATGATTAACCTTCAAAGTGTTTCATTCGTTTTCATAATACATTTGTTATGAAGTAAAAATGACTTCACCTAAGTTGATCTGTCTACAATTAAACTATCAATTGCGCTTACGGAACGCGCAGCAGAGGTCACGGACCAGTCACGAATTCTGGGATATCATCCGGGTGCTCACGGGAGAAAAACAATAACAAAAGTTTACACCAGTCCACGGAAATTGCTCCGCATCAGTGCCCCTTTAAGCTATTTTTACTGAACTGAAACCAGGATTTGGTTCCATCTTACCTTCTTTTGCTGAACTGTTACAATGCAAACCTATCTATGCTCTGCACGCAGATCAGTCCCTTTCTCGTAGGTACGGTGGGGTAGCCGAATGGTTAAAGGTCACATGCAACCAAAAAATCAAACGTAATTAAAACACAATTATCACTAATTCATGACATATAATATACATTGCTGCTTGTAAAAAAACCCAAATAAACAAAATTATAAGCGTGCAATCGCGATTCAAAAGTGCAATATTTGTACTTGGGCTTACTTCCCTCGAAACGAAGCCCTCGGGAGACCGAACCCAGCCACTGCGGGTGGGTGTGCACTCAAGTGTAACGACGGCTTCCGACTGGCTGGGTCATTTACTGATACGCTGAGGGCTCATTGGCAAAGCTATATGTCTCAACATACTGATGTTTTCTGTGTTCGAGGTATCGTGCAGTCCAAGTTTTTATCGTGCAGTCCAAGTAAACTTAGTCTCAGTACTATTTGTTACACTCCTCTGCTGAGTCTAACAAACCGTAGTAGGAGGTCGCATCACTGAAAAGTGTGAACTTCATACAACGGCACATTAACACGTATCCAGACCTGAGTATCATTCTCCCTACATATTTTAAGATAACACAATAAATAAGAACTGCCTAATTAAAGTCATTTCTAGTGAACTTGTACATATATTTTGAATAAGCCGTTGACTAGTTTCTACAAACTTGTCTGGTTTTACGCATTTAGGTTCTATGCATGGTTTACAGTATATGCAGCTTTAGACGACAGCTTCTAGCATCAAATACTTGACGAGCAGCGTCAGTAGGCTATGCTGTCTCGTACTGGTATCCATGTGACACAATTGTGTCCCGTTTCTCTCAGCCTAATGTGCCTGGCTTTCACAAACTCGTGTATGAAATAGTTGGCAAACCATATCAGAAAATAGCAGTCAGACCTTTGAGAACCATTGAATCTTTTGAGGAGCATTTCAACAATCGTTGATTGTGTTGGCCTTTTTCCAAAAATCACTACATGCTTACTATTTACTATATGTAGCTAGTTACTATATGTAGCTAGTTCCACATCAACAAGAATTTTTGGTGGGTGGGAGGTGTCATACTAATTACTGAATAACACGTTTACTGCTGCTAAGAGATCCTAAAAGATAGGGACTTTTCTAGCATTTGGCCTAGGACTAAGTGGTGGCTTGTGGTATTATGCATAGAGCTCAGGTCACAACTCCAGTTGAAGTTAAGAAAGTTAAGCTTGACTCCTGAGGGTATCATGACTTCGGTCCTACCCCACAGCAAAGCACGTGTGACACATATGCTCTCACCTCAGGTAAGTGAGTTTGTTCAAAATTAACTCTGTTCACTGATCAGAAAATGGGTACGGGGTGAAATAGGTCGTGAGACTAATAGCCTTCTAGCAACTAATAACACTTCAGCGTGTTCAGACAGATCACCTCAAACCTATAGACCTGATACAACAATACCGGGAGTGTTGATGGCAGACCTAGGTCAGGTCGATCTCGAGTTACTACCTTCGCCCAGGATCGCTACATCCGATTGAGACATCTCCATTCAAACACTACGGCTGCATCATCCACAACAATCCAAACCCATGGATTTTGCCGAAACTCCAACCAGACAGTGCTCAAATGGCTATGGGAAGGCAGAAGACCAATTACCCATCACGCCATCCCCTTCTGGAGCATGACAATGCTCGACCTCATGCTGCACATGTTTGACAGGACTTGCTGGTGTTACCTTGGCCTTCCAGATCACCCGATTTGTCCCCCATTGAACATCTGAATTATAAACGTGATTCACGCTTGTGCCAACGTAATCTGCCACCTCAGACACATGAACTGCACACAGCACTTCAGCAAGAATCAAAACATTCCTCACGGCAGCATTCAGCATTTCCTATTTTATGAGTCACCGCTGCCAAGCTGTTATCGATGCTCATGGTGTTCACACCAAATACTTACATATTACTCTGACTCTGGCTTTGATAGCCCTTATGGGTTTTCCAAACACTTTCTGGATAATCATGTTTTATGATGATTTTACTGTTTCTGAGCAATAATGTCATGTTTGAATAAGTTATACGCTCTCAGAAAGTAAAGACTAAAACAGCATGTCAAGTTTCTTTTTTTAAGAGTATATTTCCAAGGAAAGAGTTATAAGACTACACTTTCAATGTCCACATCTTCTTTGAATCCTGTGATATGAATGTGCAACACTTCAGAGAAATATATAGCCTGCTTGTAACATTTCCTGGTTCTTAACCTTTTCTAAGATGTATATATGATAACTGTGTCTGCTGTTCAGAGTGAAGTGAGTGCTTTTCACATCTTGATTTTCAAAGAATTGTAATTCTGAATTTCTAAATGCAAAGCTGCCATTTGATACGTAATCAATACAAAACGACAACAGTCGTAACTTCCTTTGGCATATTTTTAAACTTATCGTATCACGATTTGCACTTCTCTCTCTTGCTTCGACGCTGAGTGGAACGAATTAGAACTTTCCTGTAGACATCTCTTGTCCATATGCCCGACTTCCCCAGGCTGCTGTCCTTACAGGACGAGTCCCTTAGCCCATGCAGAGCATGCAGCATGCTCCCCTATCTACCCACGTGACTACCTCAGAGAGATCATTCTTCTTCTTGTCGCACGACAGAGTGGACGCATCATAGTTCTTGTATAGAGTTTGAGTTGTTTTGTATTATGAGGAAAACAGATCCTCCAAACAAGAAGCGTAAATTTTGCGCTCAGTTTAAAACTATTTTTTCAACTTTGGACCCACACATATTGTGTGTTGATTGTGTGGGTCAATGTTCTTGGGAGAAACGTGTGCAGGTTTATCAACTGAAGATTTCAAGGCTTATAAGCGGGTTTGTGCTCGTAGGGTTGCAGATAGAGCTAGGAATGCATCTGATGAGCAAGGCCCCACTCCTACCAAGAAACCACGCCTGGATCGTCCTACCCTCACCCCTCGTCGTTTGAAATCCCCGCTCTCTGAGGCCGCTTTTGGATGCTTCTTCAGATTCTTATCTTTCGGAAGATGTTCGGAAGATTTTCAGGGACGCATTCTTCACCTGGCTCAACGTCTCAGGCCGGCTCTAGGGTAGTTGTTATGGATAAACCTTTAGTGTCTACTGTCTCCCCTGATCTGCGGTCTACTCTCTTGGTTTCTAGGGCCCCTGGTTCGTCTCAACACGTGACAACAGTCGCTTCGGTTCACCGATCTGCATCACCTGCATTACCAAATAATTCCGTTTCTCCAAGTCATTCAGGGCGATCACGTTCGATTCATCGATCTGTTTCATCGGAACGTTCAAGTTCTAGTCGATCTTGATCGCCTGACAGGTTTGTCTCGAATCCATCTCGTAGATCGACTGAGCGGTCATCGTGTTCACCCCAGCAGAGTGGCGTTGGTCGTCAGTATGTTTCTATTGATCGTACCAAAACACGTATTGATTCAAATGGTGGTATCAGCACTTCCTCCCGTTTGGATTCACGTCGCGGAACTGATTCACCAGGCCGAATCAGTTCACCAGGCCGAATCAATTCACCAGATCGAATCAGTTCACATGGTCGAATCAATTCACCAGATATAATCAATTCACATGGCCGTTTCAATTCACCATGTACAGGTTTGCGTGAATGGGTTGGTTCATCTTTCCGTGATGTTTCATATCGCCGAACCAGTTCAGTACACCTTTCGGCTTCACTTAATCATACTGAGGCAGTTTCTGGAAATACGGCTTCTAGACAAAGTGAGTCATTAGATCGAATTGATTCACGTACACGAATTGGTTTGCCTCATCAATTTGATTCGTCGGCTCATCCCGATTCACGCCACTTATGTGATTCGCATCAGTGTTCTGGGGTTGTTTCCCGGACTGGATCACTTCAGCGTTCAGGTTCACCTGCTCCGTCAAGATCATCCCATCGGGATGGTAGGTCAGGCTCTACTAATCGATCCAGATCGCCAGATCGAGTTAGGTCATCCCATCCTTCTGTCTCCCCGATTAGTCAACATGCTACGGTTCGTTTGATTTCACCAGTTCGCTCCCCATAGTTCCCCACAGTTTGCTCGCCGGTATAGTTCCAGGGACCGTCGCTCTCCTTCACGTCAAACTGATTCGGATCATATTACGGGGGCGACATTTCTACCTGAATCATGGAACCCTAATCAGGATTCCTCTCAAGGGCCAGATTTAAATACCATGCTTCGGGATATTACAGTAGCTTGGAATCAATGTCAAACTTCGACTACATCAAGTTCAGTTCCAGTTGCATCAACTGGTAACCCGTCTTCCACTGGTGTATCCCATCAACACTCATCCCGCTCTCCAAATAATTCGGATATTTCTACCCCAGAGGATAGTTTTGATTTAGCAGAATCTTCACATGTACTTGCCTGGATTGTTGAAAAGCTTGTCGGTGAGCAGATCTCCGGATGACTTTAATGTTTCTTATGCTCTGAAGAATAGAGACCTATCGACCATTACCTTGCCACCACGACCGTGCATTCTGCAAATGAAAAGTTCATTAGATGATGCGTTTAAGAAATTGAAACGCGGGAAGGATGGTTTGTTTTCACCCAAGTTTATGCCATCCATTCTCATGGCCATGGGTTTTCTGTGGGCTTCGTCTCCATCAGTTGACGAGGATATTTCTACCCAATGTGGCAAACGCGCTGCTTCGGGTACGTACTTGCATCATTTCATCTTGGGATGAACGCTTCAAAGCTGGATTGTTTACACAGCTTTTTTCCTCAGATATGCTTTTTGGTGGTAGCATTGGAGAAGTTTCAAACAAGGTGCATCAGGACAGGCATTTTCAGGTCTCTGTTGAATTACTGAAAATGCAGAAATCTCATTGAAACAACGCAGAACGCCTCGTTTCTCTCCAACCAACCCAGATTTGAAAGACTGCTTTCGTGACAGACTCTTTACCGAAACACTGAACAGGAGTAGAAAACCTTCCCGGGGTGGCGCCTCTCGTGGTCCCACCAAGAAAGGTCCCGACACTGGAAGTGGCACCTCTAAACAGTGATTCACAGAGATTGCTGCCCGACTTGGTCCTACCGTCCCCAATCGTCCCGATCTTCAACGCACCGGTGGGCGGAAGATTAGGAAAGTTTGCACCCAACTGGGAGATTCTCAGAGATCCATATGTTTCAGCTATTCTCACTCACGGATATCAGATGCCGCTTGTCGCGAATCCCCCTCTCACAGTCACTCCTCTTCAACACACTTATCCTCCAGATCAAAATTTGCTTCTTCATGCCACCATAGAGACAAGCATTCTGTAGAACAGCTCGACCCAGTCATTGTTACTCCAGGGTTCTACTCCCCAATATTTCTGGTGCCAAAAACGAATTCAAACAAACCTCGTTTGATATTCAACATGAAACAGTTCAATGCCCGGTTTCTGTCACCACCACCCCACTTTCGGATGGTGTCAGTCAACCTGCTACGCACCAGTTTGAAGAAAGGGGACTATCTGACCTGCAAGATGCCTATTTTCACATACCAATACATTCAGATCTTCCAATATACCAATACATCGAAGTATCTTCGGTTCACGTTCCAAGGACGTCATTACCAGTGGATGGTACTACCATTTGGAATATCTACGGCCCCATGGCTTTTTACTCGGGTAACCAAACCGACAACAAGCTACCTGCATTGTCGGGGAATCACTTTCGAGAGCTACATCGACGACTGTGTTCAAGCTCAGCAGGATCCAGTTAGTCCTTCATCTCCACAGGCAGTTCACCATCAAGTTGCTAACGCAATTAGGGTGGCTCCTGAATTACGAGAAGTCGGAATTAATACCAATTCGGAGATTACAATTCATAGGGGCGATATTCGACACGCATCAGGGCATGTTATTTGTACCTCAGGACAGATGGGACAAGATTCGGCGCATTCTACCCCTAGCATTGAATTCACCCAGAACCCTCCGCCAATGGCAAGAGTTACTAGGGTTGTTAACGTCGGCACAAGCACTGACTTACAGGGGCAAACTACAACTTCGCCCTCTCCAAATATTTTTTGTGCCCATACATCCGGAACGACAACCCCAGGGAGATGATTCGTCTCCCAGAGCAGCTCCGGCCAGTTCGTCGTTGGTGGTTCAACGAACAGAATGTTTGCGCCGGAGTCTCTATGGCACCATTCACACCGACTCTTCACCTGTTCGTCGACGCATCCCTCGAGGGTTGGGGTGCTCACTTTCTCCAGTGGCCGGGCAGTGGTCATCCGCAGAAGAGACCCTTCACATCAACGAGTTGGAATTCAGTGCGGTCATTCTAGCCATTCAACGTTGGGCAGCAGAACTCCAGTCGTCTCATCTATTGATTCAATCGGACAATTCAACAGTGGTATGGTACATCAACCATCAAGGCTCGACAGGGTCAGCAGCTCTGCTTCGGTGGACGTTTTGGTTTTACCACCTAATCGATTCTCTTCACATTGTGACAAGAGCCTGACACATTCCTGGAGTGAGGAATGTCATAGCCGACGCCTTGTCTCGTCACCAACAGAGTGGATGTTATTGCCTCTGATATTTCAGTCAATGATCTACCCAATATCTCAACCAGAATTAGATCTATTCGTCACTCGGTACAACCATCAGCTTCCAAGGTTCGTATCACCTATTCCGGATCCTCAGGCGTGGGACCACGATGCGACAGCAATATCTTGGGAGGGACTGAACGCCTACGCGTTTCCTCCCCCGGCTCTACTTCCCAAAGTTGTTCAGAATCCAGTATCACTACCCGCCCGCAACGACTTACTTCGTCATCCTCATTCAGACGTGTACCACGGGTCACCACAGACCCTGGATCTGCACGTATGACGCATTTACAGAAATCTCTGAGAGCCAAGGGTTACTCTCACCGAGTAGCTGCAGCTATATCTCCTGCACACAGGTCTTCAACTCGATCATTGTATGACAATAAATGGAAGAAATTTGAACATTATTGTGGTATTGGGGGAATTATTTCTCCCACCGCTGCATCAGCTCAAGTCGTTGCAGAATTTCTACAGCATTTACGAACTACGAAGAAGCTTAAAGGTACTACATTGTCAACCTATTTGGCTGCCGTTAGTTCGGTTCTTGCTACAACTACTGGAACAAAGGTGTCTACTACTCCCGAGCTCCAGTCTCTGCTTCGCTCGTTCAGGCTTGCTAACCAGTCCAGGAAATTCAGACCTCCTGCATTTGTCAGTTGTCCTCCGTCATTTAGTGTCCACTGACTATGAACCACTACATGATAAGGAGTTTGAACAGATAACGTTCAAAACTTTCTTTTTAGTAGCATTGGCTACTGCGGCTCGTATTTCAGAGTTGCATGCACTTGATGTGAATCGTGTGCAATTTGAACGAAAACGGCATGGCAGAGTATTTCTGGGATTGCGTTGGGACTTTGTCACAAAAAAACAGTTACCAGGACAACCAGATAGACGTTTTACTATCCCTCCTTTGTCAACGATTCTTGGGCCTGATGATGTGGAAGATTCATCTCTCTGCCCTGTCAGAGGTCTACGGATCTTCCTAGCTGCCTCCAAAGATCGCCGTCGTCTTCGTAAGAGGCTATTTATCCCGCTGTCATCTACATCCAAGGCTGAGGTCTCACGGACAACCTTATCTTTTTGAATGCGTGGTACTATTCTGAGGGCGTATGCTTTTGCTGGACTGCCACCCCCAGCAGCATCCAATCCTCATGAGACCCGTGCGATAGCGTCTACGATGGCTCTACACAGCAACTGTTCCTTGACGTCCATCATGGATGGTTGCCTTTGGCGCTATGATACAGTGTTTTCTTCGCATTATCTGAGGGGTTTGTCGGTCACTGATGTCCAAGGTCTTCACCAGTTTGGACCCCTTGTCTTGGCCCAGCAGCTGTCATTGGCCCATCAACGCGGATGAGGAAGAATGCGTTTATGCTTTCTTTCTCGTGTTCATACTGAATAAAATTTTGAACTTTGTTTCTTCTGGGAATTGAACTCTTTACTCAATTTATTGGGTGATTGCTATTAGTGTCTATACGGATCTACAGTAGCTAGACCCTGTTTTTGCGATGTAGAAGAATTCAACAATCACGCTTGCTGACCTCTACTCCTCGGAGCAATCACGTCAGTGTAGTGAGGCCTTCCCGATTTCCTTTACGGATTTCGTAGCGTTCATAGCTCCTAAGTTCCTTTGCACACCTTTGTGGTCTTACTGTGGTAAGTAGCGGAAGCCATGTGGTGTTGTTTTGGTACTGAACGTTAAACTTGTGAGCTTTCTGAGTCAGTTTCCTTTTCCCCTCTTTGTGATGGGGTCTGGAGGCTGCATCGAAGCAGGTACGGGCCCGATTACTAGTCATAAGACTTTAATTACGGGGGTACTCTGATAAATCGCAACGAAGTGACATGAGTCGCCTAGTTGCGTCTCCTTGCATATGCGAGGGTTGCGGCCGAACACCACATTGCTCAGGAGTACCCACTCCTTGGGAGCGATGGCGTCTTGTAAGCCAAGGGGTTCAGGAGAACCCACCACTAGTATAGGTTGTATGCTAGTTGGATGCGACCTCTCTTGTTCCTTGCTAAATACGGTTGTCATTAGTCTATACAGTAATACTGTCAGTGCTTTGAGACATAGGGTAATCTGCTACCCGCCGTCCATCCGTGGGATAAGTGCAAATCGTGAGATAGGATAACTTTAAAAATTTGGAAATTTTAACTATAAATTGTATATCTATATACTTATCCTATCTCACGCGATGTATGCCCACCCAGCCACCCCACTACACAGATTTAGACGTGGGCTCCAAGAAAGAATGATGAGAGAGAAGTGCAAATCGTGAGATAGGATAAGTATATAAATATACAATTTATAGTTAAAATTTCCAAATTTTCTGACCAATATTCATTCATCATATTCAAATTGCAATTTGTCACTTACCCAAAATGCATTGTGCCATTTATCCCTCAGACGTCAACAAGGGATGGGGAACAACGCGAGATGATACCACAAGGGTTGAACTATCAGTCTTACATTATACTTCATTGAAATGACTTCAAATTCAGGTTTTCTCCGGCAAGGCAGGTTGCTGCAATATCAATGTCTACATGCCTAATCCTCTGAGATATTTCAATGATCAAAGCATAAACCATTATATAAATACTTACACAAAGTCAGTTATGTTGGGATTTACATATTTGTATTTACAAGAAACTTTGTTTTGCTGTGCAAACAAATGAAGCTTTCATCAAATGAACATCTTCTCAAACCATCACAAAATAAAACATTTGACCAGTCACTATGCCATCAATAGACAAGACAAATGTTTATTTGTTTAAAGACTCGGACTAACGTTAACCGTCCCTTGTAACCGTCTGCTTGTACCAGACAGTGGAGGCTGGATTTATTGTTTACTCTCTACAATGTCTATTTAGGTACAATAGCATTCTACCAGTTTCAGCTGATGCTGATGCCTCAGGATGGACATGTAGTTTTTCACAAAATCTAAGATGAATTTTCTCTATTTCCGATGCACCATATAAGTCCCATATCTCACAACCATAACCAGGAGTAGAGTTGACAACATGTTTGGGGTGTAAAGACTCCACGCCTTAAGTGAGAAGACAAAACAGTCATATCCTCGGAATATATAGATTTAATATTCAAGCACATTTTAGCTTTCACGCGTTCTTTAAATAGCTTACACAACATTCCATTTCTATATACACTATCAGATGCCTTCGAAAGGTCAACAAAAGAACATGAGGTTTTTTAACTTCTGAGATAAACTTTCTGATGAGTGTACTAAGCAAAAAAATTGCATCAACTTTAACACCAAACTGGACATCCGATATAATTTATAACCCAAACATTTAAACGATCTGTCAACACTGTCGTGAAGAACTTCCAAAATCAAGTATTTCATGTAACACCTGTGTAGTTTCCAACGTCATTTGCATTATCTTTCTTGTGAAAAGGAATGGTTACACCTCTAGTCTAAGATACAAGGTACAGACCTGCAGTAAATATCGTATTGAAGAGAATTGTGAGATCATCGAAGAGCAAGTCACAAGAACATTTGAACATTTCATTTACAGGGACATTGAGACTTGCCGACTTCTTCGTTTTTAAACCATCTACAGCCTTTCGCACTTCCTCCTCTGATAATGGACTGTCAAGCTCCTCGCAGTCGTCGGAGTTCTAACGACAATAAACAGACAGATTAGATTCAGCATTTGGATTAGCGAAATGTTCAATGTCCCTGAATGCACTGTCAAAGAAATCATTAAAGTCTTGGGGGCTAGGCATATTTTCATAATTTATCCTTTGCAGCCTAAAATATTTCTAGAACTGCTTTGGATGATTATATCTATTAGAGGTCACATGCAACGTAAAACACAACTGATCCTGATACCTTTCGGTCTGCACTTACCGAAACAAATCATCGAAAATGCCAATTCAGCCTATAAAGGTGAAAAAAAGACGCGATGAAAAAAAGCCCGTGAAATCGGAGTTCAAACGATTCACTAATTTCTCCCAGCACTGGGGTAAATAATCTACTCGTTTCATAATAAAATATGTTGATTGTGGTAAGCAGCCTCTGTCACAGAGGAAGCTCAATGTCTGGTTTATTAACATATGTCTGCCTGCCTGTCTGCTAAAGACAATATGCAATAAATAGCTTCAATCATTGACCACATGCAATTTGAACTAACACCTATCAGACTATACACCATTAACAAAATAAATTGATTTATCACTTGTGCACCCGAGTCCTGTCTCTGCCACATTATGTAATTAGGCAGGTGTCATACTTGTACACATGACATGTTTTTGTTTGAGGGTTGCAAACAAACTACATCCATTTTTCTCGGATGACTGGATCTCACGAAAACTGGCGCAAACTCTTGTCAGTTTCAAGTCCTGCTTAGTACTTGGACGAATGACAGTTTCAAGCCACGCAGTAGTTCACCATCTCTACTGAGATGATTTTTGAATGGATTGAACGCAGATTCAAAGAACATGTACTTACAAAACCCCACATCTCTATATACATTCTTTATGGATAACAACTTCTTCTAGTGTATATGATTTTGTTTGACAAAGGTATATGAATCCACACTGACACGACGCATCAAGAAAATAAAAGAAGTTGTTATCCATAGAGAATCTTACTTTCTTGTGACTCGCCATACTTCAAAAATGCCCTTCAAACAGGTCATCTTTCTGTAAACACAATGAGCTCTCAGCCTATCAGCAAATGACCCAGCCAGTCGGAAGTCGTCTTTACACTTGAGTGCACACCCACCCGCTATGTCTGGGTTCGGTCTCCCGAGGGCTTAGTTTCGAGGGAAGTAAGCCCAAGTACAAAATATTGCACGTTTGAATCGCGATTGTACACTTATAATTTTGTTTATTTGGGTTTTTTTACAAGCAGCAATGCATATTATATGTCATGAATTAATGATAATTGTGTGTTAATTATGTTTGATTTTTTGGTTGCATGTGACCTTTAAGGTCTTCAATCTAATTACACCTACTATTATTTGAACTATACAACTTCCTTTTCTGATCAAGCGTTTCTATATTAGTTTGTTCCTGTTGAAAATCGTCCTGTTTCTGTCGTTCATATTCCTGTTGAACACACCCTGAGATACAATATCATGCTCCTGGCTAACCTCACTTTCTGTATCGAGACAAGGAGACGCACCATCAGCCGTAGCAGAAAAACAAACAAACTAGAACCACCTTTAACTATAGCGAACGTCATCTCGGTATAGAGCCTCGATACATACAAAGCAATGTCGTGCGGACTGTCTTCAATATTGCTGACGTTTTTGCTGTTACACAATTTATCACTCTACTGGTAGGACATTTGTTATTAAGTCCTCTCTAAATCTCTCGCAAGATGTTCATTCCATCGATGTGTCACATGTTCAGTCCTCTCGCACTTTACATCAGTTTTTCTCTTGGTGGTTTTGCAGCGTATGCACATTGATATGCCAGTCTAAGGTTACACAACACCAAATGTTTTCCCATAGACTTCTATAGTAACCTTATATTTTTTTTAAAAATATCCAGGCTATCAACAGCCATTCCATGTACACATGGGCACAGTCTGGCCTCTAAGCTACAATAAAACACAAGTTGTGGCCAACTTGTCCGGCACATTTGCCAAGCACAGGAAGCGGAACACATCAACCCCCAGCTCCGCACCGAATGTCACCTACTTCCAAATATATGTACACACATAGGCATAACCCATGGTGATAAAAATGACAGCACTAAATACTTAAAATTGTGGTCAATTTTAATAACAGGGTGGATGTGCTTTTAAAACACATACACATCTTACACTATTTCATCCAATCACAGCTGTCACAGGCCTCTGTCCGTTTGAGTTGTTTCCATACGGTCCTCGCTCGGGCAGCATGTGATACTGATATAGTGTAGTGGAACCCTAAGTGAACATCGTCTCAGTATAGCACTCCTCTACTGAGTCTAACAAACCTTAGTAGGACGTCGCCTCAGGTAACCTTCGAGTGACCCATGACCGCCCAATCAAACGCGAGACGGCCGAACGGATTTGACCAATCAGACAACGGCTTCTGTTTAGGGCTTGGCGGGGCTAACAAAATTCTCCAGTCACTGACACTGATCCCTCAACAAAAGAAAGCTAGCGTAAAACAAAGACATTTGACCTGCAGTATATACACTTAGGCCTTTTCTGCTGGCAAGGTTACCATCAGCTAGTGTATCATCGATTTCCTTCGGTATTGAGAAAGGCGCTATTTTCTGCGAGAGATTTCTCTCTGCTGACAGTGTTGTAGCATGCTCCATGTGCATCACCCGGAAATTATCGTACGGAAAGTAGCATTCGGAATCGCTTGGGCACAAACCTTTCAGAGGCAAAGGTTCAAAAGGTATGTGCGAATCTCCACTTTGACCAATCAGAACACAGCTCACCACATCGCCAATCTCAAACGCTACGTGGCGCAACCTCCTACTAGTACTAGGGTTTGTTACATCCTACCTAGGAGTGTAACGGATAAATTTATTAGACTGATTGATGTGGGTGCATGGTTGTCAAAGATGTTAAAATTCATAACTTCAAACACAGAAATTAGTGTTCCCGAATCAGCTTGCTCGGACTACAAATAGTCAATAACAGACACTCCATTACAGTTTTGTGAACCTTTCGCTATTGTGAGAGCAATAGCTCGACATACAGCACCCAAACTAGAGCCAAAGTTATTAGTTGACACATCCAGCATATGTCTGGGCATTACTTTATGACCTGCCATATACTAGTACATAATATGGGTGACACTACTTATATTTATTCACCGAACAGGATCACTTCAGCTTGTAGACATCAATCTTAATTATAAAAGCAAATCAACACCTGGATCAGAGCCAAAGTGACAGAGCTAACACAAAAGTCAATGATGCAGCTAAGGCGACACTTGACAAACCATTGTCACCACTGCCAGTTATCAAATACAACTGGGCACCCAGGTAGAGAAAAATACCTCTTAAATTGAAAGCATCAATTTGTTATACGTACTTGGGTTGTTATCCAACACACGATGGGTCAGTTTGCCATAGTGTCCTATTGGCCACAGTAGGTTAACCCATGTATATTTACATAAAACAAACATGTGTGTATCGCTTGTGACGAAAGTTTCAATGTCAAGCATATGTTCCTTTAACTGTACATGTGAGAACTTTGCAGTTGCGAAAGATTCACATTACCAATCAGTAGATATGACAGGTCTGCTCATCTATGTGACGTGTTATCATGTAATTAATTATGTTTAAGACCATTTGTCCGCACCGTAAACTATAGATATGCATGTGCATTAACAGTTTGCTTGTTTATAAAAAATTGGCGTTCGGACCGCGTACTGAATTATGAATAGTAATTTTGTGGCCCATTCAAAATCGGCAGATTGTCAGTAGTCATCACCTACAAGATCGTTCCGCTAGGGTTACGGAAACTGCACGGACAACCATTGGCAATCACCGAGACAAGTCAGCGCCGACACAGTGCGGAGGTGTTTGAGGCAGAGAAACATCAGTTATCGCAGGCTTTACCGGGGTCCGATCCTCAGTGTTCGACATCGTCGTGCTCGTCTCCAGTGGGCCACACATCATCGGAAGTGGCGTCATCGGAAGTGGCGAACTGTAATCTTCTCCGACGAAAGTCGGTATTGCGTCTTGACGGCTGATGGCACAGAGTGAGGGTGTTGCAACGACGCGGGAAGCGTGTTGCAGATGATTATGTCATGGAGAGAGACTCATGGGGAGGTCCGAGCATAATGGTGTGGGGTACTAGTGCTCTCAATCACAAACTAGGCACTGTGATGTGCCAGAATATTTCTCCTGGGGTAGAAAATGGTGTAACATCTGCCCGCTACACTGAACAAGCACTGAGACACTTCGTCGTGCCACATTTTGGTCGTCATGGAAACCACGTCTTCCAACAGGACAACGCACGTGCCGATACAACTAGAGACGTTCTCCGTCAACAGGGCATACAAACTCAGTGACCTGCCCTGAGAGTCCAGACGTAAACGCGATAGAACAGTTGTGGGACGAGATTCAGAGAAGGCTAAATGATGTGCGACCAAGGCCGACAACTGCAGCTGAACTCCCACAGGCGTCTCACTGAGTCTGGGCGCAAGATCCTATGACATTCATGAACCGTCTCATCCACTCCATGTACAGACAATGCAACACTGTTGTCAACGGTCAAAGAGGCCATACATGGTATTGACTTTCTGACCGCACTGTCGCACCACGTGTTGTCATTTTGACTTGTAATTGACTGAAATTCGTTTTTAAGTATTGATGATCAAACATGTCAATTTTGAAATCTTTCCAAACATTATTCTGTCAATTACATGTGTTTGAATTAAACTGATTACCAACTTCAAAAAGGGAGTGATGCATTTTGTGGTTCAGTGTAGTATTTTTGGAAACTTGCCTATGAGAGTACCACTTGCTTTATAACTGTACTATCACTCAGAAATCTGATGGTGAACCACAATACATTCAAATTCTTGAGCCTTGTGTAATTAGGAAGCTTTAAGGGGCTCCAACCCACTTCGACGTGGTACAAACACTTATACGTGTAGTTACAGTACGATACTGCAAGATTTCATGTCCAATAACGACCAGAACATATTTGATGATGATTGTATTCCGCAACGGGCAGCTAAAGTCTGACCTGCTCAATGAATTCGAAAGGTCATTGAAAAATGTTCTTTGACGAAATGGCCGTTTCCCTGTCACCCTTTCAACAGTAAATCCATCCTTCGGCAAGAGGTGAAATTACAGACCCTGCTGTCTAGTTGAATAAAATGCGTTGAATGAGATTAAAACGGAGGCTTATTGTTAACATAGCCTCCGCGTTGTAATGCAAGGCAATTACTATCGGATTTGACAGAGGCTGCCAGCCCAATATGTAGACAGCCGCCATAGAAACTCGGTCACATGTGGCGGAAAAACGTTGGCTATATCTATCAAATGCCGACTGCCGTCGACTGATAACACTACGTCCAGAAAGACAGTGTGGTAGAAATGTTCGCGTAAAACCGATATGTGGTGAGCCTATTGTTTCTTATGCTTGTCATATGCAAAGTCTTGACTATATTCCACTAGCATTGATGAAGCAATATTCATATACACATCTGAATTGGTAATGGGATGCAAATGAGCGGTCAAGTTTCCGAACACACTGAAGATGATGGTGTTTCTGGAATCAAGGGATGTTAAATAGTTATCAGACATCTCGAACATCCAGCCAGCAGATACCAGGAAACCTGGCTCTAAGGTGCTAACAAAGACCAATGCAAAGATGATTTGGTTAATGAAATATGTGTAAAGGAAAATCCTAATGTTGTATAGTTTGCGTCACAGTCAGCCACAGGCAGACTGACTACTGCTAACACTACTGCTGACACTACTGCTGACACTACTGCTGACACTACTGCTGACACTGCTGCTGGCACTGCTGCTGACACTACTGCTGACACTACTGCTGACACTACTGCTGACACTGCTGCTGGCACTGCTGCTGACACTACTACTGACACTACTACTGACACTACTGCTGACACTACTGCTGACACTACTGCTGACACTACTACTGACACTACTACTGACACTGCTGCTGACACTACTTCTGACACTACTACTGACACTACTGCTGACACTACTGCTGACACTACTACTGACACTACTGCTGACACTACTGCTGACACTGCTGCTGACACTACTACTGACACTACTACTGACACTGCTGCTGACACTACTGCTGACACTACTACTGACACTACTACTGACACTACTACTGACACTGCTGCTGACACTGCTGCTGACACTACTGCTGACACTGAGTCACAGAAATAGTTATCATCAATGTTTACAGGCAGTGAATGAACGTATGAGTAAAGTCAGTTATCTGTGTCTTTGAGTGAGAAGATTCCACTCCGCCCTAATGGAAATGGATAATCCATACAAAGAGCATTTTTGTCAAAGAATAAAAATCTTTCAGATGGAGAATTATATTTGTTTTCGTTCCGTGCCCATTACCTTCTAAACGAGAATTATATTCTGGAGACATTGATCAGAAACATTTACCGATTTGAGGACATGCGGCACTAATAGAGATGATCGAATGTATTCCGCTGCTGATGCTTTCAGTTTAGTGTTTGCGTGACATTGCCAGTGCAAACAGCTGTTGTGGCGACAGTGCATTCTTTTCATACCTATATACACACACGTAGTTTCCTTGGTGGCTACACACAACTTACATAAATTATGACAAGTAATTCGATTGCATTTCATGTCAGGTAAAAGCAAATATGAAGGGAGATAACTCTACAACGACTGGATAAGTCGGGATGTATAGGTACCAGTCCAGGGCAATATAAACGCAGTAAATAAAGTATTTGCAATAATTTTGTTTTGGCTCGTCACTGAACAATAATATCATTATTTTGTTCTTGCAAAACTAATTACAAGATGCTTATGGTGTCACAAACAGTGAACAATTCTTGATGTCTTCTTATCTACAAGTGTTTTTAACTTATACATCCAATATTAAAAATCTATGAATAATACTGCAATCTTTGTAATAGGCATCGCAACATTTGCCGGCTACAAAATCTTCTTAGACAAAATATGGATATGCCAGCTGAAACTAATTCCTTCGACCGTCCGACAACACAGCCATTCAAGACAACAAAGGATCAACTATTCTGTTCAACAACAAGCATGTGACTAATTCTTCATTCCCTTCCTCAACAGACATGAGATTACGATTACACACGGTAATGTTTAGCGCCAAAATCGCGGCTAAAATACGGGACGGTATCAGCAATAAGTTACTGGAATTAATGTCAACAGAATCAGACATGTTCACAATATTGTCACAAGTGAATGTCATGAATGCATTCTGCATGAAATTGGGTGTTGTTTTCCAAACAAATACCCTATGGCAAGACAGTTACAAGCAAGCCAGAGCTAAAAAAGAACGTGAAACCCTCAGGGACTTAAATTTTAACGCTAACACTGCCATCAAGATATGTACTGTCACTAACGGGGTGTTAGCGCTACATACGCACCTCGTGAAAAGAATCGCACCGTACTTTTCAAAGTCAAATTAGAAAATATAATGTTCGTTTTTAACTACAAGTACATATTAAATATACTACACCATCTGTGAACAAAATAGCACAAACATACCCTGTTCCGAGCTACACGTGCATGCTTGCGTTGAACATTCTTGTTCCGGGAGTAGATTTGCTAAAAAATGCAATATGTACACAATCAGCCTCAAATTCGGTCTTGTGTTGCCAGATATCTGATTATAAATCTGATTATGGTCAGATATCTCACCACATAAACAGTTTAATGCCCTTATGTAAGTACCATTTTCATGAGGTGAAGGTCCAATTTTACTTTGCGAAAAAAAGTAGGTGGTGCGATATTTATGACGAGGTGCACATTTTCCATAGTGCTAACACTCCGTTCGCACTGGTGTGACGATTCATCGATGTGTTACATTGTCGTGTATCACGAAACTTCAAACGGGCTACGGTACATCGACGTTTAACTTTGGATATTGCCAAATCGCGATATCTGTCAAGATAAATGACTTGCTTTTGTCTGAAGATTACGATAGTCTAAATGCTTAGTTACTTTCCCTTCACAAGCAAACGTCTTCTCGGAAATTCATGCGTCAAGAACTGTGTCAGACACAGCGCTCACATGTTGTTACCATTTTCAGAGACTGTATAAACTTGGTTAAGTGGTTTCCGCATGAACGTTGGCGGAATTCGACAGCATACATTAAAATGGTTTTGTTTTGATTTTAAAGTGGTTTATTGTTAGTGTTAGAATTGAATATTTACTATCGTCATAAGTATCGTATCGCAACCCTTGTGCCGGGATCATATCGCAACTGCAGTGCACAATACTTTGGCAATGTATCCTCATGACTACCATTTTAGTACCGTGATGTATCGTATGGCAGGTTATATGCCAATACCAGCAATACCCGTTCATGATAGTAAATATTTTGATAGCAGTTTTTAGCGTTATAAGACCTTGTGATCTGACAAAAGTAGCGACAATGTTTCGCTGTAATGCAGAAACGTTTCCTCAGCTACAGTTAAGTGACATATTCTGATGTATTGTGTGGAATGGGCTTGCCCAACCTTTTAAGCATCAATCATGTGTAAGCCTGGGTATTTCTTTACAATGGTAGATACGTCCCTGCCCGTATTCATAATATTCAAAGTGGACTACCACGGACAACTTTGAATGGTTACCAAGTCACGTAAGTCACTGCAAGTCGATGCCCAGGGTTGCCTGTCTTGAGTCCGACACAAACGCATGTTGCAGGGTTTGATTCCTGGTCTGAGTAGTTGAGACGCCACCATGTACCTACAATAATTTTCAAAACGCTACCTAGTAAATCCACTCTTCCCAGTCACTCGATATTACCAACTTTCATAGTAAAAACATCCGCCAGGGAGAAGTCTGCCTACATGAAGGTGATGGCTGGACACACGGTTGCCTTATGTACATTCAGCTACTACTCACAGTACATATGAGCATGACGTTTCTTTTGATGTATAAATATCATTCAACAAATAATGAATTATAAATTTTCCGGTACACAAGGATTGGGTAATCCCTATATATCTTAACTTGATTTCATGACAGAGACATGCAGTGATGGGTGCGGTGTGCTTGGAAACATGCGTTTGCGTGAAAGATCCCTCAGTTTATCTTACCTTTGCTTTATTGTGTTACATACTGTTATTGTAATCGTACTTCCGTTAAATGTTGTACCTTCACCTGGATGAAGTCGGCTGGTCTCAAATGTGAAACTGAGGGCTTCCTTTTTGCTGCTCAGGACCAGTCACTTCCCACTCGCAATAGTCAAAATGTGATTCTTAAACAAAATGTGAACATGAAATGTCGACTGTGCAATGAATTCACATAGACTGTCCAACACCTTGTCAGTGGATGCCCTTCCTTGGCACAAACAGCATATCTTAAAAGACATGATGGCATGGCTCGCTGCTTTTATTATCGTCTCCACCATGCCTGTTCCTTTGACCTCGAGGTCCATCCATGGTATGACCCTGACCATGTCCAAGGTGTCCTGGAAGATGATGCTTTTAAGCTTCTCTGGAATAGGCCAATATACAGCCTGAGACAAATTCCAGCCAACAAACCTGATCTTGTCCTTTTTGATAAAGCCAATGAAATTATTTATATCATTGAATTTTCTATCCCTTTTGACAGCAATGTGATTGGCAAGATTCAGGAAAAGCATGATAAATATGCGGACCTTGCCTTTGAAATGTCTCGCTTGCATCCCAAGTACACAGTCGTTAGGCTCCCCATTGTTCTCGGTGTCCTTGATTTGGTACCTCCTGATCTCTTGGCGCAGATGAGGAGAGTGCCCGGGTTCTCCACTGGGAGCACAGCCCTTCTGACAATCTGGGTAATGCAGAAGGCTGCAGTGTTGGGGAGCCTCCATATTCTCCGAAAAGTTCCTGTTGGGTTCGACTAGGCAGTGTTTCCTGGGAGAAGTCCCATTCGCTGTCTGGGCTGCGTGTAGAGGGGGCGAGGGCCCTGAGCTGATGATGAGCTTGACCAGCCTGACTGTGCCAGGATCACCCAAACCCTCTCTGCTGCATTTTCATTTCTAATCTGTAAAACATAATAATAATAATAATAAGGGCCTGATGATGTACGCCTCTTCGTGGTGGGCCTAGATAGGGGAATTTTATTCCCTGAACTGAACGTACATCACCCAGTTAGGGCTGACCCCCCGAAGCTGGTATTTTACTGGGTTACAGACAGCCAAGGAAAACTCCATCTTTCATTTCCGCAGCCCAGTTAGCCTTCCTCCGGTAGTAACACAAACCATACTGGAGATGGGACTTGCCCCAAGGGAAGGCACAGAACCCGACCAAGAATATCTTGGTCAAACCATCTAAAATCCACACTACTAGAGTGTGTGAAAGCGACAGGATGGCCTGATAATCCACGCATCAATGGCAAGTCACTTAAGCTGCATTGGGACAATGCCATGCCCATGTATGCTTACCTGACGGAGCAAAATCTCCGAGATCAACTCCGGCGGCTAAAACATCTCATGCCCCGTGAGCCAGTTCAACCCACAACTGGTGCCCGTCAGGAACCTTTGCAAGAGCAAAATGCTCAAGTGGCAGCTGACCCCAAACTTCTTATGGACGTCCGCGTCAACCTCTTTCCTCTTCCTGGTGGAAACTCTTCCAAGAAAGAGCCAATTGGCCCCGAAATTTTGGACCCTCACTCTTCCTCTTCTTCAGTTGCAGACCTTACCGAAAATCCTGTGTACATTTTGTTTACTTCTATTTATGAGGAAATTTGTGATTTACCTTTAGAGAAACGGAGGCCAATTAAACAACTAAACGTGTCTTTTCTCAAAAATGAAATTGATTTACTAAATGAAATTATCTCTCTAAAACTTTCTGCGGACTGCTCATTACATGAAATAAATTCCTGCGTCTATGCTGCCGCGCGAACTTTGGAGGAACTTCACACAGTTTCCAAAGAAAAATCTTCTACTACTAAGAACAACAAACCCAGGAAAAACCGGTTTCAAGTGAAATTAACAGAAACTAGAAAATATATTTCCTGGATAGAGCTGTGCCTGAAATTACGATCACCAGGGAATCCCATGTCTAAACGACAAAAGGCAATTTGGAGAAAATTAAAATTACAGTACAAGACAACAAAAGAAAAGGTACTTCTCCAAATTGTCGATTCCCTTAAGACAAAAATAAAAGTTTGGACTGAAAGAAAGAAAAAATGGGAAAAGAGAAACAAATTTATCAAGCAAAATAAAATGTTTAAGAATAATGAAAAACAATTCTATAGGCAACTTAAAACAGGTGGTGATGGTGGGCATGATAAACGGCCTCCCATGGATGCCAATGAAAGGTTCTGGAAACAGTTGTGGTCTGTACCCGGCAACTGTAACCTGGAGGCACCATGGGTAAGTGATTATGACCATGCAATGCATGAGAAAGTAACTAGGTCGTTTGTCTGTTACATCTCACCAGATTGCCTGAAAAGTGTCATTAAAAAGTCCAAATCTAATACAGCTCCAGGGCCTGATGGCATTCGAAACCGGTACTGGAAACTGTTCCCTTGTGTCCAAACACCATTACATCACTGTTTCAATTCTCTTGTGGACACAGGTGATGTTCCACCATGGTTCTGCAAAGGTCGCACAATACTCCTTCCCAAAAAAGGGAGACTTGACTGATCCCAAAAACTTCCGCCCTATCACATGTCTAAATACTCAATACAAACTATTCACAGGGTGTTTGACAAACCTCGTGTCATCTTACTGCTCGTCCAATGAGATAATTTACAGAGAGCAGAAGGGGGCGAGGAAGGGATGTTGGGGGTGCAAGGATCAACTTCTTGTACAGAAAATGATTTTGGAAGAGGCTAAGACATACCACCGCAACCTCTCCATGTGCTGGATAGACTACAAAAAGGCATATGACTCTGTCCCTCACGAATGGATTCTGAAGTCTCTTCAGTGTATTGACCTCCCTGAGCGACTACTTGATTTACTCAAGTCTTTAATGAGTTGCTGGTCGACTCAACTTGAGATGTACTCGCAAGGAGAGGTGCAGACTTCGGAATCTATTCCAATCAGAAGGGGAATTTTCCAGGGGGACTCCTTCAGTCCTTTGCCTTTTTGTCTGTCTCTAAATCCTTTGAGTTTTCTGCTCAACAGCTTGACCAGCCTGACTGTGCCAGGATCACCCAAACCCTCTCTGCTGCATTTTCATTTCTAATCTGTAAAACATAATAATAATAATAATAAGGGCCTGATGATGTACGCCTCTTCGTGGTGGGCCTAGATAGGGGAATTTTATTCCCTGAACTGAACGTACATCACCCAGTTAGGGCTGACCCCCCGAAGCTGGTATTTTACTGGGTTACAGACAGCCAAGGAAAACTCCATCTTTCATTTCCGCAGCCCAGTTAGCCTTCCTCCGGTAGTAACACAAACCATACTGGAGATGGGACTTGCCCCAAGGGAAGGCACAGAACCCGACCAAGAATATCTTGGTCAAACCATCTAAAATCCACACTACTAGAGTGTGTGAAAGCGACAGGATGGCCTGATAATCCACGCATCAATGGCAAGTCACTTAAGCTGCATTGGGACAATGCCATGCCCATGTATGCTTACCTGACGGAGCAAAATCTCCGAGATCAACTCCGGCGGCTAAAACATCTCATGCCCCGTGAGCCAGTTCAACCCACAACTGGTGCCCGTCAGGAACCTTTGCAAGAGCAAAATGCTCAAGTGGCAGCTGACCCCAAACTTCTTATGGACGTCCGCGTCAACCTCTTTCCTCTTCCTGGTGGAAACTCTTCCAAGAAAGAGCCAATTGGCCCCGAAATTTTGGACCCTCACTCTTCCTCTTCTTCAGTTGCAGACCTTACCGAAAATCCTGTGTACATTTTGTTTACTTCTATTTATGAGGAAATTTGTGATTTACCTTTAGAGAAACGGAGGCCAATTAAACAACTAAACGTGTCTTTTCTCAAAAATGAAATTGATTTACTAAATGAAATTATCTCTCTAAAATTTTCTGCGGACTGCTCATTACATGAAATAAATTCCTGCGTCTATGCTGCCGCGCGAACTTTGGAGGAACTTCACACAGTTTCCAAAGAAAAATCTTCTACTACTAAGAACAACAAACCCAGGAAAAACCGGTTTCAAGTGAAATTAACAGAAACTAGAAAATATATTTCCTGGATAGAGCTGTGCCTGAAATTACGATCACCAGGGAATCCCATGTCTAAACGACAAAAGGCAATTTGGAGAAAATTAAAATTACAGTACAAGACAACAAAAGAAAAGGTACTTCTCCAAATTGTCGATTCCCTTAAGACAAAAATAAAAGTTTGGACTGAAAGAAAGAAAAAATGGGAAAAGAGAAACAAATTTATCAAGCAAAATAAAATGTTTAAGAATAATGAAAAACAATTCTATAGGCAACTTAAAACAGGTGGTGATGGTGGGCATGATAAACGGCCTCCCATGGATGCCAATGAAAGGTTCTGGAAACAGTTGTGGTCTGTACCCGGCAACTGTAACCTGGAGGCACCATGGGTAAGTGATTATGACCATGCAATGCATGAGAAAGTAACTAGGTCGTTTGTCTGTTACATCTCACCAGATTGCCTGAAAAGTGTCATTAAAAAGTCCAAATCTAATACAGCTCCAGGGCCTGATGGCATTCGAAACCGGTACTGGAAACTGTTCCCTTGTGTCCAAACACCATTACATCACTGTTTCAATTCTCTTGTGGACACAGGTGATGTTCCACCATGGTTCTGCAAAGGTCGCACAATACTCCTTCCCAAAAAAGGGAGACTTGACTGATCCCAAAAACTTCCGCCCTATCACATGTCTAAATACTCAATACAAACTATTCACAGGGTGTTTGACAAACCTCGTGTCATCTTACTGCTCGTCCAATGAGATAATTTACAGAGAGCAGAAGGGGGCGAGGAAGGGATGTTGGGGGTGCAAGGATCAACTTCTTGTACAGAAAATGATTTTGGAAGAGGCTAAGACATACCACCGCAACCTCTCCATGTGCTGGATAGACTACAAAAAGGCATATGACTCTGTCCCTCACGAATGGATTCTGAAGTCTCTTCAGTGTATTGACCTCCCTGAGCGACTACTTGATTTACTCAAGTCTTTAATGAGTTGCTGGTCGACTCAACTTGAGATGTACTCGCAAGGAGAGGTGCAGACTTCGGAATCTATTCCAATCAGAAGGGGAATTTTCCAGGGGGACTCCTTCAGTCCTTTGCCTTTTTGTCTGTCTCTAAATCCTTTGAGTTTTCTGCTCAACAGGGAGGAAGGGTACCATCCCGGACCTAATCAGCACAGATCCCCAACACCTCTTACTCATCTCCTCTATATAGATGACATCGAGCTCCTTGCCAAAGGAGATACCAATTTGAAAGAACAGGTTCTCCTTGTCGAGTCCTTCTCTAATGATATTGGCATGACATTTGGACTCGACAATTGTAATACTCTTCATCTGAAACATGGCAAGGTAACTAATGATGGATCGGTCAAGTTACAAGGGGGAGGAGTTATTGAGCATCTTGTGGAAGATCAGGCCTACACCTATCTTGGAATGCAAGTTCGAGACAAGCTCCAGAATGCCCAGATTCAAGATAAACTTTGGGCTGAGTATAAATCTCGTTTAAAGAAAATCTGGAGTTCAGAGCTAAATGCTCGAAACAAAGTCAAAGCCACCAATACTTTTGCTGTGCCAGTCCTCTACTATTCCTTTGGAGTAGTTGATTGGACAAAACAAGACATCCAGGGTCTTGACCGCCTGACCAGAAGGATCATGTCTGATAACAGAGCACACCACCCTCGTTCCTCTCTTAATCGTTTATATATGCCAATCAATTCAGGAGGTCGGGGTTTGATTAATGTGGAAGCTCTTCATGATAGAATTCTATTGTGCACTTTTGCACATATTTATTTATCAGATGATCCTCTGGTGAAGCACGTCAAGACTCATGATGAAAGCAAGGAATTCCACAGCTACTTTAAGCGTGCCAAGGTTGTTGGACACAATCTGAAATTTGAAGTTGATTTTGTTGATGGTGATGTACTGCTGGACGGTACAGTGATGGGAGTAAACCAGGTGAAGTCCTTCACCAAGTCTGCCCAGAGTCGGTCCTTTGTGGAGAAGCTGTCTGAGAAGCCATTGCATCGTGTGTATATGCAGTGTGTGGAACAGAACAGCAATCCAGCTGACGCCTTCGCCTGGATGAAGTCGGCTGGTCTCAAATGTGAAACTGAGGGCTTCCTTTTTGCTGCTCAGGACCAGTCACTTCCCACTCGCAATCGCCAGAATGTTATTCTTAAAGAAAATATCAAAATGAAATGTCGTCTTTGCAATCAATTTACAGAGACTGTCCAACACCTTGTGAGTGGATGCCCTTCCTTGGCACAAACAGCATATCTTAAAAGACATGATGGCATGGCTCGCTGCTTTTATTATCGTCTCCACCATGCCTGTTCCTTTGACTCCGAGGTCCATCCATGGTACGACCCTGAGCATGTCCAGGGCGTCCTGGAAAATGACAGCTACAAACTTCTCTGAAATAGGCCAATATACAGCCTGAGACGAATTGCAGCCAACAAACCTGATCTTGTCCTTTTTGATAAAACCAATGAAATTATTTATATCATTGAATTTTCTGTATCTTTTGACAGCAATGTGATTGGCAAGATTCAGGAAAAGCATGATAAATATGCGGACCTCGCCTTTGAAATGTCTCGCTTACATCCCAAGTACACTGTCGTCAGGCTCCCGATTGTTCTCGGTGCCCTTGGTTTGGTACCTCCTGATCTCTTGGCGCAGATGAGGAGAGTGCCCGGGTTCTCCACTGGGAGCACAGCCCTTCTGACAATCTGGGTAATGCAGAAAGCTGCAGTGTTGGGGAGCCTCCATATTCTCCGGAAAGTTCTTGGTGGGTTCGACTAGGCAGTGTTTCCTGGGAGAAGTCCCATTCGCTGTCTGGGCTGCGTGTAGAGGGGGCGAGGGCCCTGAGCTGATGATGAGCTTGACCAGCCTGACTGTGCCAGGATCACCCAAACCCTCTCTGCTGCATTTCTACCTCAATCTGTAAAACATAGTAATAAGGATCACCCGAACCCATTTTCTGCTGGTTGTACAGAGGCAATTTTGAACGAACTCACTTGCCTAAGGTGAGACCACATGAATCACATGAATCATGCTGTGGGGCAGGACTGAAGTCCTAGAAACGCTCAGTAGTGAAACTGCCAAACACGGTCATCCATCCAAGGTGTAAATCCTATGACGTAATTTGTATTTCAACATAGTCAGATTAATAATACGAAAATATAACGTGTGGTGTTGGCTGGTTTGACAGCGAGTGTCTGTGTGGGAACAATATTCATACATTGGGACAGACACATTCACCATAAGTTGATACAATAAACTACACGGCAATTTTTATTCGAGAACTGGCTTAGTATATTTTCATAAACAAAATTATTTGTAAGTGCCTTAGGCTCATCAGGTTAAAAAATTATAAAAGGGGCGTAACTGTGGAGGATCCTCGTAGATCGTCACACTGACTCCAACGTCAGATATCTAGATCTTTACTGATGAACCTCTCTCTCTCTCTCTCTCTAGTCTCCCTGCTTAATGTAAGGATTAATTCCATCGTCAATGAAATAATGTCAAATAATAATGAACACATTCATTAAACATACTTGTCATTTCTTTGTACATATACCTAATATTTGCAGTAATGGATGTTGGATGACTCTACTGATGACGACACAACGTATAACCAGGTGCAAGGAAGTGAGAATGACGCTTGTGAACGGTAACACTTGTGTGTTAGGCGTATCACGAAGTCCCAGTCGTCATTCATAAACAAGGCAATAAGGTCGGCAAACCCAATCAGTGCCTCCTGCTGCTAGAGACTGTATGACATTCTTGTGCGCGCAGGGATAATCAGCATGGCATAAACAGTCCATTCACCACGACCTGCCATCATCATTCCTACTTCATTGATCGCTCTCTAGTGTTATTTGTCTACTGTCATGGAGCACCTTATTCGTGGTTGATTGTGTTGACAACTCCATGATGTCTGCCATCATATGGTCTTGAACAGCGCGTAGGTGGAAGGCAGTATGCATGCTCAGAAAGGACAAGGGACTGACGCTAGGCGAACGTCCGTGACAGTACACTACAGTCACAGCAGATATCATTCATAACTGTAAGAGGAACGTCGACTAAGAGAAGGAGGGAATATGTGTTATGCACGTCCATTACAGAAGATATCTGAGGGATCGGTACATTTGTTTTTACAATAACCTATAGAATGATGTACTTGTTAACATGAATGTGTGTGCAACATCTTGTGAAAAATGTTATGGGGCATTTCATCGAATACATGCCCGAAAATGAAGATGCATTGATTGATACAAGCTGATGTTTAGTTCCTGCCTCAGGTAAGGTCACCATGGCCAGCACCACATTAAATTTAGGACAAATTCTGTTCTCATCTTCAACAGAGGAATCATCTATTTTTGTATCTGCCTATACTCAACGAAACGAAGCGATGGGAGCAGCGATTGTCACAACCACTAGGCAGTCGGTACGTATCACTGTTTAACATGTCATCTCATCTCAATGCATGCATACCATCCGTTTTCTTTGTGAGAAGTATCATATGTCCTTAGAGTCCCAATGTTTTTCGATCCATAACGGATCAAAATGGATCCATCCTCAGTTTAAAAAAGTGAAAGATGAATGATAGTCCAATTTAGAGATAATCAATGACCAGCTTCTAGCAGCATCATACATGGGAACCACTAACCATCAGAAAGCAGCAGTGTGGCATCCAGGGAGTTTGTGTTGGCCTGATATTGATTTTTGGCTGAAACAGAACGGCCAAGTACAAAATGACTGAAACATTTATAGTGGTGAATCTGCTTTAGTTTTAAACCAATGAAGTCAGTCATTTCACACGAACTTACACACCCATAAATTGGAAGTAATTCTCTTCATGTATTCAAGTAACATTAAACTTGCTTTTGATCAGAATAGTCTACAATTAACACATATTGTGGACACTTAAAGCCTTCTTTTTCTCCAGAAAACAAGCAGAAAAGAGAGCACAATAATAGGAAACATGTTAGTGCTATAATGTAAACTAATTGTCAGACCCTGAGGATCACTGACCAGAGATACTTCTAGTGCATGTCGCTTGAGCCAAACAGTGCTAGGCAATGTAGGTCAACTAAAGGTCAGATCAAAGCTAAAATATACTGACTTAACAATATCCATTTTTGGCAAAACAATCAATAAAGTCTGACACTTTTCATTTGAATCAATATTTCATGGCCTATTTTTCAAAGCAATGAGTGAGTGAGTTAATATCTAAAGTCATATTGGCAATATTTCAGCCACATCATGACTACAAAAGATAAGTTAATAAGATAGATAAATTTTATTGTCCCGCAAGGGAAATTTGTCTTGCATTCAGTGAGCCAGTACAAAGCAAATAACAGCAAATAATTTAAAATACATGTACATGTAAGCAGATATCTATTAACGAGGCCAGATTTAGATAAAACAAAGGTCTGTCACTAGATACCACCGAGTTTCTATTTAAAACTTGTACTAAACCATAAATATATAGTATTCTAAACAATTAGGATGAAATGGTATACAGTGGCATTAGCAGAACTGTGGTATGTATTTTGCCTTTGGTTTGGTAAACTGTACATGTAATGCATTCCTAAATTTTGTAAATTTTTTTTTCTTCTATCTAGTTATAAAATCACAGTTTTCTTCAATAAAAAAAATGAAGATTTTGGTTATTTTTTTTCATGTTATTAAACAATGTAAGATTTGGCTTTTGTCAATGTTCTGCATTATGATAATATATCATATACCAAACGGAAAAAGACTGAACCGAAGGTCTTGTATTACAACATGGTACTGTGGTAAGAGCATGCAATTTTTCACCCATAGCAAAAATACAATATAAAATGAACTGAAGGCAGATCACTACTAATGACCATGGGAACTTACAGTGCTTTTGCTAAATGAATGGTGGTTTTAAACCAGCACTTCAACTGTTAGTGGCTGTAGAGTGAATGAGTGTTTTTAGTTGTATGCCACACTCAGCTGTATGCTGAGGGTCTGTAAATAATCGAGTCGGGACAAGACCATCGAGTGATCAACATCATGAGCATCAATCTGTGCAATTGAGAACAGATGACGTGTCAGCCAAGTCGGTGAGTCTGACCATCTGGTCCCGTTAGTCGCCTTTTACGACAAGCATCATCGCCTTTTATGGCAAGCATGGGTAGCTGAAGGCCTATTCCACCCTGGACTTCAGGGGTCATTAGCAGCTGTATGCAGTATTAGCCATTGATCTGAAATCTACATATATTCTTCGGTTAATAAACAGTGGTACTTAGAACTATGATTTGAATTATGTGGACTTACACAACATTTCAGTCGGAATAATATATTACAGTACCTCTACCCCCATCAAGGGCATGGCGACTGACAATATCAGTAAATAATTATACACTATCATTTTATGAAATATTAAATTATGTCTGTGGATGAAAGAAACAAAAATTCTTCACTCGCGCCAAAAGCTTATTCTGTTCAATGGTTCAGGACTTCTGTCTTTGGCTTAGTGAGGTTCAGAAAACTACAAAGCAGAAATAAAAACTTGCTAAGTAAATTCTTCTTAATAGCAAAACATGAAGATTTCTAAGAATTCTTTCAAAATTAACAATTACATTGTATATGAATAAAATATACAGTTCATGAAACCTTCAAGTACTATTACCTTATTATGCATGGAAATACATTATAATTACAAACAATGCTACTCACGTGTGTGTTCATCTCAACTACAACACCTGATGTCTCCAAGATGGAGGCAGTGACCAGCCATGTGCTGTGATGAGGAGCAACACTAACAATAAGGGGAAGTAATTTGTCATGACAATCTTGGTAATACTTTTTGGAAAACTAATAGCAATTATAGCCAAGCTGAACTTCATATGAAGTAAATTTTACAATGAAAAATTACCACACTATTTAATACTTTGTACTTTGCGACATAAAATTATAACCTTTTGTCAACAATATCTTTAATGCCTGAAATTATAAACTAATTGAAGTAAGCATTGTTTTCAGCATAAACAATATGCATAAAAATTTAGGATTAATTTTATATTTTTTTTAAAGCAACAGTATTAAATGAGAATTGACATTTTTGAAAAGGTCCTTCACTTTTTTGACATTGAACTATCTATTCCTTGTGATGGACAAGTCATTACAGACAAGCATGACATGCTTGATTATGACTTTTTCATCACAAGGGAAACAAAACAAAGGATCCTCACCTTTTAATGAACAGCATATTGGTGTAATCTTTTTATGACAATATGTGACAGCGAATAATTTATTCCAGTGATCACATCACCTTTTTGGAAACAACAGCATACATGACAAATAATATTTTTTAAGGCCGTTTGTGTCCATTATTTTGCCTTTAATATTTTAATCCTAATAATAATTTTGCCACCCAGGATTGAGAACTGAATACATATATATGAGCATTGAGCTGAACTGAATCTAAGGTTATTATTAGAATTTGGTTCAAACAGGAGATCATGCCATAGCATACTGGAATGCACATAAAAGCATGTGTTTCACACAATGTCTTAAAAGCTATGGGTCACATGTTATGTGAAGGCACCAAACATAGTGGGGTATAAACATTATATTTGCTGTGTATGACTCTCCACCAGTACCATCAGTACCAGACCTCTTCGAGCTGCTCATCTAAGGGTATACATCCCTTCCTGAAACATAAGCACAACCTGGTGCATGCTCAGACAAAACTGCACTGGTCTTATGACTAGTTACTGATCTTCTACCCCTTACTGACAGTTGATGTGGAGTATGGAAATGATGACTGCACCTGAACATGTTGATGATCCCTCAGTGATGTATGTGGTAGTGTTTTATGTATCACTGTATCACTCAATACAGTAGTACCTGTGACTTTCAAGGATCAATGTTATAAGAAGTAATGGATACTGCCATCATGCCTCATTTTTATAACCATCCCTTTGCTAGTTGCCTGATATGCAACAGATCACAACTCTAGAGCTCACTGTACACCCCCTTGCACCCACCATCACACACGTGCAGAACATCGCCATCAATATGAGCCCCATCAAACATGTTTGGCACTAAACAAATTGACAAGTTAAGCGAGAGGTCATTGATCCTGTTGGAAATCTGCTGGAATTGACATAGGCACTCTATGAGAAATTGCAGTGCATTGTGAAGCTGAAAGTTTGAAGCTTGATTGTCAGTGTAAGTTGGTTACTGGCATGTATTATGTATGAACACATGTCAGCTAGATTGTCAGTATAAGTAGGATACTGGCATGTGTTATCTATGAATGACTAGAGCTAGATTGTCAGTGTAAGTTGGATACTGTCATGTGTTATCTATGAATGACCACAACTAGATTGCCAGTGTAAGTAGGATACTGGCATGTGTTATCTACGGATGACTACAGCTAGATTGTCAGTGTAAGTAGGATACTGGCATGTGTTATCTACGAATGACTACAGCTAGATTGTCAGTGTAAGTAGGATACTGGCATGTGTTATCTGTGAATGACTACAGCTAGATTGTCAGTGTAAATAGGATACTGGCATGTGTTATCTGTGAATGACCACAGCTAGATTGTCAGTGTAACTAGGATATTGGCATGCGTTATCTATGAATGACCACAGCTTGATTGTCAGTGTAACTAGGATACTGGCATGTGTTATCTATGAATGACTAGAGCTAGATTGTCAGTGTAAGTTGGATACTGTCATGTGTTATCTGTGAATGACCACAACTAGATTGCCAGTGTAAGTAGGATACTGGCATGTGTTATCTACGAATGACTACAGCTAGATTGTCAGTGTAAGTAGGATACTGGCATGTGTTATCTACGAATGACTACAGCTAGATTGTCAGTGTAAGTAGGATACTGGCATGTGTTATCTGTGAATGACTACAGCTAGATTGTCAGTGTAAATAGGATACTGGCATGTGTTATCTGTGAATGACCACAGCTAGATTGTCAGTGTAACTAGGATATTGGCATGCGTTATCTATGAATGACCACAGCTAGATTGTCAGTGTAACTAGGATACTGGCATGTGTTATCTGTGAATGACCACAGCTAGATTGTCAGTGTAAGTAGGATACTGGCATGTGTTATCTATGAATGACCACAGCTTGATTGCCAGTGTAAGTAGGATACTGGCATGTGTTATCTACGAATGACTACAGCTAGATTGTCAGTGTAAGTAGGATACTGTCATGTGTTATCTGTGAATGACTACAGCTAGATTGTCATTGTAAATAGGATACTGGCATGTGTTATCTGTGAATGACTACAGCTAGATTGTCAGTGTAACTAGGATACTGGCATGTGTTATCTGTGAATGACCACAGCTAGATTGTCAGTGTAAGTAGGATACTGGCATGTGTTATCTATGAATGACCACAGCTTGATTGCCAGTGTAAGTAGGATACTGGCATGTGTTATCTACGAATGACTACAGCTAGATTGTCAGTGTAAGTAGGATACTGGCATGAGTTATCTGTGAATGACTACAGCTAGATTGTCAGTGTAAGTAGGATACTGGCATGTGTTATCTGTGAATGACTACAGCTAGATTGTCAGTGTAACTAGGATACTGGCATGTGTTATCTATGAATGACTACAGCTTGATTGTCAGTGTAAGTAGGATACTGGCATGTGTTATCTATGAATGACTGCAGCTAGATTGTCAGTGTAAGTAGGATACTGGCATGTGTTATCTATGAATGACTACAGCTAGATTGTCAGTGTAAGTAGGATACTGGCATGTGTTATCTGTGAATGACCACAGCTAGATTGTCAGTGTAAGTAGGATACTGGCATGTGTTATCTATGAATGACCACACCTTGATTGCCAGTGTAAGTAGGATACTGGCATGTGTTATCTACGAATGACTACAGCTAGATTGTCAGTGTAAGTAGGATACTGGCATGTGTTATCTATGAATGACTACAGCTTGATTGTCAGTGTAAGTAGGATACTGGCATGAGTTATCTGTGAATGACTACAGCTAGATTGTCAGTGTAAGTAGGATACTGGCATGTGTTATCTGTGAATGGCTACAGCAGATAATGGTTTGGTTGCCGCCACTATGTTACAACAGTTATTTGACAATGGTGTGACAACAGGTTGGTGACAGTCGAGGGCACTATATTTGACGGCATTGTTGATGTTCAGGTTGGTGTATTTGCCATTGAGTTTGCAAACTGTAAATGTACCAAGTTTATGAATTTCAGTTTTGTGTTTGCTTTTATCTGGCTACAATATGTTATATTAACCATTAATTTATGTGGAATTTGGTTTTCAAAACCTATACAATATGTGGTGTAAGAAGAAATAGAGAGTACTAACATGTGAGTACTCTGTTGGCGTGACATAACTCAGTTGTTGTTTTTACACGTCCTCTGTGCATTGAGAACAACAAGAATGGTAACATGTCTACTGTCACACAAATTAAGTTTCAGCTTCAGAATCTTCAAGAGTTTCACACTGGTTCATGGCATGAATCTATGAGGTATTGTTGTAAGATAGGTGAATACGTTTAAGTTGCAAGCTTCTTGGCTAATATGTTGTGATCCATCCTGATTGAGGATCCAGGTTTGGGAAGTTGGTGGACTGGGCTTCAGCACATGACATTGGGAGGAAGAATAAAGGTGACTGAAAGCATGGTGTGTCCTTTGCTGCTGCAGCAATGGGTCAGTTTAAGCAAGTTATGTAGGGAAGACACCCATCACAATTTTGTATGTAAAATTTACATGTTGCATTGTATTAAAAATCTTTTGTCAAATATTGGTTTTTTTTGTGAAGCATATGTCACATTCTGAAAAGTTGTCTAAATCTTGACAGTTATATCTATTTTGTTTTGATAATTCAATATTGTTGGGCTACATTTTTGGTATTTCAGTGTAATATTTTACAGTTATTGTATGTTTTTGTGGGTCTTTTTGCAGGCAGTGTGAATATTTTAGATTCAGCCATACCATTATGAATATTAGATATTAAAATTATAATGCAGCATATGTGATTCTCTTTTTTTGTACTGATGCAAACTGTAACATTTCACCTTTTTTTACATATAGCTGAGTGAAATATTATGAAAGTTTGTGCATGCTTGTCAACTGTTAAAAACATGGTTCGATTTAATGACATGAAACCTACTTGCCTCCTGTAAAACCTTGGGAGAAACCTTGGGTAAAACCTTGTTGAATCTGTGGTCAGTTATCTTTTCTCTAGTAAAATTTTACTACAAATTTCTTGTTACTACATATTTGTCAACCACTGATCTGTTATATCATCTTGCCATCTAGGTAATGGGTGAAAATATCAATATGTTGGAATGCAGAATGGCAGTTTGTATCATGAGTCACCTGTATTGTACCATGTCTGGTAAATACACAATTTTGTAACTCTCCAAAAGTAATGAAACAAATTAAGATATACCATGCAGTTATGCTAATGACTCATTGACCTCAAGAAGCAGCTGACAGATGGGATTTGTAAGCTCTTAGATTTGGTAATGTGGCAACAAATACATGAGGACCTTCATCCACACAGGCATGCGAAGGACCACTGTTTTGGAATCTAGTTGATAATTCTAACATTTCTTTACAGCATTCTCAATATTTAGGAAAATATGATTAAAGAGCACAATGTTAGAGTAAATATTTGTCCAACTCATAGTGTGATCTTGAAGGTACAGTAATCTCTGCCTTTTACCTGATTGCCTTGTACACCACCTTGTTGGATACATTAGCTGCTGTGAGTCAGTCTGCATGGTGGGCAAGCTGGCTAAGGTGCCAGGCTAGTCATCCAGTGATCTTGAGGTGTGGGATTCAAGCCCACCTTTGACCAGGTGTAAAAATCTTGGAGTCAACACTGTCAGTGTTGTAAAAACCCCTAGTTTACAGTACACACCACTGTATGCTTTGGAGAATCCATAAATCTATTGGTACATGACCAGATGGTGGCCAGATGAATATGTGCAAACACCTTGTTACGGGTACAGCAACGTGCAGTATTACACAGTATTCTATGAAATAAACTCTCCACACTGTGACTAATCTAATTTCACTTTTAATTCTATTTGCATAAATGCATACAGGTGGTACATTTTTCACATCAATCTAGTCCTTTTGTGACTACAGTGAAAAAGTCATACTGGCAAGTCATAATCAAATATAACAATAAGCCATCAACTATACAACCGCTCGCCAGTCTAACACTATATTTTAGCAGGGGTTGTCGAAAACACAACTGCTGAAGTCCAAAGTTCTAATAATACTGTTCAAAACTGCTATTGGGGGAACCTTGTGCAAGCTCAACTCCACGTGTTTGCGCTAATGTTCATATTTCAGAAACAGAAACTCATGCTAATATATTCTATGTTTACAAACGTTAAACGCAGGTCTGTCTTCTGAACATGCAGTATACTTCAAAGTACTGTGACAGTGTGCCTTAGTCCACCCAGCTGTAAATGGAGCCTTGTAAGGATGAGAAAGCTGCAATAACTCGGTGCACCTTGTTGTTGGAAGAATTGAATGCTCCGCAGGGAGTTGAGATTGATAATATGATGTACTGTTATATTGACATCCAATGATCGAGTGGAAAATAGCAGAAAAAAATTTTGAGAGACAATGTCCATATGCATTTCCTACTAGTTGTTGATACATCTAAGGGCAGGTGTCTTAACACCTGATACAAATAAATGAGAAACATTTCAAAAGTTATGCTCTGGAAAATATCTTTGCTCTGGTATGAAGTCCAGTTTGTTACAATGGAAATGCATAAGACAAAACAATTCCTGAATAGAACAAGTCACAAGTCACGCATGAAGAACTATCAAATGTGTTTTGAGTAATGCTCCAGAAACAAAACATGAAAAACATTCTCCATTTCAACATCCACAGCAGAACTTTAGTTTTGAGGCAGGGCACAATGAAAGTAAATCATTGAAGCAAATATGTATATGCGCTTGTTTTCCTTAGTACTGCAAATATGTGTAAGTTGTGGTTTTGCAACAATAAAACTCGGTTCATTTGGCTCAACAGTTTGCCTACTGAATTGCATGCAACAATCTCTTTGAATATCTGTCAATAAAAGAACATGACATTGAGGTTATTATGATAATATGAGAATGAAAGGATACAAAAATGTAAACTGATTTTTTTCATTTAAATTTCACCATTTTCAGTAAAAGAGAATATGCAGGTGACTATCAAACCTTCACGATCACTGATCTGGCACCCACAGATGACAACATTTCCTTATAAAATCCAAGATGAAACTGTATTTCTCTCTTCATCAATGTGAAGACACACACTTACACCCTCATGTGATGGAACAGAGGTTGCTAACTAGTCAATATGCACCAAAATTTCAGTGGTTATGCAGAGACTTATCACTCTCAATCTCATCACTGAACTCTGATAATGTTAAAGCACTCAAACACAAGTTAAATCATACTTTAATTGTGATATATTCAGGGCCAAACTGTACTTTATTGCACTATACACTGGGGTTGAGTGACTATTTCTTTTCTAAGATAACATAAGGTAACAGATTTTAATCCTTACTTATGATTAACCTGATGTAGAAAACAAGCCGTGAAGGACCTAAAGTAGCAATCCTCATTAAGGGCTAACTGATACTGATATGACTGTCTTCCTATGTTAAGACATGTTTCCAAGAAAGGAGATGATAAACATCTGGGTTGAATATCTTCTCTGTATTATTATGTGATTTTTGTTATGCCATATATGGACTGATATGTGAACAAGGGTCAAGTTATTAAACATTGCTGTGTGAAATTGTGAATAAAAAGAATTAAATGTAATTGTCCACCAGTGATGTTAGACGCCAACTGAAGCAGCTGTAAACCAAGATATGGGATGCTGCAGTTACATGTAATGTGGGAGATTGTACTAGGCAATTGCAACTCACATACATTGTGGTGAGGGTCAGCAAAAATACATTTCGTTATAAGTGGGTAGAATAGAGTGGCATGGCAAAGCAAAGTCAATCCAGAGTGATCTATGGCAAGAAGTGTACTTTATCGCCTGATAAAATAATGTCAGTGGCAAATCACTTCCTGAGAATGGTATTATCTTATAGACATCCTCTCATCTTAGAACAGTATGGGCTTATAGTGGTGCTCACGTCCTCCGACAGTATCACCTTTTTGAGATCCTCATGCTTTCCAGCAGTAACATCTTGTCCAGGTCCTCACACCTTCCAACAGTATCACCTTGTTGAGGTCCACACACCTTCAAACAGTATCACCTTGTCAAGATCGTCACGCTTTCCAGCAGTTACATCTTGATGAGGTCCTCACACCTTCCACCAGTATCGCCTTGTCGAGGTCCTCACACCTTCTGACAGTATCACCTTGTTGGAGTGCTCACTTCTTCCAACAGTAACATCTTGTTGAGGTCCTCCCACCTTCCACCAGTATCGCCTTGTCGAGGTCCTCACACCTTCTGACAGTATCACCTTGTTGGAGTGCTCACTTCTTCCAACAGTATCACCTTGTTGAGGTCCTCCCACCTTCCAACAGTATCACCTTGTTGAGGTCCACACACTTTCAAACAGTATCACCTTGTCAAGATCGTCACGCTTTCCAGCAGTTACATCTTGATGAGGTCCTCACACCTTCCACCAGTATCACCTTGTCGAGGTCCACACACCTTCTGACAGTATCACCTTGTTGGAGTGCTCACTTCCTCCAACAGTAACATCTTGTTGAGGTCCTCCCGCCTTCAAACAGTATCACCTTGTTGAGGTCCTCACACCTTCTGACAGTATCACCTTGTTGAGGTGCTCCCTTCCTTCAGCAGTATCACCTTGTTGGAGTGCTTACTTCCTCCAACAGTAACATCTTGTTGAGGTCCTCCCACCTTCAAACAGTATCACCTTGTTGAGGTCCACACACCTTCTGACAGTATCACCTTGTTGGAGTGCTCACTTCCTCCAACAGTAACATCTTGTCGAGGTCCTCACACCTTCCGACAGTATCACCTTGTTGAGGTCCACACACCTTCTGACAGTATCACCTTGTTGGAGTGCTCACTTCCTCCAACAGTAACATCTTGTCGAGGTCCTCACACCTTCCGACAGTATCACCTTGTTGAGGTCCTCACACCTTCCGACAGTATCACCTTGTTGAGGTGCTCCCTTCCTTCAGCAGTATCACTTTGTTGAGGTGCTCCCTTCCTTCAGCAGTATCACCTTGTTGAGGTGCTCCCTTCCTTCAGCAGTATCACTTGTTGAGGTGCTCCCTTCCTTCTGCAGTATCACCTTGTTGAGGTGCTCCCTTCCTTCAGCAGTATCACTTGTTGAGGTGCTCCCTTCCTTCTGCAGTATCACCTTGTTGAGGTGCTCCCTTCCTTCAGCAGTATCACATGTTGAGGTGCTCCCTTCCTTCAGCAGTATCACTATGTTGAGGTGCTCCCTTCCTTCAGCAGTTGTTGAGGTGCTCCCTTCCTTCAGCAGTATCACTTGTTGAGGTGCTCCCTTCCTTCAGCAGTATCACATGTTGAGGTGCTCCCTTCCTTCAGCAGTTGTTGAGGTGCTCCCCTCCTTCAGCAGTATCATGCTTTCCAACAGTAACATCTTGTAGACGGTTTCACGCCTTCAGTCAGACACACCTTGTTGAGATGCTCATTTCTTCAATCAGGATTACTTTATTGAGGTGATCACTTCATCCAGATGAGATAAAACCATTTGTGCATCCCCATATAGCCACTTTATACACATGTTGCTCTGAGATATCAAAATGGGCACATGCTCAAAACTTGTTCTAGGTTTTCTCAATTTCTTAACAGCTTTGTTCATCTCCATGCTCTAAGCCCATTGCTCCACTTGTCAAGCTCCCAACTTCTTACACGACCTCACACCAAAACAACCAAGGGATCAAGAGCATTCTCTGCTGCAACCTCCTATCTTTGAAACATTCCCCCCTATCGCCCAAAAAGGAATAGAATCTGCTGACGCTTTCAAAATTGCCCTCAAAACTCATCTTTTCAAGCTTTCTTTGCTGTAGAATTTGTCAACAATCTTTTCTCTTTATAGTGCCTTTCAGAAAAATCTTTTGGAAATAGGTGCTCTATAAATTAATTATTATTGTTGTATGCACATGCTCAACTTTACTGTTTTCAGGTAGCTACAGTATGCCCATACTGTAGTGATCCATCATTGGTAGTGTACCATTGTAGTGTACTATCATTGGTAACTACACTATACACATGCTCTACATCGTTAGTAACTGTACTGTAGACACACGCTTTACATCATTGGTAACTACTGTATGCATATGCTCTACATCATTGTAATGAGGTATTTACTACTGTGTACACATGCTCTACATCATTGTTATGATATAACTACTGTATACACATGCTCTACATTATTGTTATGATATAACTACTGTATACACATGCTTTACATTATTGGTAACTACTGTATGCATATGCTCTACATCATTGTAGTGAGGTATTTACTACTGTGTACACATGCTCTACATCATTGTTATGATATAACTACTGTATACACATGCTCTACATCATTGTTATGATATAACTACTGTATACACATGCTCTACATTATTGTTATGATATAACTACTGTATACACATGCTTTACATTATTGGTAACTACTGTACGCATGTGCTCTATATCATTGTTATGAGGTTACTACGGTATGCACATGCTCTACATCATTGTTATGAGGTTACTATGGTATGCACATGCTCTACATCATTGTTATGAGGTTACTACGGTATGCACATGCTCTACATCATTGTTATGAGGTTACTACGGTATGCACATGCTCTACATCATTGTTATGAGGTTACTACGGTATGCACATGCTCTACATCATTGTTATGAGGTTACTACGGTATGCACATGCTCTACATCATTGTTATGAGGTTACTACGGTATGCACATGCTCTATATCATTGTTATGAGGTTACTACGGTATGCACATGCTCTACATCATTGTTATGAGGTTACTACGGTATGCACATGCTCTACATCATTGTTATGAGGTTACTATGGTATGCACATGCTCTACATCATTGTTAAGAGGTTACTATGGTATGCACATGCTCTACATCATTGTTATGAGGTTACTATGGTATGCACATGCTCTACATCATTGTTATGAGGTTACTACGGTATACACATGCTCTACATCATTGTTATGAGGTTACTACGGTATACACATGCTCTACATCATTGTTAAGTAACTACTGCATGCACATCTTCAACATCATTTTTATAAGCTAACTGCAGTATGCACATGCTTTGCATCATAATGTTTTGACACACCTACAGTATGCTCATGGTCTGCATCATTGGTTTGTGGTAACTACAGTATGCTCATGCTCTGCATCATTGGTTTGTGGTAACTACAGTATGCTCATGGTCTGCATCATTGGTTTGTGGTAACTACAGTATGCTCATGGTCTGCATCATTGGTTTGTGGTAACTACAGTATGCTCATGGTCTGCATCATTGGTTTGTGGTAACTACAGTATGCTCATGGTCTGCATCATTGGTTTGTGGTAACTACAGTATGCTCATGGTCTGCATCATTGGTTTGTGGTAACTACAGTATGCTCATGGTCTGCATCATTGGTTTGTGGTAACTACAGTATGCTCATGGTCTGCATCATTGTTTTGTGGTAACTACAGTATGCTCATGGTGTGCATCATTGTTTTGTGGTAACTACAGTATGCTCATGGTCTGCATCATTGGTTTGTGGTAAGTACAGTATGCTCATGGTCTGCATCATTGGTTTGTGGTAACTACAGTATGCTCATGGTCTGCATCATTGGTTTGTGGTAACTACAGTATGCTCATGGTCTGCATCATTGGTTTGTGGTAACTACAGTATGCTCATGGTCTGCATCATTGGTTTGTGGTAAGTACAGTATGCTCATGGTCTGCATCATTGGTTTGTGGTAACTACAGTATGCTCATGGTCTGCATCATTGGTTTGTGGTAACTACAGTATGCACATGCTTTTTTGCATCATAATGTTTTGACACACCTACAGTATGCTCATGGTCTGCATCATTGGTTTGTGGTAACTACAGTATGCTCATGGTCTGCATCATTGGTTTGTGGTAACTACAGTATGCTCATGGTCTGCATCATTGGTTTGTGGTAACTACGGTATGCTCATGGTCTACATCATTGGTTTGTGGTAACTACAGTATGCTCATGGTCTGCATCATTGGTTTGTGGTAACTACAGTATGCTCATGGTCTACATCATTGGTTTGTGGTAACTACAGTATGCTCATGGTCTACATCATTGTTTTGTGGTAACTACAGTATGCTCATGGTCTGCATCATTGGTTTGTGGTAAGTACAGTATGCTCATGGTCTGCATCATTGGTTTGTGGTAACTACAGTATGCTCATGGTCTGCATCATTGGTTTGTGGTAACTACAGTATGCTCATGGTCTGCATCATTGGTTTGTGGTAAGTACAGTATGCTCATGGTCTGCATCATTGGTTTGTGGTAACTATAGTATGCTCATGGTCTGCATCATTGGTTTGTGGTAAGTACAGTATGCTCATGGTCTGCATCATTGGTTTGTGGTAACTACAGTATGCACATGCTTTGCATCATAATGTTTTGACACACCTACAGTATGCTCATGGTGTGCATCATTGGTTTGTGGTAAGTACAGTATGCTCATGGTCTGCATCATTGGTTTGTGGTAACTACAGTATGCTCATGGTCTGCATCATTGGTTTGTGGTAACTACAGTATGCTCATGGTCTGCATCATTGGTTTGTGGTAAGTACAGTATGCTCATGGTCTGCATCATTGGTTTGTGGTAAGTACAGTATGCTCATGGTCTGCATCATTGGTTTGTGGTAACTACAGTATGCACATGCTCTGCATCATTGGTTTGTGGTAACTACAGTATGCACATGCTCTGCATCATTGGTTTGTGGTAACTACAGTATGCACATGCTCTGCATCATTGGTTTGTGGTAACTACAGTATGCTCATGCTCTGCATCATTGGTTTGTGGTAAGTACAGTGTGCTCATGGTCTGCATCATTGGTTTGTGGTAACTACAGTATGCTCATGGTCTGCATCATTGGTTTGTGGTAACTACAGTATGCACATGCTTTGCATCATAATGTTTTGACACACCTACAGTATGCTCATGGTCTGCATCATTGGTTTGTGGTAACTACAGTATGCTCATGGTCTGCATCATTGGTTTGTGGTAACTACAGTATGCTCATGGTCTGCATCATTGGTTTGTGGTAACTACAGTATGCTCATGGTCTGCATCATTGGTTTGTGGTAACTACAGTATGCTCATGGTCTGCATCATTGGTTTGTGGTAAGTACAGTATGCTCATGGTCTGCATCATTGGTTTGTGGTAACTACAGTATGCTCATGGTCTGCATCATTGGTTTGTGGTAACTACAGTATGCTCATGGTCTGCATCATTGTTTTGTGGTAACTACAGTATGCTCATGGTCTACATCATTGTTTTGTGGTAACTACAGTATGCTCATGGTGTGCATCATTGGTTTGTGGTAACTACAGTATGCTCATGGTCTGCATCATTGGTTTGTGGTAACTACAGTATGCACATGCTTTGCATCATAATGTTTTGACACACCTACAGTATGCTCATGGTCTGCATCATTGGTTTGTGGTAACTACAGTATGCTCATGGTCTGCATCATTGGTTTGTGGTAACTACAGTATGCTCATGGTCTGCATCATTGGTTTGTGGTAACTACAGTATGCTCATGGTCTGCATCATTGGTTTGTGGTAACTACAGTATGCTCATGGTCTGCATCATTGGTTTGTGGTAACTACAGTATGCTCATGGTCTACATCATTGTTTTGTGGTAACTACAGTATGCTCATGGTGTGCATCATTGGTTTGTGGTAAGTACAGTATGCTCATGGTCTGCATCATTGGTTTGTGGTAACTACAGTATGCTCATGGTCTGCATCACTGGTTTGTGGTAACTACAGTATGCTCATGGTCTGCATCACTGGTTTGTGGTAAGTACAGTATGCTCATGGTCTGCATCATTGGTTTGTGGTAACTACAGTATGCTCATGGTCTGCATCATTGGTTTGTGGTAACTACAGTATGCTCATGGTCTACATCATTGTTTTGTGGTAACTACAGTATGCTCATGGTCTACATCATTGTTTTGTGGTAACTACAGTATGCTCATGGTCTGCATCATTGTTTTGACATAACTACTGTATGCACATGCTCTACATCATTGTTTTGACGTAACTACTGTATGCACATGCTCTATAATGTTGTGTGGTAACTGCAGCATGCACATGATCTGCATCATCGTTATAAGGTAACTACTGTATGTGTATTGCGTACATTACTGTCTTCAGGTAGATACAGTATGCACTGCCTCTCGATTACTAGTACAAGATAACAACAGTTTGTATACACTCTGCATCACTGTCATGTGGAATACAGCAGTGCCAAGGTTACATCCAGCTGTTATAAACAGACACAAGTGACCATTACTGCCTAAATTGACAGATAGCACCACAAATCTTCCTGGGTAAGATGCATTAAATGTGGAAGCAGAGACTGTTTGACTGCACATAGACAGATGTGAAAACATGTGTAGGATGTTGTTGTAGTGATTTAAGCAAACAAATTAGATTGTTAGATCAATAATCTGCCAGCAAGTGACAGGCGACACGCACCATATCGATTTGAGGTTGTGCAGTGACGTCATCTAAATGCCCTGGGGACTAGACACTATGGAGAGGGAGATGTGACATTTACCGTAAGGACCATCAGGTTGCAGGATATAACCCAAATATCAACATGGCTGTAACACAATGTACCTAATTGCGTTTAGTTACTTGGTAACTGTCTAGCTGGACACATGGCATCAAGACACTTTTAATAAAGTGGAATCCCACAAATATTGGAGTTCATCCTTACTAAATGTGAAAAATGTGTGTGTGCTGCAGAAGACTGTATGAGATAAAGCCATCTCTTTCAGTTGGTCCAATCCTCAAACAAAGGCTAAGATAACTGCCAGCACTGTATACATATTACTGCCCCACAGATGCTTGCAACAATTAACACTAGTGTGTGGACACCTTATTTTTCCATTACTACATTGTGAAGAATAAGTCTTGAGAAAAGTCATGCATAAAGGATGAAAATACCTGCTCAAACACCCTTATTTTATACCAAAGTGAGGTGATCAGCTTTAGTAAATCTAATGCCATCCTTGTTGAGCAACTCTCATATTCTGAAACAATGAAATAAATTTCATCATAAATGTATCTCATCACAAGCATGTCTCAATATCCTTTAAAGGTCACATGCAACGTAAAACACAACTTTGCAGATTCTGTATGCACTTAACGAAACAAATCATAAAAAATGCCAATTCAACCTATAACGTTGAAAAAAAACGCGATGAAAAGCCCGCGAAATCGGAGTTCAAACATTTCACTAAATTCCCCCCATCGCTGGGGGGAAAACTGGTTTCAACAGCTGTGCTGCGCTGCGTCTATAACGCATGCGCAGTGAATAGGTTCACGGAGCTTGAAACAGTATGCATGCCCAGCGTCTGAGGTCATGGGCAGTAGTTTAATCTTGGTTGTGTACGCAAACAAGTAAATAATCTACTCGTTACATAAAAAAACTTGTTGATTGTGGTAAGCAGTCACTGTCACAGAGAAAGCTCAGTGTCTGGTTTATTCACACCTATATGTCTGCCTGTCTGCTAAAGACAACATGCAATACACAGCTTCAATCACTGACCACGTGCAATTTGAACTTAACACCTATCAGACTATACGACATAAAGAGTCCCGTGTCTGCCACATTATGTAATTAGGCACGTGTGATACACATGACATGTTTTTATGTCTGTGGGTTGCAAACAAACTACATTCATTTTTTTCGGATGACTTGATCTGACGGAAACTGGTGTGAACTCTTGTCAGTTTCAAGTCCTGCTCTGTACTTGGATGAATGACAGATTCCAGCCACGCAGTAGTTCACCATCTCTACTGACATGATTTTTTATTGGATCGAACGCAAACTCAGAGAACATGTATTTTCCAAACCCAACATCTCTATATACATTCTTCATGGATAACGACTTCTTTTAGTATATATGATTTTGTTTGACGACAGTATATGAATCCATACTGAAACGACGCATCAAGTACACAAAAAGAAGTTGTTATCGATAAAGAATCTTACTTTCTTGTGACTGGCTATACTTCTAAAATGCCCATCAAACAGGTCATCTTTCTGTACACACAATGAACCCTCAACATATCAGCAAATGAAACCACCATTCGGAAGCCGTCGTTACACTTGAGTGCATATCCACCCGCTATGACTGGGTTCAGACTGTTTTTCTAACCAGTGTTTTCTCTTGTATTAGAATTCACATTAGTTTCATTTCTCTGACTTCCATCACTGCCCTGAATACATCTAGCTTTGACATGATCATATTTTTTTCTTATTCTCATTCTGAATGTGGCCAGAATTTCCCAAGTGGCTGCACAACAAGCAGATACCACCCCATTCTTGCCTGGAAAGTGAAAACTACAATGACCTATGTGTATGGTCACACTTCGCATCACTAAAGACACAGTTTTCTCAGTGTTTTTATCAAGAATGAAAGAGTGACTCAATGGAGAAGGTTGAAAATAAAACAACAAGTACAGGTTGAAATATATATGTGATATATGGGTCCAAAATTGGTAAACAGAGATGAGGATGAGCTACCTTAAAGGCACCAGGCTAGTGATCCAGTCCACCTGTGACCGGGTGTAAAACCTTGGAGTCAACTCTGTGTGCAGACTCTATCTGTGTTGTCACAATCCCTAGTACACAACCCTGTGCACTTAAAAGAACCCACATATCCATTGATATATGGCCAGATAGTGACCACATGAATACATGAATGTGGTCTGTACCCAATTACTGTAACCTGGAGGCAACATGGGTTAGTGACTGGGTGTGGTTGTTTGTTTGTTATGTGTAACTAGATTGACTATAAAGAGTTTTCATTCCTAATGACATTGGCATGGCTTTTGGACTTGGTGAATGTAAGACTGTTTATTTGGAATGTGGCAAGGTAGTTATGGTCGATGGGTAAAGTTACAAGGAGGAGGAGGAGTTATTGAGCATCTTGTGGAACACCAGGCCTACACCTTTCTTGGAATGCAAGTTTGAGACAAGCTCCAGAATGTCCAGATTCAAGACAAACTTCAGGCAGAGTGTAAATCTTGCATGAAGAAAATGTGGTATTCAGAGCTGAATGCTTGAAAGAAGATCAGTGCCACCAATACTTTGCTCTGCTAGTCCTTTCCTATTTCTTTGGAGTAGTTTTTTGGACCAAACAGGACATGGAGAGTCTTGACTGCCTGACCAGAAGGCGCATGTCTGATAACAGAGCCCACCACCCTTGGTCAATTATATATATATATATCGCAACCAATTTGGGAGGTCAGGGGATGATTAATGTTGAGGCTCTTTAGGATAGTACTTTTGCACATATTTATTTATCAGATGATCTTCTGGTGATGCATGTCAAGACTCATGATGAAAGCAAGGAATTCCACAGCTATTTAAAGTGTGTCAAGATTGTTGGTGAGAATCTGGAATTTGGAAAGAGGTTGATTTTGTTGATGGTGATGTTAGGAGTGGGTACTGTAGGGAATTTACATGTTGGGATATATTGTGATGCAGAAGCATGTATTGTGATATGTATTGCAATATATTACAAGAAGGTTTTTATAACAAAAAAATACTCATAATCAGGATAATTCCTGATAGTAAAGCAAAAACACAACAAATTCACATTGCTTGACTAAGCTTTAATAAAACCTTTTAATCATAGCAAAATAAAAAACATTACTTTTCTCAACCCAAAATGCTGTCATGCCGAGTCCTTTGCCCTTGTATTCACAGGCACCCCAGAATGAATTGTTCTTTGTTGAGGTTGTCATTTTACAACAAATGCATGAAAACAGAAATGTCTGAACATATTTTAGTGTTAGAGTTTTTCTAATGAATGTCAAAATACCAGTTTTTGATCAGCATATCAAAATACATATTGTTTTCATGTCTGAACCAGTAAATGCCAGTAATTCTACACAACCCAAGGCAATGTATTGCTGTCTCATTAGTATCCCATGTACATTGTCGTCAGACTTCCCATTGTTTTTTGTGCCGTCGGTTTGGTACCTCTTGATCTCTTGCCACAGATTAAGAGAGTGCCCGGGTTCTCTACTGGGAGCACAACCCTTCTGACTATCTGGATAATGCAAAAAGTTTGCAGTGTTGGGGAGTCATATTTTCCAGAAAGTTCTTGGTGGATTTGGCTAGGCCATGTTTCCTGGGAGAAGTTCCATTCACTCTCTGTGCTGCGTGTAGAGGGGCCAAGGGCACAGAGCTGATGATGACCCTTATCAGACTGACTGTGCCAGGATCTCCTGAACCTCTGCTGCATACTATCTTTAATCTGTAAAGCACAACAGTAGACATTAACATGTAGAGCATGTAATGACAAAAATATCATTTTCACATAGTAACATAGTAAATCCTGTTATTGATACTTGCATTTGTAGTCTGTTTATATAAAAGACTGCATTCAGTATTGTTTGCACTCTTCCTGCAGTATTGACATGGCAGGAATGCTGGAACCACATCCAGCTTCCACACAAAACATGTCCTGTAACATGCTGTATGATAGGAATTTATTTCAGTTTGTTGAAATCTTATATACATGGTATAGATTGAAAGCATGTGTTTTGTATAATAGCTTGAATAATTTACCAACTGCAATCAGTTCATGTTTCTTATAAACTTTAGGTCTATTAATGGATTTTAACCTCTGATGAAAAATTATAGTTTTGTATAACCAGGGATAATCTACAACAGGGATAGGTCACTCCCTTGCCATCTTTACCATTTGTACTAACTAGCGTGTTCCTCGTCATGCTCCAACACACACAGTAACTTGGTTCCTTTCCAGCGCAACTTTGGCTGCATTTAACTGTACTTCAACCAGTTATTCTATCATTTGGAATTTTACCAAGAATGAATGAATTATAGTAGGAATTAAGAGAAGTATGAGTGAATACCTCTGAGCTTACACCATAGCTAGAACCAGAGGGAAGGAAGTATCAGATATAGAGCGCCCTCCACATAACTGTCAGCTTTCATTATGGACATAAAAAAAGAGTGCCTCAAGTAGTGCACAATACCTGCTATTTTACATAGAAAAACGCTGTTGTATTTATTGATGCCATTTCCAAGCGATATGATGTCACTTTAAGTAGAGATGTCATCTCAGGTACTGATATCACTTACCAGAGTGAATTTTTCCTTTCCGTGTTGATTACCTCAGGTTCTGATGACATCACTTCATTCTTTGACATCACTTTCAGTTCTCTAGTGTCATCTTCAGCTTTACAGACACTTCAGTTTTCATCAATCCTGCCAAACTGTTGATCAAGCTAGAAGTTACATGTCCAGCTGTTAACCAGTGACCTGAATAGTATGAACATTCGGTATTCTGAGCCCAGTGACAAGGCTGGAAAAGTGTATCTTTTGTAAGCAACTCATAGACTTGTTCTATAAGGGCAACAATACAATAGAGAGTTTGAAGGGCATGTGGTACCTTATTATCCTAAGAATGGAAACATTTCATCAGCTCATCAATTACTGGGTGAGTACCTATGGATGGACCATCATGCTAAAAAGCATTGTGCCCAAGGGCGAACGTTATCTTTTGACAATACCATGAGAGACCTGCATTTCTTGTCTGAAATGGAGCAAGAAATCTGGAACACTGCCCCTAGTTCTCTCTCTCCGTACCACTGACAGAACTTGTTGGGTTTTGAATTGTATATAGCTGACGAGGGAGGTTTATAAGTGCATGTCACTGCAGCAGATTTGGAGAAATCTCATTCTTGCATCTGGTTCAATATTGGGTTATAGGCCTGTAGGTGGAGACTGCTGTAAGAGTTGTCTATTCTTGGCTGGTCCTGCAGATTCTGATGCTCTCTTAGCTTGAAAGGTGTGTTTACATCAATGAATACCATGGTCTGTTCAGCCAAACAGGAGCTGGAAGGATGATGTCCCCTGTCTTTTTCAATACTTGGTCCAAGTCTGGGGGGATGTTTACATGAACATCAACTCATTGCTTAGTGGGTCTGGTACTTGACTGATGTAAAATGACAGGTTGTTGTTTAGACAAAAAGTGTCAAATAGGTCAAGATTAGGAGCGTCCCTGGTTGATTTTGAATTTTCCTGGTATGTTACAGGCTTTCCAATCTGCAGCTGATCAAGTCTGCCAATCCTAACAAAAGTCTGGTCTCCTTCTGTAAATTCTTCAGCCTTCCATCCCCTTGCATCTGTATGTATGCTACAACTGAGGTGCTGTCCATCGCCACCTGCACTGATGAGAGGTATAAAAGATGACTCCATGCCTTGATCGCAAGGTAAATAGCTCTCATTTCCAGACGGTTAATGTGGAAGTTTTGATCAGGTTGTCTCTGTTATGCTTGGGTGTCCCAGCCCAAGTCATTGTTTCTTGTAAAGCAGATATTATATCTTCAAGGACATTCGGTGTTTTCTTCCACACATCGGGAAAGCAGATGTTAGTAGCAACAGTGGAACCCAAAGAATGACAGAGCACAAACACTTTTCCCTATTTCCCTCCAGAAACAGACAAGCAGATTCTGTGCACATGGTGCTCAAACTATCAGAGATTGAGAGATTTTCTACATGAGTGGGTATTGACTTGAGGTTGTTCCACATCCCTGTTTACTTCTGAAACTTTTCTTCTTTTATGTTTACTCTTGTTACACGTGTGATACTTGGGACTACATGTTCTCAATAAAGTACAGATCCTAGTAGCTTTGTTGGGTTGAGTCACTTTCAGGATTTGAACCCACACTTGCAGAGTTAGGCACCTAATCACAGCACAAAAAGTCAGCTATGTAGGTCACTCAGCCACCATGGCTGCCATGAAAATGGAATTCGGACAGCTGGTTGTCTAGATTATGGACTTTGACAAGTGTAAATAGGCATGACTCCCACAGCCGAAAGCTATGAATAAACAAATTGCCATCTTTAGAATGGTATGTAATGTAACATGTTATATTTGTGATAACAGTGTAGGTATAAAGTCTACTCTTCTATGAAAAGAGTTTAGATCATGTTTTTCATGATGAATTCCATCCATCCAAGAAGTGAAGCAAACAGTCATCTGAATGTGAATCCCAATGTCTGTATCCCAAATATGTGAACACCCATAGCTCCTTCAGCAGTGTCATAAATAGAGAGGATTATGTACGAGGTGGAGTAAATCGAAACATGATTTCTTCCTCAAACCACATACAGCAGTGTTGGGTATCACTGAACAAGCGGCTATTACTGAACAAAATTCCATTTCCATATTGTTTTCTCAAGCTGCCAATTGCTACAACAATTTTTATGCGCATGCCATGAAAGGGAAACTCCTATACCAGAAAACCAATTGTCCGCTCCTTAAATATATTTCAAAAGATGCAGAGAAGAAAAATGGCAAAAAGACAAGCAACTAGCATTACATCCTTAAACGCTGTGCATATATCGTCGATGAAAGGCTAAGCTGACAATTCTTGGTCAAAACTAGGATACCCCATTCTAAATATAGCACTATCTTGGTATATTGCGCAGTTCTGAGCCATAATGTAAAGCTTTGTTAGCCATATATGGTCAGTACCATCAGATCAACACTAACCCTTCATTGTGCAGCCCTAGCCTGTTGTCCTTTACCGAACACGCGTCATTGGCCTCAGCAATGTTTGCTTCTCTACTGTACTGCTACTTTGATGTACTGTAAGCCCTTGGCTGTTTGTGTCACTTATTTGTTGATACTAAAACAAAGGGTATTAATTCATCATCTGGTTTTTAAACTGCCAAGACAAACCACAAAACACAATATGTGTATCCATTCTCTAGTCATGGCTGTTAGAATTTAACTTGTCCTGTGTATGTAATTATTATAAACAATTGTTCACTTAGGAAACATGCCCAACTGAAACACAGAATGATTGCTTCATAAAGCATTGGGTTTCATTGTCCAAGCTATCGCGTTATCTCAAGTCAGATATTAATAAATTAGTTAATAACTTCAAACATTACTCCAGGGAACATTTACTTACTTTTACATCAGAAACATTTGAAATTTTCAACTGTGACCTTATACGAATATCAACGGCAGTTAATTTCACGACTTTGTTGAGTTTGGTTTCCCTTAGACTGTATTCCATTGTGGACTGACGGGCACCTTGCACATGATTTAATTATTTTCACCCTTGTCCCTGTTGATATATGTATTTCTGTTATATTCCATGACAAGTTAATTTTGTCTTCCATTAAACACATCCACATATGATAAATTCAAATCCATTAATCATGTATTTGAAATTAATGCTTCCAGTAGATAATTGTTTGTGCAGTCTCGTCTTACATATACCACGTTTTTTGTATTCAGACGAGATATGATAGAAACTGGCCCTGTGTGAATTAATGCTCTTATGTACACATTTGTACAGAGACATTGTTCAGGAATACTTGTTTGATTCCAGGAAGTTATATGTTTTGCAAGTGAATATATGAACTGTATAATCAACAAAATTTCACTCATGCTCATGCATAAATGGCGTAAAACATACCAGCATAAATTATTTCATATGATGGCAGTATCTGAATGGTACATATGTGACTTGCTTTACCTGCATGGCTATGGGAGAATAATATCATCATTAACTGGATGTTGAGATAACACATCAAACAACAACATATCTGACCTTGTCGGCAACAACATGTAGGCTCTAATGCATGTATAATATATGAGTTATGATTACACTATTACACTATACTGTTATAGAGCGTGTACCTGGTATTATCAGCATGTTTATTCAAGATACTTTTGAATATTATGGTAAGACCACACGACTATAAACAATTCCTGGAATTGCCAGCAAATCTACATGAATTCATTTTACCCATAATGTTGAGTGGAAAAAAACTGCGCAGGACCTAGCTGCACATTTCAATTATTGGTTGGTTGATTTGATGTTCATCGCCGCACTGAACATTATTCAAGCTATATATTGGAACAGATTAAATTATACAAAATTCAGTAAAAACCTGGAGATCAGCCTATATGTATAATATGAATGAGTGAGTGAGTTTAGGTTTACGCCGCACTCAGCAATATTCCAGCTATATGGCGGCGGTTTGTAAATAATCGAGTCTGGACCAGACAATCCAGTGATCAACAACATGAGCATAGATCTGCGCAATAGGGAACCGATGACATGTGTCAACCAAGTCAGCAAGCCTGACCACCCGATCCTGTTAGTCGCCTCTTACAACAAGCATAGTCACCTTTTATGACAAGCATGGGTTGCTGAAGGCCTATTCTACCCAGGGACCTTTACGGGTCATAATATGAATTAAATGACCACACTTGAGGATAAACACTAATCACAGAGGTTGTCAGCCTGACGAATAGCCTGGAATAGCCCTACACAAGTGGTCGAAGTAGTCAGAAGTCATTGTTCGGAATAGGCCGACATCATTGTTGGGCATGTACTCATCTTCACCTGTGAATATGATGCATATTGAGAGGTTTGTTGTGTGTATTAATTATTGTCTTGTGTGATGAAACACGGTAGGAATTAGGCTGGATGTGGCATTAGCTGTTCGGTAATACCTGACACCACTCTATACTCAACAAAATTAGAAATATAACTGGTAGTAATTAGGAGAGGGGGAGGGAGGGGTGGTAATAATTTTTAGTTTCTGTTTGTGTGTTGTGTCTTATACGCAGCAATGATGATTGAACATGGTCTTGTCAACAACAAAAAATTGAAAAATCACAACAATCACCTTAATAGTCACGCATACATACACCAAATGCATCAACTCACAAATCAGCAACACAAATTTGCCTAGGGTATGTTCAGTGCTGGAGAATACTGTGCAGCACTTGCATGAGCCCATGTGCAACAGACAGGCCCCATGATGACACACCAAGATGACATGCATCTCGGGTTACATCATCTTCAGGTCATGTTTGGTAATGCAACCTCCACAAGCAGACAGGTGATCAGGGGCAAAAATGTCAGCACAGACCATTCTGAATTAGTTGCAGGTATCTGAACTAGACAGCCAAACATTAGACCTCTCTCATGAGATAATATTTCATCATACTCAAGATTTATGATGGATCTGCAGACATGTCAGATTCAACAAAGCTGGCAGATTAAACTAAGAGGGAAGTCTCAAGTGGCACAGGGAGTTACAACTCCTGTGTCACGTTGTGCCTTGTTCGCAGTGTATGGGTATGCCACAGGAGGGGGGACATCATGCACATTGCTGTGTTCTTGTTTGGAGGTGTAACGGTTTTGTGGAGCATTTTGTGTTAACAGTCAGTGACACTGTATGTTCATCCAGTGTCTTGTTACTACCATACCACCTACTTATTACTGTACTGGGATGAAGTTTTGGACCCATTCCTTCTGCCAGTCATATAGGTATATGTTCCTGGTCTTCCAATTCAACATTAAAACATTATGACCAAAATGCAGGTGACATATAATTTCCATACGGCAGTTGTGCCATGCAACTTCTTACATAACACTGGTGTCCAAGTCATGTTCCATAGACTTGAAGTAGATTGTACACATTTGGATGAACTGGGAAGATTAGTTGATGAGTAGATGAATCAGTCCCTGACCTTGCAAGAACTTGCGCAAGCTTTCAGAGACCAGCGATCCAAACAAAAATTCTTTGTGTATCTTTGAACATTGAGGAAAGAAGTGATTTGTCTTTTCCATGTTGTGAATGTACAGTTGAATGTTTGAGTTGTTCACCGTGAAGAAGAGCATTCATTGGAATCCTAAACATTTTTGAGTATGTTGACTGCCAAACTATGGTATTTATTGCTACAACATATTTGATGTAAGGTTTGATAATAAGAGACAATCCCATCTATTCTTGCCTCTGGCCTTCTACTGTCAAGTATTGATTTTTTCACTGTGTCAACTGGCTTGGGGTCTATGATCAAGGTGAGGCTCAAGTAGAAAGCATGAATAAGGGAATGATATACATTGGTCTGTTTGCAAAAATCATTTCAGGAACAGTTGCATATTATGAAATGCAACAAGTATGAAATGCAGCCATGTCAAATGACATCAAATCTGGGACAACTTTCAAATGCACGTTGACAACACACATTGCACCTGAAACTTTGAATACAACTCATGAGACAACCAACAACTTTGTACCTTGGTATTTCTGGATATGAAAAATATTTCTCATAGACTGAAAAGTACAGATAAATATCAAACTTCTTTAGTATGTGTATTGTTTTACCAAATAAAAAAGTGATAAGGCAATACTGTGCATGCTTGTCACAACACCAGCAGTTGTTCTTACATAGAAACAACACCTAAGACATGCAGACCTGTTTCCAACAGCAGTTGTTCCTGCATAGAAAAAACACCTGCACCCTAATTAAACCTGCTTCAAACAGCAGTTGTTCCTGCATAGAAACAACACCTAACACCTGCACCTTAAACCTGCTTCAAACAGCAGTTGTTCCTGCATAGAGAAAAACACCTGCACCTTAGACCTGCTTCAAACAGCAGTTGTTCCTGCATATAACAGCAGTTGTTCCTGCATAGAAACAACACCTGCACCTTAGACCTGCTTCAAACAGCAGTTGTTCCTGCATAGAAATAACACCTGCACCTTAGACCTGCATCTAACAGCAGTTTTTCCTGCATAGAAACAACACCTGCACCTTAGACCTTCTTCAAACAGCAGTTGTTCCTGCATAGAAACAACACCTGCACCTTAGACCTGCTTCAAACAGCAGTTTTTCCTGCATAGAAATAACACCTGCACCTTAGACCTGCATCTAACAGCAGTTTTTCCTGCATAGAAACAACACCTGCACCTTAGACCTTCTTCAAACAGCAGTTTTTCCTGCATAGAAACAACACCTAACACCTGCACCTTAGACCTGCATCTAACAGCAGTTTTTCCTGCACAGAAACAACACCTGCACCTTAGACAACACATTGTCATTGTCAAAAGGTTTTAATCTTCAGAATGTTTTGATCTTCATTGTATAGATTGTTTTGTTCACCTCTCTGTGTTTTGTAGATCAATCCAAGATGTTTCACATTTGGTGTTACCTATTGTTTGTTTTAGTATTGTTTCATGTGGATGATTTCTAAAAAAGGCATTATTAATTTAATATCTGATAACCTTTATGCTTCAAATATAATTTGTGATTGACATTGTTGTGTATGAAAAGTATTTTCCAAGGTTTCCTTGCAAGTTTACCACCACTGACACACTGTCATATACATGTTGGTCTAAAAGGGTAACACACCATCAGTAAAGGTGGTAATCAGTTCTCATCGCGATTACAAGCAGATTCAATTTATTCTTCCTCCATGACCGTAGGCGTGTTTACAGACGGTGCCATGAACATTTTGCAGGATGCTGCTCTTGTGGTGTATAATCAATATGGTGCTGGTTCAGTAATGACCTGGGAAGGCATTGCAGCTGTTGCAAGGACACAGTTCCACATTGTTGTCTGGAATCTCAGTATTGGACCCAATAATGGTGTTATTCATTAGAACTGTGTGTCACTACAAAGGTGCACTCAGATTGTCCACACGAGAAAATGTGGTCAGTGCCAGTATTACATAACCAGACCTAAATAGAGTGAAGTATGTAAAGCTGACCATTGATCCCTGAGCATGGGGAGGTCATGGTGCATTGATGGGATTAGGGATGCTTACATATTGACTCTCCATCATGACCTAGTGTAAAGTTTGTGCTGCTAAATAGCCTTTGTACAACTTCAGTAGCCTGACGAATATATGTGTTCTGAAATATACTTATCAGTTTATCATCATGTAATCAGAACTTCCTTCACCCCAAATCCTGGACTGACATTGTTATCCTCCACAATACGTTTTGCAGGGGGTAATAAAGTGTCCATGCATCCATCTGTCTGTGCATCCGTGCACATTTGTCTTTTCCAGAGCAGAACTTTAAAACCATTTAATGTTTCTTCACCAAACTTGGCAAATAGAGAGGTCTGACTTTTTAACTAACTTTTCAGAGACAGACATCTTATGAACGCACCTCCATTTTTCTTTATCATTACCACTAAACACAACACATTGGATACATGTGCATGACACAGTAGCCTCGTTCATGCATGGAGTGTTATTCTTGCTTTTCACGGTTTCCAAGAAGATCGATTATTTATAATATCTGTGGAAGTTTTATATGACATGAGTTTTCAGGCATATATTGCCATGTCAGTCCTGTATCTGTGGAAGATTTATATTTATACACATTGTATATGGTGCCATTGCCATGTCAGTCCTATATAAAAGTAAGCAAGGTCAAGATAATCAGCCTCCATATACAATTTGCCATTTGAAAGCTTTTCCACAGAATATGTATTACAGATTCCACTCATATTATTAGTATATGTTGTTTCAGGATGTACATATACAAATAATCCAGCTGATTCAGGTTAGGTAGAACAACTAAAATGTATGCTGTTCAGTTAGGGCAGAACTGTATTGTTTCATGATCCCTCACTGCAATATTTGTATTTCAACAATACTTGTAATTGATTATTTACAATTCAGAACGTGGTGGTATTGTAAACCTTGGTTTTATGTGAAGTCCCCATTTCCAGACATTGGTCCAAGGTGCACTGATTCACAAAGGTCACATTGAATTCATTTTTTCATGTGTTTTCTGCAGTTATCAAACATGTCAGCCTCTCTGTAATTGTACAACAGGAGACGATGTGTTTGATACACATGATAATGCTGGAGCTGCAGGGTGTCTATCATTCCCTTCCCACAGTGGTTGCTTGTCATATCTTCCTCTATGGGAACAGAATGGGTATCTATAAATTATCCTTGGTAATCTGAATGACTGTTTCAAAATGTGAAGTGAGTGGATTCTGAAATTAAGGTTTTATTGTTTGCATTGTTGCTAATTTTTGCACAATGTTCCTGCCAGACAAGAGTAATCTGTGAATAATAAGGAGAGTCTTCCAGACAATCCAAGCATCTCATGCAAGCACCTGCAAACACACACAAACACACACTGAAATTCAGAACCTGAGGAAATCTAGACTTGCTTCATTTAAGGCTTTAGCATTGCAGAGGGGGCTTGGCAGGAGGGAAAATAATGTGGGTCATCGACTCTGAGACAGACTAAGGCTTGTATAGTACATTTGGTCCTATTAAAGCCATTACCTTATTTAACATTTCCATCCTGACACATTGTAATAGTGAGGTTACACCTTGTTCTAGATCGAGATCTGTATTTTGATTTTGATATTTACATATTTAGACATATTTGATAATATTAAGAATTGGTTGTATTTACATACACTGCGATATGGAGTACTCCCAACAGAATATACAAGAACAAGAAATAATGGAAGCCTAGTGAATTGTTCATAAATGATTTATTTATATTTCCAAAAACATGTAACACATGTAGGATTTAAGTCAGTATTAAGTGTGACAGCTGTATGCAGCAACTCATTCACACACCTGGTGGACATGGTGGACATTATACAGGGTATCGGTCAGTGCACTAGGAATCTTCAGTCACTCATTATGAAGCACAACTTAAAGTTCATAGGGATCCTCAGGTCCTCAGTGCTTTGCAGGAACTCACCTACCAAAGATGTGTTCAGTGAGCAACAGGTCTGGAGATCTGACAGGCCAAGTTCGTGCCACAATGCCTTGACAAAGTAAACCACTACACAAGCCCTATAGGACCTTGACTTATCATCTTGAAAGATGAAGTTGCATCTTTCCCTGCAGAGCAGTGCAAGATTTTGTAGACATTATGCTGTCCTGTCAGGTTACCAGGAACAAGAACAAGATCATTCCTCGTACTGTAAGAACACCTCTCATAACTGTCCCTTCACTGAAGGCATCATGCTCCCTGATAGTATTACCACTGTATCTCTCCCCATGTCGCAACAGACATTTGTGGTCATCAGTGAATCGGAAACAGAACCTGACCTCATCAGAGAACATGACATGACGCCATTCTGGTACAGGTCAGCCATGACATTGTTAACACCACTGTGACATTATAACACCACGATTAGGATACCTTGCTTACAGTCGAGCCTCATTGAGTCTGTGACATACTACATTGAAGGAAACAGGCAGCACAGAACTCTTGCTCCACTTATTGCACAGTAATGAACCGGTTACTTAGTGCAGTAATGTGTAAGTCGGTCATGTCTGACTGTACTCTACTGATGGCGTCCACGATGTATCCTCATTTTGATGTTTTCAAAGTGATGGAGTACAGCAGCAGGCCAGGAGATGTGCTCTTCAATTTCAAATGAAACTGGATACTTGATTCAAAGTTTCTCCAGACTGCAACATTCTATGCATTACCAACATACTGTTGTGGTGCCATTTTGTGTGTTGTTGACACTCACCAACATATCATGCCTTAAGCAGCCTTCCATGCATGCAGTGCTCATGAACTCATGGTTTGAAAGCATTTAGGGAGACAGTAGTCAGTGTGTTTATTTTTTGTGGCTTGGAGTTCAGGTTTTAGAAGAGTTGAGACAATCCCACACTGTCATTTCAAGTCAGAAAACCCCACACTCTCATATCAAGTCAGAAAATATCAGTCTTGTGGTTACCTTATGTTTTTTGGCAATATATGCCTGGAACAAACTTTAGGAGTATACGAGTGTTGGCTGAAAAGTTCTCAGCCTGAGTGGTTTTTCCCCACCAGATAGAGACAGGTGTTAGCCACCAATGAGGACAATCGTTTAGTGAATCATAGACACAAGAACTACAAACGTACTAATAGTTTTATCTCAACTACAGCTCTTTTGGTAAACCTACCCTCTGAAATCATCAGAAATGGACAAAACTGAATACAGGGCAGTCATCAAGTACTTGCAAAAGAAAGGGATGTCCCCAACACAGATACATGCTGACATGGTCTCCACTCTAGGGGATGATGCTCCCTCATTTTCCACAGTAAAGAAGTGGGCTGCAGAATTTAAGCGTGGCAGACAAAGCCTTGATGATGACCCACGCTCAGGAAGGCCTTCAACAGCAACCACTCCAGAAAACATCACGCGAGTGCTTGATATGTTAATGATGGATGATCGACGATTGACTACTCGACATATTGTTAGTGTAGTGGGCATCTCTCATCAGAGGGTTGAGCATATTATCACCAACGAATTAGGAATGACTAAAGTTTCTGCAAGATGGGTGCCAAAGCTCTTGACAGCAGAACAGAAACGTGTCAGGTTCCAGACGTCCCTTGACAATTTGCGTCGTTTTGAAGCAGATCCCGATGATTTTGTGGCACGATTTGTAACCATGGATGAGACTTGGATACATCACTTTCAACCAGAAACAAAACTACAGTCAAAACAGTGGAAGCATCCTGATTCACCAGCTCCGAAGAAAGCCAAGTCTGTTCCTTCAGCTGGAAAGGTGATGGCATCAGTCTTTTGGGATTCCAGGGGTATTCTGCTCATTGATTATCTTGAAAAAGATCAAACTATCAACGACAGATACTATGCTGATCTACTGAACCAGTTGTGAGAAGCTATCAAAGCCAAACGACGAGGGATGATCACTAAAGGTGTCCTCTTCCACCAAGACAATGCGCCTGTTCACAAATCGGTGGTGGCCATGTCATCAATCCGTGATTGTGGCTTTGAACTCATTGACCATCCTCCTTATTCACCTGATTTGGCTCCTTCTGACTTCCACCTGTTCCCCAAAATGAAAAAGGAACTCGCCGGTCGCCATTTTGCAAGTAATGATGACGTCATTTCCGCTGTGACTGATTTTTTTAGGGTAGCTGAAGAAGATTTCTTCCTGACCGGGATTCGGGCCTTGCAGCATTGCTGGCAAAAGTGTGTGAACTTGGAAGGGGACTATGTAGAAAAATAAATTACAAACGTGGACTTTGTAACTTTTTTTCACAGTGGGGTTTAGAACTTTTCAGCCAACCCTCGTATGATCAGGAGCCTGTTAGGTGTCAACCTGTTACCACAGTGTTTCCTTGACCTTATGTACATCAGGCAATTGTTCAGTAGTAAAATCTATGTTATTTTGATAGTGAAAGAGGTGAGAGTGACTTCCCTTCAGTTGGTTATACCACTGTCAGCCTACATAAACAGTATTACAAAGAGTCATTGATGCTGTAGTCAGAGTCACAGTTTTGTAAGGTCATTTTCATATTCTGTGAGACAAATGGTTTTTACAAAATGTTAATAATATTGGTATTTTTCCCATCTGAAAGCATCTTTTTTCTTGTTTTAAAATGTTTGTTTTGCTTTGTTTGTGAAGGCAAAACTTTTCTTAATCTATATTAAAATATTTTTGCATTCTAACAGACGTATGTGGGACGTGGTGAGTCGATGGTCTCTCCAGTCATCACACTCATTATCCTGGTTGCTGGTGTTGTTGGAGGGCTGTTTATCGTCGTATGTGTTATCCTGTTCTGCAAGTACTGTGTGAAGACAAAGAAAACATTTAGAAGGTGAGAATACAATCAGTGTGCCATTTATAATGGACGCCTCATCTGTCTGTCTGTCCGTCCGTAATCATTTTGTTTCCAGAGCATAACTCAAAAATAAACTGAACCTAAGGTCGTACCATTTTCAATTTACAGATTTTGGGCTGTTTTATTTTTCTTGGTTTCCATGGAAACATTTTGGCCTTAGCCTAATGGGAGGGGTAGGCTTCGATTCCGGAGCAGAACTCGAAAACCATATTTTTCACCAAATAGGTAAATATATCAATCAGAACCTAAGTGGTGCCTTTTGCTATTTACAGATTTTTCAGTTTCCATGGAAATGGTTCTGACTTAGTCTCAAAAGTCAGAGGTGTGTTTATTTCTCAAGAACACTTTGGCAGACCCCAAAGTGGTGCCTTTTGCTATATACAGGTTTTTGTGATTTATTGTTTTCTCGGTTTCCATGGAAACGTTTCGGACATAGTCTCAAACTGGGAGGGATGGGCTTCGTTTCCGGAGTGAGGCAGTCCTTAAAGTGGTGCCTTTTGCTATTTGCAGATTTTTGTGATTTATCATTTTCCCAGTTTAGATGGAAGCGATTCCGACCTAGTCTCAATAGGGAGGGATGGGCTTCGTTTCCGGAGCACAGCTCGAAAACTTCTTAATATCGTTCAGCAAAACTTGCTAGATATGTGAGGCAGACCTTAAAAGCAGTGCCTTTTGCTATTTACAGATTTTTGTGATTTATCATTTTCCCAATTTCCATGGAAATGATTCTGACCTAGTCTCAATAGGGAGAGATGGGCTTTGTTTCTGGAGCACAACTCGAAAATTTCTTAATATCATTCAGCAAAACTTGGTCGATATGTGAGGCAGACCACAAAGTAGTGTCCTTTGCAGTTTACAGGTATATGGCATTTATATTTTTCATGATTTACATGTAAACGATTCCAACTTCGCCGGGGTGAGGTGGGCAAGCTGTCTTATGTGCCAGGCTACTAATCCAGGAGGTGCCGGGATCAAGCCCACCTGTGACCTGGTGTAAAAAACTTTGAAGTCAAATTTGTGTGCAGACTCTTTCAGTGTTGTCACAACCCCTAGTGCGCAGTACACAACCCTGTGCACTTAAAAGAACCCACCAATCCATCGGTAGACGACAAGATCACACGAATACATGCAAACATCTAGTTACGGGTACAGCAATGTGCAGTAAACATGGACAGAGTAGTATGACTACCTGCCCCAGTCCACCCAGCTGTGTATGGGTACCTCATAAGGATGGGAAAGCCACATTAACTCGGTGCACCTGGTAGGCTGCAAGAGTGAATGATCCCCAGGTAGTTGAGATTGAAAATACTATATGCCGTTGTGATGGACATCCAAAGATCGAGGGAAAAACAAACAATAGTTTCTAGTAGTTTAGTATAGTATAAACTTAGTCTTAGTCTGAAAAAACATCAAGGAACTGTCAGATGATTTGTCCTTTCAAATATGTGGAGGCTGATGGGATATGTCATCTTCTGATGACTCGTGTTGTCATTGTCATTTTCTCAGTTTCCATGAAAACTGTTCTGACTTGATTGATGGGCATGGTTTCCGGAGCACAACTTGAAAAGAAAATATCTTTCAGCAAAACTTGGCAGATATGTGAGCTAGACCCCCAAGTGGTCCCTATTGCTATTTACAAATTTTTGTCATTTCTATTTTTCTCGGTTTCCATGAAAACAATTCAGACTTAGTCTCAAAAGGGTGGGATGGCCTTGGTTTCTGCAGCAGAACTCGAAAACCATTTCATATATTTCATCAAATCTTGGCAGATATATGAGACAGATCTTAAAGTGGTGACTTTTGCTGTTTGCAGATATATGGCATTTATATTTTTCATGATTTCCACGGAAACAATTCAAACTTAGTTTAAAAAAAAAAAAATCAAGTAGCTGTCAGATGATTTGTCCTTTCAAATATGTGGGGGCCAGGGGGCTGACTCTTTTTCATGTTGCTAAATTGGTTGATAATGCATCTAGTAACATCTAGTATATTTACAACTAAAGATTTCCCGTGACAAAAGGTATAAGAAATCCCCTCAGAACCAGCAAAATATAACACTGACTTGTCTAAAATATTCAATTATGTTTTGTTGAGCAAACAAAAGCAAGATACAAAGATTCACAATAGCGGTTTCATGTCCAATGCCAAAACTAAAGTGATGGGTCACAAATATAATATCACCAAAGTCTTGGTTTGAGAGCAAGAAACTGTTATACTGAATGAAACACTGCAAGCAGTCAGGCAGTGGTAATGTAGGTTGAGAGTTGACAGAGGCAGGCAGTCTGATGTACTCCAGTATCTGTGTGTGTCCGTGTCCCTCTGTGTGTGAACACAACCAGCCTTTATCAATCAAAACACATACTCAAAGGCAGGTAACTCTAAAGCGCCATGAGGGGATGTCAATAAGTTTTGAGCCTTGCATAGAAAAACACAAAATATTGGTATGAACCACATTTATTCTTCAACATAGTCCCCTTGTGAGTCAAGACACTTGTTCCATCTTTTATGCCAGGCGACGATTCCATCTCTGTAGAAGGCGTCATTTTGGTCCTCAAACCAAGCCTCAGTAGCAGCAATGAGCTCATTATCATCCTGAAATCTACGACCATGCAAGTTTTTCTTGAGATTTGGGAACAGATGGTAATCACTTGGTGCCAGGTCTGGAGAGTAAGGGGGGTGCGGCAAGATTTCGTACCCGCATTCCTGGACAGCAGCGGCTGCAACGCGAGAGGTGTACTGGAGCATTGTCTTGATGTAGAAGAATACCACATCTGATCTTGCCCCGGCGCTTCTCCTTGACTGACTGTCGCACTTGTCTCAACAAGTTAGCGTAATATTCCCCATTCATTGTTCTTCCTTTTGGTAAGTAATCTATGTGGATGACGCCTTTGCTATCCCAGAAGACTGTCGCCATTACCTTCTGCACTGATCTGGAGGCTTTGAACTTTTTGGTCCTGGGAGAAGTGACATGTTTCCATTCCATGGATTCTTGTTTTGCTCTCAGGATCATAGTGGTGGATCCAGGTTTCATCACAGGTTACTAGCCTAAAGTGAAAATCTTCTGGATTCTTGTTGTATCTGGTTAGCATGGAGTTGCTTATGGTGACCCTTGTTTGCTTCATTTCATCTGTAAGCATTCTTGGCACAAATCTTGCGCATACCTTAGTCATGACGACATGTTCATGAAGAATTGTCTTGATGGATCCGTGTGAAATGCCTGTGGTCTCCTCTAACTCATGGAGTGAGATTCGATGATTTTCCAGCACAAGTCTATGCACTGTGTCAATGTTTACCTGACTAGTGGTTGTTGTTGGGTGACCTGGACGGGGGTCATCTTCAAGACTTTCTCTACCATGCTTAAATTCATTGACCCATCATTTGATGGTAGCAGATGAAGGGGATGACTTCCCATAAACTGCTGAAAGCCTTTCTTCAATGTTCTTTGCCAAGTTTCCTTCAAGAACAAAAAACTTAATTACTGCTCTATACTCAATTTTATTCATTTTCACTGCCGTGAGGGGGGTCTCTTTCTGTCAATGTGAGCTGTTCAATAACTTCTGAGAGTAGGATACCAAAACTTATGTATCACATCAGCTACAGCCCAAGGTTCAATGTCGTACCATAGGCTGTGACACCTGGGAATGAAAAATGCTCAAGGCTCAAAACTTACTGACATCCCCTCGTACCTTAAAGCATGACCCATAATCACAATCACTCAAAACTCTGAACACTGTGACCCAATAATAATTATCACTTAACCAATAATACAATTTACAGAAAATACACTCTCGTAACAACATTTTTCTAGTGATTCGCCCTGCTGACCAAGGGGGCAGAGCCATGTCACAACGTAGGTGTGAACCAAGTCAAACAAGAAGTCATCATCAGATTTGGGATCTTCACAAGCTAAGAAGCTGAAGTCATCTGCATCGTCCAGGACGAAGTCTTTAGCCTCTGTATCTTACTTGAAGGCATGGTCCAGCTACATTGAGGTCCTTAAATGAGGAGATTGTCCTCTCAGAGATCGTCAACTCAGAGAGTGCACTCATGCACGTTCAGCAGGAAAGATTCACTGCATACTTGCAGGGACACTCTGTAATGAGGAAAGTGGCATGTGCAAACACTTTTGGAATCTGCGACCATCAATGCAGCAAGTGCATTCTGTGAAGGATCATTCACACTCTTACATCACTTCAGCAGGACGGGTCTCACCGCACACTACGGATCACTAAGGACACTACGGATCAAAATACAAGTCATTATTGCCATTGGATCATGGATCTACATCCTTGTCAGGAGCATTCGCGGAAGGCAAATTGTTCCACTAGAGATCCATGCATGCAGTAGGAGCACATAGATGTTCGCAAGGGACGACACTTAGAGACGCTTGCCCGGAGGATTCATGGAATCTCCACCAATGGCCTTTAATAAAGCAGCCATTTCATGCCAGAAGATTCACTCTTCACTATATGACTCAGTTATAAGCTGGAGGAACCCACTTTTGAAAAGGATAAGATGATCCTATCTGCTCCAGAAACAGCAGTTCATCTCTGAGCATCTGGCGCCTACATAAGCCAAACTTACTTCTTTACTTCTGAGCAAGAAATTCAGTCATTCCAGACAACCAGTACATAAAATAACAAATAATAATTTGTCCTATTTACCATATCAAAATTCTTACAAAAATCTATAAAAACAACATATACCTTACCACCTTTACGAAATATATATTCCTCAACAATAGCCTGTAGAACAAAAATACTGTTTTCACAAGACACCAAAACCAGAATTTGCTGTATCTTTTAAAGCTTCAGTTATTGAATGTTTATAGCATTCTTAGTTGGTTCTACAGGTAGATTTTAAGCTATTTCTGCTGCATTTATAGCAGTTATAATTCTCTGTAGTGGACTGTATTTTTCTCGAGAGTATGACATTGTTCATCAAACCAATCAGGCTGTTGTTTAACAGGGATACATTTCTATTGTATACATTTCATTTCACTAATGCAAGTTTGAGATATGCACTGAAGAATTTCCAATGCTTTCTCTATATCAACAAGTAACAGCTGAACTTTGACTTTTCATGTTTCCACAATAATGTTTTGACTTATCATGGCTCCATTTGAACGTACATCGATCACTGTTATTAACATTATCCTCCGGGACTGGCACATCCATGCTAAACAACGGCGAAAGTAATACTGTGAGGGGAAGAGGATCTGAATCTGTATGAGAGACAACTTTAAAGCCCTCCACACAGTGGTACAAAGATGAAGATTCTAAAACATAATGTGTACCCATTAGGCCTATGTAGGTAAAGTTGCCTTCATCAGAAAACCTGCAAAATTGTAAAAGTTCTCTTCCATAACTAGTCACAACTTGGTCTTTGTTTCTACGGTTAGGAAAGAATGGTGGAGCATGAAACTATTTACAATCATGTAGCAGTGGGAAATCAATGATGTCAAAACATTTAGTCCAACTCTGCACCAGTACAGCTGTTGAAATCGCCACAGATGATAAGGTCACAGTCGGGAAGTTCTTCTTTAGTAGAACGATATAATTTTCGACAAGTTCCTTGTTATCTTTACATGAGGATGTTTCATGTCTAATGTAAACACATCCTTTGAAAAGATTTTTATTTGAGTTTATAGTATTTTTCGTAAGAAGGAAAACAGAGTTTTTCCACTCATCATGAATTCAGGTGAAGAGAAATGATACAATATTATTTTCATATATGACAACACCATCACTATGTCGTCCTAGAGCTTTGCATTTTCATTAGCAGTACTAAGGTCAAGACCGCATTGCTACAACACACTATCACTCTGGTCGCCATTCCCTGTCATTGGCATAACAGAGGAAAGGAAAAGAGTTCCAACACTATCCACAGGAAATTTTATATCATCAATAAAGAGAAAGTGACCTTTAATAAATGTGGACTTCCCCTCTTCGAGTAGGGACTCATGTGTTGACTTGTCTACATCCTTGTGGCATTCTAAAACATCCAATTCTACTACGTCAAATGTTCAAATCGACTCGCATGTTTCTCTTGAGACCATGGTTCTGAAATTGGTGTATTACTGGGCATTAGATAGGGAAGATTACAATTTCTTTTCCCATGATGATGCACTCCTGACTACCCCAATCAAGGGTGGGTAACTCTCCTTTTTTCTATTTCATTTGTTATTATGATAATGAATGTGGGTAAAAGACTACATTTTCCAATTAATCCAGAGACAAAACAGCAATTAATCTTTGTTGATCAATGAAAGGATATGCCCTTATTCTAACGATTTTGTTTGTGGGTGGTGTAGATTGCCACTCATTCAAGAATCCTGGGATATCATAGGGGTAGTCACTGGGCAAATGCAATAACAAAAGCATCAACAATCCTGGGGATTGGCTTAAGATCAGCATCCCTTTAATTTAGGTTTTGATGTGTGCAGGACATGTTTAAAATCTTGTACATGTGGCAAGTCATCTGGTCATGTTACTGAAGCAGCATGTTTTGTTTATTAAGCAAATTTTGATAACTAATTTTCGTTAGATTGAATCAATATTTCCTTGATTAATGTCTCAATTGAATTTGATCTAATATGTAAACAATATGTTTACTCTTGGTCGCAGAAGCAGGTTTTGGCGAGGAATTCAAAGTTCTAAGGTATTCTTGCTGTGTGTGGCCTTGCATTATCATGCTGAAAAGTGATTCCACGAGGCTGTTTCTGAAGAATTGGCACCACAACTGGCTGTAAAATGTCATCATGATAACGTTGTGCATTCAAGTTTCCTCGAATTACAGCATGCCTCGTTTTGACGTCTCCACATATCCCACCCCAAACTATTAGCCCTCTGCCTACAAACAGATGGACTTGGAGGGCACAACTGGAAGCCAAACATTCACCAACTCTTCGACACACAAGCGCCGACTGTCATTCCTGAAGATGCAGAATCCGCTCTCGTCAGAGAAAAGAATGTGTGCCCAGTCCTGCTGTTGCCAACATTGAACTTGCCTGGCCCATATCAATCTGTTGGTTCTGTATCAAAGTGTCAGGAGTGGTCTGCGGTAGGGATGACGTGGCTGGATACCATGTTGTCGGGGTCTTCTGTACACGTTCTGTTGACTAATCATGTGACCCAGTGCTGTAGCTGCAATGGACGTCGCTAAGATGGAGGTGTAATAAGTGGATGTAACAATCTTCATGGGGCGTGGTCACTTACAGTCTTCCACTTCTGGACCTGTCTGAAGTCTGACCTATCTGACGTAACCACTGCATTAACCTGGTGACAGTGATGCGCACACAACCCAACCCTCTGGTGACTTCAGCGTGTGAGACTCCTTGTTGCACCATTCCAAAGGTCTTCTCTCTCAATGACTGTCAAATGTGGCATTCCTTTGTGTTCGTTTTGTTGCTGTGTTCTCAATGTGTATGCTCAGCCGTTTTATCCAGTTCATAGGCACGTGCTAGAGAAAGTGACTTCACTTTCACAAAATTTGCAGGTTTTTTTCGGATGAGAGGAAGTGTTCCCGGCATTCCCGATGGAATATGTTGTATTTGGGATGATAAAAAAATATTTTGAAAAATGGTTGGTATCGTTTCTTTTGGACACTACTTTACTTCATACTGCACACCATTGAGAGCAACATACAAATGAGTTCATGACATTTTCAACTGATTGCAACAGGATTTTCGAGACCTTTGTTAGATGATGAAAGTTGCCAACAAAGATCATGAACACAGAACTTTGTCTGAGGCTGTTTACGTGAGTGAGGCTGAGCATAGTTGATCAGTGTCTTAAGCCTGACGATCTATGATGTGATGGCCATTCTTCTACCTGACACAATGTTGATATAGGTAGCCTGTTATTACATGCATCTGAACAGACTGAGAGGAGGTTTGTCAGTCATGGCCTCTTCTTGGTGTGGGGCATCAGTCTGGAACACTGGATGTCAGTGAAGATATGGCTGTTGATATATTGCAGAAGAACAGGTCAATGTTACTTTGATGCTTGCCAAAGTTGACCATACTCACACATAAAACTTTCAGTTAGATCACTCAGCTCAAGGATCTCCACATACTGAAGAAGTACATGGAGTACCCCTACATAACACTTATTTAGATGTTCAGGGTAAGTTTTCTGAAATACAACAGTGAAGCAATATCAGAACAATGAATTGGTGATATCTGTGCCAAATTCAAGACACATGTCAAAATGGATCATGCTTATAGGTGAATTCACCACAATAAAGATGTTCACATCCATAAAATCCTTGCCTTTTTTGTGTATCACTTCTAAATGGCATTCAAAGACTCCACAAGTATCTGATATAGTAAATTAAGACATCTTTGATCATCACTCTCTATTACTTTGTTTCAGCTCTTTGTTTTCATTGCTATATGTAACAATATACTGGTAATACCATGCAGTCTAATCCGAGCACTAAAACGTCCAGTCAAGTAACTGATTAACCACAGCCTTATGAATTTGGAGCACTGGTGACACAGTTCACTGTTATGACATGCCACACTCAGACAACCAAGGGTTTGCCTTTATTACAATAAGCTTCATGGTTTGTCATGTTGGTATCTTGTTCCACACACATCAAGCTGATGGCACTAATGTAATTAATACACAGTGAAGCTTTAATGCCATCTCAGTCTCTGATGCTGAATTCATGACCACAGTATTTCTAGTTGGCAGTTTGTTTCATTTTTTCAAGAACATAAGTGATTGTCTTTAATGTTTTCTACATTTATGGTGTATTAAAGGACAACACCAGGGTTTGGCTCAGTAAGGTTGCACTGACAATTCAGCAAAGGTCAACCTCCACCAACTACATGGTCATCCAGTCACAAACTGTCAACTGACTTGCAGAAATATTACTTCATGTTTTTCCTGTCACAGCATCTGATTCAAGACAGCCATTGTCCATATATGACCTCACTGCAATTATTTGTGTGACATTTACCTTAATTCTTCATTATTCTCATTACCACTACTTTGTACATTGCCACTTTGTAACATTTATTAATTAAGATATATGACTTTGATAATCTTACCTGGCCATGTTTGACTCTGGCCATTGTTGTCACTTTACTTTGCCATTGATGTTTTTAACTGGATTTAGGTGATGCTAATACCACCTGTAATACCATAAATGTGTTAATGATTTTTCTTTTATTGGTAGGTAGGTAGGTAGGTAGGCAGGTAGGTAGGTAGGTAGGTAGGTAGGTAGGTAGGTAGGTAGGTAGGTAGGTAGGTAGGTAGGTAGGTAGGTAGGTAGGTAGGTAGGTAGGTAGGTAGGTAGGTAGGTAGGTTTACTTGGAAAATCCATTCATTGCTGTCTTTTAGTATCTGTTTTTGATGCTTTTGTATAATGAACTAAAGACTCTTTGTTTCCCCATCTTAATTCTGAACTATTTCTGTTGTCAGTACACACATCTACATGTTGACAAACCAGTCAAATTCTGTGTCAGTTTGCCCTCCGTATTCATTTCATGATTTCTTTTATTTTAATGAAGTAATGCATCATTGGACCACTCTGAAAACAACCCATTGTTGGATGTGCTACAATAACATGGATTCTGAATGAATTTTGTAGCTTGTTAATTGATGTTTATGGTGTTTTTATATGTGAGACAATGAACAGCTGATTCTATTGCATTACTGAATGATTTATGGAATGTGTAAATTGCAGACATCCTGGCTATGGAAGGGATAGAGTTATGGTGGAACGGCGCTTTCATCTCCTACAGAGATACGAGACAATTAACTCCGACCTTTTCTCAGAGCCAAGCAGTGTATCAGTGGACGGAATTCCTCTCAGCCCAAGAAGACCATTTGATTGCAGGTACGTTGACAAATGTGTATGTGATGATGTGTGTGGATCAACACTATCCATATACAAAGAGAGATCATACAATAACTTACTAAATGTTTCATTCTGGCATAATAAATATATTTACAAACGGTACGGTGAGAAAAAGCAGGCATCAGTGAAATGGTTAAAAAGACTCACTTCTTGTTAAAATGATCTTCCTTGTCCCAACAAGATCAACTAAATATTAAACAAATAAATCCAACCAATCACATGAAATGTAAAGCACAAAGCGTTTTGTTCACAGAATGCTGTTATAGCATATTCAACACACTTGAGATCTGGGAACTGAACACCTTGTGTTTTCTTTCTTTCTTCCTTTCTCTTAAAAAGAGACAAAAAGTTGTGTCTATGTTAATCATTCACAGTCTCAATACATGTAACTTTATGTATGTTCTTAACAGTGTTCCCAAGTGACCAAAGAAGGGTTTGACCTAATGGCAAAAAAATGAATATTTGACAGTCAAAAGTGGAAAATATTGGCACTTCAGAACTTATCTCTCTCTCTCTCTCTTTCTCTCTCTCTCTCTCTCTCTCTCTCTCTATGAATACAAATCTCAGCTTTAATATGATTGGCTGAACTTTAAGTTGTTTTTGAAGCATACAATCTCAAATCTTTACTTTTATATGTGTGGTGTATTGCTTATGCTGTCATGGAGGGTCTAGGGGAGGTAACTCTGGTTAGATTCCTTTGCCTCGCTTGCAAAGAACTCCATGTGCTTGGTGGCAGTCAGTTTTCTTGTAGCCTTTTCTGACTGAATACATTACAATGCAATATCTCTTTGGATGAACTTCTGAGAGACAAACCATTTGGTTTTAAAGGGGCACTGATGTGGAGCAATTTCCTTGGACTGATGGTTTCTTTTGTTATTGTTTTTCTCCCGTGAGTACCCGGATGATATCCCAGAAATCGTGACTGGTTCATGATATCTGTTGCGTCTCCCATATGTGCAATTGATAGTTTATGTGTAGACTGATCAACAAAGATGAAGTCATTATACTTTGTTATTATGAAAACAAATCAAACACCTTGATGTTTACTCATCTGCCAGGCAACAAAGTCAGTGTACGTCTTTATATTTAGTTCCTTGTCACATTTGTGTGCATTTTGAAAGTTAACAAAAAAACCCACACGGTATGCTTATACTTACAGTGAATTTCTAACATGATTTTATCATCTAACCATTGTATAGATTGCCAACATGAATCATATTTCACACACACCCTATTCGCGACCTAGTAATACAGATTCTGCTGAATGCTACAAGAAATAAATTAAAACAAAATGCCAATTTAAGACAGATGAAAGCAACAATGTCAGGCTATTACCTCGTGCATGAATGTATCCATCAATATCCACGTAAAAGAACGATATTCTATTCATCTGCAGCTGGTAAATAATCCTGCTCTATGTCTTGTGACTTTCTACAGTCTAATATGCGAAAAAGTGACACATCGTTTGTGAAATTTTCACACTGGTGTATACAAATCTCACTGGTCACCCAGGACAGCACACCTGCCAACTAACTGTATGATGTCTGCTATTAGTTAGCCAATAATGAGCAACAATCAATCAATCAAGGCAGTGGCGGTTAATTCTGTGTAGGAAGGATGTTGTTTTTATACTTGTACTTTACGACAGGATGTATTCAGTATAGATTACGTAAATCTACACTTATAAACACTGCCCTTTTGTCAAATCCACTTTGGAAGTAATCAATGTATTATCGGTTAATCCTTTGATCGATGTTTGTTTTTGCAACTCAGCTGATAAACCCTCTTGCATCACTTACATGCACATATTACATAACATGCAATACATTTGCAACTACAGACACTACACACTACAGTTGAGCATTTACTTCAGACGTAAGATGGAGATGTAGGCAGTTCTGAAAATGCCTTGATAGCAATTCTAACAGTAACATTCCAAGAAAAAAACCTTCACAACCAGCTGTTTACACAGTGGAAGTTTTCACAGAATGAAGGGAGGGTAAATAGACGATATCTCCTTATGTCTGCATTTTGGTGATGTGAAAGTGAGGTTAAGGTTAATTCATGTTACAGTGGAAGCCTCTGGCATCACTCCAATCCTGCATGGATCAATATCGACACGAGAGTTTAGTCCCAGCAGAAGCTAGTTAATTTATGATCATTTATATACTCTCTTATTTGATGTCAGTCTATTCTGTATTGTAACATGAAACCAGGGAAGGTATGCTATTTCATGATATATGTCACTAAGTATGGCCTACAGCACGTGATCTCATGCGTGTAATATGTAATAGTCTAAAAGATAACTTGGTAGCATGAGTTTGTTTACAATTGTATCTAAATTCTGCCCCTAATTTGCATTACTACCAAGTTCGCTTGTTAAACCAAGAAATAAATATACATTACTAAGAAGGGATAGATGTAGGGAATGCTTGTCAAGGTAATTAATTAATTAAAGCATTGTAAACTAATGTATTACTTTAAATTCTAATTCTCTATTCTAAAATTGCCTCCGCGCCTAAGTCGTAGGAAATGTCAGCCAAGGTTACTAAAAATATACACGTTTCTGATAGGTCAGTTTTTGAGAAGACCTCCCTTTAACTTCTGCTTCTGCATTTCTTGCATTTATAACAAGTTAGCTGATGTTTCCTAACCCAAGACTTGGCAACTCATAAAAAATCTTACATCTTATTACCTTTATGACAACAATATCAAACTACATATATATAAAATGTACCAGATAAAATTTAACAACAATAACAATTTATTAAAGCAGTAACATGTTTACACTTATATATTTACAATTTTATCAGTACTTAATAAATTATCCAATCTCTGCTAGTGCATCTCATTAATTGAATGAATATCTATAAGCTACCCTATATCTGCCAGCGCATCTAGATCTCACTAATTTACGGAATTACCATCGCCAAAATTACTTTTAAAAGATCCCTAGAAGTCCAAGCTTCGTTTACATGTTACTGATATATAGAAAAATAACTAAACCCTGGTGAATGTTCCGCCATCCTCACCTTAAATATCCCTTACTGCTTATTAGGCTTTTACCGAAAAAGTGCAGGAAGATGCACTGCAGCGTCTCCCTTTTATCCTTAGTTACAATGAAGTTACAATCGAGATGCACCCGCTGCAGTGACCATGTGACTATGCTACAGATTCGTAAATAAAGATGGCGGCGCCCAAAAAACAACTTGTCATCCCTATGATGTTTGGCTTTTCTAACAAGTATAGGGTATTTTAATATAGGTATTTCATTTTGATGGTAAGGTAATAAACATAATCTCTGTATATCTGGAAACTAGTTGAAAGATGTATAAACACTTCCTATCATCCTGACATAACTGACTACTCTACCGGAAATATGATGGACATTCGATTCAGTAGTTATGTGCAAAATGACATAATGACTAGCACGTTTTAGAATAAGTAAACGATACCCTATTGTGCTTCAGTATTTTGGAACAACAAATTTGACTGTTTGTACAGTAATTAACACTATCTAAACTGTTATTTTGACTCCCCTGTTGACTGGCTGATAAATTGAACGTGTATTAACAACACAGTTGATTATCAGTAGTTAGCTCCACATGAGTCACACGTGTCATTGGCATTATGATTTTTTGTCACAATTTCTCAGCAGCTCACTGTGTTTGGCAACACACAGATGATCATTCTCATGTTGAAAAGGGAAAAGTTCTGTATACCCGAATTTTTCACTGGTCCCAATGAATGCTGGTTTAGAGGGCTTACTCTGTAAATTCAGTGTTGTATTATTTATGATTGAGGCAAGTTTCTGATGTGTATGCTCATATCTATAGCTTCAGAAATGTTAATTAAAATAAATGAATAAACAATGAAGGAACACATATTACTCAAGCAGCCTCAAAGTCCTCGTCTGTCACCAAGGAACATACACTACTCCAGCAGCCAGGAAGTCCTCATCTGTCAGCAAGAACCACACATGAATCCAGCAGCCATGATGTCCTCGTCTGTCACCAAGGAACATACACTACTCCAGCAGCCAGGAAGTACTTGTCTATCACCAAGAACCGTACACTACTCTAGCAGCCACGAAGTCCTCATCTGTCACCAAGAACCACACACTACTCTAGCAGCCATAAAGTCCTCTCTATCACCAAGAACCACACACTACTCTAGCAGCCATGAAGTCCTCTTCTGTCACCAAGAACCACACATGACTTCAGCAGCCACGAAGTCCTCGTCTGTCACCAAAAACCACACATGACTCTAGCAGCCATGAAGTCTTCGTCTGTCACCAAGGAACATACTTTACTCCAGCAGCCTCGAAGTCCTCATCTGTCACCATGGAACATACACTGCTCCAGCAGCCACAAAGTCTTCGTCTGTCACCAAGAACCACACACTACTCCAACAGCCACAAAGTCTTCGTCTGTCACCAAGAACCACACACTACTCCAACAGCCACAAAGTCTTCGTCTGTCACCAAGAACCACACACTACTCCAACAGCCACAAAGTCCTCATCTATCACCAAGAACCATACACTACTCTAGCAGCCACGAAGTCCTCATCTGTCACCAAGAACCACACACTACTCTAGCAGCCACGAAGTCTTCATCTGTCACCAAGGAACAAACACTTGTCCAGCAGCCATGAAGTCCTCATCTATCACCATGGAACATACACTGCTCCAGCAGCCACGAAGTCTTCGTCTGTCACCAAGAACCACACACTACTCCAGCAGCCACAATGTCCTCATCTGTCACCAACAACCACACATGACTCCATCAGCCATGAAGTCCTCATCTGTCACCAAGGTGCATACACTACTCCAGCGACCAGGAAGTACTCATCTATCACCAAGAACCACACACTACTCTAGCAGCCACGAAGTCCTCATCTGCCACCGAGAACCACACATGACTCCAGCAGCCATGAAGCCTTCATCTGTCACCAAGGAACATACACTTCTCCAGCAGCCACAAAGTCCTCATCTGTCACCAAGAACCACACATTACTCCATCAGCCACCAAGTCCTCATCTGTTACCAAGAACCACACATGATTTCAGCAGCCATGAAGTCCTCATCTGTCACCAAGGAACATACACTTGTCCAGCAGCCATGAAGTCTTCGTCTGTCACCAAGGAATGTACACTACCACAACAGCCATAAAGTCATTTATGCCAAGGTTTGTACACTGCTGCAGCAGCCACTTAGAGGCCTAGAGGAATTAGTTAGGGAGTTTGGTTTAGTGATGAATCAAGGTTTCTTCTCCAATACTATTATGGAAGAATATAAAAATGAATGTTTTGCACTGAACTGCATTTTGAAAAATGACAGTTTCAGTGGCAAAAATGTGATGGTGTGCAGAGCCATATCGTACTGTACTTATAAAACTGACTCAGTTGATGGTTGAAGGGAATCTGACAGTAAGTTTCTTCCTTAGGTTAGTCAAGTTAAATATTCTGTTATTGTAAGTGGATGTGATGTTACAAGATCCGGAGATGACATCATAATCATAAAACAGGAAGTGACTTCACGAAGATGCAAAACTTCATGATATTTATTGTTACTACACACTAGGTCTAACCAGTCTGGTTACCAACTGTTACAGGTAATGTATTCAGAGGAGCTATGGAACATGGTGGTATCATGGTGTATAACTCTAAGAATGATACTTCTTTTACTTCAATAATTAGTCCTTACCGCCTCTTCAAACTATCTTCAAACTATCTACATGTACTTGGTTTTAGTGATGGAAAGAAGTGACAATTCCCACCATGTGCAAAGACTTGTGTACCACCATGGTTTGCCACACCTCACTTACCTGAAGCAGGAGCAGGAGTGACAACCCATAACAGGTGAACAAACAGGAAGTGACATATATGAGTGACAAAATAACATGAGGTAGTTGCCAAGCAGTAAATAGCCAGTTTTGGTCATACCAGTATCAAAGCCAAATAAAATACCTGACTCATGAAGCTCCTACCCATTTCCTCACCTCTGATCTGTAGAGGACATGGTAAATAAATGGCTGTAACTCTACCCGGATAAAAATATCTCAATAACCCAAAAATAGAGGATCTGCCCTCCAGGTTCCTTAGTCTTAGAAAACCTTGCCTGTCTTCAACAGGATATTAAACTGGGTCATCTTGACCACAAATATTCAGTAGGCGTATTCATTGACTTTTCAGAAGCTTTTGATCTGGTGTTGTATAACAGGGTAATTAAAGAAAAAACAAAGAGCTACTCACTTATCAGCCATAGTAAGCTTAATGAATACTCCTGGACTCATGTGTGTTAGACAAAATGACATTGGAGATGGTTACAGATATCAAACAGTGAATATGGTTTAATCTTCCTGAGAACTTTGACTTCAGGAAGCCAAACGAGTGGTCTGGGATTGTGGAATCTGATCTTGTCCAGCTGAATCCCCTGATTTATATCATGGGTAAAGAGACAGTGCATGTCTTCAGTTCTTTTGTGTTTGCAGATGACGATGAAAGCATGCATGTCATGCCAAAGCAAAAATAATTCATGGGCTATTTCCAACTTGGGAAAATTGAGGACAGTGATTTTGATGTGTTAAAAGAAGAGGCAGTTAGGGACAGAATTGTAATTGGAATATCAGACAATAACGTTTCACAGAAGATGCAGCTTCGATCACAGCTCACATAGGATGAGGCAGTACAAATGGCTAGAGAAAAGAACTGATTAAATCACAAGTTCAAATCAAGACTTCAAGGATGTTGAGGAAGTTAGATACACATAAAGGCACTCAAGACCCTCAAAGGGAAAAAGACTTAAAATCACAGTGGTTACCACAGAAACCAATGAAGGATCAGTGTAGTCAAGTTACTAGATGTCAGTTCAAACACAGAAGAGCCAACACATTTCCAGGTGTTCATGCTGTGCTCAGACACAGACATTCAGGTGCCCACTTTGCAACAAAGGGCCAAACTAATCATTATGGTACTAGACAGAATGAGGTTCATGGTGATGGCTCCTCTGAGAATGAACCACCAAAAGTTTGTATTGGACTGTGACCTGTGATCATGATAGTCAAGCTGGGATGATAACCTAGTGTCTAGAGGTACCCCACTTGCAGTGAAGCTTTCATCACTAAAAATTACAGAGGGTGGCGAATGTGTTGGCGACACCACAACAGTCGAGCAGCATGGTGAGAGAGAATTGGTCGGATCGCTGGACGTCGTGTGCGTGTCCCATGTTCTCGAAGATGGTTTCTTATGGTCTGGTCACTGATGCGACGGTGGTTAAACAATGTCTGTGCAGTTTCTGTTGCTGTTTGATGTCTGTTCTGGAGATGAAGAAGGCGGATATGTCGGTCGTCAGCAGGCATCGTAACATGTGGATGTCCAGATTGAGGGCGGTCTCTGACGTCGTTATGCTGTCTTTGATGTTGGACTAATGCAACGATGGTGTTCCTATGGCATTGAAAACGTCTGGCTACTTCGTGCTGACTTCAGCCGGCAGCAAGCATCCCTAACGCCTGGTGTCTCTGGTTTAATGTCAATCGCGGCATATCCGTATGAGGTTTTTCCGCAGTTTAAAGTGTTTTTCCGGATGTCCCAGAGTTGGGCAGCAACTTCATAACATCACCTTACATGTAACATTGGTGTGTGATTCATGAGACACACAATGTGCTTAAATACTGACGACCACCATGCTCTGCACGTGTGTTGCATGGTAAACTTGGGTTGATGTCAATTTGTTGGCTGACTCTGAACTTCTTTCAGGTTCTAATCCAAAAAAGTACCCAGCTTTTAATTTTTTTGATATTCAAATTTTCATGCGCACAGGAACTTTGTTTGGCCAGTATAGATTAAGGTTAGTGTGACCAATGGCCACAACAACCTGATAAGTACAGATGTGTTGATGGAGCACCACAAAGAAGAAGTCATGTCTAAGGTGTTTGGATCAGTAGGTATGCTCAAGACTGAACCAGTAACAATCAAGGTGAAAGAGATTGCCTGTTCATGTAGTATATAAACAACACACAGGCTACACTTTCCACTGGTGGAGAATGTTAAATGTTAACTGATTCACATGCTAGATGCAGGGATTTTTCAAGAGGAAGCAGAGCCATCTGAATGGTGCACTCCCATGGTGTCAGTACTGAAGAAGTCTGGCAAGTTTCAAGCAGAGCCATCTGAATGGTGCACTCCCATGGTGTCAGTACTGAAGAAGTCTGGCAAGTTTCAAGCAGAGCCATCTGAATGGTGCACTCCCATGGTGTCAGTACTGAAGAAGTCTGGCAAGTTTCAGGCAGAGCCATCTGAATGGTGCACTCCCATGGTGTCAGTACTGAAGAAGTCTGGCAAGTTTCAGGCAGAGCCATCTGAATGGTGCACTCCCATGGTGTCAGTACTGAAGAAGTCTGGCAAGTTTCAGGCAGAGCCATCTTAATGGTGCACTCCCATGGTGTCAGTACTGAAGAAGTCTGGCAAGTTTCAAGCAGAGCCATCTGAATGGTGCACTCCCATGGTGTCAGTACTGAAGAAGTCTGGCAAGTTTCAAATCTGTGTGCACAGATTGGCTCCTCAATGAGGTGGAGTGTGAGAGCTTTTTTAGGTAATCTGTAAGATGACATATTTAAGATTTTTAACCAATATTTTACTACTCTGATGCATTTAATGGATTTTACCAGCTGCCTCTGAATGAGGACAGTCAGATACTGACAGCATACATAACACCCTATGGACGTTACTGCTTAGGAGAGTTCCTAAATAACTTCAGCTCCAGAAATCATGAAAATGTGTAAGCTATTGTCAGGCGAGTTTGGTTCAGAAGTTATGGATGAGCAAGATGATAGACTAGACAGTGGTTTGAAGCTCAACAAAGACAAATTCAAATTCCACCTATCAGAGACTTTTACTAAAAATCAGCAAAGATGAGATAAGTGCCAGCCCAAACAACGTGAAGGCTAGCATTAACTTCCCAGCTCCTATGAATATGACTGATATGAGACACATCATAGGTCTAATCATTTCCCTTGGTAAATCCTTAACAGATTCATCAACAGTAATAAAGCCCATGACAGATATTTTCAAGAATTATTTAATGTGGTTTGGTGTCAACACAAGATACTGCATTTACTGCAGTCAAGCACATTTTAACAAGTACTCAAGTGCTTGTGGTCAGTGCTGATACCAGTATAATTATACTAAGTAGGATTACCTGGCCTCCTGGGCAATACTGACTTCCCCCCTACACTCTCTGTGGCTACTTGTACAGTTTCTTTGGACACCAGCTGGTGCATCCATTACAGCATTTTTGAGAATTATTTGACATTGATTCAATGCTGCCACAAACAGAAAATTCAGCATTTGTTGTGGTTATAAAGTCAAGAATGATCTGGTCACAGTCAGGCTGGTAAACAAAGAGAGAGATTATATCATGTCATTTCAAGAACATTACTTATTTTGACTGTAGACCTGTGAACAGCAGAGGTATGGCCTGTTAGAGAAGGGACTATTTCCTTGGACATTGAAAAACCAGGAAGTGAGGATTGTTGCTAGATTTTACTAGCGCTTCTTCAGCTATCGACCAAATGTGAAATTCCTATTGACCCTCCCTGTTTGTGTCATAATTGTGGCATAATTATTGACCACACTGTGAAGCAATAATGTTTTCCTTTTAATTATCTTCAGTTTGATACCTTGAAAAATGAAATCCATTGTAATTTTGCAGAGCTATGACATTTGTAAAACCCCTATGAAAATGCATCTGAGAAAAACTGACCAAATTTCAAGGGTGATAAATCCAAAAGTATTCAAAATTTCCAACATGCCTTGTGGGCTTTGAGTCCAGAGTGTGGGCTTTGAAACGACATCAAACATGATTTTACTACTGTAAACTGTCTTATTTCCATGCCTTTAAATTTTCGCGAGTGACGGTCACTAAACCTTTTTGCGCCTACTTATTTTCGCAAGGTGATCTTGTAACAGGGGCGTCTCTGAATGTTTTTACACGACACAGCGGTGCGTGACCATTGAGTTGTTATGAAATAAACAGATTTGCGAAGTGATCTAACAACAAATTCCCGTAAATGATTTCTGAATTAATCCTTTTTAATTGGGTGTTAGAGCAATGAAAATTGTTTTTGTGTTGTTGACTTACCTGAATAGAGTATATGATATATCTAAATTATCGCACGGTTTAATTCTCATGTCATGAAGTCTGAAGCGAAGTTCAGGAAAATGAAACGGTTGTGAAAATTTGCTGTTTACTGTATTTGCAGTTCTGGAGAAGAAGATTTTTAAACACAGACACCATCAAAACATGAAAATCAGCAAAAAATTCATTTTTTTTTAATTGGTACCTCCTGATCTCTTGGTGCAGATCAGGAGAGTGGCCGGGTTGTTCACCAGGAGCACAACCCTTCTGACACACTTGGTAATGCAGAATGCTGCAGTGTTGTGTGGCCTTCATATCATCCGAAGAGAGAGCGACTAGGCAGCGCTTCCTGGGGGAATTTCCATTCTCCGTCTGGGCAGTGTGTAGAGGGGAAAAGGGCCCTGAGCTGATGATGAACCTTGCCAGTCTGACTGCAAGGATCACCTGTACCCTCTCTGCTGCTTTTCTCTTAATCTGTAATAATAATAATAATAAGAAGAAGAAGAATACAGCTCCAGGGCCTGATGGAATTCGAAACCGGTATTGGAAACTGTTTCCCTGTGTCCAAACACCATTACTTCACTGTTTTAATTCTCTTATGGACGCAGGTGATGTTCCTCCATGGTTCTGCAAAGGTCGCACAATACTCCTTCCCAAAAAAGGAGACTTGACTGATCCCCAAAACAATATATAGCATAGTGAGAATCTGGAAAGGTGTAAGGTCGACATAGTGAGAAGACCCCACTTGAACTTTTTATGACTTTCAAAACATTGTCGACGGACACATGACAGAAACCATGGAGCAGTTCAGGGTTAAAATAAGAAAAAGGAATGATTAAATTATTTGAAATAAGGATAAGGGCACACAACATAAATAAGACACATGGCACTTTTTGCACCCAACAAGATCTTAAATTTGACATCCATCAGGGAAAAAGTTGTTTAAGAAACCATCTTGTCATTTTGTGCTATTTTCACGATTCACAACAGGGGTGACAGACAGCTGGTGGAACACTATCACAACTCTTCCACAACAGACATTCAGGAGAAATAGACAGACGACACCTACTGGTGGATGGATCTACCTGCTACTGTCAGCACATGTGACAATTTCAAATATTTGCAGGTCCTTGTGGCCTTCAGTGAATTATCTGTGAATATTTTTTTATTGAACAGGAATCTATCGCATAAGTGTTTTCTTTATTAATGTTCAAGAATCATCCATGATCCATCATGATAAGATAACACCAGTCTTTAACAAATGAAACCTTCTCGATGCACCATAAGCTTTGCTAACTGATTTCTACAAACTGTTTGAAAGTGTGTATTTTGTTATCCCTTGCAACATAGAGCAGAAGACATGGTATTAAGCTCAATCCGTCCATCATATGTACGTCCATCCATATGTCCATTCGTACATACAAATTGGAGTGTCTTAAGAACCGTTGACTAGATTCTACGCTCAACACAGTATATGGAAGTTCCCAGTCAGGTTTGGTGACCTTCACTTAATTTTCAAGATCAGGGTGACACTTTGAAGATTTCAGCATAAGAACTATTCGCTAGATTCAACACCACCCTTTATCTAGGGAAGGTGGAGGGCCCAGTCAATTTTGGTGACCTTCACATAAGTTTTAAGGGCATAGCAACACTTTGAAGATTTCAGCATGGTCATCTACATGTTTAGCTTGTCCGTGAGATACCTCGAGAACCATTCATTGGACTTCTTCATATTTGACACCAAGCTTCACCTAGGAAAGATGCAGGGCCCTTTCAGTTCAGACCTTTCTTCAAGGTCACTGTGACACTTTGAAAATTTCAGCATGTTCACCTGCTTGTTAAGATTGTCAGTGAGATACCTCAAGAACCGTTCACTTGACTTTCTTCATAGACTTTCAAGACTTCCCTTGAATGTTTTTCAATAAGCCATATTTCTTTGTTACTATTTTTACGTATTTCATCCACCATGAGATTCATGTTAAGGCCAGGCAGAGGAAGATATCAAGAGAGGTTGACTGGTTATGTTTTTGTTGACATTTAACTTCATCATAAACTTTCATTATGTTTTGAAGTTTGATTTGATAATTTGAGGTAGGTGACAGTGCTTTTTTGTAAAGGTTTGAGTTTAACAAAATGGGAATGCAGGTTTCTGTAGATTTTAAAACCTGCACATGGCAAGTTGAAGTGTTGCAAACACTGTCCATGACTGTCCAGCAGTGTGCATTGAAGATATTACACAAATTCAAGGCACTAGTCCTAAGAGTGAAAACAGTGTTGTTGACTCTTCAACCATCAGATCAGAAGGTATGGTGACTGATCTAAGTGGATTTGCCTTGAATCTTCAAACTTTCCAGGGTAATAGGTGTGGTTCTCAGTAAGCTAGAACTACAGCTACGTTAAGCTGAGTAGTATGTAGGAACATGATGTAGAATCAACCTTTCTTGGACTTTGCGTTATGTATTTTTCATAGGTGTACATTTGGGTTGACTCTACTCAGAACTCAGTGACCAGTTTGTGACAGAGTAAAAGAGACAAGATAAACAATGCTAATGACTTATTACAAAATAAATAGGTAGGAAAATACAAGCAAAAACTTAACAGCTTAGAAACAACACATCTCTCTCACTCATATAGTTGAATTTAGAAGTCAGCTACTGTAAACTTCTTCAGAAAACCACCCAAGCACCACCCTGTTTAACTGAACATTATCCAAAGTCTATCACCTGATTCCTACTGGTACTTTTCCCCCACCCCTACCTAACACTAGTAGAAGGAATCTAACATCCCCCTACATCAGACTGAAATTTCCACTCTGTAAACAAGGAGGGAATGATCCTGAAACAGGACCTTGGGACAGAGAAATCTGATGTAGCTAGACACTGAATCTAGAGTGCAGGTCACTTATATAGTGCTCTAGAATGACATGGGTCAAAGTTCATCTGCTGACGGATGTCTCCACTAATAACATATTTAGCACCAACCATGTGGCCTACCCATTGTATCTAGCGCTACAACGAATGGCAAGCCCGGTCCAAAAACTGACCTTTAATAAAGCAAGTGAAACAATGTGCTTCATGACAATCTGAAACCCAGTTATTCTACTTGTGGTACGGATTGTTTGAATGTCCCCTTATGAAGCAGCATCCCCAGCTACACTACAATTTAACCCAGTTTTCCTACCCCAGTAATACCAGCAGTTAATCTATGGTAGATTAGTTAGATTGTGCCGAGAGTTATAAACCAACATGGTCATGCAACAGACTTTGAAGTAGAGTTGAACGTGAGAGTAACCAGTTGTTCTATCAGTTAAACATCTGTGGTCACTGCTTTAAGTTTTCTGCAACAAACTGCTTTTTACTTGGAGTTATGTATGATTGTATGCTGTACAGAGTAGGTAATCCATGACATCAAGTTATTCTGGGTATATTCTTTCTTAAAGATGGGAGATGTCAGTGTGTACAATCGTAAATAATGAGACACTCCTTTGTCAGCAAGGATATGCTTAAGTGTGCTCCCCGATCACATGCATTACACAAGATGACATTTGTGGTTGGCACTGCACATTACACCAGCTGTATCATGTACAACAAGTTGTGCGTACCGAATCCCTTTTACATTATCACAAATAATTAATCATATTGTTCCAAGACCTTTGTTCATTGCATGATATATTTCTTGAGAATACTGTTGATACTTTAAGCAACTCCTTCAATAAGATTATTTCCAAAATACAGCTTGCCACCTCTTGAAAGAGAGGATTAAAAGCAACAACTGTATTTATATTTGCACTTAACTTGTAGGGTTTGTAATATCTAAGACGATTAGTCGCCTTTGCAAAACTAGAATTGTATTAGAGATAAGAATTACATCACAAGCTAAAATAGCAAAAATCATCTCCTGTAAATCTTGCAATTAATGGTACAGTGAATAAATGTCAGTTGACTTTTCTCGTCTGAATTTAACTTTCAACAATGACTGCTAACATGTCTTTGGATAGTGGCAATACCTAATTACATATACAATTCTAGATCTCTATTCCAAATTTATTGAGCAGCAGTTTTAATAAGCATCTACATGGAGCATTATCCTACCTCATATAAGTATTTTTGCATACAGTGAAAAACAATCATTTATTGAATTACTGAAACCTTCCCAATCAGTTTACCCAATCTAAGCCTTGTAGACTTACAAACAATCTACTCATGTTTACCCTTCCTTCTACTCCGCAAATAACCAATAACAAACAGTATGATAAACATGTTATTGCCTGTAGGAATGGTAAATATGGAAGGCAAACTATGCATGAATTCTGTAATACAATCAACGTGGCTCACCTGTGGGCTGACACAAATTACAAGGGAAACAAGATCAATGTGAGCACTCTTTAATTTGGGCACATCTGAAATATGAATAAGTCATTGACGCATTTACAGGTCTATTCTTCATATGCTTTTTCTTGAATTCCATTAAATAACAGATTATTGTCAGTGTACTTCAGGTTTACAAATGTTTCATCTCTGTAGGCATGATATGTGTATGCGATGTCCCTGGCAATGTTGGTTTTTTTTATTTATGTTTGTTATTTCCTGTCACATGTTTATATGGACATGGATCTACACTGGGCATCATTAATAAAGGGTTAAATTATATACAGCACGTCGAAAGAAAAGTTCCTGAGAAATATTAGATCAAAGAGTGTCATAATGTTTCATGTGTTGAGAGACACATAGTGACTTACAGACAAAACGTTCAAACAGCACTAGCAAACATCAGTTGTATAGACCAACCCCCATAAATGAAAATGACAATCATGAAACACTCGGTCATTCAATATCTTGTGTACCCACAAGGCACATCCAAGACATATGTGCACCTTCTCCTCTTGCTCCTTAACAAATTAGCAAAGAAAGCCTCTTGTTGTGAGAGCTTTGTGGAGATCCACTGGTGCTGAAAAACGTGTACACACACCGATGGAGTTCATCCCAGGCATGCTCAATTAGTATTAGGTCAGGCAAGAATGCTGTCCACTCCATCTGCTGGACGCCCTGCTGACTAGGAAAAAAAGATCTGGCTGCTTCAAGAAAATAATAAAAGTTGTTTTGATTCAGCCATGAGATCTTAAAGTAACTATTCATCTGTTTTGTAGAAGAAATAGAATCTTTGGCACTACATTCTGGCACTTTGATATGTTTCAGCAAGAGCCATGACAGAGTGTCTGAAACTGAGGATGCAGAACAAACCGCCAAGCTGAATACTGACTTTGATAAAGGTGAGCACAAGGAGGGTATTCAGTTTATGTGTGATGAATATCAACAGGCCCAAATAGAATGTGTAAAACGATAAGTCTTTATGTCTTGAATTACTGACTCCCATTTAGCTCTCCTAACTTAAAAACAAGTGAGCTAATGTTATAGCACGTTGTATGTCACTTCCATTTGTATCTTCAACATCTCCTGAAACCACATAACTGTTGGCACTGACACTGTGCATGAATTATTCCAGCTATGGTTCTCTTGAATAACCTATAGAATTCTGATATGCATTTAAAGGTCACATGCAAAGTAAAACATAACTTTGCAGATTCTGATACCTTTCGGTATGCACTTAGCAAAACAAATCATCAAAAATACCAATTCAACCTATAAAGTTGAAAAAAACATGATGAAAAAAAAGCCCGCGAAATCGGAGTTCAAATGATTCACTAAATTTCCCCCATCGCTGGGAGAAAATGCGGTTTCAACAGCTGTGCTGCTCTGCGCTATAATGCATGCGCAATGAATAGGTTCACGGAGCTTGAAACAGTATGCATGCCCGGAGTGTGAGGTCATATAGTCTAAACTTGGTTGTGTACATGTTTCTATGGAAATGTTTCGGACTTATTCTCAAAATGGAGGGATGGGCTTCGTTTCCGGAGCTGAACCCAAAAACCGTTCAATATTTTTCTGCAAAACTTGGTAGATATATCAATCGGAACATAAAGTGGTGCCTTTTGCTACTTACAGGTTTTTGTGATTTATTATTTTCTCAGTTTCCATGGAAACGTTTCGGACAGGTGTGTTCTGTTTCCAGAGCAGAACTCAAAAACTTTTTAATATCTGTCAGTGTTACTTGGTAGATATGTGTGGCAGACCTCAAAGTGGTGCCTTTTGCTATTTACTGGTTTTTATGATGTATTATTTTCTTGGTTCCATGAACACGTTGCTGACTTCGTTTCCGGAGCACAACTCGAAAACAATTTCATATCTTTGGAAAGATCTTGGCAGATATATGAGACAGATATATGGCATTTATATTTTTCATGAATTCCATGGAAACAATTCTGACTTGGTCTAAAAACAAAATAAGTAACTGTCAGATGATTTGTCCTTTCAAATATGTGGAGGCCGGGGGGATATGTCATCTTCTGATGACTCTTGTTGTGATTTATTATTTTCTTGGTTTCCATGGAAGCGTTTCATACTTAGTCTCAAAAGTGAGAGGTGTGTTTTGTTTCCGGAGCAGAACTCAAAAACTTCTTAATATCTGTCAGTGTCACTTGGTAGATATGTGTGGCAGACCCCAAAGTGGTGCCTTTTGCTATTTACAGGTTTTTATGATATATTATTTTCTTGGTTCCATGAACACGTTGCTGACTTCATTTCCGGAGTACAGCTCGAAAACCATTTCATATCTTTGAAAAGATCTTGGCAGATATACGAGACAGATCTTGAAATGGTGACTTTTTCTGATTACAGATATATGGCATTTATATTTTTCATGAATTCCATGGAAACAATTCTGACTTGGTCTAAAAACAAAATAAGTAACTGTCAGATGATTTGTCCTTTCAAATATGTGGAGGCCGGGGGGATATGTCATCTTCTGATGACTCTTGTCCATAGTTGACACTGTTTACTCTCATATCATTTTGTACTTACATAATGCAGAGATCTTTTATGTATATGCCAATTATGTGGGTTCCATACTTTGGCTGTTGTAGATGGGGCATCGGCCTGAGTATGGGGTAGTATATGTGAACAATAGATGAAATCTTGTGGGAGCTCTTATCATTGTGTTGGTTTGGTCATTTGAAGAAATGCCACAGCCTGACATATCACCATGCAGCATAGTTTACTTTCCTTTGGTATATCCTTGACTCCATTTATCATCCTTTCATTCTGAAATACATCTAGAAATTCTGTCATTAAGGAGTCACTACTTGTATTGTCATCTATCACAACACCAGTTAAAGCAAGTACTCTTCAGAATCAATGCACAACATATGTAGGTGTGAAATACAAACTGGCTGTTATCATAAAGGATAATCAAGACATGTATATGTATGAGGAAACATGTATATGTAATTGTCTAGAACACTGTGATGTACAACTGCAAAATACCACAATGATGTAGCAAGGTTGTCCAGCAGTGCACAGACATGGTTCCCACAAGACAGATGGACTGACAAATATGAAACAGCCAAGCACCGTGTGCGTGCATGCGTGCGTGCGTGCGTGCGTGCGTGCGTGCGTGCGTGCGTGCGTGCGTGCGTGCGTGCGTGCGTGCGTGCGTGCGTGCGTGCGTGCGTGCGTGCGTGCGTGCGTGGGTGTGTGTACAAATTTAAATTACTCTTTACTGGTGAAAAGGTATCTGTTTTGAAAAACCTCAGTAAATTCTGTAAGTATATCATGCAAATTGTAGTATCTTATTTATTGTCCTTCGAAAATCATCTCTGATATCAACATCAGAGTGATAAAATTCTGTTATTTGTTTTATGGACCATTCCTATTTCATTAACAGGTAACAGGCAGGGGATTGATTAGCTGTGCACTCAACCAGATCATTTGCTGTTTTAGCCCGTCTGACTATTTGGATGTTTGACAAATGGGAGGATATTGAGGATATCTCATTAACCACATTACCCACATTACCCACATATATGAAAGTTGGATATGCTAATGATTCCTCCAAAATATAATAGAAGTTTTTCAGACATTGGACGTTGAGAATAGAGATGAGCTGATGACTTTTTGAAAGACCCTTTTGTGCACAAAACATTAAGCTCACATTCTTACATTGACTAGTGCCCATTGTTTTGATTTCAATTTCAAGTTGTGCCATCCTGCAGGATAACGGCCTCACCTGATGGGGTCATGAGGTCCATATACATGTATCATTACTCCCTCTACCCCTCCTCCACATGGGTACTTGTGTGAAGCCCATTTCTAGTGTCCCCTGTCGAGATATTGCTCGAATATTGCTAAAAGTGGCATACAGCCTCCCGTTCTGCTTCAACTCACTCACTCATTTAGTCACTCACTCACTCACTCACTCCTACATTACATACACATGCAGTTACCGCCAAATATTTATTTCTGTGGCCCTTGAAGAAAATATTGTGAAAGAATCTACTGATGTACATAGCACATCTTTTGCAGTGTGTAAATGCTGACTAATGTAGAGTTTTATTTACAGCCCAACAACAATCACAGGACCTTGAGACAGAGTTGTTCAAAAGTCTGAGTGAAGAAAATGACGATCAGGTTCAAAATGGTGGAAGGCGAGTTTCTTTTCAACTGGACAATCTACCAACTTCTTCTACCAACAAACTGAGGCGGTTTAGAAGGTTTGCATTTAATATGTGGAGGAGTCACTTTTAAACAATGCATTTGTGAGGCAAGATTTTGCTTCTACACAAAAACAACAATATGCAGCGGTAGCAACCAAATGGTTTGTCTGAAACAAATCAGAATTGATAATAACAGAACAAAGGTTATTCCCTTCCTGGTTTAAAAGAGATAATTACGAATTCGACTCTCTCTTCTTATAGATAATAAGACAAGTGAATATGTCATGAGTGACTCTGCTCTGAAGCACAGCCTTAAAAGGTGAACAGTAAACAGTAAAAGATACTGATACTGGTTACTTGATTTTCGTTATGAGGACTTTCCATCCCCGCGGGGTTAATCATTTTCTTTCTTTTGTAAGATCCAAGTCAAATTTTGCACATTTTTGAGAAATCATCTTACCTTCAATCACATAATTTCTTTTTAATTTTTGTAGCTCATCTATTGAATATTTTTTGTGGCACATTTCTTGAATGGCAACAATTTAATCAACATACATACAGTACTGTGAACTCATTTATCATGGCAGCCATGGGATGCTGCATTGTGGAACCATATAAAAGCTGATAAATGTGATGTCATTAGTGAAATAGTGGTCCGAGAATTGAAAGTGAGTGTGCTGTTATCATACGGGTCTTGGTCCAAGTGAGGGTACCAGTGACATCCCTTATCTAACTGGCATGCCAGTCTGCTTGGGGGAATTAACTCAGCAAAGAGTCCAAAGTCACAGGAAGCTAGTCACATTTTTATTTTCAAGAGATAGAATAACAAGGGTGGCCACAGAGAGTCGGTACAACGCCCTGGGCTGAGGGCTAGAGCTGACCTGTGTTGGGAGTCTAGGCCCTACTGATGGACAAATGGAGGTGGAGACTATTTAACTACAACTGAAACAATACAAAGATTATGATTTGCTGACTGATACAAAAATGGGTGTAACCTACAATAGCCAATGAAATGCAGGATAAACAAAATGGGGTGTCTCCTTCAAGAAGAATTTCAATGACCAGACAGGGTGTGTACTTAATCTTTTAGTCGTATTCTAAGTGGCATAAATCTTGTTAGCACATTTACTGGATGCTTGATTGCTTACTCTGGGCTGGATCTTTAACGACCCTTAACTGGTGTTTGCATAATGTTATTTTACCGTAGGTGATGCCATGTTTACCTCATCAAAGCAGTTTAGTAACCTGTCTAGACATAACCCTTGTCTTAGTGAATGGTTTGTCTTACTGTAGAGTTCTGATTACCTCAGGCTAGGATTTTAACTCTGTGAAATTGTGTGGTCATAACTTATACCTTTTTCAACAGAATATCTGTGGGATAAGTTTTCCTACTACTAGGAGTCTTTGTCTAAGCTATTACTGATACATGATGAAACTAAGATTCTATATTTATATTTTCCTAATATTTGAATGCTAATGTACTGCTTGCACTTGTTACAATTAATAATGAATTTTGGAATGATTTATCATTTCATGATAGTGCACAGCAGGGATGATTTGGGTCTGTACATAGCTACATAAATTGTACCATATATATCCCTCCTCCTACACTTTCATGGTGAAACCATATCCAGAAACATCCCGAAGATACAATTCATCCATTGCAGGGCAAATATAGTGAAAATTATGAGGCACTAAATCACCATTCATTAATTTATGGTATGTCTTAATCTGAATGTGGAATCACTGAAACATTGTCTATAAACCAAGAATTGCTGGGAATGTTAAAGAAATTACACAAACGTCAAAGTGCACTTTCAGCCAGTGTGGTTGCAAAATCACGTCACACATGTCTGTTATGTTTTGCCATTACATCACAACTATAATTCAAAACCATCTTCGGGCAGTGGGGTAGCCTAGTGGTTAAAGCTTTCACTCGTCACGCCGAAGACCCGGGTTCGATTCCCCACATGGGTACAATGTGTGAGGCCCATTTTCTGGTGTCCCCTGCCATGATATTGCTGTAATATTGCTAAAAGCGGTGTGAAACCAAACTCACTCACTCAAAACCATCTTCCTTACTTGAAACCTTGAATTCCTCATACAGTTCAAAATAAAGTGACAAGTGACCTTTGTCACCAAAACCAAGTGTCTCAGTGAAATCTAGCAAAATATATGTTTGCGAAAGGACCACTCGTTTGATATGTAAATAAGGGCCATCTCACTGTATATCGTTTTTGCATACCATGAGTGCTCCGTTCACCAACTGGTTGCATACACTAGCTCCTACATTTTAGAACATGCATCTGAAGAGCATCATAGCAAGCGATAGTTAAAATAGGTGCAGTCCAATTATGTCCATGATTAATACAACGTGTCATAATTTCATAAGTGTAACGCCATGACTGACGCAAACTCATTCACAGCAATGATGGCACTTCACTATTGCATTTAATCACAATGTAAACAAGACGAAAATAACACCAGATTAGTGTATTTTTATAATTAATACCGTCATGCAATAAAGACACTGAAATGTAATTAGGGACCTTTCATATACACCTGAAGTGTGCTTCTCAATATAAATCAGGTCATCTCTTGTTTTCCAGAATAACCGCATTTGAGGTTTTTGTTTTGTGGAAATGTTTTCCCAAGTAATATTGGAACTGCAGTCGCGGTACCACAAGGCCACCAGGCCAACAGAAGAAGTGTGATTGAATTATGTATTTATAGTTACTGTCAGTAAATTGATTTTACTTGTGCTTCAGTTATTGTTATGTAGCTTCATTAAATGATCATCTACATTGTAATTATCCATCATTGATGGTATATATGTTAGAGAAAACACTTCTCCGAGGTTTTGGTAGTCAGTGTAAAACCATTGGGGTTGGAAATCCCCCTCTGGTCTTACATTGTCAAGCAAAATTGAGGCGAAGTGTTTTCTAATATACATAATTTGTGGCTGGGGGATGATGATTTTTATGGAGTTACATGTACAATGTGAACAAATCTTGTGTCTTGGTTATTTTTACTAAGTTTTCATTTCTGATTATTGTTTTAAGGTACACCGAGGGAGATTTCCATCACCTAAAACGTTCAAAGATTGACAAGTCAGTGCCACGTCAGTATTCCCTTGGTGCTAGGAGCTGGGTTGATGAAGCAGCACTTCGGGCTAGTATAGAAGAACAGTTGCGGGAGGTTGAGGAAAAGACACGCAGAGAGTCCCTGCCAATACTTGACTTGAACAGCTCAGTATCACCAACACTTAAACCTGTAAGAACGCAGGTAGCTGTAGAAATTCATCATCAACAAAGTATGAACAAGTTAGATGAAAGAAAAGGCAGTCAAGAGGCAGGTGAATTTAGAAAAGATTTAAGACCACACCCACCTCAGAGTCTTCGAACAAGTCCTGCCCAAAAGTACTCACATAGTTTGGAAACAGTAAGCCCGACTACACAGAAAATGTACAGAGAAACAAGAAAAGTTAAAAGTTACGAGGACTTTGCTGATTATGATGTACTTAAGATAACAGAATTTTCTAAGGGACCATTTTATAATACAGACTATGATGTGATATCAGAGTTAGGTTCTCCAATGTCATCGAAAGTACGATACAATGACACAGGAAGTCTAGAACAATTGAATGAAGAACAAGTGGTGTATTTAAATGACCTTGACCTTGAAGGAATAATGCCAGAAGAGAGTGATGACACAGAGACCCTTAATGGAACCCAGAAGTATCGGGAACTTTGGAACCTGCGAGCTACATTGGAGGATGAAGATGAGTGCAGTGACACAATAAGAATGGAGGACATGACATCACCTGAAGAATCACCTGAGCGTGAGCAAATTACACCATATACTACTTCATTTGAGTCTAACACAGAGGCACCCAGTGATGCTGGGGTAAGTGATCAGAGAGATAACAGTATTCAGTGGGAAGGAGCTGCACGAACTTCCTCAAAGAATCTTCTTCATCCAAACTATGAAAACAGACGTCAGAACTACAGGAACATTTTAACCAAGAGATTACAGAAAGCTGGCCCCAATACGAGCACTGAAAATAGTTTTGATAGTGTGGAAACTGACGGAGATGTATCTGACACCAGTCGCTATGAAGTCACAACGACATCTTTTGAGTCAACTACAGACAACACCGACAGTACAACAGAGAGCCAACAGAGCAAGTTAAGACAAATGAAGGCAGATAGCGGGTACAAGTCATTAGAAACACAGTGTTCTAGTAAAGAAACAGCAGATGTGGAGAAGGAAACATCCCCAGGAGCTATCTGTCTTGAAAACTCACCACCAAAATCTCCCCACAGATCTCCCCATAAGACTCAACAAAAATCAACTCAAAATTCATCAGCACCAGATCTGAAATCTGAAAGCTTGGGTAGTCCAAAACATGCCCCAAAACGATCTGGGCATGCATCCCATTTTGATCGCCGAAATGGCAAAACGGCATCCAAAAAAAGACGTGCTTACAGTCGTGAGAGGCAGATGGTTCGTGTTTATGAAAGTATCAATGAACCAGAAACAGATTCCAAGTCAGAACTGGCATCAGGAGACAGTTTTGAAGATAATACAATTCCAAGTAAAATTTCTGTTTTCAAGAGATTTTTTAAGTCCCACTCTCTTGAAACTCGTGAAAAATATTTAGCCAGAGATTATAGCATTGATGAAACTACAAACAAAATTTTTAATGACTTTATTCGACAGGAGCCACACGACACTAGACTTGGTGCACGCCGTTCCCCACGCTTGCACTATCGGCAGAGGCTGCATCGTAAACATACTGAACCTATCATAGGGGATGAAAGGAGGCGTGACAGACTTGCACCAGACATGCGCAGTACCAGCCTTGGCAGTGATAGTAGTGCTAGTTCGGTACGACGACTCTCACCCCAAGATAGTATTGAAGAGGAGGATTTTGAAGAGGGACAGTCTGTATCCTGGTCTTGTAGAGAAAGGCAGTTCAGCCCTGATGATTCTAATCAACAAAAAGCCATTCATGGAATACCTATCATTAGACTTCCTGAAGAGGAACCAGAGGATTCCTAGCCAACATACTGATTACATCATGGACAGATTTGAGGGATTATTAATTATGTGTTTTGTTTTTCTCTTCAGTTTGATATTTACCAATCAATAAAGACAAGCAGTCTGGACACTTTGGACAACGTATAATGCATGCAGCATGGAGAGTAAAAATATACATTACATTAAGTTCTCATACACCTGTAAGAAGACATTCATACCATGCACATGTACAGGTACACACACTTAAGTTGTAACTGGGAGGCTTGGGAACATAAGCAAACCTCGAGGGTACATGAACCCATGGCCCCCTCGTGACCAGTGAACAATGTATTTATCTTACCGAACACCTGAATTTTAATTTTGAACTGTTTGAAGCACTTTTGTTGAATGAGAGGCGAATTGCCATTTTGCAGACAACACAAGGTAAACAGATGTAGAGTTATCTCCCTTCCATTGATTTTCAATCGCAAAACATCAGTAATTTCTGTGCTTCATGTGTGGTTCAGTGGTATTCCAGGCAAAGAAGTACTACCATGAAGCACCAGAAGAGTTCGGAATTCCCAGCGGTGTACATTGAAAACAATACGTCACCTGTAAGCGGGGTACATTGAAAATGATAGAATAGCATTTAGCCAATCAGAAAGAGTCAGTCATGTGTGAGGTAAGATAAATATATATACGCACACACACGCATGCACACGCACACACGCACACACACACACCACACACTCACACACACGCGTGTGGATATGGATATGTTTTGGTTCTTTTAACTTTATATATCTGTTAGGCTTTTGATGGCATTGAGAGCTTGTTAGTACTCTTTTATGAATTCAGAATGCCATGAAACATTCAGATTTGCATTTGATAGTGTTGGATACCTGACAATAACATACCGGCGTTTGAACTACATTCCTACCAAACTGCTAGAATGGCTTATTTCAACACAGACTGCAAGGTCCTGAAATTTCACCTACCCGAAAGTCATGTTAAAATGTAGAGATGTAGTTTTTATCCCCCCCACATGTAATGTGGGAGGATATAGTCGATGCCTCGTCTGTCTGTCTGTCCCTCCATCCGTCCGTCCGTAATCATTTTGTTTCCGGAGCATAACTGAAAAAAACGTTCAATATTTTTAGACCAAAATTGATAGATATGATAATATGAACCTATGGTTGTGCCTTTTGCTTATTACCAATTTTTGGCATTTTTATTTTTTTGTTTTTTGTTTTTCCCTGGAACATAGTGGTGTTAGTCTAATGGTGGGGTTGGCTTCATTTCCGGAGCAGAACTTAGAAATCATTCGACATTTTTTTTTTCTGCAAAACTAGGTAGATATATCAATCAGAACCCAAAGTGGTGCCTTTTGCTATCTAAAGGTTTTTGTGATTTATTATTATCTCAGTTTCCATGGAAACGTTTTGGACATAGTCTCAATAGTGAGAGGTGTGTTTTGTTTCTGGAGCAGAACTAAAACAATTCCTAATATCTGTCAGTAAAACTTGGTAGATATGTGTGGCAGACCCCAAAGTAGTGCCTTTTGCTATTTACAGGTTTATTATTATTTTCCCAGTTTCCACAGAAACGATTCTGACTCAAAATGGAGGGATGGGCTTCATTTCTGGAGCACAACTCAAAAACTTTAAGCAAAACTTGGCAGATATGTGAAGCAGACCACAAAGTGGTGCTTTGTGCTATTTACAAAGTTTTGTCATTTCTATTTTTGACAGTGTCCATGGAAACAATTTGGACTTAGTCTCAAAAGGGAGGGATTGGCTTCATTCCGAAGCACAACTCAAAAACCATTTGATAACTTTCAACAGATCTTGGCAGATATATGAGACAGATCTTGAAGTGGTGCCTTTTGCTGTTTACAGATATATGGCATTTATATTTTTCATGATTTCCATGGAAACGATTCAAACTTAGTCTAAAAAATATCAAGTAGCCTTCAGATGATTTGTCCTTGCACATGTTTGAGGGCTGGGGGAATATGTCATCTCCTGATGACTCTTGTTTCAGTATTTTACAAGCTTTAATTTCATTATACAAAGTGGATTAGTACTTTTTAAAATATTTTTCAGGTTAATTTTGGTCAGGGCTTGCAAGTTTCATATCTAAGCAGCCCAGTGGTCTGACTGAAAATTTTAGGATTTTCATACACCAATAACAACAGATATGATTGTTCAAAACTGAACCCCACACTTTGGCTGATGTTAGAGACTTCATACTTCATGCCTATTATACATCAAGTATATACAACTTGTCTATCATATGATTGACTTATTTTGAGGTTGTATTCAGGGAGAAATGCAACCTTGTTCCCGGGTTGTGCGAGACTGGCTCTTCAGTGACTGTGATTGCACAATACCAGGCTCCACTAATGGCAGCACACTTGGTACTTACTCATGAACAGCTCCAGAAACATCCAGGAATGGCTCAAGGGAACAAGGATGGCTGAAGGTTATTTAGAAAGTCATTTTCTAAAGTCAAACATGTATATTCATATTTGTAACACCTCCTGTGTGAACTCATTGGCATTGGATGAGGTTGAAGGTCAAGGTCACAAACTGAATATTAGGTATAAAAAATATATATGTACATAATAGCTTTAGAAAACACGATTTGCCAGGGCAATGATCTTAATTATGAAAGATTTCTGCAAACATGCAATGAAGATCATGGCCATCAGAAACATACATACGTGGAATTCATGATAATTATACAGTTGGCTATGTTTTATGCATTTTCCCCAGCTATGGGTCAACAACATTCACAATTTTTCAGACTTGCAAAAAAAACCTGTGATTGTTTAGATATGTTTGATTTGGTTGCGTAATGATGTGCTACATAGTTGCATTTGCTGGGAAATATTCTGGAAATGATTTTTGATGTCTCAAAGTGGAGGTCAAGGTCATTAAAGTGGAAGTACCTTTGGGTTTGTGATTACGGTGGTCATTGGTATGGAACTGGTGTTTCAAGTCACTGGGCATGTCTTATCTTAAAGCATTATTACTTAGTCCAGTATATCTTGTTACAACATTTGTGGCATATGGGATATTCCATAACTGAAGTACATGGGACTGCATTGTAACTCATCTGAAAGTTAAGACCCCGTAAGCTGTGCCCTGCCTTTCTGGCATCCATCATAAGGTGTATTATAAACTTCTAAGAAACTACTGGACCAGTGAACTTGACACCTGACCTACATCTTCCTACCACCCCAGTCAGCTGTAGAGATTTGAATCCAGTGACCAATACACACCCCTTGAGTACTTTAAAAGGTTCACTGTCACTTAACCAGAGTCTACCCAGAAATGTATTGTCAAGACAATATGATGTGTTTTCAAATGCTGTTTTGTCCTATTTATGTTTCTAGGTTATTCAGAACCAAAGCTATGCTCTTCTGTTTCATCAGAGTAGTAGACCCGCGAAACCTGCATCACTTCCTGCCAACATATGTTGACATGGTGTACTGAGGATACTATTTAGACGTGCACTACACCCAACTTACCACTCTGTAATAGCATGGACGGTAAAGTTGGTAATGAGCACAGTAATATCTTGTCATTGAGGGCATTTCTGTGTAGCTGTATCAGAATACTTTTTTCTCCATAACAGTCGAGAGAGTGTATAAGACAAGTATGTTGATCACAACTTCTGTATCGTGAAACATGACATTTCTGGACTACATGTTGCCCCTTCTTCAGGTGATTAGATGTACAAAACATACTGTATATACCAGAATTTACTGGAATCCAGAGAAGTACATGTATATACAATCACTCACAGAGGACCCATCAGTTAAAAAAACAATGATAATAGGGATAAAGTAAAGCCAATATACACCAAAATTGTGATAAGGACATGGGAACGCAGCACAGTGATATAGAGCGAATTCAGTGACGATAGAGGCAGCTTTTGTGATGTTCCAGGCACTAGCTAGGGAGGTATACACCTTGATCTCTATTAGTCTCTGGAGTTAATCCCCCGATGTTGATGGCTTCTAGTATTTTCCATTTTCGCCAATCGTGAACATTGGTAGCCAGTCAGTGGAGTGGGTGGAGACGTTATTTATGTGCTCAGAAAAGGCAGATTTGTTGTCAGTTTTTTCACAAGATGCTGATTCATGTTTTGGTGGGTGTTGGTTTTGCTGGTTGAGAGTTTTAGGTATGGTCTGCTCTACAAGATGTTTGAAATAGCCATTAGTGTGATGAAAGTTCTCTGGGGGTGATGATTGGACAGGTAATTGATGTATTGGTTGGTATGGGTTGATTTTCTGTAAACTGATGTTCTCAGGCAAATTATGGAGGAAGCATCAAGGAATGGCATTGTGTGTTCTTGTTCAGTCCCCCAGGTAGATTGAATCTGGTCATATTGACTGTTGAGGTGGTCGAGTGTAGGGTCATGGTCTGTATGGATAATGGCAACACATCATTGACCTTCCTGTACCCGTCTCTGGTAAGTTTAGTGTCCAAGGAGGCCATACTATTGTTCAGCCTGGCACATAGGACTCTTAGAGCTTCATGGAGAGCTGTATTGGTATATAAATCAACAACTTCTTAACTGACTATTCCCCCTGACACATTTGAATCTAGCAGTTGGATGAAGCAAATGAAGATGAGTCAATGAGGAATGACTTGCCTTCTTTGCCTAGGGAGCAGGCAACTTGCTGAGAAATTGTGCAGTATTGTAAAATACTGATCCACAAGAGCAAACAAGAATTCTGGTTTTTTTACAGTTTTTTTGTGAATTTTAACAGTGGCATGAGCATGGGGAGATTGACAATTGAAAGGATTTAGCTTACCGAGTAATTGCTTATTTCCTTATTGATTTGGAGGATCTTCAGGGTTTTCTTGTGTTATTGTGCTAACTTTGCCATGGGTTCCTTGTGAGGATTTTGTAGGTTGAAGTGTCACTCAGGCTGGTTTTGACCAGATTCAGGAAGTCAGGGGTGTCCACAACTACAGCTACTTTGCCTTTGTCTGCTTTGGTAATCAGTTATGGCTTTGTCTTCATGGAATTCTTTGATGGAGAGGTTGCTGTAGTGTCTAGTGTGTTTTCGGATAATGTCAGCTATCTCTTGACTCAGGTAATGAATGTTGCCAGTGGGAGCCAGTTGTTGTAGACCACTTTCAATGTTAGTGATGAATTCACCTGATGGGGTGCTTCTGCATGTTGGGATGAATTTTAGGCTTTTCAACAGAAGAAAGGTCTGGAGTGGTTTTGGAGCTGAGGTTGGTGACTGTCTTTTGGTTGTAAGTTCCACAGTTGATAGTTTTAGTACTACCATGATAGTACTGCCACTTGTTGCTGGAGAATGCTGAACCTTTTTTGGGCACTGCTTAATCTTTTTGTTTAGGATAGCATTGAGGGTCTGGACTTTCTGTAGAAGGTTTGGGTTGAGAGTTGCTTCTACCTGGCTGGAGATTCCAGGAAGGTCTTCCTTTGCATAAGTTGCTGTACCTGGACCTTAAGGAATCTGCTACTGAACTGGTGCAGTGTTGTTGTCTATGCACCTGAGTAAGACAGGAAGGTGATTTTTAGTCTTTATTATCTCAGAGTTGGTAGTGGAGTTCAAATTGAGTATATGGACCTCTTCTCAGAAAAACTGCCAACACAGACCTGACATTTTATTCAGTCCTTGAAGACCATCCTAAAGGCAACCAGACAATGCACAACTCCCAAGGTACACATACCAATTAAACTGCATCTATGGCAGTATCTACACTGGAGAGACATCATGCCTCTTTGATAAAAAGACTCAAAGAACACAAAGTGTCTGTTGAAAAAGCCATCAACAAATCTTCTCTTTCTTGGCATATAATTAACAACCCCACCCACTCCACTGACTGGTGAGAGACTACCATTTTGGCTACCAGTGTTCACGATTGCCCAAAACGGAAAATACTAGAAGCCAACAACATCAGGGGATTAACTCCAGAGATTAGTAGCAATCAAGTTCCCTAGTGCCTGGAACATCACAAAAGTGGCCTCTATTGTGACTTAATTAGCTGTATATCACTGTGCTGTGTTCCCATGTCCATATCACCATTGGTTGTTTTAACTTCCTTTTGATCTGTCCTCATTAATTTGTTGAAATAATATGTACATCTATGTCTTCCTGTAAACCGAATGATCACTTCATCAGCTGTATATCACTCTGCTGTGTTCACATTCCCTTATTATTTGTGTCCTTATTATTTGTGTCAACTGGCTTTACTTTATCCCTATTTTTATTTTATGACTGTGTTTGATGGGTCCTCAGTGTTTGATGGGTTCTCTGTGTTTGATTGTATATACCTGCACATCTCTGGATTCCAGTAAATTCTGCTATATAAAGTATGGTCTGAACTCCTGTCATTAATCACTTAAAGTAGGGGCAAGAAGTTGCCCAGAAACATTGTATTCTACAATAACGAAGAATTTGTTATCCATATACTCATCTTATATATTCACCAACTTCTAAATGCCTCTGAAGGGAGTAATCAAGAGAGTGATTACACTTGCCACTATAATGTCTCTTATGCCTAAGGTAGAAGTAGCATTGTCAAAACACACACACTGTCTTTTGGTTATTGCTAAAGACATTGCTGCAGTGTGTGCACTATGAACAGGATAAAGTGTATGCTCCTCATCACATTCAGTGGATGTGTTGTTGTGCAATATAAGGCAAGTCCTCCACTACAATTTAGAGAATACCTTTGTTTATGAAGATCAGGAAATTGTTAAATAGGCTACATCCTAAAACATTTGCTCAAGATTACTTCTATTTGGTAACTATTAGTTTTCAAAGATTTTTCCTCAAAGCAAGCTAAGCTGCTGAGGTATACTTATATGTTGATGCTCCTACTATTATGAGATCTCTATCTGAACACAGAGCCAAATCTTAGTCTTCCTAGCTATTTCACCCTGTCTGGTGTTTTGAACCTTGTGTTAAATTAGTGTCCTACTTTGGGTTTATCACCCAGGCATTAATAGGGCAGACCATATGTTGTTTTAATGCTTGAAGCAGCCTTTCTATAGCCACCCATTGTCTTGGGTTAGTAATATATAACTGAATATGAGAACAGGGCTACAATTTGCACATTAAGATGATGTGCACCCCCTACGAGTCAGCTGGGGTCTCTAACCCACTTTCACACCTATTATTGTCCTTGATTTGATTGCACCTTGCGTCTTCTCGTGATCTGCATTCTATTTTGAATCTCTTGAAAAGACAGGAGAACTGTTCAGTGCAGTATCATATATACTATGGCAGTGCATGTCATCCAGTGACTTGTTATATTGGTAATGTTGGTACTTACATTGGACAGATATATGATGCTGACTTGTGTTGTCTTGACTATGCACGCCTGTGGATAAAAGCACCACTGACATGTTAAAACCATGCGATTTCAAGTGACTCATATGAACATAATACTTCATTCAGTGTGGCAGAAACAGTCTGTGTTATTTATTTCTGTTGCCTCACCATGGGTTTGGTGTTTCTACAAGAGCAATGACGTTTGGTGTCAGCTGTCTGAAGTTTGGGGTTGGCTTTTTGGAATTGATAAGATTAATCCAGTTCATTAATCATTCACCAGTTTGTAGACTGCTTGACTGAAACAATGCTGTCGTTTTTATATCACCTTCTTAAGTTGGAAGATTAAGAATCACATGCATTATCATGTAGTCACAACTATCGTAGCATGTGTCATAACTCTCATGATGTGTGTCATATAGTCACAAAAGTCATGGTGTGTCATGTAGACACAGCTATTGTGTGTGTCATACAGTCACAACCGTAGTGATGTGTATTTTATAGTCACACCCATCGTGATGTGTATCATATCGTCACACCTATCATGGTGTTTGTCATATAGTTACACCCATCATGGTGTCTGTTATACAGTCACACCCATTGTGATGTGTATCATAAAGTCACACCCGCTGTGATATGTGTCATATAGTCACACCCATCATGGTGTTTGTCATACAGTCACACCCGTTGTGATGTGTGTCATACACTTACACCCATCGTAGTTTGTGTCGTCTAGTCATACCCATCATGGTGTGTGTCATAAAGTCACACCCATCATGGTGTGTGTCATAAAGTCACACCCATCATGGTGTATGTCATAAAGTCACACCCATCATGGTGTGTGTCATAAAGTCACACCCATCATGCTGTGTGTCATAAAGTCACACCCATCATGGTGTGTGTCATAAAGTCACACCCATCATGGTGTGTGTCATAAAGTCACACCCATCATGGTGTGTGTCATCTAGTCACACCCATCATGGTGTGTGTCATAAAGTCATACCCATCATGGTGTGTGTCATAAAGTCACACCCATCATGGTGTGTGTCATAAAGTCACACCCATCATGGTGTGTGTCATAAAGTCACACCCATCATGGTGTGTGTCATGTAGTCACACCCATCATGGTGTGTGTCATAAAGTCACACCCATCATGGTGTGTGTCATAAAGTCACACCCATCATGGTGTGTGTCATAAAGTCACACCCATCATGTGTGTCATAAAGTCACACCCATCATGGTGTGTGTCATGTAGTCACACCCATCATGGTGTGTATCATAAAGTCACACCCATCATGATGTGTGTCATGTAGTCACACCCATCATGGTGTGTGTCATAAAGTCACACCCATCATGGTGTGTGTCATAAAGTCACACCCATCATGGTGTGTGTCATAAAGTCACACCCATCATGGTGTGTGTCATGTAGTCACACCCATCATGGTGTTTGTCATAAAGTCACACCCATCATGGTGTGTGTCATGTAGTCACACCCATCATGGTGTGTATCATAAAGTCACACCCATCATGATGTGTGTCATGTAGTCACACCCATCATGGTGTGTGTCATAAAGTCACACCCATCATGGTGTGTGTCATGTAGTCACACCCATCATGGTGTGTGTCATAAAGTCACACCCATCATGGTGTGTGTCATAAAGTCATACCCATCATGGTGTGTGTCATGTAGTCACACCCATCATGGTGTGTGTCATAAAGTCACACCCATCATGGTGTGTGTCATGTAGTCACACCCATCATGGTGTGTGTCATAAAGTCACACCCATCATGGTATGTGTCATGTAGTCACACCCATCATGGTGTGTGTCATAAAGTCACACCTATCATGATGCGTATCATATAGTCACACCCATCATGGTGTGTGTCATAAAGTCACACCCATCATGGTGTGTATCATATAGTCACACCCATCATGGTGTGTGTCATAAAGTCACACCCATCATGGTGTGTGTCATAAAGTCACACCCATCATGATGTGAGTCATAAAGTCACACCCATCATGGTGTGTGTCATATAGTCACACCCATCATGGTGTGTGTCATCTAGTCACACCCATCATGGTGTGTGTCATAAAGTCACACCCATCATGGTGTGTGTCATATAGTCACACTCATCATGGTGTGTGTCATCTAGTCACACCCATCATGGTGTGTGTCATAAAGTCACACCCATCATGGTGTGTGTCATGTAGTCACACCCATCATGGTGTGTGTCATAAAGTCACACCCATCATGGTGTGTGTCATAAAGTCACACCCATCATGGTGTGTATCATATAGTCACACCCATCATGGTGTTTGTCATAAAGTCATACCCATCATGGTGTGTGTCATAAAGTCACACCCATCATGGTGTTTGTCATAAAGTCACACCCATCATGGTGTGTATCATATAGTCACACCCATCATGGTGTGTGTCATAAAGTCACACCCATCATGGTGTGTGTCATGTAGTCACACCCATCATGGTGTGTGTCATAAAGTCACACCCATCATGGTGTGTGTCATAAAGTCACACCCATCATGGTGTGTATCATATAGTCACACCCATCATGGTGTTTGTCATAAAGTCATACCCATCATGGTGTGTGTCATAAAGTCACACCCATCATGGTGTTTGTCATAAAGTCACACCCATCATGGTGTGTATCATATAGTCACACCCATCGTGATATGTGTCATCTAGTCACACCCATCATGGTGCGTATCATATAGTCACACCCATCATGGTGTGTGTCATGTAGTCACACCCATCATGGTGTGTGTCATAAAGTCACACCCATCATGGTGTGTGTCATAAAGTCACACCCATCATGGTGTTTGTCATAAAGTCACACCCATCATGGTGCGTATCATATAGTCACACCCATCATGGTGTGTGTCATAAAGTCACACCCATCATGGTGTGTGTCATGTAGTCACACCCATCATGGTGCTTGTTATAAAGTCACACCCATCATGGTGTTTGTCATAAAGTCACACCCATCATGGTGTGTGTCATAAAGTCACACCCATCATGGTGTTTGTCATAAAGTCACACCCATCATGGTGTGTGTCATAAAGTCACACCCATCATGGTGTTTGTCATAAAGTCACACCCATCATGGTGTGTATCATATAGTCACACCCATCGTGGTATGTGTCATCTAGTCACACATATCATGGTGCGTATCATATAGTCACACCCATCATGGTGTGTGTCATGTAGTCACACCCATCATGGTGTGTGTCATGTAGTCACACCCATCGTGGTGTGTCATATAAATTTTTCTGCACCTGTCATGTGCATGTTATTTCACTACCAATGTTCTTGTTCTAATCACAATTCTCATAGTGCAGGTTACATAGATTTTAGTTCTATCCGGTGTTGAGGGCTGTGCCTGTTGTAGTGGGGGCTTTTATTGTCACTAGTGTCTCTTGTAGGACACTATGTGTCAGTCAGCCTCATGATGCAGTCTGTAGTATTCACATCAATGCAAGATGGTTACAGCTTTTGTTACCTAACTGTTGGCTGTGTAAGACTTTCTGTCAAACTGTACGCAATTCTGGAGTCTCATATGTTATACAGTTCTACTATTGTTAGAAGGGAAATGTTACTTCTCTTTGTTATCATGGTGCAGACTAATCTGCTGATATTGTATGGCACTCTTCACCACTTCATTCATGCTTTCAGTAAGCACATGGCTGTTGTCACTGTAACACTAAATGAATATGTATTTTTGTGTTATGACAGTTGGAAGAGACATATATGTATTATCAACTCAGTATATTGGAGATGTTTATCCTTTTGGAAGACAACATGCCACATCAGAGTTAAATGTTTAACTGGGACCATGCTTATGATGGCTCTCTGGCATAAAAGAATCCAGAGAAACACATCCTGCTCATCTGACTGCTGAGATGTCTTTCATGCTTCTCTCCCTTCATTCATAGACATAATCCTGCTTGCAGTTTCTGTAAGCTGTCAACTATTTATCTCATAAATACAATGTTTGTTTTGCATATGATGATGATTATTTAGATACAAAATAGCAACGTATAGCACAGGAAAATGATAGGTGAAATTCTGCTAAACTGATTACTCTGCTGCAAGTTATAATACTGGTTAACATAAAAAAGCATGTCCATTGTTATTTCATTTAGAGTGCACCCAATGTTGCCTTAGCAACCTACAATTTTAACCGGTGCTCCTCTCCTCATGAGAAAGAGGTATTTTGTAAATATGTGTGTAAATTCTCTCAAAACTGTTGTGAAATATTTTGCACAATCTGTTTCACTATTTTTATACATATTGTGCATTTCTTTTTATATCTCAGGATATAGCACTAGCAAAGACACATCCATAGACACACCAGCACCCCTCACCTACCTACCCTGACCCATCAGGCTTCTTAACTCTGTTCCCGAGAGTTAACATTTAACATGTCAGTGTTACACATGCTATTTCTTTTGTAAGAAAACATGGATGTTCTCATGATCTAAATAACAAGTATAGTGAAGTATCCCTCACAAATCAGATGGTTGAAAATGATAACATACTGTCAGTTACAGTAGATGTCAGCAAGCTGACATTCATCAGTAGATGCGAAATTGTCACCAGTTACATGAAATGATGACATTTTGACAGTTACGTGAAATGACATTTTCGCAGTTACATGAAATGATGACATTTTTGCAGTTACATGAAATGATGACATTGTGACAGTTACATGAAATGATGACATGGTGGCAGATACACTGAAGGCAATATTACAACAATCACATGTTGCTGTATTCTTGTTGCTGTATTCAGTGAAATAGCTGACATATCTCAACAATGTATGAAACTGTTCTGGAAGGTATTGTTAACTAAAATGTCCTAAAATGAAACCAACACATCTGTCATTTCTCCACCATTCTTAAGAATCCTTATGTTATGCTTATGCCATACCATCACACAGGTTACCAATGTGATCAGCACAGATCATGTAGACAGCATTACAATGCAGTTGTTTTCATGTTTTTCACGGTGATGCGGTAAGGTTGTGTATCAATATGACTGCCACCGACAACACTTCAATTTTTGAAACCACAGTTAATTCTCAGATATTTCATGCAAAAAGCATCAAGACAATACAGAGATGTTACTTTCAGGAAGGATTTTATGAAATGTGTCCATGTCTTTCTGTGCCAGGCATATGGTCTAACAAGGTCATGAGTGACCTACATGTAAGTCACAGTCACGATTATCTCTGCTGTTTTCAAATGCCTTTGCATTTTTCTACAGGTGTTCTTCAAGTTGTGTGATTAGTGGTCATTTCACATCACTGATGAGGTCAGCCTCTTACAAGTATCTGGTAGTGAAAGGCATGTTAGAAATGTCTACAGGATACTGAAGGTGTAAGGGTTTAGTTGACCAGCATTACAGATTGTGCCCCTGGTCACAACTATGGTAATTCATTAGGCTTCAGTGCAATTAAGCCAAGCCAGGAATCTAGAGACATGTAACTATACATGACAACTTTCAACCTGTCATAGCCATTGTATTATTCTGTTGATCACTGGATTGTCTGGTCCAGACACATTTATTTATAGACCACCGCCATATGGCTGGAATATTGCTGAGTGTGGCGTAAAACTAAACTCACTCACAGGAATTGTATACCAATGATTGGCATTGTCAGGCACTGATTGCTGGAGCCTTGTCAAAATCTCTATGAAGAGCTGCATCTGTTGCATTTACATCTAAATTTACTTGCAAACACGTTTGTATCAGACTTGATTGTTATCTAGCACTGTTTCGTTTCATCACAGATTAATGGCTTGGAACAACTGGGGACAAGTTTACATACGCAAAGACCTCATGGATTTCAAATATCTCTTAATAATGTCATCAGAGATACAAGCAGCTCACTCACTAACACTGTATAAAGTAGTTCATTTAGGCTACCTTGTATGTCAAGACTGTCACAAGTTTCATTATGTTATATGATACAAACCTTTCAGAAAACTTGTGTGCTGAGATGTTTGTACTGAATGCACACACAACAATGAGCACATGTACGCATCTTTGGCAACTTGTTACATGTTAATGTTATCTCCTAATGTTAATGTTATCACCCGTATATTTCCATATATCCTACTAAGCTGAGACCTGGTGTTTTATTATACATCTCTATATTTTTAACTATATATTTTCTTTACATACATGTGTGTTACTGGTTTAATTGGATTGTGATATTGTTGTTTTTGTAGTTGTTTACAAACTTTCTGATATATTTGAAATGCCATGAATACAACGTCTTAAAAGCCCTTTGTTGCTTCTGAGTTGTTTGTTTCTGTGTTGTGCCACTGGAGATGTAGGTACAACCTGATACTTATGTCAACCCATCTCCCACCTCTCACCTGTGCTTACTTTATGACACATGTACTTGTATGGTGTTTTCTGGCTGGTGACGCATGGGATGTTGGTCTTGACACCAATAGCACTGACAGGGGGTCGACATTTTGCTACTTTTTGCTGGAATCATGCTGGGTTCAAGCAGCAAGCAAACCCAAGAAGGAATTGAATAGCAAGCTGTAGGAGTACTTGCTGTAGTACACTGGTTTTGTTTGAAATGATGCTAGTGTAATGGCTCATTTAATTAGTGGTACACTGAGCATTTTTATCAATATAATAGCAAAACATAACCTGTCATTACTTTTAGAGAAGGAAAATGTTGTTTAGTAGTGTCAATTTTGCATTTATGTGCATTTGTATTGAGTATCAGCTCATTATTGTCATGAAATCGTACACACACTATTAATTCAATATCATTTGCATCTTTATTCTGGCAGATGTCATTACTTTGTCCCATATCTTCCATAATCATATTTTAGGTCTAGCAAAAATACTTGTAAAATAACAAGGGAAATACATTAAGATCCATGTTTATGGTATTCATGATAGTTTGGCCTTATGCTAATATGAAAGCCATTCACATGTGCATTTGTTTTCTAATACAAAATATATAAATTTCAAACCAGTGGTTTCTTTAACTATGTCTCACACTCTCCTGGTGAAACTGTCCAGTCTCAATGGGATAGATTTACAAGAGAGTATATTAATTATGTTTGGCTAGTTTGACATGTTTTCACTCCATTACCTGTGATAATCAGTGTGCAAGACAACATGAATAAGTTTCAAAACAGTTTTTACTGAAGTGTTAAACATTATTGTAAACGTTTTAGGTGCATGTTAAAGTGAATTATGATAATACATCACCATCAAAATGCACAGGAAAAATTCTTTTTGAGTCTGGGTAAAGTCAGAGGGATACCCCAAATGTCTTGTGTTTGTTCTAGCTGCCCCAAGAATGTTATTCAAGGGCATGTATTGATCAAGCAAATACAGTGATCAATATTTAAGTCATACTATGGCAGTTGAGCGTAATGTAACGTTCGAAAGTGATAAAATTAGTGCAAGCCCCAGCAGGATACATACATCCACACATACTGCTTTCATAAAATAGGTGGAACAATTCTTTCTTCAGTGACCATCGTGTGTGAGTGAGTTTATATTTAAGCCACACTCAAGACATTCCAGCTATATGGTGACGGTCTGTAAATAATAGGGTCTGGACCAGACAACCTGGTGATTAAAAGCATAAGCATCGATCTATGCAATTGGGATACGATGTAACCACCTCAGCGTGTCTGACCATCCCGATCCCATTAGTCACCTCTTACGACAAGCATGGGTTACTGAAGACCAAATGTAATCCGGATCTTCACGGGTCATTCTCCGCCGTCATATTGCTGAAATATTGCTAAGAAGCGGTGTAAAACAATGCTCACTCACTCTTCCTTCAGTATCCACTAACCCAAATGCGACTTCACTAAGTAAGATATCAGCGGTGTGCAGGGAGCACCGGGTGCGGAATATACCGGAACTTAGCAAATAATACCTGTTGATCCTCAAGTTATTTCATTTGGTTTCTCAAGAGTTATAGTTCAAATACCTTGATACGATAGTTTGGCAAGCGTATGACCCTTGACCATTTGTTATTACCTTTGCCAATGTTGCATAGGATCATGTTACACTGGAGGTTCGATAACGATATTGTTAATGTAAATCACGATTCGTTTTTGAAAACCTAACAATCTGACACTGTTTACCACTCCAAGTCACATACTAACTGGTAACGGGCAACGGTGGACAACCATGCACATTGTATATTGTGTGTAGCCACCTCGTACATGTGTTATCAGTGCAAGCAGGGCGACGCCTACTTCAGACTAGCTTCGTTACGGAATACAAAAACTAAGCCTTTTATCAAACTCAGAAGCGACACTGATCAAATGTACCTCAACAATGTTCAGTTAGCATTTAGTCTCCATTTCCCGATAGACAGCTAGTGCGAGGACACCATTTCGTGGTTAAATTGCAAGAATGTCTGTTGCTGGCAAATCGAGGAAATTCCTTCTCCACCTGAAACTGTCAAAGAGAGAGAACTTCCTACACGACCACGAGCTCTATGAGATGATGCGCTCTCGGCAGTTGTATAACGTGCATAACGACCTCAGGAAAAAACTAGGACGCACTATCAGAGGCATACAGGATGCAGAAAGGGTTCATGTCGCAAATATTGAATCTCAAAAGATACTTTTTCTCCAAAGAGCAGCAAGAAAGGCGAAAGCCAGATTGCGTCTGACAAGAGTGAACGATTCCCTAGGAGTCAACACAAATAGGGATACCGTGGACAATGCCTCACATGGAAACCCAGGAATGGCTGATGTACTCAATCCTCACGAGTACAGAGACAAACCCAAGATTGACACAACCATTTATCATTCCTGTACGAAGAAACTGTCTTGTGAAATGAGCTACTTTCCGATTCATCGGGACAAAAACAATAAACAACGACTTTCCCCTAAGGACAAACGGTTATCGCTCCCGGACGTAGGGGGCTCCCACCCCAGCAGAGGCCGGATTCCAGTCTGTAGCAGTAAGAACACAGTCGATGAACTGTGTGGGCTTCAACTGTTGCGCAGTTCACGATTACAGACTATTCGTGAATATTCTCAGCTTCTGGACAGGCGAGTGCAAGAGTTCCGATGTGCCTCAATAACAGGCATCCAAAGATCTCACACCTTACTAAAGTAGGAGATATGTATACACAATTCTGTGTGACCTGTTATTTATATGAAAACATGATCGATGGTTCAGGATTGTACTCCATTTAGCGATGATGTTTTGTACCTAAGGGAAGTTATGATTAGTTACCTTCTCCATTGCTTTCTCTGAGTTGTACGTGAAATGTTTAATGTGGCACAGTAAATGTATGTTTAAGATATCTTATGTAATAATTGGCAGGGATTTTGCCCGTACATTCACTTCGTGCCAGCAAGCTTAGGCGTGAATATTTAAGAAACACTTGGTTGTAAACCTAAAACGCGGCTCATAAAAAGACTCAAGATAAGCATAGGCAGTCTATCTACAATATACATTTAAAACACTATGCGTATGGTTGTATCTGTTTTTGTCGTACCTTGGTGTAGTAGCCTTGCTTGCTAATCATAAAAATAAAAATTATGTTCAACAACGTACATCAATACATATGCAAATCTAAACGATTCCAGTAGCCTACTTTCTATACACACTGTGTATTATAACATATCCCCTGTTATCTTTCTATCTTTCTCCGTCCCAGTTTCTAATAAGTGCTTATCATGTGATCAGTTGTAGTAAATACCTTTGGAGAAGGGTTTTATTTGAATAAAACATGTTTCAACTAACTAAAACAGGCGTAAGTATATAGTTGTATCTGTTCTGTTGTATCTTGGTTTAGTAGCCTTGCTTGCTTCAGGGTTTAAATAATGTAGGCTGTATCATAATTGGCTAGGCGATGAAGACTAACTTCATTTATCAGACCAGATTCTTCAGTCACAGATGGCCTGTCAAATTGCAAATTGAAACAGAAAATAAATTCTGTAATACATGTTTATTTTTTATACATTTATGGCATGCAAAAGAATTGTGTCTATGTGTGCTTGTCTGGCTCTGTGTGTCTGTGTGTGTGCTTACAGTTGTATATGCTACTGTAGCATCCGGTTGAACAGAAAATCGGCGTTTAAAAAGTCAACTTCTAGGTATAAAGGCATAATTCCTATCGGTTGTTCATTTGCTAGTTTTTGAAACTATATACTAGTACGTGGAAAACGAAAAATCAGATTGGTTTTCAATAGATTCTTTCTGTGCGTCCTTTTTATAAAAAAAAAAGGTTTAGCAGGCATACGTGAGACGTCAGTGTTTGTAACATAGCAAAGCGAAACGGTTACGGAGAAGGGTTAACGTAGAATTCTTTCTATGTTCCTGTAACGTTCTTATCTGAGTCTCGGCAGGTGTACACTGCCTCTACTAGAAGCCAGAGTCGTTACTCACGTACAACCCAAACCGACAGGAACTACAAGCATGGAACCTTTTCATCACATGAATATCATCGCATCGCATCGCATCGCATCGCATCGCATCGCATCGCATCGCATCGCATCGCATCGCATCGCATCGCACCCAACTGAAAGATGAACTTGATGAACCAGTGAACTTGATGCCCACGTAATACATCTACATTCTGAGCTCTCAGGACACTTAGGACTTTCTGATAATACTTGACTAAATGTAAAGATATTTTTGTCAACATATAGACACAAGGATGTGCAGAGACATGTTAAAACGTGGTGTTTTACAAACTCGAACGCACCAACCTGTATATAGATACCTAAGATACGAAGATGCACCTGTTAATCCTACGAGATATTTACTGGCACTTTATCCTACTAGATGCGGGGATATAACGAACTGTCCGGAAAAGATAAATTGTTCAACACCCTTTGCAAGGTTCTTTAAGCGTTACTTCCCAATGTTACGAAAAAGCTAATATCCAAAATGTACAGTCACCGTTCTCCAAATGGAACGGTTGGCGTAGAGGTTCTCTGTATCTTTACATATCGATGCAATGGACGATGCCACGCTTCTATCAGAGGCTGCTGATTTGTGCTCTGGTACGTTCCGGTTGCATTGCTGAGACACGATTGGTCGTCGTGTGCAACAAAGGGATCCTACTGTGTAGAACCAGGGCTGATCTCCAACATACATGTATATATAGTTTCCCTTGTAGAACCTGGCCCATTTGGAAGCTGCTTTACGCGAGGTATGGCGCAGACTGCCAGGGGCTATGAGGAGGAGAGTGCTGGTTGCCATAAAGTCACAGGGAGGTTACACACTATTGACCTTGAATCGTGTAAGATACGCAAAATGCTATTTTGAATGTTCACATTCGCCAATAAATTCAGCATTAAACATTGTTCACAGATGGTTTTGTATGAAAGTCAGTGTTGCTGTTTTGGAGGTTTTAAGTTAGCAAGTATCGTCATCAACATGGATTCCAATCAAAGGATCATACGGGTCAGAAAACTTTCATAGTGGTCACCACCAAAGTTTATAGCCTGTCCTTGCACAAATACAGGGTTCGCTTAAAGGTCACATGCACATTTTCTGATAAACAATTTTGAGTCAGTTCACTTGCTTAAGGTGAGACCACATGCATTTGGTTGTGGGGCAGGGCTGAAGTCCTTGAAGCTCTCAGAGTCATGCTGCCAGACACGGTCACCAAACTGAGGACTGTCCACGCCCAACGTTGCTTATCTCAAATTGATTTGTGACATGGACGTCGGTGTACACCACAGCGATCTTCGCATTAAAGTGATCGTAACTCCCATGACTTAACACAGACTTAAGGTGGTCTTAGTGTAGCAGGGCAGTGAATGCAAATGACGTTACGGGTGTGAGCTATTGCCCGAGGAATATTTATTTGTCGATAATTCACCCTGAAACATAATTAACAGAAATAATGATACATTAATGGTACACATACTAAAATCATCAATGTGCAATAGTTCGTGATAGTAGTTGTAAACAGACTAGATAACATGCAATACACAGTAAGGTTACAACCATTCTCGCTATGTATATAGCAAGACATAATTGCAATAAGGTTGTTATAGTGCAAGGACAGCCATGTCCAAATATTTCTACAGACCAAAAACTATGTAGCCAGGCTATATGATATTTAGTTATTATTATTCAATGTACAATCTTGATCTTTATCACTACCGCAGAGTACATTGTTTTGTCAGCTACCTTGTTCCTCTTTGTCACCTCCATTAATTACTGTATATGACATTTATGGCCTTTATTGGCCATCTCCCTTGGCTGTGTCTGTCATGACATCAACTGTAGAAGGAAGTGCTATTGTTTCTCTATCTGTCCATTGTTGAATCTTTGCCTGTCTGTTGTTGTTAAAAACTATATATATGTATGCTCACATCTATACTGTATGTGAGATGTGAGTGTGGAGACCGGCATTCCGACTGTCTTTGTAGGGACGACCGCGAGCAGGATTATGCTGCTCGCAGGAAAGGCCCTGAGGTTTAGCTGGAAGTCCGCTCACCTCATTCATGTATACTTGTTTGTCATGTCTTGTGAAACCAACTAAAGAAGTTTGAACTAAACTATGCCTTCGTCTTCACCAACGTATTCATTTGTCTTCGTCAACGTAGTGTTCATCAAAATCATGAGCTAATTCACCACGGGCCGATGACCACGGGCACCCGTTAACAAGGTTATGAACTTGTTTACAAATCATACTGATATAATAAACAGGTTGGAGGTTAAATGATCTATATTACAATTGTTAATGTAATGGATATAGTTAATGGAACAAAAAGTATGACACAGTTGATCATTATACAAATCTGAAATTAAATATACAAACAATAAGCATGTGGTTGAGACTGGGATGTCGAAGGCACAGCAACACGCTGTATCCAGAATGTATCTGAATAAAATATAATTACTCTCTTAACTAAGACTAACACGCTTTACAATTTATGAACTATGTGAAATGCTATATGCCGAATATTGTATGCACATACCTAAACACAACAGAATTTAAATATGACTATTCTACAGCACATTTAGACTCCTATCTCATACACACAAGAGTAAAGATATAGAAAAGCTGTTAGCAATTACAAAAGCTTACAATTGACAGCCCGGTTTAGCTTATTTATGTAAATAGATAATGGATGACATTTAGACAATGCCAAACACTTAGTTTACCTTAATAGAACATGTTTAATGTATCGCAACATATAAGTGAAATAATATGAATATACAGAGATATATTAAACTAACCAGATTTGCAAAATATTTCTGTCGACTTGTCTGTGGGGTGACTTTGTGCAGACTGAGGACAGGCTGTTAGACAAAGGGTTTAAAGGTTTAGCTTGGCCAATCAGGTGAGCACGTCATGGCTTGAGTTTGTTAAGGGCTTTAAGGACACATGACTTATTCTTTAACTAACCTACAGATATACAGATATACATATAAAACATTAAGATAATAAAATCCCTATGTACAAACGACACCCAGAACTCTATGTAAAGAACCATAGATCATTCCATTTAATTATGTTGAAAGTGTAAATGTGTTGAATTTTTGTCAATATTCATTATGGTATCCTTCGGCAGAAAAAGATGCATTCCTGGTTTCATAACAGCTATTTGCCAAATGTGAGAATGTTGTTTGATAACATAACATTCAATAACATAAAATTCAAACAATGTCTTTTCACAGGATTAAGTTTTAAAATACATTTATGAAATAGTTCACGCGCGCACTCACACACTTTTACTGAATAGAGAATGTAAAACTCCTGATCTCGCGTGTCCGTTGCCACTTCACACAAGGTAGGCATCGCTCCGCTCCTGTGACGATACTGATTCAGAGTTGCTGAAAGTGGATGTCGAGAAGGTTGATATAGAGGCAATCCTAAATCACTCTTCAAATCATAGATATATAATTCTTGTGTCATATAATAAAGCAGTTCTTGACTTTAGTTTCGGGTTTGCCTCGGTGAATATCCCTTTTCCAAGACCGGCAGATCAACAGATCAACCTCTAGTAAAGTCAGTAATTGTACAGTTGACACCAACATTCTCCTCCGAGCAATATTGGCAAGTTTCCAGGATATCCTGGGTGAAAAGCTGTTCACACAACTGATGATCTTCTAACGCTAGATGTAAAGTGCGATGAGAGACAAGAGTTCCCCCTTATACACCTTAGAAAGGACTGCCAGATAAGGAAAACTCTCTGGCTCAGGTGACGCTGGACTATCCGGAAGCACTGGTCTAGACATTTCCGCACCAGTCAGGTCTGCAATTAACACATTATTGTTCTTTTCTGACTTTCGAGCTGCCTCAAAGATAAGTACACTATAGAACGACCTGGTCGGTCAGATAAGGATACGGAAGAGAACTCGAGAGATCCTCATTTGGTCTGAAACTGGAGGATTACCCATTTGTATTCAGCAAATAACACTCGACACGTTTCTGGATAAAATGACTCTTTTATTTTCTCTTAATGTACATTTAAGCTGTACAGTAGGTTATATCTGGGATCAAATCTAAATAAAGTACTGTACAGCCAAACGAGGGGCAAGAGGTACTGATTAATGGCTTGTAACAACAGGGGGCTAGAGGGACTGGGACTAGGGGAATGATGCCAAATACTCGAGCCCGATGAGAGAAAGGCAACCAATTGCCAGCATGCAAAGTCAACGTCCCACTAACTTAGCGACCCTTTGAAATACTTGTATTGAAAAACTATAGCTTTATAGCGTATTAAATTATACTCGGTAATTGGAAATAAAACTTAGAAAATAGAAGTACAAGGAATATCCGTGTGAGTGAGTGCGTGTGCGCGTTCGTGTGCGCGTTCGTGTGCGCGTGCGTGTGTATTCGTGTGCATGCTTGGGTTCGTGTGTCGTTGACGCAGCACTTGACCACACTTAAGGAATATTTTAAGTTCAGTTTTACCTAGGACCTCCTTTCAAAGCACTAAGCTGATCGTAAGTCACTAAGGTAACCTTAGTGCATTGTTCAAGAATGGGCAGTTAAGGTTAACCTTAGTTAAGGTTGCTTCGTGAGCGGAGCCCCTGAACTGTAATATAAGTTCAGTAATATAGGCATGGACGCTTCGTTGCCATGTTGCTGTTTAATTGTGAGTGAAACCGAGACATTTTGCCGTTGCTAAACGTATGGTTTCCACTACCGATGTTAGCCGATAGAAGGAACTGCAATATGGCAAGCCGTTTTCACAATTATTAAGAAATTACAGATATCTTCAATTGTTTTAAAGATCCGTCAATGTCCGGGGTAAAATAGCCCTTCAGCAACCGACCCTTGCCATAAAAGGCAACTATGCTTGTCGTAAGAGGCAACTAACGGGATCGCTGGCTCGCTGACTTGGTTGACATAATTATGTCATCGGTTCCCATTTGCGCAAATCGATGCTCATGCTGTTGATCACCGGATTGCCTAGTCCAGACTCGATTATTTTGCAGCCCGCCGCCATATAGCTAGAATATTGCTGAGTGCGGTGTAAAACTAAACTCACTCACTCAAACTCAAGATATTTGTATTATATCTAAAGATACCAATAAAGTTTTGAAGATATCAGTAAATAATTTAAGATATCTTTAATTAATTTCACATATCTAAAATAGAATTGCTGATATCTGAAAATGTTAAAGAGATATCAAGAACATATTTCGTGATATCTCTAAACGGGTTAAAGATATCTGTAAAATAATTACGACCATAGTGTACATAATTGTATGAGAAATTAATTCACAATATCTTGAAAAAAAGGTTTCACAACACGAAAAAATATAACTAATAAAATTGATTTTAAAATTAATGAAATTTTATTTTAAAAAAAACCGAAATAAATGTCTTGTTCACGTCCAAAATCAACTTCATGAGTGAATTAATTCCACGTTTACCTCAATGGACGTTTCTGTTAGCATATCTGTGCTGATGGTAGTGAACATTTATTTTGTGTAACTCAGTGCCTGCATATCCTCTATGTGATTAAAAACTGGGTTTCAGGATCCCCATGTATCCCGTGCGATCTTTAGCTCGGGTTGAGTACTTTTGTTGTCAAAATCGCTGTATTTTTTTGAGTGTGTAGGTACTCTGGGTCATGAATAATGGCCTCGTGAAAGCCTTATATGCTTTCTTTTGCCGGTCAGTTTACATAATGCCGGAAGGAACTTTACCGGGTATCACTTCCCTCTAACATGACCGTTAAGTGTGTGAAGTGTGCAGAGATCGTCCGAAAAAAACAGCATGTAATTTAGTGTGATGGTTGTCATGGGTGGCGTCACAGAACTTGTGATGTTGGAGTGTTAAGAAGTGAGTATCAAGCAAGTGAAGATGACGGTGTGATGGTTGTCATGGGTGGACTCAGAGGACTCGTGATGTTGGAGTGTTAAGAAGTGAGTATCAAGCAAGTGAAGATGAAGGTGTGATGGTTGTCATGGGTGGACTCACAGAACTTGTGATGTTGGAGTGTTAAGAAGTGACTATCTAGCAAGTGAAGATGAAGGTGTGATGGTTGTCATGGGTGGACTCACAGAACTTGTGATGTTGGAGTGTTAAGAAGTGAGTATCTAGCAAGTGAAGATGAAGGTGTGATGGTTGTCATGGGTGGACTCACAGAACTTGTGATGTTGGAGTTTTAAGAAGTGACTATCTAGCAAGTGAAGATGAAGGTGTGGTGGTTGTCATGGGTGGACTCACAGAACTTGTGATGTTGGAGTGTTAAGAAGTGAGTATCAAGCAAGTGAAGATGAAGGTGTGATGGTTGTCATGGGTGGACTCACAGAACTTGTGATGTTGGAGTTTTAAGAAGTGACTATCTAGCAAGTGAAGATGAAGGTGTGGTGGTTGTCATGGGTGGACTCACAGAACTTGTGATGTTGGAGTGTTAAGAAGTGACTATCTAGCAAGTGAAGATGAAGGTGTGATGGTTGTCATGGGTGGACTCACAGAACTTGTGATGTTGGAGTGTTAAGAAGTGACTATCTAGCAAGTGAAGATGAAGGTGTGATGGTTGTCATGGGTGGACTCACAGAACTTGTGATGTTGGAGTGTTAAGAAGTGAGTATCAAGCAAGTGAAGATGAAGGTGTGATGGTTGTCATGGGTGGACTCACAGAACTTGTGATGTTGGAGTGTTAAGAAGTGACTATCTAGCAAGTGAAGATGAAGGTGTGATGGTTGTCATGGGTGGACTCACAGAACTTGTGATGTTGGAGTGTTAAGAAGTGAGTATCTAGCAAGTGAAGATGAAGGTGTGATGGTTGTCATGGGTGGACTCACAGAACTTGTGATGTTGGAGTGTTAAGAAGTGAGTATCTAGCAAGTGAAGATGAAGGTGTGATGGTTGTCATGGGTGGACTCACAGAACTTGTGATGTTGGAGTGTTAAGAAGTGACTATCAAGCAAGTGAAGATGAAGGTGTGATGGTTGTCATGGGTGGACTCACAGAACTTGTGATGTTGGAGTGTTAAGAAGTGACTATCTAGCAAGTGAAGATGAAGGTGTGATGGTTGTCATGCGTGGACTCACAGAACTTGTGATGTTGGAGTGTTAAGAAGTGACTATCTAGCAAGTGAAGATGAAGGTGTGATGGTTGTCATGGGTGGACTCACAGAACTTGTGATGTTGGAGTGTTAAGAAGTGAGTATCAAGCAAGTGAAGATGAAGGTGTGATGGTTATCATGGGTGGACTCACAGGACTCGTGATGTTGGAGTGTTAAGAAGTGAGTATCTAGCAAGTGAAGATGAAGGTGTGATGGTTGTCATGGGTGGACTCACAGAACTCGTGATGTTGGAGTGTTAAGAAGTGACTATCAAGCAAGTGAAGATGAAGGTGTGATGGTTGTCATGGGTGGACTCACAGAACTTGTGATGTTGGAGTGTTAAGAAGTGAGTATCAAGCAAGTGAAGATGAAGGTGTGATGGTTGTCATGGGTGGACTCACAGAACTTGTGATGTTGGAGTGTTAAGAAGTGAGTATCTAGCAAGTGAAGATGAAGGTGTGATGGTTGTCATGGGTGGACTCACAGAACTTGTGATGTTGGAGTGTTAAGAAGTGAGTATCAAGCAAGTGAAGATGAAGGTGTGATGGTTGTCATGGGTGGACTTACAGAACTTGTGATGTTGGAGTGTTAAGAAGTGAGTATCTAGCAAGTGAAGATGAAGGTGTGATGGTTGTCATGGGTGGACTCACAGAACTTGTGATGTTGGAGTGTTAAGAAGTGAGTATCAAGCAAGTGAAGATGAAGGTGTGATGGTTGTCATGGGTGGACTCACAGAACTTGTGATGTTGGAGTGTTAAGAAGTGACTATCTAGCAAGTGAAGATGAAGGTGTGATGGTTGTCATGGGTGGACTCACAGAACTTGTGATGTTGGAGTGTTAAGAAGTGAGTATCTAGCAAGTGAAGATGAAGGTGTGATGGTTGTCATGGGTGGACTCATAGAACTTGTGATGTTGGAGTGTTAAGAAGTGAGTATCAAGCAAGTGAAGATGAAGGTGTGATGGTTGTCATGGGTGGACTCACAGAACTTGTGATGTTGGAGTGTTAAGAAGTGAGTATCAAGCAAGTGAAGATGAAGGTGTGATGGTTGTCATGGGTGGACTCACAGAACTTGTGATGTTGGAGTGTTAAGAAGTGAGTATCTAGCAAGTGAAGATGAAGGTGTGATGGTTGTCATGGGTGGACTCACAGAACTTGTGATGTTGGAGTGTTAAGAAGTGACTATCTAGCAAGTGAAGATGAAGGTGTGATGGTTGTCATGGGTGGACTCACAGAACTTGTGATGTTGGAGTGTTAAGAAGTGACTATCAAGCAAGTGAAGATGAAGGTGTGATGGTTGTCATGGGTGGACTTACAGAACTTGTGATGTTGGAGTGTTAAGAAGTGACTATCTAGCAAGTGAAGATGAAGGTGTGATGGTTGTCATGGGTGGACTCACAGAACTTGTGATGTTGGAGTGTTAAGAAGTGACTATCTAGCAAGTGAAGATGAAGGTGTGATGGTTGTCATGGGTGGACTCACAGAACTTGTGATGTTGGAGTGTTAAGAAGTGACTATCTAGCAAGTGAAGATGAAGGTGTGATGGTTGTCATGGGTGGACTCATAGAACTTGTGATGTTGGAGTGTTAAGAAGTGACTATCAAGCAAGTGAAGATGAAGGTGTGATGGTTGTCATGGGTGGACTTACAGAACTTGTGATGTTGGAGTGTTAAGAAGTGACTATCTAGCAAGTGAAGATGAAGGTGTGATGGTTGTCATGGGTGGACTCACAGAACTTGTGATGTTGGAGTGTTAAGAAGTGAGTATCTAGCAAGTGAAGATGAAGGTGTGATGGTTGTCATGGGTGGACTCACAGAACTTGTGATGTTGGAGTGTTAAGAAGTGACTATCTAGCAAGTGAAGATGAAGGTGTGATGGTTGTCATGGGTGGACTCACAGAACTTGTGATGTTGGAGTGTTAAGAAGTGAGTATCTAGCAAGTGAAGATGAAGGTGTGATGGTTGTCATGGGTGGACTTACAGAACTTGTGATGTTGGAGTGTTAAGAAGTGACTATCTAGCAAGTGAAGATGAAGGTGTGATGGTTGTCATGCGTGGACTCACAGAACTTGTGATGTTGGAGTGTTAAGAAGTGACTATCTGGCAAGTGAAGATGAAGGTGTGATGGTTGTCATGGGTGGACTCACAGGACTCGTGATGTTGGAGTGTTAAGAAGTGAGTATCAAGCAAGTGAAGATGAAGGTGTGATGGTTGTCATGGGTGGACTCACAGAACTTGTGATGTTGGAGTGTTAAGAAGTGACTATCTAGCAAGTGAAGATGAAGGTGTGATGGTTGTCATGGGTGGACTCACAGAACTTGTGATGTTGGAGTGTTAAGAAGTGAGTATCAAGCAAGTGAAGATGAAGGTGTGATGGTTGTCATGGGTGGACTTACAGAACTTGTGATGTTGGAGTGTTAAGAAGTGAGTATCTAGCAAGTGAAGATGAAGGTGTGATGGTTGTCATGGGTGGACTCACAGAACTTGTGATGTTGGAGTGTTAAGAAGTGAGTATCAAGCAAGTGAAGATGAAGGTGTGATGGTTGTCATGGGTGGACATACAGAACTTGTGATGTTGGAGTGTTAAGAAGTGAGTATCTAGCAAGTGAAGATGAAGGTGTGATGGTTGTCATGGGTGGACTCACAGAACTTGTGATGTTGAAGTGTTAAGAAGTGAGTATCTAGCAAGTGAAGATGAAGGTGTGATGGTTGTCATGGGTGGACTCACAGAACTTGTGATGTTGGAGTGTTAAGAAGTGAGTATCAAGCAAGTGAAGATGAAGGTGTGATGGTTGTCATGGGTGGACTTACAGAACTTGTGATGTTGGAGTGTTAAGAAGTGAGTATCAAGCAAGTGAAGATGAAGGTGTGATGGTTGTCATGGGTGGACTCACAGAACTTGTGATGTTGGAGTGTTAAGAAGTGAGTATCAAGCAAGTGAAGATGAAGGTGTGATGGTTGTCATGGGTGGACTCACAGAACTTGTGATGTTGAAGTGTTAAGAAGTGACTATCAACCAAGTGAAGATGAAGGTGTGATGGTTGTCATGGGTGGACTTACAGAACTTGTGATGTTGGAGTGTTAAGAAGTGAGTATCTAGCAAGTGAAGATGAAGGTGTGATGGTTGTCATGCGTGGACTCACAGAACTTGTGATGTTGGAGTGTTAAGAAGTGACTATCTAGCAAGTGAAGATGAAGGTGTGATGGTTGTCATGGGTGGACTCACAGAACTTGTGATGTTGGAGTGTTAAGAAGTGAGTATCAAGCAAGTGAAGATGAAGGTGTGATGGTTGTCATGGGTGGACTCACAGGACTCGTGATGTTGGAGTGTTAAGAAGTGAGTATCTAGCAAGTGAAGATGAAGGTGTGATGGTTGTCATGGGTGGACTCACAGAACTTGTGATGTTGGAGTGTTAAGAAGTGACTATCCAGCAAGTGAAGATGAAGGTGTGATGGTTGTCATGGGTGGACTCACAGAACTTGTGATGTTGGAGTGTTAAGAAGTGACTATCTAGCAAGTGAAGATGAAGGTGTGATGGTTGTCATGGGTGGACTCACAGAACTTGTGATGTTGGAGTGTTAAGAAGTGAGTATCAAGCAAGTGAAGATGAAGGTGTGATGGTTGTCATGGGTGGACTCACAGAACTTGTGATGTTGGAGTGTTAAGAAGTGAGTATCAAGCAAGTGAAGATGAAGGTGTGATGATTGTCATGGGTGGACTCACAGAACTTGTGATGTTGGAGTGTTAAGAAGTGACTATCTAGCAAGTGAAGATGAAGGTGTGATGGTTGTCATGGGTGGACTCACAGAACTTGTGATGTTGGAGTGTTAAGAAGTGAGTATCTAGCAAGTGAAGATGAAGGTGTGATGGTTGTCATGGGTGGACTCACAGAACTTGTGATGTTGGAGTGTTAAGAAGTGACTATCTAGCAAGTGAAGATGAAGGTGTGATGGTTGTCATGGGTGGACTCACAGAACTTGTGATGTTGGAGTGTTAAGAAGTGAGTATCAAGCAAGTGAAGATGAAGGTGTGATGGTTGTCATGGGTGGACTTACAGAACTTGTGATGTTGGAGTGTTAAGAAGTGAGTATCTAGCAAGTGAAGATGAAGGTGTGATGGTTGTCATGCGTGGACTCACAGAACTTGTGATGTTGGAGTGTTAAGAAGTGACTATCTAGCAAGTGAAGATGAAGGTGTGGTGGTTGTCATGGGTGGACTCACAGAACTTGTGATGTTGGAGTGTTAAGAAGTGACTATCTAGCAAGTGAAGATGAAGGTGTGATGGTTGTCATGGGTGGACTCACAGAACTTGTGATGTTGGAGTGTTAAGAAGTGACTATCTAGCAAGTGAAGATGAAGGTGTGATGGTTGTCATGGGTGGACTCACAGAACTTGTGATGTTGGAGTGTTAAGAAGTGAGTATCTAGCAAGTGAAGATGAAGGTGTGATGGTTGTCATGGGTGGACTTACAGAACTTGTGATGTTGGAGTGTTAAGAAGTGACTATCTAGCAAGTGAAGATGAAGGTGTGATGGTTGTCATGCGTGGACTCACAGAACTTGTGATGTTGGAGTGTTAAGAAGTGACTATCTGGCAAGTGAAGATGAAGGTGTGATGGTTGTCATGGGTGGACTCACAGGACTCGTGATGTTGGAGTGTTAAGAAGTGAGTATCAAGCAAGTGAAGATGAAGGTGTGATGGTTGTCATGGGTGGACTCACAGAACTTGTGATGTTGGAGTGTTAAGAAGTGACTATCTAGCAAGTGAAGATGAAGGTGTGATGGTTGTCATGGGTGGACTCACAGAACTTGTGATGTTGGAGTGTTAAGAAGTGAGTATCAAGCAAGTGAAGATGAAGGTGTGATGGTTGTCATGGGTGGACTTACAGAACTTGTGATGTTGGAGTGTTAAGAAGTGAGTATCTAGCAAGTGAAGATGAAGGTGTGATGGTTGTCATGGGTGGACTCACAGAACTTGTGATGTTGGAGTGTTAAGAAGTGAGTATCAAGCAAGTGAAGATGAAGGTGTGATGGTTGTCATGGGTGGACTCACAGAACTTGTGATGTTGGAGTGTTAAGAAGTGAGTATCTAGCAAGTGAAGATGAAGGTGTGATGGTTGTCATGGGTGGACTCACAGAACTTGTGATGTTGAAGTGTTAAGAAGTGAGTATCTAGCAAGTGAAGATGAAGGTGTGATGGTTGTCATGGGTGGACTCACAGAACTTGTGATGTTGGAGTGTTAAGAAGTGAGTATCAAGCAAGTGAAGATGAAGGTGTGATGGTTGTCATGGGTGGACTTACAGAACTTGTGATGTTGGAGTGTTAAGAAGTGAGTATCAAGCAAGTGAAGATGAAGGTGTGATGGTTGTCATGGGTGGACTCACAGAACTTGTGATGTTGGAGTGTTAAGAAGTGAGTATCAAGCAAGTGAAGATGAAGGTGTGATGGTTGTCATGGGTGGACTCACAGAACTTGTGATGTTGAAGTGTTAAGAAGTGACTATCAACCAAGTGAAGATGAAGGTGTGATGGTTGTCATGGGTGGACTTACAGAACTTGTGATGTTGGAGTGTTAAGAAGTGAGTATCTAGCAAGTGAAGATGAAGGTGTGATGGTTGTCATGCGTGGACTCACAGAACTTGTGATGTTGGAGTGTTAAGAAGTGACTATCTAGCAAGTGAAGATGAAGGTGTGATGGTTGTCATGGGTGGACTCACAGAACTTGTGATGTTGGAGTGTTAAGAAGTGAGTATCAAGCAAGTGAAGATGAAGGTGTGATGGTTGTCATGGGTGGACTCACAGGACTCGTGATGTTGGAGTGTTAAGAAGTGAGTATCTAGCAAGTGAAGATGAAGGTGTGATGGTTGTCATGGGTGGACTCACAGAACTTGTGATGTTGGAGTGTTAAGAAGTGACTATCCAGCAAGTGAAGATGAAGGTGTGATGGTTGTCATGGGTGGACTCACAGAACTTGTGATGTTGGAGTGTTAAGAAGTGACTATCTAGCAAGTGAAGATGAAGGTGTGATGGTTGTCATGGGTGGACTCACAGAACTTGTGATGTTGGAGTGTTAAGAAGTGAGTATCAAGCAAGTGAAGATGAAGGTGTGATGGTTGTCATGGGTGGACTCACAGAACTTGTGATGTTGGAGTGTTAAGAAGTGACTATCTAGCAAGTGAAGATGAAGGTGTGATGGTTGTCATGGGTGGACTCACAGAACTTGTGATGTTGGAGTGTTAAGAAGTGAGTATCTAGCAAGTGAAGATGAAGGTGTGATGGTTGTCATGGGTGGACTCACAGAACTTGTGATGTTGGAGTGTTAAGAAGTGACTATCTAGCAAGTGAAGATGAAGGTGTGATGGTTGTCATGGGTGGACTCACAGAACTTGTGATGTTGGAGTGTTAAGAAGTGACTATCAAGCAAGTGAAGATGAAGGTGTGATGGTTGTCATGGGTGGACTTACAGAACTTGTGATGTTGGAGTGTTAAGAAGTGAGTATCTAGCAAGTGAAGATGAAGGTGTGATGGTTGTCATGCGTGGACTCACAGAACTTGTGATGTTGGAGTGTTAAGAAGTGACTATCTAGCAAGTGAAGATGAAGGTGTGGTGGTTGTCATGGGTGGACTCACAGAACTTGTGATGTTGGAGTGTTAAGAAGTGAGTATCTAGCAAGTGAAGATGAAGGTGTGATGGTTGTCATGGGTGGACTCACAGAACTTGTGATGTTGGAGTGTTAAGAAGTGAGTATCTAGCAAGTGAAGATGAAGGTGTGGTGGTTGTCATGGGTGGACTCACAGAACTTGTGATGTTGGAGTGTTAAGAAGTGAGTATCTAGCAAGTGAAGATGAAGGTGTGATGGTTGTCATGGGTGGACTCACAGAACTTGTGATGTTGGAGTGTTAAGAAGTGACTATCTAGCAAGTGAAGATGAAGGTGTGATGGTTGTCATGGGTGGACTCACAGAACTTGTGATGTTGGAGTGTTAAGAAGTGACTATCAAGCAAGTGAAGATGAAGGTGTGATGGTTGTCATGGGTGGACTCACAGAACTTGTGATGTTGGAGTGTTAAGAAGTGACTATCTAGCAAGTGAAGATGAAGGTGTGATGGTTGTCATGGGTGGACTCACAGAACTTGTGATGTTGGAGTGTTAAGAAGTGAGTATCAAGCAAGTGAAGATGAAGGTGTGATGGTTGTCATGGGTGGACTCACAGAACTCGTGATGTTGGAGTGTTAAGAAGTGAGTATCTAGCAAGTGAAGATGAAGGTGTGATGGTTGTCATGGGTGGACTTCACAGAACTTGTGATGTTGGAGTGTTAAGAAGTGACTATCTAGCAAGTGAAGATGAAGGTGTGATGGTTGTCATGGGTGGACTCACAGAACTTGTGATGTTGGAGTGTTAAGAAGTGAGTATCAAGAGAGTGAAGATGAAGGTGTGATGGTTGTCATGGGTGGACTTACAGAACTTGTGATGTTGGAGTGTTAAGAAGTGAGTATCTAGCAAGTGAAGATGAAGGTGTGATGGTTGTCATGGGTGGACTCACAGAACTTGTGATGTTGGAGTGTTAAGAAGTGAGTATCAAGCAAGTGAAGATGAAGGTGTGATGGTTGTCATGGGTGGACTTACAGAACTTGTGATGTTGGAGTGTTAAGAAGTGAGTATCTAGCAAGTGAAGATGAAGGTGTGATGGTTGTCATGGGTGGACTCACAGAACTTGTGATGTTGGAGTGTTAAGAAGTGAGTATCAAGCAAGTGAAGATGAAGGTGTGATGGTTGTCATGGGTGGACTCACAGAACTTGTGATGTTGGAGTGTTAAGAAGTGACTATCTAGCAAGTGAAGATGAAGGTGTGATGGTTGTCATGGGTGGACTTACAGAACTTGTGATGTTGGAGTGTTAAGAAGTGACTATCTAGCAAGTGAAGATGAAGGTGTGATGGTTGTCATGGGTGGACTCACAGAACTTGTGATGTTGGAGTGTTAAGAAGTAAGTATCTAGCAAGTGAAGATGAAGGTGTGATGGTTGTCATGGGTGGACTCACAGAACTTGTGATGTTGGAGTGTTAAGAAGTGACTATCTAGCAAGTGAAGATGAAGGTGTGATGGTTGTCATGGGTGGACTCACAGAACTTGTGATGTTGGAGTGTTAAGAAGTGACTATCAAGCAAGTGAAGATGAAGGTGTGATGGTTGTCATGGGTGGACTTACAGAACTTGTGATGTTGGAGTGTTAAGAAGTGACTATCTAGCAAGTGAAGATGAAGGTGTGATGGTTGTCATGCGTGGACTCACAGAACTTGTGATGTTGGAGTGTTAAGAAGTGATTATCTGGCAAGTGAAGATGAAGGTGTGATGGTTGTCATGGGTGGACTCACAGAACTTGTGATGTTGGAGTGTTAAGAAGTGAGTATCAAGCAAGTGAAGATGAAGGTGTGATGGTTGTCATGGGTGGACTCACAGGACTCGTGATGTTGGAGTGTTAAGAAGTGAGTATCTAGCAAGTGAAGATGAAGGTGTGATGGTTGTCATGGGTGGACTCACAGAACTTGTGATGTTGGAGTGTTAAGAAGTGACTATCTAGCAAGTGAAGATGAAGGTGTGATGGTTGTCATGGGTGGACTCACAGAACTTGTGATGTTGGAGTGTTAAGAAGTGAGTATCAAGCAAGTGAAGATGAAGGTGTGATGGTTGTCATGGGTGGACTCACAGAACTTGTGATGTTGGAGTGTTAAGAAGTGAGTATCAAGCAAGTGAAGATGAAGGTGTGATGGTTGTCATGGGTGGACTCACAGAACTTGTGATGTTGGAGTGTTAAGAAGTGAGTATCAAGCAAGTGAAGATGAAGGTGTGATGGTTGTCATGGGTGGACTTACAGAACTTGTGATGTTGGAGTGTTAAGAAGTGAGTATCTAGCAAGTGAAGATGAAGGTGTGATGGTTGTCATGCGTGGACTCACAGAACTTGTGATGTTGGAGTGTTAAGAAGTGACTATCTAGCAAGTGAAGATGAAGGTGTGGTGGTTGTCATGGGTGGACTCACAGAACTTGTGATGTTGGAGTGTTAAGAAGTGACTATCTAGCAAGTGAAGATGAAGGTGTGATGGTTGTCATGGGTGGACTCACAGAACTTGTGATGTTGGAGTGTTAAGAAGTGAGTATCAAGCAAGTGAAGATGAAGGTGTGATGGTTGTCATGGGTGGACTCACAGAACTTGTGATGTTGGAGTGTTAAGAAGTGACTATCTAGCAAGTGAAGATGAAGGTGTGATGGTTGTCATGGGTGGACTCACAGAACTTGTGATGTTGGAGTGTTAAGAAGTGAGTATCAAGCAAGTGAAGATGAAGGTGTGATGGTTGTCATGGGTGGACTCACAGAACTTGTGATGTTGGAGTGTTAAGAAGTGAGTATCTAGCAAGTGAAGATGAAGGTGTGATGGTTGTCATGGTGGACTCACAGAACTTGTGATGTTGAGTGTTAAAAGAAGTGACTATCTAGCAAGTGAAGATGAAGGTGTGATGGTTGTCATGGGTGGACTCACAGAACTTGTGATGTTGGAGTGTTAAGAAGTGAGTATCTAGCAAGTGAAGATGAAGGTGTGATGGTTGTCATGGGTGGACTCACAGAACTTGTGATGTTGGAGTGTTAAGAAGTGACTATCTAGCAAGTGAAGATGAAGGTGTGATGGTTGTCATGGGTGGACTCACAGAACTTGTGATGTTGGAGTGTTAAGAAGTGACTATCAAGCAAGTGAAGATGAAGGTGTGATGGTTGTCATGGGTGGACTTACAGAACTTGTGATGTTGGAGTGTTAAGAAGTGAGTATCTAGCAAGTGAAGATGAAGGTGTGATGGTTGTCATGGGTGGACTCACAGAACTTGTGATGTTGGAGTGTTAAGAAGTGACTATCAAGCAAGTGAAGATGAAGGTGTGATGGTTGTCATGGGTGGACTCACAGAACTTGTGATGTTGGAGTGTTAAGAAGTGAGTATCTAGCAAGTGAAGATGAAGGTGTGATGGTTGTCATGGGTGGACTCACAGAACTTGTGATGTTGGAGTGTTAAGAAGTGACTATCTAGCAAGTGAAGATGAAGGTGTGATGGTTGTCATGGGTGGACTCACAGAACTTGTGATGTTGGAGTGTTAAGAAGTGAGTATCAAGCAAGTGAAGATGAAGGTGTGATGGTTGTCATGGGTGGACTCACAGAACTTGTGATGTTGGAGTGTTAAGAAGTGACTATCTAGCAAGTGAAGATGAAGGTGTGATGGTTGTCATGGGTGGACTCACAGAACTTGTGATGTTGGAGTGTTAAGAAGTGAGTATCAAGCAAGTGAAGATGAAGGTGTGATGGTTGTCATGGGTGGACTCACAGAACTCGTGATGTTGGAGTGTTAAGAAGTGAGTATCTAGCAAGTGAAGATGAAGGTGTGATGGTTGTCATGGGTGGACTTCACAGAACTTGTGATGTTGGAGTGTTAAGAAGTGACTATCTAGCAAGTGAAGATGAAGGTGTGATGGTTGTCATGGGTGGACTCACAGAACTTGTGATGTTGGAGTGTTAAGAAGTGAGTATCAAGCAGAGTGAAGATGAAGGTGTGATGGTTGTCATGGGTGGACTCACAGAACTTGTGATGTTGGAGTGTTAAGAAGTGAGTATCTAGCAAGTGAAGATGAAGGTGTGATGGTTGTCATGGGTGGACTCACAGAACTTGTGATGTTGGAGTGTTAAGAAGTGAGTATCAAGCAAGTGAAGATGAAGGTGTGATGGTTGTCATGGGTGGACTTACAGAACTTGTGATGTTGGAGTGTTAAGAAGTGAGTATCTAGCAAGTGAAGATGAAGGTGTGATGGTTGTCATGGGTGGACTCACAGAACTTGTGATGTTGGAGTGTTAAGAAGTGAGTATCAAGCAAGTGAAGATGAAGGTGTGATGGTTGTCATGGGTGGACTCACAGAACTTGTGATGTTGGAGTGTTAAGAAGTGAGTATCTAGCAAGTGAAGATGAAGGTGTGATGGTTGTCATGGGTGGACTCACAGAACTTGTGATGTTGGAGTGTTAAGAAGTGACTATCTAGCAAGTGAAGATGAAGGTGTGATGGTTGTCATGGGTGGACTCACAGAACTTGTGATGTTGGAGTGTTATGAAGTGAGTATCAAGCAAGTGAAGATGAAGGTGTGATGGTTGTCATGGGTGGACTCACAGAACTTGTGATGTTGGAGTGTTAAGAAGTGAGTATCTAGCAAGTGAAGATGAAGGTGTGATGGTTGTCATGGGTGGACTCACAGAACTTGTGATGTTGGAGTGTTAAGAAGTGACTATCAAGCAAGTGAAGATGAAGGTGTGATGGTTGTCATGGGTGGACTCACAGAACTTGTGATGTTGAAGTGTTAAGAAGTGACTATCTAGCAAGTGAAGATGAAGGTGTGATGGTTGTCATGGGTGGACTCACAGAACTTGTGATGTTGGAGTGTTAAGAAGTGACTATCTAGCAAGTGAAGATGAAGGTGTGATGGTTGTCATGGGTGGACTCACAGAACTTGTGATGTTGGAGTGTTAAGAAGTGAGTATCAAGCAAGTGAAGATGAAGGTGTGATGGTTGTCATGGGTGGACTCACAGAACTTGTGATGTTGGAGTGTTAAGAAGTGACTATCTAGCAAGTGAAGATGAAGGTGTGATGGTTGTCATGGGTGGACTTACAGAACTTGTGATGTTGGAGTGTTAAGAAGTGAGTATCAAGCAAGTGAAGATGAAGGTGTGATGGTTGTCATGGGTGGACTGACAGAACTTGTGATGTTGGAGTGTTAAGAAGTGACTATCTAGCAAGTGAAGATGAAGGTGTGATGGTTGTCATGGGTGGACTCACAGAACTTGTGATGTTGGAGTGTTAAGAAGTGAGTATCAAGCAAGTGAAGATGAAGGTGTGATGATTGTCATGGGTGGACTCACAGAACTTGTGATGTTGGAGTGTTAAGAAGTGAGTATCAAGCAAGTGAAGATGAAGGTGTGATGGTTGTCATGGGTGGACTTACAGAACTTGTGATGTTGGAGTGTTAAGAAGTGAGTATCTAGCAAGTGAAGATGAAGGTGTGATGGTTGTCATGGGTGGACTCACAGAACTTGTGATGTTGGAGTGTTAAGAAGTGAGTATCAAGCAAGTGAAGATGAAGGTGTGATGGTTGTCATGGGTGGACTCACAGAACTTGTGATGTTGGAGTGTTAAGAAGTGAGTATCTAGCAAGTGAAGATGAAGGTGTGATGGTTGTCATGGGTGGACTCACAGAACTTGTGATGTTGGAGTGTTAAGAAGTGACTATCTAGCAAGTGAAGATGAAGGTGTGATGGTTGTCATGGGTGGCCTCACAGAACTTGTGATGTTGGAGTGTTAAGAAGTGAGTATCAAGCAAGTGAAGATGAAGGTGTGATGGTTGTCATGGGTGGACTGACAGAACTTGTGATGTTGGAGTGTTAAGAAGTGACTATCTAGCAAGTGAAGATGAAGGTGTGATGGTTGTCATGGGTGGACTCACAGAACTTGTGATGTTGGAGTGTTAAGAAGTGACTATCAAGCAAGTGAAGATGAAGGTGTGATGGTTGTCATGGGTGGACTCACAGAACTTATGATGTTGAAGTGTTAAGAAGTGACTATCTAGCAAGTGAAGATGAAGGTGTGATGGTTGTCATGGGTGGACTCACAGAACTTGTGATGTTGGAGTGTTAAGAAGTGACTATCTAGCAAGTGAAGATGAAGGTGTGATGGTTGTCATGGGTGGACTCACAGAACTTGTGATGTTGGAGTGTTAAGAAGTGAGTATCAAGCAAGTGAAGATGAAGGTGTGATGGTTGTCATGGGTGGACTCACAGAACTTGTGATGTTGGAGTGTTAAGAAGTGACTATCTAGCAAGTGAAGATGAAGGTGTGATGGTTGTCATGGGTGGACTTACAGAACTTGTGATGTTGGAGTGTTAAGAAGTGAGTATCAAGCAAGTGAAGATGAAGGTGTGATGGTTGTCATGGGTGGACTCACAGAACTTGTGATGTTGGAGTGTTAAGAAGTGAGTATCAAGCAAGTGAAGATGAAGGTGTGATGGTTGTCATGGGTGGACTCACAGAACTTGTGATGTTGGAGTGTTAAGAAGTGAGTATCTAGCAAGTGAAGATGAAGGTGTGATGGTTGTCATGGGTGGACTCACAGAACTTGTGATGTTGGAGTGTTAAGAAGTGACTATCTAGCAAGTGAAGATGAAGGTGTGATGGTTGTCATGGGTGGACTCACAGAACTTGTGATGTTGGAGTGTTAAGAAGTGAGTATCAAGCAAGTGAAGATGAAGGTGTGATGGTTGTCATGGGTGGACTTACAGAACTTTTGATGTTGGAGTGTTAAGAAGTGACTATCTAGCAAGTGAAGATGAAGGTGTGATGGTTGTCATGGGTGGACTCACAGAACTTGTGATGTTGGAGTGTTAAGAAGTGACTATCTAGCAAGTGAAGATGAAGGTGTGATGGTTGTCATGGGTGGACTCACAGAACTTGTGATGTTGGAGTGTTAAGAAGTGACTATCAAGCAAGTGAAGATGAAGGTGTGATGGTTGTCATGGGTGGACTCACAGAACTTGTGATGTTGAAGTGTTAAGAAGTGACTATCTAGCAAGTGAAGATGAAGGTGTGATGGTTGTCATGGGTGGACTCACAGAACTTGTGATGTTGGAGTGTTAAGAAGTGACTATCAAGCAAGTGAAGATGAAGGTGTGATGGTTGTCATGGGTGGACTCACAGAACTTGTGATGTTGAAGTGTTAAGAAGTGACTATCTAGCAAGTGAAGATGAAGGTGTGATGGTTGTCATGGGTGGACTCACAGAACTTGTGATGTTGGAGTGTTAAGAAGTGACTATCTAGCAAGTGAAGATGAAGGTGTGATGGTTGTCATGGGTGGACTCACAGAACTTGTGATGTTGGAGTGTTAAGAAGTGAGTATCAAGCAAGTGAAGATGAAGGTGTGATGGTTGTCATGGGTGGACTCACAGAACTTGTGATGTTGGAGTGTTAAGAAGTGACTATCTAGCAAGTGAAGATGAAGGTGTGATGGTTGTCATGGGTGGACTTACAGAACTTGTGATGTTGGAGTGTTAAGAAGTGAGTATCAAGCAAGTGAAGATGAAGGTGTGATGGATGTCATGGGTGGACTCACAGAACTTGTGATGTTGGAGTGTTAAGAAGTGAGTATCAAGCAAGTGAAGATGAAGGTGTGATGGTTGTCATGGGTGGACTCACAGAACTTGTGATGTTGGAGTGTTAAGAAGTGAGTATCTAGCAAGTGAAGATGAAGGTGTGATGGTTGTCATGGGTGGACTCACAGAACTTGTGATGTTGGAGTGTTAAGAAGTGAGTATCTAGCAAGTGAAGATGAAGGTGTGATGGTTGTCATGGGTGGACTCACAGAACTTGTGATGTTGGAGTGTTAAGAAGTGACTATCAAGCAAGTGAAGATGAAGGTGTGATGGTTGTCATGGGTGGACTCACAGAACTTGTGATGTTGGAGTGTTAAGAAGTGAGTATCTAGCAAGTGAAGATGAAGGTGTGATGGTTGTCATGGGTGGACTCACAGAACTTGTGATGTTGGAGTGTTAAGAAGTGACTATCTAGCAAGTGAAGATGAAGGTGTGATGGTTGTCATGGGTGGACTCACAGAACTTGTGATGTTGAAGTGTTAAGAAGTGACTATCAAGCAAGTGAAGATGAAGGTGTGATGGTTGTCATGGGTGGACTCACAGAACTTGTGATGTTGGAGTGTTAAGAAGTGACTATCTAGCAAGTGAAGATGAAGGTGTGATGGTTGTCATGGGTGGACTCACAGAACTTGTGATGTTGGAGTGTTAAGAAGTGAGTATCAAGCAAGTGAAGATGAAGGTGTGATGGTTGTCATGGGTGGACTCACAGAACTCGTGATGTTGGAGTGTTAAGAAGTGAGTATCTAGCAAGTGAAGATGAAGGTGTGATGGTTGTCATGGGTGGACTTCACAGAACTTGTGATGTTGGAGTGTTAAGAAGTGACTATCTAGCAAGTGAAGATGAAGGTGTGATGGTTGTCATGGGTGGACTCACAGAACTTGTGATGTTGGAGTGTTAAGAAGTGAGTATCAAGAGAGTGAAGATGAAGGTGTGATGGTTGTCATGGGTGGACTTACAGAACTTGTGATGTTGGAGTGTTAAGAAGTGAGTATCTAGCAAGTGAAGATGAAGGTGTGATGGTTGTCATGGGTGGACTCACAGAACTTGTGATGTTGGAGTGTTAAGAAGTGAGTATCAAGCAAGTGAAGATGAAGGTGTGATGGTTGTCATGGGTGGACTTACAGAACTTGTGATGTTGGAGTGTTAAGAAGTGAGTATCTAGCAAGTGAAGATGAAGGTGTGATGGTTGTCATGGGTGGACTCACAGAACTTGTGATGTTGGAGTGTTAAGAAGTGAGTATCAAGCAAGTGAAGATGAAGGTGTGATGGTTGTCATGGGTGGACTCACAGAACTTGTGATGTTGGAGTGTTAAGAAGTGAGTATCTAGCAAGTGAAGATGAAGGTGTGATGGTTGTCATGGGTGGACTCACAGAACTTGTGATGTTGGAGTGTTAAGAAGTGACTATCTAGCAAGTGAAGATGAAGGTGTGATGGTTGTCATGGGTGGACTCACAGAACTTGTGATGTTGGAGTGTTAAGAAGTGAGTATCAAGCAAGTGAAGATGAAGGTGTGATGGTTGTCATGGGTGGACTCACAGAACTTGTGATGTTGGAGTGTTAAGAAGTGACTATCTAGCAAGTGAAGATGAAGGTGTGATGGTTGTCATGGGTGGACTTACAGAACTTGTGATGTTGGAGTGTTAAGAAGTGAGTATCAAGCAAGTGAAGATGAAGGTGTGATGGTTGTCATGGGTGGACTCACAGAACTTGTGATGTTGGAGTGTTAAGAAGTGAGTATCAAGCAAGTGAAGATGAAGGTGTGATGGTTGTCATGGGTGGACTCACAGAACTTGTGATGTTGGAGTGTTAAGAAGTGAGTATCTAGCAAGTGAAGATGAAGGTGTGATGGTTGTCATGGGTGGACTCACAGAACTTGTGATGTTGGAGTGTTAAGAAGTGACTATCTAGCAAGTGAAGATGAAGGTGTGATGGTTGTCATGGGTGGACTCACAGAACTTGTGATGTTGGAGTGTTAAGAAGTGAGTATCAAGCAAGTGAAGATGAAGGTGTGATGGTTGTCATGGGTGGACTTACAGAACTTTTGATGTTGGAGTGTTAAGAAGTGACTATCTAGCAAGTGAAGATGAAGGTGTGATGGTTGTCATGGGTGGACTCACAGAACTTGTGATGTTGGAGTGTTAAGAAGTGACTATCTAGCAAGTGAAGATGAAGGTGTGATGGTTGTCATGGGTGGACTCACAGAACTTGTGATGTTGGAGTGTTAAGAAGTGACTATCAAGCAAGTGAAGATGAAGGTGTGATGGTTGTCATGGGTGGACTCACAGAACTTGTGATGTTGAAGTGTTAAGAAGTGACTATCTAGCAAGTGAAGATGAAGGTGTGATGGTTGTCATGGGTGGACTCACAGAACTTGTGATGTTGGAGTGTTAAGAAGTGACTATCAAGCAAGTGAAGATGAAGGTGTGATGGTTGTCATGGGTGGACTCACAGAACTTGTGATGTTGAAGTGTTAAGAAGTGACTATCTAGCAAGTGAAGATGAAGGTGTGATGGTTGTCATGGGTGGACTCACAGAACTTGTGATGTTGGAGTGTTAAGAAGTGACTATCTAGCAAGTGAAGATGAAGGTGTGATGGTTGTCATGGGTGGACTCACAGAACTTGTGATGTTGGAGTGTTAAGAAGTGAGTATCAAGCAAGTGAAGATGAAGGTGTGATGGTTGTCATGGGTGGACTCACAGAACTTGTGATGTTGGAGTGTTAAGAAGTGACTATCTAGCAAGTGAAGATGAAGGTGTGATGGTTGTCATGGGTGGACTTACAGAACTTGTGATGTTGGAGTGTTAAGAAGTGAGTATCAAGCAAGTGAAGATGAAGGTGTGATGGATGTCATGGGTGGACTCACAGAACTTGTGATGTTGGAGTGTTAAGAAGTGAGTATCAAGCAAGTGAAGATGAAGGTGTGATGGTTGTCATGGGTGGACTTACAGAACTTTTGATGTTGGAGTGTTAAGAAGTGACTATCTAGCAAGTGAAGATGAAGGTGTGATGGTTGTCATGGGTGGACTCACAGAACTTGTGATGTTGGAGTGTTAAGAAGTGACTATCTAGCAAGTGAAGATGAAGGTGTGATGGTTGTCATGGGTGGACTCACAGAACTTGTGATGTTGGAGTGTTAAGAAGTGACTATCAAGCAAGTGAAGATGAAGGTGTGATGGTTGTCATGGGTGGACTCACAGAACTTGTGATGTTGAAGTGTTAAGAAGTGACTATCTAGCAAGTGAAGATGAAGGTGTGATGGTTGTCATGGGTGGACTCACAGAACTTGTGATGTTGGAGTGTTAAGAAGTGACTATCAAGCAAGTGAAGATGAAGGTGTGATGGTTGTCATGGGTGGACTCACAGAACTTGTGATGTTGAAGTGTTAAGAAGTGACTATCTAGCAAGTGAAGATGAAGGTGTGATGGTTGTCATGGGTGGACTCACAGAACTTGTGATGTTGGAGTGTTAAGAAGTGACTATCTAGCAAGTGAAGATGAAGGTGTGATGGTTGTCATGGGTGGACTCACAGAACTTGTGATGTTGGAGTGTTAAGAAGTGAGTATCAAGCAAGTGAAGATGAAGGTGTGATGGTTGTCATGGGTGGACTCACAGAACTTGTGATGTTGGAGTGTTAAGAAGTGACTATCTAGCAAGTGAAGATGAAGGTGTGATGGTTGTCATGGGTGGACTTCACAGAACTTGTGATGTTGGAGTGTTAAGAAGTGAGTATCAAGCAAGTGAAGATGAAGGTGTGATGGTTGTCATGGGTGGACTCACAGAACTTGTGATGTTGGAGTGTTAAGAAGTGAGTATCAAGCAAGTGAAGATGAAGGTGTGATGGTTGTCATGGGTGGACTCACAGAACTTGTGATGTTGGAGTGTTAAGAAGTGAGTATCTAGCAAGTGAAGATGAAGGTGTGATGGTTGTCATGGGTGGACTCACAGAACTTGTGATGTTGGAGTGTTAAGAAGTGAGTATCTAGCAAGTGAAGATGAAGGTGTGATGGTTGTCATGGGTGGACTCACAGAACTTGTGATGTTGGAGTGTTAAGAAGTGACTATCAAGCAAGTGAAGATGAAGGTGTGATGGTTGTCATGGGTGGACTCACAGAACTTGTGATGTTGGAGTGTTAAGAAGTGACTATCTAGCAAGTGAAGATGAAGGTGTGATGGTTGTCATGGGTGGACTCACAGAACTTGTGATGTTGGAGTGTTAAGAAGTGACTATCTAGCAAGTGAAGATGAAGGTGTGATGGTTGTCATGGGTGGACTCACAGAACTTGTGATGTTGAAGTGTTAAGAAGTGACTATCAAGCAAGTGAAGATGAAGGTGTGATGGTTGTCATGGGTGGACTCACAGAACTTGTGATGTTGGAGTGTTAAGAAGTGACTATCTAGCAAGTGAAGATGAAGG